>NC_143017.1:111585263-112185263 GCF_055824585.1 Amblyomma mixtum | reverse complement strand
GTCGTGAGTAATGCGGCCCTTTTCAAGATGGAATATTTATTGGGAGCACTCGATACTAATTGCTTGCACGGAGAACGAAATGAGTGCCACAAGAAACAAACGTGCAACAGTTGTTCCTCCGAAAAAAAAAAAAGTGGTCTGTTGACAAGAACAGAAGTGTGAAGGTAGATGGTAATGTTTAAAATGTGGATGTTATTTAAAAAATATTACGCCACTTCATTTCCTGACTGCAGGTGGGAACTTTTTTTTCTGCGGAGTTTATCTTCATTATAACTTACATGATAGAGTAAACTATGGTCCTGATTATGTGCGCTGGCATCAACCAGCAATCAGGCTTTGAATAAATCTTGGTTTGCTACTCGAGGTGAAGATTGTGACACGGAGCATAAAGGCAGCAAGATTGTAGCTGGACGAAAAATTGGTTTGAGTGAGAATGCAGCCCGCCCTAGATGGCTGAACACACGGCTCAATCCCGACTGAGCGCTTGACAACACCGCCGAGGTAGGTAATGTTACCATGGCGTCGTTTGAGCAATTGGCTGCCTAGGCTGTTCAATGCCTGTGACAACAGTATTGCTTTGTGCAAGTGTTAGGCCAAAACAATATAATATTGCGCACTTTTAATTCATTGGTTGCGAAGCAGCGCTGATAAGGGTCGTTAACATCGCGCAAGTGAAGCGGACAGGAACGCTCCAGGGGGCAATTAGCTCCCGCCGTTACATCTATGGCTGCGCAATCCCGGCCCTTAGATTTCGCGTTCGCATGCTCCCTCGAGCCTCCAGGCACCGCTGTGAAACCGATAACGATATCCCACTCGGCGAAAGTGAAATTCACTTGTCCCGTCTATTAGCATCGAATGATTGAAAAAAAACTAGGAAGCAGCTCAGAGAACGAAGAAGCCCAGAGGCTGAATGGGGAGCCGTAATTCACCCATGGTAATGAGCAGCTCGTCTATTCCAGTTAGCAAATCGAGCTGTCGAGGGACCCACAATTCACGGTAATCTTTCCCCTCTGGGGGGCAGCAACTAGCTCTATAGGGGGCATAAATATACTGAAACAATGGTCTGCACCAGGTAGGGCTTTTGTAGTCTACTAAAACGGCAACAGAAGCAGGTGCTTAAAGAAGCACTGCGATGTTTTCTTGCTTGCAATTGTTTTGGTTAAAGGGACCCCTCGTTCGTTCCAGACATGCGTACAAGAAGTACTGAAATTAGAACATGCGAACGAAAGTTATTCCTCTTCGAAAATTCAAAATAAAAAAAGGTTTGGTTTGGTTTGGTTTATGGGGTTTAACGTCCCAAAGCGACTAAGGCTATGAGAGACGCCGTAGTGGAGGGCTCCGGAAATTTCGACCACCTGGGGTTCTTTAACGTGCACTGACATCGCACAGTACACGGGCCTCTAGAATTTCTCCTCGAAAGAAATTCTAGCCGCCGCGGCCGGGATCGAACCCGCGTCTTTTGGGTCAGCAGCCGAGCACCATAACCGCTGAGCCACCGCGGCGGCTCAAAATAAAAAAAGGATCAGACGAAATCGCATTTTACATATTTCATTCGCACCCGCCACGGTGGCTCAGTGGTAAGGCGCTCGTCTACCGAGCCGGAGTACCCGGGTTCGAACCCGACCGCGGCGGCCGTGTTTCGATGGAGGCGAAACGCAAGAGGCGCCCGTGTGCTGTGCGATGTCAGTGCACGTTAAAAATCCCCAGGTGGTCGAAATTATTCCGGAGACCTCCACTACGGCACCTCTTTCTCTCTTTCTTCTTTCACTCCCACCTTCCTCCCTTCTCTAACGGCGCGGTTCAGGTGTCCGCCGATATATGTGAGACAGGTACTGCGCCATTTCCTTTCCTCAAAAACCAGTTTACCAATTTACGAGATTTCATTCGCCCATTTAACTCTCCTCAGTGGCCAGTGTTCAGGATGCTGGGAAGCCAGGGATCCCGAAGGATCATCTTCACTGCATATGTCGTACGGCCGTAGACCGGTTGATACCATAGTCTGGTCCTTGCTTCCATCGGGTAATGATCGTTCCTTTTTCGTTGTTGCAATTCTTAACAGAATGTGCGCAGCGTGTGAAGGAATCCCAAAACTTATTCTTAAATAATGCGAATGCAAAAGTGGACTAGCCGCCGCGGTGGCCCAGTGGTTGTGGTGCTCTGCTGTTCAAACGAAAGACGCGGGTTCGATCCCGGCAAACGGCGATCGCATTTCGGTGGAGGCGAAATGCTAAAGGTCCGTGTACTGTGCGATGTCAGTACACGATAAAAAAAAAAAACCCAGGTGCCGAAATTATCCAAAGCCCTTCGCTTCGGCGTCCCTGATAGCCCTAGTTGCTTTGGGACGTTAAACCGCATGAAAACAAAACAAAAGTGAACCACTGAGTTTTGTACTCTGCTTATTCTGCTGTAACAAGGATGATATGTTTCCACATATTTTTTTTTAACCACCTCGAACCCGATATAAAGGTTTTGGCGCAAACCAATAAGTTTTTTTTTTAGTATCTATTGATCTATTTTGTGCAATTCTACATATACTTTCGCATTTTCAAACGTAAGCAGCTTTAAGTGCGTACTGCATTTTATTTGTTGATTCTCCTTCGCTTTCAATGCTTCTGTCTAGTTTTTTTTTTTTTTTTTCATGCGAAAAGCTTACAACGCTCAGCGACTTTATAGTTTGGATCGAATTCTCGAGTGAAGTAACTTAGTTCAAACTGGACACCTGACAAGTGAGAAAGGCCGTGCCCAGTCTGGTTGCCAACTCATCTCTACTATCGATAACCGCCGTACGTTTCGACACCAATAGCCCGAAGAGAGCATATCTGGAACAGAGTAACAATATTAAATATTGTGATTTAGGCGATATCTTTGCCTTTCAGGAATCGTAGGGTCCCATAATCTGGATACGAAGAATATGAACCAAATGCTCTATTTCTGTCACTGGGGCCCTTTAATATTACTCCTGAACCAGCGAAGAAACTGGCGCGTCGTAGCTGCACTTCAAGGCGAATTAATAAATTTTGTTTTCTAGGCTTTGGTGAAAAGTATTAAAAAAGGAATGGTTTGGTTTGGTTTGGTTTATTGGGGTCTAACGTCCCGAAGCAACTGAGGCTCTGAGGGACGCCGTAGCGAAGGGCTTCAGAAATTTCGACCACCTGGGGTTCTTTAACGTGCACTGACATCGCACAGCACACGGGCCTCTAGAATTTCGCCTTCATCGAAATTCAGCCGCCGCGGCCGGGATCGAACACGCGTCCTTCGGGTCAGCAGCCGAGCGCCATTACCACTGAGCCACCGCGGCGGTGCCAAAAAGGAATGTTTCTTGTATCAACCTGCGTTGTGTCTTGAGCGGCATGCGTAGTGGTGGAAACTTCGAAGGTGGCGTTTTAAAGCAGGCGTCTAAGCAAGTGCGAAATTTCTCTGCTTGAGTTATTTTGTCGGTAAATCTTTGGAACGCCGATCAGTGAGACACTACATACCAACAGTACCATCAGGCTTCAGCGATTATATCTTGCGCCAAAATTTCGGTAGTCTACAGCACTATGCACTTCCGGTCTATGCTCTTGTGCCTTGTAGAGTGTAATCATATCCGTCCGTTCCTTAGATGGAGAGCTACGCTGAACAGTTTTGGTTTCTCTCCCAATAGCTAACCATGAGGCGTCAAATGTGGAAATGTCTGATGAATATTATTTGGGCGCCCCGACTCTCATCATTTTAATCGGGCAAGGAAGGAAGGAAGGTAAGTGCTGACTTCTTTTTCTTGTCTACTGCAAAAAAATATTACAGGTCAGTTTCGCAGATGCCATTTCACTTTTTTTTTCATTCTTTGTTTATCCTTGCTGTAGAATGATGCAGAAGTTAATATACATAAATACAAAGCACTGACAATGGCCATACTTGTGTCCTCGTGGATCTTTCACATCTCTTCGGGCAGGCGTCAGTTATCTCACAGTTCGCACTCGGTTCGAGGAAATCGGGTCAATCGGACTCAGCGAGACACCTAATGAGGCGCTCTTTAGGATACTGGCACATGTGTTAACCAGACGGATAATAATTGTATAGTAGAGTGCATATATGAGGCTCGATATTCTCTTCGCGAATGAATATCTCGTAAAGTTTGCTACCGTGCACCGCATGAAGGAATCCCAAGGCGCCCTTCTAGGGCAACATTCACTGCGAAGGCGCCATGTG
This sequence comes from Amblyomma mixtum, assembly GCF_055824585.1. Taxonomy (NCBI): domain Eukaryota; kingdom Metazoa; phylum Arthropoda; class Arachnida; order Ixodida; family Ixodidae; genus Amblyomma; species Amblyomma mixtum. The sequence continues at coordinate 112,181,075 of NC_143017.1, read as the reverse complement.
TGTCTCTTTTGGCGGGGAGCTGTGCTGCGTACCGCGCTTAGCATTTCAAACCGGTATATCTGAAATTCTGAACGAGAGGACCCGCGAATCTCTTGCTAGCTGCTTCACCGTCTGCGCTGCGATGACTTAAGGATACTCAACTTTCACTCCGAGTGCGTGAGCTTCCTTCTCAGAAGACGTGAAGGGTGCCGCGTGGTCCAAGGACGGCGATCACATGAAAACAAACTTGAATGCAGGAAATGTATTATTTATTCGGCACTGTATTATAATTTTTGGTCATTCCGACTGCACATATTTCAAGATCGGACACCTAGGACGGCTCTCACCTGCATTATTCATGGGGCCAACTACTTTGACGGCCGCCTCCGAAGCTTCAGTTTTCTATTCTTCTTTTTTGCGATCTCATGAAAGAGCACAGACTTTTCGTTTTCATTTTTCAGCACTGTAATAAATATCATTGTGCACGCATAAAGAATCAACCCTGCATGCGCACGTTACCGAAAACAAGAATGAAAGCAAGCCTAGCTTGTATGGCTGCACGTGCCACACGAAGAAGCTAACAAAAAGAAGTTGAATATATTGTAGCAGCCGGCAAGAATGCGGCAAGGATTTCTTTTGAAGACTCAAGGTTGACGCTGTTAGAAGCAGCCAAAAAAAAAAAAAAAAGGCTTTCAGCGTTAGCATAGAACAGGTTCTGGATATTCTGAATGATAAAGATCTAGTGTTGTAGCGCGCCACGGCGTCATAGTTTGAACTTTAAAGCATTCATGGTTTTGTTACCTTTGACTTGAATGGTAGTCGACGTTGCGATATAGTGCACGGCTATGGTACTCACTTGAAGAATGATATAAACAGCGAGAATAGAAAAGGGAAGCTTGCTGCGTACGGTTTCTTTGACGGGACCCTGATATGGTGTTGATGGGCATATTTTAATGCAACATATCCGCACAGGTGGCCTTTGTGCGTATTCGAGTGAAATTTAAAAGGTCTGCATGGATCCTGCACTGTTGAAATAATTTTTTTTAATTTATGCTCGCAAGCGATTAAGCTCCGCCGCTAGTCTTTGGCCGCCAGCCCCCACCCCGATGACGTGGATGGGCAAACTGGGCCAAGCGTCATTTTTAATCGCCTTTTCTTCGCTGGTAATAAAGCTAGCCTAAATATTTTCGGCGTGCGGCGAAAAGTGATGGAATACTGATCGCTCGTACGTTTTTCCTAAGCTCAGTAAATATCATTTCATGGTCCCTTTAATGCCAGGTACATGAATGTATGGCGAGGTCGCGTTCACTGAACATGAGTTCTAGGGTTCGGTCCCTGCCTGGAAAGCCATACCGCGACGCACCAAAACGCTGATGTGACAGGCTACGGTAGCCTTAAAGAAGTCCAGCTGGTCGAAGTTAGCGTAATCAGGAACTTTCCATACCGGATGCCTCACGACTCATGAGTGCTGCTATTAGGCGCAAGGATCAGTTATTCTGCAATGAGATCGCCTCTCTGCCACTTTTGTTCCCTTTCTGCCGTGTGTGCGAGGTCAGGGGTAGGAAACTTCCATATACACCACTGTCCAGCAAATACAGACATCAACGCCAATTTCTCCCGTAGCGGCCGAAGGGAAGCCAACTAGAGCGTCGTGTCCCCGTCATGACAACAGTATCCAGAAGAAAACAACTTCATGCACGAGCGGGATTCGAACCACCGCCGTAGAAAAAAGAACAGCTTCGTATCCCGGTAGCTCACATAATCCTTATCGCGGCACGTGTGCGGGCAGGAATCATTCACTTTCAAGCATCGGTTCACCTTTCCACCAGTTTCAGGTGTGCATGGATTAGGGAAACCAAAACTAGCCCGAGTTTCCTACCCCTGGCGAGGTGTTAACATTTTTAGCTTCTCTTGAGGGTGTGTGTTGTCTAACGTTCTCAGTGCGTGGACATAGTTTCTCCGAGAAAGAGTGTTACCAAATGGTGATTATCACGACGGTCAGTACCGTTCTCGAGGATTCCGGCTTGACACATAGGGCATTATGCCGCCCCTCCCGCGCGAGCATTCGTCCACATCTGCAGCTGATAAACGACACTGCTAAATGTTCAGAGTCAGCACGATTGTCAGGAAGCACAGAGCGCTAGTCAGCGGCTGGCACGTTTGCCTTGCGCGCGAAAAAGATTTCAAGAAAACAAATCGATAAGAGTAAATTCCGTCACACGCACCAGCGAGAAGGAAGGGAGAGGGTTGCGCACAAATCAGTACTCCCGATACTCTCTTTTCAGGTTTGCGACCGCCCCTCGCCGCAGACGGTGTGCAGTTGTTGCTACCTGGATTCAAGGCCTGTACAGTCGGTACAGTGGTGTGGTGACGTAACAAGGTTTTTCAGGGAAATTCAAGCCACGCCAGGAGAATGACGTAGCTAGGCAGTAGTGTTACGCTGTGGGCTGCGTCGTTAAGTGTGCGTATACGCTCTCTTAAGCATTCAGTGCTTTTACACCGGAAAACTTCGTCTACAGACAGTGTGCGTGTTGTCATCGGTGAAAGAGTGCGCCGTGCGTCTTTAGGAGCCACCTGAATGAAAATTTTGGCGCGCATTTCCTCACAGCCTGCGACGAAGTGATCGGGAATCCGCCTCATTCACGCCGAGTAAAGGAAGGCAGCGTTGCGTTGCGTGCGATTGAGTGCCTTCGCAAGCAAAGAAACAAAGTGGAATATGTGACCTGGTGCGTTGACTGCCTCCCTGATGAGGACACAAGCACTTCACCTTGCAGGCAAGTAAATATCCATGAGATATAAGAACGTGATAACGAAAAATAATACCATCCGCCCCGCTATCTGCCACCGGCGCCGGCTCACGTTGCCCACTTAACTCTCGAAGAATGTCCGAAAACAATTACATCGGCGATTTACAGGTGCTTAATGCCGTATTATACACTGTTCCAATTTCCAGGGCCGACAAATAAGGGCGGGGCATTAAGACTGTTTGGGGGCTGTTTTCTGATATTGCGAGCATTCCGTAATCAGGTTCCATGGCCCCGTTGTCATGCATGCTGAAAATAGAAATCTGATGACGCTTTCGAATCGCAAAAGCAGGGCGCTGTTCATTACGACTGGAATTCCGAGACCTCAGGTGCGAACATTTGTAACGGAAAGGAACGAGAAATTCAGATATCAAGGCACATCGGCTTTCCGGGATGCTTCTATACATCTTCATCAGAAAACAAAACACGAAAGTTTGACAGTTCGCCACCACTAAACAATTAAGAATTGTTTAGTGGTGGAAGCGATTCTTTGGCATGCACGGCAAGCATCTCCTCTGTGAGTGCGCCTTTTTGTCAGGTGTCGCCACCTGTATACTAGACAGTGAGCGCAGCATATTACGAAGCTAAACGAAGCGTAAAAACGAGACGGCAAGGATTGCGCTTGCTTGCAAAGCAGCCGTAGCCGCGCGAGTTCCAAGTGTGACACGTTACTTAGAGCGCACGCTAAGCTGTCGTTATACGTTAAGAGACATACGAAAGAGACATACCAATAGAGTTAGTCGCTGCATTAATTGAGAGTGGCACGTATTTGCTTGCTCTTATTCATTGGTCTCCCGAGTAATGCAGATGCTAAGCAAGCAATGAGAGGTTTGGTTACAATGAGGTTTGCAGGTTCCACTGCAATTTTTTTTGTGCTTGCATTCTGGATGTCCTTCGCAATGTCCGTGTCTGCAATGCACAACATGCACAGTTGAAAGAACAAAAAACGCTTTTCCTAATTTATATATGGCTCGCCCTTGACTGCATTATCAACTTTGTAATGTTTCTTTCTGCTGTATTTCGTGCTTTTTTGCTTGGTTTTTCTTGCTCCAGAATTATCAAAGTGTGGTATGCGTTTTACTGTTTTTTGTGCGTTTTGTTTTTGTTTGTCTGGTGACTCACCCATGTATGAGCCTGTAGAGGCTTTGCAGTATTGCTAAATAAATAATAAAATATATGAATTAAAGCTCCCTGTGAAACAGGGCTGACATTTCGCGCAGTGGTCTTGAAAAATGCCTCTGCTTGACTACTAATGACTTTGTGAATACAGATGATTGGACGAAATAGTACGACACAATATTTAAAAAGCACGGAAGACGCAGCTAGTGAAGTGTGTGGACGCAGGCACAAGCAGGGCAAATACCTGCTAAAGCTTTCTAATGAGGTGACTAGCTTGATATTACGATATTACTGGAAACAAGCACGGGGACTGTCATAAGGAAACAGGACGTACGAGTTGCATTTTAAGATGGCGCATACCTGTAACTGTTTGCCCGTCATCGTTATCGGAGATTTGTAGTTGGCGTTTGCTATAAAGCCATATCAGTTTTCCGATTTTCGAAAACGTGATTCTCGTCTGCGCTGCGGCGAAACGTATTGCCCTGAGGGTGAGGCATACCGAAACCGAGCTGTTCAAGAACGAGCACACGGCATTACTTGGCGCGCGCGTCTCTTATGGCTCCCAAGCAGAAGAGCAGAGACAATGGGCGCCGTTAATTAGTGCTTTAATTAGCTTCCGTCCCACCCTGCATGATATCCATACCCCCAGCGGCGTCGTGGGGTGGCAATAGATGCCAGGCCGCGGCTCTAGCCCGGATGGCGCAGAAAAGGATACGTACTCCTCTCAGTGACGTGTTCCGCTCAGTAATGTGTGCCCTAGCGAGTACTGGCAGCGGCATGCATAGCTGATTGGTTTGGTTTGGTTTATGGGGTTTAACGTCCCAAAGCGACTAAGGCTATGAGGGACGCCGTAGTGGAGGGCTACGGAAATTTCGACCACCTGGAGTTCTTTAACGTGCACTGACATCGCACAGTACACGGGCCTCTAGAATTTCTCCTCCAAAGAAATTCGACCGCCGCGGCCGGGTTCGAACCCGTGTCTTTCGGGTCAGCAGCCGAGCACCATAACCACTTAGCCACCGCGGCGGCGCATGCATAGCTGACTCATACGTTACTGTGCTATGCAAATGGCCAGCTTTTACACCTGTGGTGATTGCATAGGTGCCTCCCTTATCCGGTCGTCCCTCGTCCTCGGAAACAAGCCTGTAAACAGGCTTTGCGTAGAAACAAATGAACAGCTCTCACACACAGGACAATGCTTAACTGTGTATATGAACTGAAAATAAGGTCTCTAACAAAACATCTGTGTTAACCTGCAGTTTAGTACTAAAGGCTCATCAAGAGCACACTTTACCAACAAAAACCCAAGCAGCCAGGTCCCTACTCCTCCGTTTTGGAGAAAAATACCAAGCAATCATTATATGAGACGCACTCCCCGACATGGCCGGGAAGCCGGCCCCACTGCCACCTTGGTGCACTTTTCCTGCAGTGTGCGATTTTATATTGACATGCATTCACAAAAAGTAAGCCCCGCAGCAATATATACAGCAAGAGTTTTTTTTTTTCTTGCTGTAAGTGAAAAATACGAAAAGAGCACAGATTTCTAAACAGATGGTTAGAAAATAGCACTCTACGTTGGGAGTTCGGTAGTACAAAGGAAATGGAGAAAGTAGTCACGCTGCATCAGTGCGCTTCAATTTCCACTGAAGAGTTTCATGCGAAAGCGTTGAAACTCGCGTCGCTTGACCGCTGCACCAGTGCGCCAGGAGGACTATAAGGGCTCCCAGATATCTATGAATGTAGAGTAGATAATGACCGTCCGAATATATGGGCAGTAACCCGTTAACGCTCTCGCGTTATACCCTTAGGGCGGAGCTTAAATGTCCCCTCCAATTTTACGCCTTTCATGTGGCTTTAGAAAAAATAATGAAGAAAGACAGTGAAAACAGCATTACCTACAGCAACTCCCTCAGCGTAATTACAGCACTAAATTCCACAGCTGAAGTTAAACCCATATTGGGAGATATAACACGTAGTCTTATAAAAGTGATACACAAGGACGTGCAGTAAAGTTCTGCTGGGCCCCTAGTCAAGTGCGATTCAGAGAGAACGATAGTGTTGATGCATGTTCCGCACGTACCCGTAATGAAAATACAAAACAAATTAATAGAGTTGCTGAAGACTGCATGAAGTTTGTACAATGAGCAAAATGACAGGCTTCATGAGACAACGATCTTCATAGTCTGTACTTTGTAAACCCCTCGTGGGTGAATGGAAGACCTGTAGGCACCAGGAACATTTTGGACGCATTGGACGCACACACCTTCGCACAACTGACGAAATAAGAACAACCTCTTTGTTAAAGATGTGGAGACGAGCTCGCAGTAAATCATACTTTATTCTGATGCTCAAAACTAAAAAAACTAAGAAAGAAGTGCTGTACTGAGTTTTATAATGAATGCATTCCTTTTTACCCAACGCTGCCCTTAGATGACAATGCAATTGTTGAGATCTCTTGTGTTTTTAACTCATTAAGAGAAGCAGGTTTACTTCAGGAACAGTAAATTCTTCCCACTGCTTAAATTGATTTTTGGTACACCTCAGCCACTTTTTCATTCCTGAGAAGAAGACTGAGGTTTTTGTTTGATTTCTCAGGTTCCTCGAGATCCTTGCCCGGCCCAGGATGGTCGCTGAGGTTCCCGACCTTCTTTAACTTTTTATACCTTCTACAGCACCTTTGATTTTGTTTTTTAATTTGTAAAACTCTGCAGGAGACGATTTTTATATACCTTGAGCATGGCGTATGATAGCCTTACATGCTTATGTGTCACTGAACCAAAAACAACAGAACAGTTGGTCTTCATCAGCACTTTCCTGTGCCAGACAATTTCGAGTGTACCCCTAGCGGAGCCATTGCTTAGGGTGCGTAAATCAAAACAACGTAGCCCTCTTGTTTGTTTGGCTACCTTTACAGTACCACAAAGAAACTAAAGGAGAAATCAGCAGAATTTTTTTTCAGATCTTGCTAGCGGCTGCCTCAAAGAGTTCTCTTGCTGACCAGCGGCATGAAAAACGAAAGTACTCGACAAAGTTAGCAAGTGCAGATTTTCACCTGGATCTTTAAAGCTTCGTTTTATGGTAGGGAGCCCAAGAAAAAGATTAGGCTTCCATGTGTAAAAATATAATGTTTAAATCACCTGTTGCTAGCAGCATCTGCTGAAAACAACTGCTTGTGTTATGATGTTTGCTGTGACCCGTTAGCAACATAGCGTTGAAATGTAGCAAGGTGTAGAGCCTACTTTACCACGGCAATCACTGGCGACAGTTTTCCTTTGAGCACTCTTTTTCTCTTGAGTGAAGCGAGTGCTGCCAAAGGCTTTTTCTCTGTTTATAGAGGTGGGAGGGGGGGGGGGGGGTCTTGGTTCTTGACGTGTTTGCAGTTGTGGCGTACTCTGAATGTGCCAACACATACCATGCTCTAACCACGCAGTGTATTCGGTGCATCTTATGTGGTCCATCCATGTATTCCTCTAATTCAACTAAGACAACAGAGCGAACAAAACACTCATGACGGAGAAAACGCATTTCTGCACTTGCCCACAGACGTACGTCCATAGGACAAACCGACCGCATCATAGGAACACCGGATGCCTAGAATAGTTTTGCGCGCTTGGGAATTCCGGCTGTCAAAAGTGAACGTGTCCGTTGCATTGCCAACTTCTCGGCTTCTCGAAACGAGGACCACGGCCCATAAAATCGCATTCCTTTACGATATACTAACCTGTTCTCTTTTTATTTCCTCATCAAAAGGGTGTATCTCAAGCTTAGAGCACAAGTTTGCGGCAGTTCTCGCTGGAGATGCCGAAAAAGGAAGTTGAGTGGCATAATTGTGCTGATCTGTGAAAAATGTAATTAGTACAAAACAAAAAAGACTCACAGATGGCTGCAGCTTTTTTAGGTGCTGCCGAAGCGCCAGGAATGAAGGATGTTTATTAAGCAAGAAGCGCAGTCTAATTCTAGAAACTGCATACGAAACTTAATCTGTTTGTTTGTTGTTGCCAATCTAGAGTTTTCATTATTTTATGTACAAATTTGAAAGGGGCACAGAACCTTGTCAAACTGAAAACTTTCGGCTTTTCGTCTGTGCTGCCTGCATCATGTATGCATGCGAAATTTGATTTGAACCTCCCTGCCTTTCATCCTCCTCCTTCGGCATACGCAGCGAGGCCAGACTCTCAATTTCAGAAGTAATACATACTAAATACTGAAATCAGTGAAAACGCAGCCTTTCCTGACTGTTCCTTCTGCGTAACAGAGAGAGATGGGACAAAACACTTACTCTCACTTGAATACTGCGTTTTAAGGTGGCTATTGCATTTATATCTGTGTAGCATAAAAAAACTATCGGCACAGGAGTTAAGCAAAATCTCCCAACAAAAAAAAGAACGAGAAAAGCAGAGATTACTGCGAAGATCGTGTCTTGTGTCCGCGCCATTGCAGATATAACTGCGGTGAAAGCCAATTTATTTCACCGAAACATTTTATTCTTTGCTGTAGACGTCACTATCATAAGGTCTTCTGCTTTAGCGTCATGCGAGACCATGGTGGCGTCACCGGCTTTTCGGATCTCTTCTGCGCCTCAACGCCGCCTGGTTTTGTTCCGGTGAACCATATAATGCTATCTCATTAAAAGACAAATAGCTTATACTTTTGGACGATTCCCAACTGCCGCTTTCCTGCTACCTAGCGCTGCACGCACAACCATCACAATGTTTTCTCTGCCTGCCACTATGATAGCTCTCCGAGAATCTCTCTGAAAACATGCACTGTTGGTTGTAGCGCGACGACGTTAAGTCGCAGTAGCGAGCCATCAGAGCATGAAAGGGGCACGCGCGCAGAAGAGTTCGTGGCAGGTTGCGGAGTTGTGTGCCCGAGCCGCGTCCGGGGATAAAAGCGACCTTTGCGGTCTCTGCTACGGCGTCAGAGTTATTAGCTTCGTCCTGACAGCGGCAGCTTGTGCCTCCGGGCCGCCGTGCGGCGAGCATCGTTCCCGAGCTCCCGTTATTCCTTTCGCGTCGTCGTGGCTGCTGCTGACGCGGATAGCACACAAACTATGTCGAGCTCCTAGTTATTACGCTGGTCGGGCAGCATATAAGGGATGCGAATGCCTGTAACGCATCCACATAAAAAGGTGCTTTACGGTGCAAATACCTGACTAGAAAGCGTGAAGCCTCGTGCCTGTTTATGGCCCCAAGAACTCGTCACCACCCAGTGTTAGTAACAGCAGCAAAAGGCTATCACACCGCGGCAGACAGGGATAAGTGTGTAGAGGTTCCTTCCTTCTTTTCGGGCCTTCACCTTGTTTTCACTGTATGCGACATAAATAACTTAACTGTCACTTGACAAGGGATACGTTATTGCTTTCAGCACTTCCGGTCGCTTAGCGGCGGAAAGGACGATGCCATAAAGCACAGGTGTCGGTTCTCTTGGTTGAAACTAGCGTAGAATTTCGCTAGCACCATGCCGTGCTTATAGAGGCTCAGTAAAGTTCTTCATCTTTGGAGTGCTCCGGTCAGGGGCTTACAGACCCCTTTCCAAACATATATCACCCGCATGTGATATCAGTTTTTCTCACTTAGGACATTCATTGACGAATAATCTGATGATGGGTGGTGGTGTTTGAAAGTAGCCGGCTTTTCCAATTTATTGTAGTGGCACACTCTACAGGTGAACAACTTTTTTTCCTTGAACCTCTATACCATTTGAAATTGCGAACTGCTGCAAAAGAGTGCGACAATTTGAGTGGGGATAAAAGAACTAGACTTCACTCTAGAGCGGAGCTACAGATCTCTTTGGAAGAACGCTGGTCACAAGTTTGCTGAGAGCACATGATCAAAGCTTTATGCGAAATGTATTTGAGTACCCCCTGGTGCTGTGGAAGCTATCTTGGCGACGAGATTTCTGCAACATCTAACATAGCACAACGACCATAGTGTTAAAAACGCAGTTTTATTTTAAGTCCTAAAGTGCATTGCTTTTCGATGCACGTAAATGTTTTTTATCAGTGGGGGTTGTTATGTCATGTAAATGCTGCCTGGGCCTCGTTAATTAAGCTGCTTTTAATAGCTTTAAGCCCCGTGTATTTGAGGATTTCTGGTCGAATAAAATCAATTGAAATTGAAGTAGGTAGAAAAATTTCAGTTTCAAGTGATTATATTTGACAAGAAATTCTCTACGGACACTGGGCTAAAAATTGTTAATAAACAGCTTACATTACAGATCATAGCAGCACACCTTTATGGAAGTATTTGCATATAATCGAAAAGCAAATATTTGAAACATATTCCAACTATGAAAAGCAGGACCATCAGTTTAAGTAGATTAAATGCACAAATATGCGCATAACATAAAACTCTCTAATACACAAAATCATCATCATTTATTGTCTCTTAAGGGCCCTTCTTAAGAGCCCTCTTAAGGGCCCTTAGGTGGGGTAATAAATAACGGGTTGATTTGATCACAATGCTTTCTGATCAGATAGCTATGAAATGAAGGCGCGCATAAATGTTGACAGGGCATTGCAAAAGGGCGAAGAAAACATACATGGGTAACCTGTGACCATATGACAATACAAGTAAAAGCAAAAAGGTTGCACTTAATAAAGAAAAGGATGTGAGAAGTAACATGGGGGAAAAAAAGTTGATAACAGCAGCTATCATATATGAGTAGTAGTAGGCAATACGCGTTAATTATGGCTAATAATAAATATAATCTAAGAGAAGTCTCTTAAATTTTCACACTTGCTACGGGCTGTGGCAGCTCACTTATTAGTCTATGGCTGATGGCAAGAAGGTTTTATGGAAGGCATTAGTAAAACACTGTAAGCTCTGTAGACAAATTGTTATGAAGACAGCGCGATGTTCCTTTGGGCGGAAGTAACAGTGGGTTGTGCAGGTGAGGGAAATTGTGATATAGGTTATAGAAAAACAAAAGTGTGCAATTTTTGACGGAAACACAGCAGGGGTATGTTGAGCGATGACTTTATGGCTGAAAAACTGGTAGTGAAGTCGTAACATGATGTTATAAATCGGGCTGCATGATTTTGCATTGATTCTAATGCGTCAATTATATAAGTCTGGTGCGGATTCCAAATGAGTGAAGCATATTCCAGCTTTGTGCTAAGGAACTTTTGGTAGGTGAGCTTGTGAACAGGAGAGGACACGGTCAGCAATCTTCTCAGTCGGTTGAGTGGTTTTGAACTATTAGCTACTATGTTTTATGATATGCATCGCTAACTAGCGAGAATGTACATATAAACAACTGATCGATAACGTGATCATTTCATACAAACGCGTATTAGGACATTAAATGAGAAAATGCAAAAACAACTAAGCTGAAAAAGAACATCGATCTACATCGTTACAAAACACCGACGCGATGTTGCTTTAGTGGGGCTATATGTTTTTGTGTACAATTTAAAAGTTCTATAACTAAAATTCTGTAATCTATAAGTTGTAGTCAGCGCGAAAAAAAAGGTACTAGACATGCGCCTGTGGTCCGTTTTTTTACTGGATGGCTATTTTTTGTTTGAAGGGAAGTATTATAACGCGATAGCCTTATAGGTGCTGTTCACGAGAAAAGGCCACATCCGTTCGTTCGTATCATCAAAAAGCAGGTAACCCACCTGTTCACCGGGTTGTGATCAACGTCCCCTCCAGATCAGGCGGCAATGAAAATAATTAAAAGAAAACCACCGGGAAGCCTAAGTCACCCTAAGAGTCGACATTAGATTTCACATTTGTTGTAGTTTCTGTTGCAACTCCTTTGTTGCTTGCGTCAGTTTTGAGTTTTCCTTCCGTAAAACGCCAGATTCGGAATGCTAGTTAGAGTAGCAGGTATCCCATTGCTGTGACAGTGATGTCATTTGCATAATCATATTTTTAAAGATATTTTATTTCGATTATCTAAGTTCCTGTCCAGAAGGTACGTTGCTCACAACCCGGTGAGCAGGTTTTGATGACATCACCAGGGCACATGACATCTCTTGACCAACCATTATTTAGCTGCCACCTTCCACAGTGGATAGGATGTGGTGACGTAACACGGTCACGTGACCTCTTTCGACAAATCAACAATTTTTTTTTTTTCAGATTTACTAATGTTTTATTCATAAACAAGCAGCGACTTTGGTTAACCACTACATTTTACGCTAGGAGGCCCCAAAGGGAAAACTTCCGGGGGGTGGGGGGCTCCTAACAGTGAGCACATTGCAAGGTGACACAGGTGAGCAGCGATAATTTTAGCGCATGGATTAAATTTTGAAACTAGCAGTAACAAGCAGGTAGCCAAATGCAAAGAAAAATCACTCTACTTAGTTCATCAGGCATCACTCAGCAAATATCTTCATCAGGAATCAATCAATATCCTCATATGTAAAGCACATGATAATTAAATTTCAAAGGGAAAAGTGTTCGACAGCGATATGCCAGGAAGTTTAGTCGTATATTTACTATAATTAGTTCTAACCTTAGCAAAGAGAAAAATGTAACGCTAAGAAAATCTTGTGTCATTTCTGTTATTGAGGTCACGAATAGAAAAATCTTCAACCAGAAAATTTCTATTTATTACTCGGTGTATGATTGGCTATAGCTTGAAATGAAAAACGTTTACGGAAAGCCAAGGTATTTAGCAGAAGGTAAAGTGGGGCTGTGAGCGACAGTAGTGGGCTAAATGTCATTAGTCTAACTGTTGGTTTTGAAGGCGCTGAATGTCGTCTACATGTGTATAGTATGTATTACACAGGAAGACAAGCACTAAGAGAGATGACTATGGCATATAAGAGTAGTGCAGTGATAAATACTGTGGGGCTGAAAATAGTGGCCCGTTTTGATAATAATACAGAAGTTATCGGTTTGCCACAAGGTTTTCCACTGCCGTACACGGAGTAAGCCAGCGCCAGACCATTTCCCAAGAGCAATAGTGTCATACAAAGGCCATTTTGAGTAGCGATCGAATGATGCAAGGAACTTTTGTGAAAATGCCGGCGCCAAAGTAATCATATGTTTTTAAGAAATGCAGTAACAAATGTGAAAGAAATTCAAAATAAATGTGAAAGTCATGAATCTGAAAGCCACAAGGTGACCGTTACATATATGCTAATGAATGGCACCGGTTCAATCTGCGCTGAGACGTTTTCTCCTTGATTTTCATTCCGATGTGCTGAAGCTGGCGAGCCATCTTGTTGTCTCCCTGAAGGAGCCGTAACGGAAGGGGCAAAAATGCCGTGATGACAATACTACATCGCTGCGACCGACGTAATAACTTAAACCTAAGCAGGCCATCAATAAACCGCTGGAGGAAGTGAACAGCACATGTACAACCTTTAGCGCTGGCCTATCTTCCCATTAGGCAGCCTTTGTAGAGGGAGAAATGAGGTAAAACTGAAGAAACAAGTTGGCTGCGACGGGCAAGTGAACAACAAAATTTCTGTGGAGTCTTTCCAGCGTTTGTGAAAAGCGTGAAGCGTCGACGCACGTCGGAAACGGGCCAAATTGTTCTTTTATTCTTTCAGCCAAACGCTGCCAAGTCGCCTCAGGCCTAAAACTGATTGAGTTCCCTGTCGCGCGTCTGCAGCACATTTCCTCTGGCTAACAAAGGCCAGCAGTGGGCACACGTCCTGTGCTAAAGCAAAGCGAGACTAGCTGGCCAGCCGACGCATTAACGGGGCCACCGTGGCGGTACAAGTGTGTAAACACGAAGCACCGGTCAAGGGAGTTCGGAGGACAGCCGCTGTGTGCGTTTAAAACCAAAGTAAAAGGGTAGCACCTGAGTAGTGTAGAGAATGCGGTGGACAGGAGTCCTGACTTCCAGAACTCCGCAGGAATCATTAAAAAAAGACGCGACAGAAAAGTCGGATAGCTTGGTTCGGCCTTTTCCTATAGCCGGTTCGGCCTTTTTCCACCATGTAATGGCAGAGTTTTCTGGACGTCTTGAAAGTTTACCTTGGAGAAACTTCTTCACAGGGCTATCACTGTAGCACGAAAGGCAAAACAGTATAGGCAGGTGATCTGCAGAATTCATCAGGATTAGTTGTATTCCTAATTAAAAGGTAGGTCGCAACAGGTAAGTCGTGGCATGGTTTGGGGAACAAAGCAGGAGAATATTTTCCGGTCACTTGCTGATGTGTATTACGCGCTCACACATATGGAGCAAATCGAATTCGTATCGACTACGGTGGAAAGCAGTAACACAGCCAAGACAAATTGTTGCTTACGTTAAGCGGCTTGCTGTGAGCACAAAATTTTGTTGTTGAATGATGAGGTTCGAATGCGTATTTCTGTTTATTTTATCCCCACTTTTCTACGTTTCCTTCCGCGTTGCCTGAGAGCTGAGGTGCCTGGAGACAAGGATTGCGAATTAAAGTAGATGCAGTCGATTATTCATTTTAATGCAGCCACGCACAAACGAGCGCACACAAAGGCACGTGTAGCTTTGCCGCAGCAATGTTAAAAAATGGCTAATAAAGCCAGCGATTCGTGGCTGCTTTACGGCGTGAGTCCCGCGGATAACTGATGGCGAGGACGAGGAATGGAAGGGCATACGAGAGGTCTGCGGCTAGATAAGGCATGCAAATTTGGGCTTTCCGTCACGGTAATGAATGCTCAAATCCCAAAGAATTTCGTTGCGGGGACGCCAACTCGCTGACAATGGCGGTTAGCGACGCGTTGCAAAGCTCCCTGGCGCGTCGTAGCTTACGTGCTTGCTTGCTGCAGATGCCTAGTACTAAAGAACGCCATCAGATAGCGCCATGAATGCAGAAGATGGAGAGTCGGCTCCAAACGAGAAAGGAGCTGATTTTGCGGCGGTCTGTGCTCTACGTTTATTGCAGTAGCTATAACAGACGTCCAACTCGTGGTTTGTGTCCGCTTGTACATGATATGCCTTTGCTCCGCAACTTCTCGGCTGTGAAACTAGCAGGCAGCTGTACGTCTTCGGTTACTTGAAAGGCACATCCGTCGTTGGTCAAAAGTCTGCAGGCCGCAGGGCTTACTGGCGAGCCGTACGAGCAGGCAGTGATAGCTCCCTGAAGCTGATTGGGTCTTAACTGTGTGTTCCCTCTCAATCGGAAGTTTTGGACCTTGGTGTGAGCCGCAGCTGCCCGCCTACACGGCTAAAACATAAAACATGCAGCCTGCTGACTTTTGGCCAGAGCTGTATGCGAGGAAAACATATGGAAGAAGCGGTGATAAAATTCAACAGTCAGGCTGACTGGGTGTGCATCCACACAGAGGTGCACGCAAGAGAAGAGACAAACGGGACTAAGTCACACTCAACATGGGAAAAAGCAAGTTCGGAGACCTCGCAAAGGTTTAAAAACAACTCGCGGAGCGCAGAACGCAGAACTGAGTGTGCGCCACTGAGTTATGGCCCATTCCCGAACCGAAGTTGCGTTTACTAAGAGCGTTGGGAATCAAAGCAGCTGCTTTTCTCTGCTTCTAGTGCTTTTCCTGCCCTGTTTTCACACGCAATAAAAATCCATCGTGTTTTCTTAAGCACGTCCTGTGGAAATGCAGCTAGCATGTTTAGTATTCCTTGTTGTTAAGGGTAAACGCACTTAATTTCGGCTGCCTGCTTTTTATTTCTAATAATTCCTAAGATGTCAGTGTGCTTGGATCACCTCGAGGCCTTAGCCCACGAGCAGTTATTTACAAATGAGTTTTTGCAGCGACCGCTGTTAACTGCCCTTTCGCGTCGGTGTAGTGGTCGTAGTAGTAGTAGTATTAGTAGTAGATGGCTTAACATGTAGATGGTTGCTATGGGAACCACTCGGAGGGTGCTTACTGTGGAAGGAGTAGAAGGTATCGCGAGAGCTGAGGAATCCCCAACCGGAGAATGGTTACTGTGGTAGAGGTGGGTACGGTGAGAGCGAAGGAATGAGTAGCCGGAGGTTGGTTACCGCGCCAGCAGACCGGAGGGTAGCTACCCTAGAAGGAAGAGAGTATGACAGATGTGAGGAATGAGGAACGGCAAGGCGTCTGCCACGGGAACCTTCGGAAGAGTGGTTACCATGGAAGGAGGAGGGAGAGTATGACGTCAGAGTACGAATAGCGCTCATCTCAGTTGGCCGCCTAGAGCGGCCGACTGGTAGCGCTTTATGACTGTAGAGTTATGAAGTCACTCTCGTATTCTCTACCTGAATGTATCTTGTAATATAGGCTTACGAAGTTGCACCGCACGGAGCGATGTCAAGCAGCATTATTATTTTCACTGCTTTTATGGCTAGTCATAAAATACAACTGAGGATCTCGTTAATGGAACGTATGACAAGCGGCCGCCTAGTGTTACAGGAACAGGAGAATTAGCACATCCATCTTCTGATCGCCGCTTCGGCGACTGTTGGCAAGTCTTGGTCACGTGGTCACTTATCCTGTAAAGATGGTCTACGCTGGGCATCGTCTGCGCTGGATGCGGCTGCTTCTAACCATGTATCGCTATTGATATTTGCTTGTTGCACTTCGACAACGTGTTGAAAAGTTCGCGTGCGCTCACCCGCCAGGGTACTGCAGTTCAGGGTTCGGGCTTTTGAGCGCAGGCACGGCTGAAACTGGTAGGATTTTTTTCATGATTCCAAGAGTCAAAAACGACGCAACGCGACGTGCTGCTTGTCTCCCCATTGTTTGGCTTGATAAACTTCCTCACACATGTAATACGCAGCTGTGCCGACAAGAGTTGCACGTCGGCTTCGTCTACCGTACGTGGGCGAACACTCTATGGACCGTTATGCTGCCCTTGGCTGACTGGCGGTTTGAAGCGTAATAGACCTTCCGCTCCGCCTCACCTCGAAGAATATTTCTCAGCACAAAATTTCGCAACACACTGTTCGCGGTCCATGCTGCTCCCCTCGCACCATGACCGCTGCAGAAATTTGCAGTATTAAATCTTTTTTATAATGACTGCTTTTCGCAGAAACATCAAGGAATAAAAGATTCACTGATTGAAATTTCAAGAATTGGAACAGTTGCTCAATTCCACAGCCTCGGCCAATACATAAGCTCCCATTTGCTTCGTAACCTCACCTCGTCAGATACAGAATCCTACGTAGAAGCCGTCAATTGCTCTGACTTCTCAGCTTAGCCCTGGATTCAGGACACCTCACGGAGAGAATAGGGGCTAGGCCTAAAGGCGGAAGGAAAACGAACCGAAACATTAACAGCAAGCCAGAAAGGTTTTCCTTTAATGCGTTCCTTCCAACACCCACTCAACGGGTCAGCCGTGAGGTGAGAGAAGAGCAGTTTATTGAAAGCACTGTGCATTCTCTTTGAGAATAGAAATCGACAACGAGTTACCGCATCCTTGCTGCTAGTTCGTGGCAGGAACAATGTTTGGATATCAGAGACATTTAATTACGTCATTATTATAATTTCTGCCATTACTATTGGACAAATATTTGGCAACTTAATGGTTGGCGATCCGCCACGAAAACCGCAAAAATTAATTCGTTTGCAGAAACGCTTGAATGAATATTTGTTGACTTAGACAAATAAACTTTTGCTCCCACAGCGCTTTGTGTGTACAAGTGCACTGATTCGTCTCGTGTTTACAGCGTGTGTAACTCAGTGAGTGAAAAAAAATGGCTGAGCCTTAGCTAAGGTTAAGCCTAGTCAGATGCGAAGCATATTGATGGCTTTCCTTGGTTGAATACTTGGTCATTTAAGCCTAGTCAGATGCGAAGCATATTGATGGCTAGGCTTGGTAATACATGGCTTTCCTTGGTTGAATACTTGGTCATTTTAATACAACCACTAGAAGCCTTCGTCGTGGGGGAAGACAACGGCATGGCTACAGCGGAACGCCGACTAACCCCGAGACGCGCGTTGGGTGAGCGCCTGGATTGCCACGGAAGCCGCGTCCGCCTGCCCGGTGGAGCGAGCGTTTCACCTACACCGAGTGTGAGCTCGCGTTCGAAATGCGCGGGAGTGTGACGTCACCATACCACGTGATTCACACGGCGTGCAACCGCAGCGAGGGCACAAGTTGGAGCCCCGTCTCTCATCTGTCGTGACGTCATTGTGTCACGTGGTGTGACGTCACCATACCACGTGATCTGCACGGTGTGCAATCGCAGCGACGGCACAAGTTGGAGCCCCGTCTCTCATCTGTCGTGACGTCATTCTGTCACGTGGTGTGACGTCACCATACCACGTGGTCTGCACGGCGTGCAACCGCAGCGACGGCACGAGTTGGAGCCCCGTCTCTCATCTGTCGTGACGTCATATGTCACGTGGTGTGCACGGCGTGCAACCGTCACGAAGGGCTTGGGTTACCTATTGTAATATGCTTCGCATAAAACTTTAAGGTCCCAAAGGCACTGCCCATGGTCTTAACATTGCTGAAATGCACCCCCTTTCTTTAATTCCACATGCACGCAACACAGGACATAGTATTTATATTGGAAACGCGCACGCAAAACCACGGAACAAGTCATACTCCCCATCGACACGCTGTTGAGATCTAACCCGGGACCTAACGAAGAAATTAAAAGCAGAGCGTTGTTACCTTATTAGTTATAAATGAACGGAACGTTTTATTTGCTGCCGTAAAGGTGCTCCCAGGCTGTTCAGCATGCATCATGCCTTCTGAAATCAAATCCACATCTCCTTACTTTAGCTGTCGGTTGCCATCTCCTAATCTCAAAAAATAGCCAAGAAAATGATAAAAGTAGCCAAAAAGTAGCCAGTATACGGCCACGGTCTCAAAAGTAGCCAGAATTTGCGCCAAGACACCAAAAAAACGTCACCAGAGGCAGGACATTTACACTTTAAAGACAGGGGGCAACCTATGGGGCAACAGCGCTTGTAAATAACTTGGAAGCATAAGAGGTATTTATGACATGACTTGAAAAGTGACCACAATAAATCATTTTCTCTTCGGCAGAGCAAATACTTTGTGTTCTTTTGACGCAGTCATTGTTATTCATGCGTGAGCATTAGAGGGGACATGTCGCGATTTCGTGATGGGTAAACAAAGTGAAGCCCTACGTGAAATCCTACGTGAAGCACTACGTGAAGCCCTTGTGAGTCCTACGTGAAGGCGTACGTGGAACTCTAGGAGTGAAGCACTGCCTACCAGATTATGGGTACTCTCCCCACCATGGCTTGTGAAAGTTAAATTACTGGTTGGTTGAGACTGGTTGCTTGGGAAGAGCAACCTGGGCACAATCCCCACCAATGGCAGCACCTGCCATCGCAGGGCAGTAGCGTATTGCTTAACCACTGCACCACGGCGCCAGGAGTGGTAGGACTCTCAGCGATCAGTAAATGCAGATAATGACCAATTCCACATATCTGGGCATTAACCCATTAATGCTATCGTGTCATACTCTTAAGACGGAGCTCAAGTCTGATTAAGTCGCCGATCTTTGTCTGAAGCCTGCTTGACGTGTAAAATCGAGCCTCGAACCGAAACCGAAGTGAAAACCGAAGTGCCTGCACGACTAATCGGCATTTGGCCTAAACCCGCTAAATTGTTCCCCATTTATCGACAACAAGGCAGGTACAACAGGATAATGGTGTTCATAAATAGCACTTCAAAAGTAGCCAAAAAGTAGCCAAGTAGCCAAGCTCAAATTTTTGTCGCCAAGAGCTCTCAAAAGTAGCCAATTTGGCGCAAAGTAGCCAAACCTGGCAACCCTGGCTGTCGGTGCCCCAACTGCGCTACTAGTACACTGTAACTGCGCTTGCCAAATACAGCGGCCGCACCGGCACTCAGCCTGTGATCGCGATACTTTTCCTGTTGTAGTGACATTACGGCCGCCAGGTTGGAGGCGCCACCTGGGAGAAGGCAGTGAAAGCGTGCTGAGAGGGTCGCGATGGACGCTCCGTAGCGAGGCGACACAGTGCTGCCGTACGGGTTCTTGCGTAGAACGGGAAAGCAGCTTGGGAGCCGAGGACGCGTCGACAGAGTTCAATAGCGCAAAGAGGCGCCCGATTGCCACCAGCTATACATTTCGCAGCTTTTCGTTCCGAATTGAAACGAGGGCTCATTTCGTTAGTACGCTATTTCTAATTTCCTCACTATGTGGTGAGGAATATATACTTCCTTTCAAATGCGCGGAACTTATTTTCATTTGGCTGCTCTTTGCTGTTTTCTGTAGGGGTCTCCGCCACTATATCAAGAGAGGGGCGCACCGGAATAGAGATCGCATGGAGGTTTACCTAAAGAGTGCTCCGGTTGGCTTCCTTGCACTGGGGGAAAGGGATCAGCGCATTCAAAAGTGAAAGAGGATTATGTAGCGATGATTAAGGACACCAGGTAACGATATGCTTGCTCCAAAATCATAACCTTTAATACAAACTCGATGCCTGCAAGAACCAGTACAGTGTTTGGACAGCCTTCACGGCTGACGATATTGCCACCGTGCGGACATTTTTCTCTCCGTCATCGGACTAACATCCAGAGTACAGCTAAGCGCGTGTCTTTGCTCTAAAAGCAGGACATTTACAAAAAACTTTTTTATGTACCGTAAGGCTCATGTGGTCATTACATTATGTGTGCGTACGTGTTTATGTGCGGGAGGGGGGGGGGGAACCTCAAGTATGTAAACTGTGGACGAAATACAGCAGTAAGGCAGAGGGGTTTAAACGAGCGTGCTAGAATGAATCATAAACAAAGCTTTAAGAATAAAAAAGGGGATCATTACGAGCATAATTATATAATGGCAGTGAAACATGAAAATAAGTATATCATGAGGAAGAATGAAAACAAAAAAACTAGGATGTACAAAGAAGGCAAAACAAGCGAGAACGTAACTCTTGCACACCTACACTCTTAGACTATCTTAAAGTTGCGTTTCACGCATGATGCTCATAGTTTCTACCATAAAGCACCACACAACTTATCAAAACTTATCAGATAAACTTATCAGGATTAATGATAAACTTATAAGGAAGATAAACTTATCAGGTTGCAGGTTGGATGGTGTTAGCAACAGAGTATGGGACGGCATTCCACACTTTTACCGCCTGGCGTAAAAATAAAAACCTGACTGCAACAGCTCCCGCAAAAGGATCTTCAACTTTTTTCTTGGCATCAACTAGACGAAATGTACTTCTGACAGGCTTAATTATTGGTGTGGACAAGGATGTGGGGATGTAGAATTTTATAAAAATTCCGGATTTGCAACGTCGAAAGGTTCAGATTTCCTTTTATCACAGGGATGGTTGAATAACGCGAGAACTGACTTGTAATGAATCAATGGGCTCTGATTTGCAGCGTCTCTAACCGGTTAGTAAGCTAGAGTTGATGACGACTCCAAATTAACGACGCATGTTCAAGATGCGGTCTCCCCAGCGTAGTAAGAACTGTCCTGTACATTTGCTACTTTTGGCAAGTGAGTGGCGTATAAAACGTGGATGTTTATATCTTTTAGAGCATGATAGATATGTGTACTCCAGGATAAAGTAATGTGGGAGGCAGTGGGAGGCAGCCCGAATAAGCAATGGTCTGGAGAATCAGCGTCAGTAATACGCTCTAGGGACTGCTGGTGTATGGTCTTGAAAAAAGAAGATGCGCAAAACAAACAACACAGGAGGAAGACAGACGAAACAAGCGCTTTTTTCCTAGTTGTTTCCAAGATGTGAGTGCGAGCCACCGCAGTCGTGAACTAAGGAGTCCACCCACCTGACACATCCAACATTTTAAAAACAAATAAAAGCTTTATCTTTCTTCCTTTTTGGGGGTTATTTTCCAAGAACCTTGGCATGTCAATATTTAAAAAAAAAAGTGTTTTTCTTCTTCAGTTTTTTTTTTTTTTTTTGCAGGCTTTCACAAAGTTTCTATGTGGTCCATTATAACTGCAGTTTAGGGCGCAAAGCTTTCGCATACAGGCATTTCTTTTTGTTCAGCATCTTTTGATGCCCCTTGTGAGCCACTACTTATTCACTTTTCTTGCCAAACTGCTGCTGCCTGTTATCTCATGACAGCACATGAGCCAAAGGCATGCAAGGCTGTCGGCCATGCTACGGACTGAAGAATGCCGGTTTGTGAAAGGGATGTCGAGCCACAAACAACATAGCAAAGCCGCTTCAAGTTGCAGTAGTCAAGGCGGCAGTCGGAGCTGAAGTCCAGTAATTGAACTACATGTTGCAAATCAGCCCGAGGTACTGTCGCGACTTCATGAAAAACTTCATGCGCATTTTTAGGGCGGCGTTAGCCTGTTATTTTATTTTTTTGAGTAAGCGACGCGTTCTACCGCGCTGTCGCGTTTGCGTTATGCTGCTTTTGTTGCTCATCGAGTGCTTGTCTTCCACGGTGGCAAAGATGTGTTGCATTCTAGTCTGCAGAGACGTTCGGTGGTTTATGAACGTTGCGTAACCACAGACTGCAGAATGCTTCTCACCAACCCCACCACCATGTTCGGCTCTCCGGTTTCTGTCCGCCCCGAACTGAGACAGTTACTGCAACTTTCCCTTTCTCAAAGCTAGTTTTCCTGCCTGGTAGCGCGTTTCATAGCTTGTTCGGCAGCGAGATTGTTGTTGCTACTTTCTCATCGCATCCAACAGGCCCAAGAAGAGGTGGACGGTCGTCGGTCAGCGAGCGAGGAGCCATTTTATTGATTTGTGTTTTCGTGGGCACACCTGCTCCAGCTAGATCTCACGTCCCTTTTTCAGCACGTCGGGATGGGGATCAATCGTTTCGCTTACCTGCGACAAGGAATCTAAGGCATGTTTTAGCGCTCCTTGTCGCTTGCTTCCTCGCAGTCAGCAGGCTTTCCCTCTACCTTTGTACTCTCCAATTCTCTTTAGGGACAATGCCCCACGTCACGATGGAGGCGAGACGTACGAGGCGCCTGTTTGCGGTGGGATGGCAGGCCAGGTTAGATAGGCCTCGAAGGTCGAAATTACTTCGGAATCCTCCACTAGACACCCCATTCTGTCTTCATTCACTCCCTCCTTCACGTCTTCGCTCTCAGAACATGGTGTCTACTGAGAAGTGAGATAGTTGCTGCGCTCTTTCCGTTCCTGAAAACATTAATATATATACATATATATTCCCACGCCACGAGTTCGGTAGTTGAGGCGCAAACAGCTGTCATTGTAAAAATTACCAGGTTACCTGCCAACTGCTGCGAAATCCAGCCCTAGCAGGTAGCTTAACGCCGCCTCCATTGGACGTTACGCATTAATGAGGCGATGTAAGCGTACAGCTATCGATGGGACTTTCAGCACATCTGAGACCCGGGCGCAAACCAAACGTGCAAAGCTGATAACATTCTTTCTGAAATGACTCCAAAACGCCCGGTTGTAGGGAATTTCGGAGGTTAGGCTTCGCGACACAGTTACCGCGCGCCTTTCGTTCCCTCTCGACGGAGGATCCGGCGCGAGGCTCCCCGGAGACACCTTTCTCTATAAAGCTTGCTGCTTGCCACTTTGGCAATCCTTAAATCGCTGAATTTCGAAGCGCGAATTCGCTTTCCGTTCGGAGGGATGTCATTAGCATCACTGCTACTGCGACGTGAAATTCTGAGCTGCGCTTCAGACTTTAAAATAAGCCAATGACATCCAATTCGTTGGCAATTCTCTGCCCGTTCCTGCGAGGACTTTTTGCTTTCTTTGCCGACCGGCTACGGCAGTGGAATTCTGCCACTCCTATCTCTGTGCGCAAAACAAACCTGAGGAAGCCAATTTGCGAGCCATTGTTGCCTATTAGGGCGAGCCGGTACGCGCGCTGGTTTTGGCTTTAGGTATGCGGAGGCTTACTTTCGCGCCCTGTCCTTCCGCCCAAGCGCGCGGCCTAAATGTATACACAGAAGCTCAACGTCCGCCGTCCTCGGAGCGCGGGCAAATCAGGGCGAAGCGGGGAGAGTGACGGTTCTTCCAGCTGCGCCACGCTGCAGCAGGGCCTTCTCGGCTGCCGACGTGATGTGCAAGCGTATTACAGGGAGCTTACAACCGGAGAGTTCCTTAACGAATTCTCAAAGCGACTTCCGCTCGGTGAAGTCGCCATTGCATAGCCTTTTGTCATTGTGCCTCGCACAGAGAGCAAAAGGCAAAGGGTCGGGAACAATCGACATTCCATGTCTGTTGATTTTACCTAAAAAAAAAAACAACTTATTAACCTTTTCAAAACAAAAAAAATCACTTGCTTAAGTTTTTTTTTTTTCTCCAGCGCGTTAAAGGCCTTGGCAACTTCAAAGTGCAGGTTCAATTCGTAGAATAAACTCATCGTCAAACATGGTTATAGGATTAGCTGAGGTGGAGTAGGTTATCACCAAGTGGTCAGCTATTGATTCCTAACTCTCGAATATTTTTTATGAATAGGTCATCCCTGTTATTCAGCCTGGTCATGTAGGCGAATTTATTGCATATATGAAAAGTATAAATATGTTATTACTTTACTGAAATTTGCATTTGGTTTTAATAGTGATTTCCGTTTTTCTACTCCTGCTTAAACTCCATTTGGAGGCAGTGCTGCTGCTAAAGAAGTAGGTAATAAATAAATAATTTGCCATCTACATAAACGTGCCCTGTAGCTACAAAGTAATGGTACAAAGCTTTCCCAGAAACATAGAAGTTCATAAATTTGTCCTCTGTGCTCGAACACCAGAATACTGCTTAGCCGAGGTAGTCGCTCTACGAGCTAAACGAGAGAGAGGCAGAGAGAGAGAGAGAAATAGGAAGAAGGTGGCAGGGCTGTAACCAGAAGGGTGTTCCGGGTGGCTGCCCTGCAATGAGGAAGAGGGATTAGGAGATAAAAAAAACGGAACGAGAGAAGGGTCGAGAGGCGCAGTCATAATTGGTCCCTCAAGCCAGTCGCTCTCAGAAAGGCAGTCGACTGCTGTGCCACAGTCCCAGGACCTTATGCTCTATACCAACAAGTTTACCAGAACGGCAAGCATAGGCGACGGCGAATTGGTAAAAAAAGTCGAAGCGGCAACCACGCCCGGGTTTGGGATTCGAGCCCAGAGCAGGAGGAATTTTTCTTCCTTGCCAGGTTTCTGTGAAAGCTATATAGCTCCCCTTTGCAGCCACGTGATAGCTCTCGAGTGGCGGCCACTGACTACTGTCGAACCTCTTTGTAATAAAACGGTTTACAGAGAAATAATGGATATAACGAAGGAATGACTATTCCCCTTGGAAGCTCGCTCAACACGGGCTATAACGAAGCTACGGCTATAACAAAGTAATCGCCAAGCCCCTTCAACTTCGTTATAACAAGGTTCAGTTCTAGTTAAATCTTTGGTAGCAAGGGCTCGTAATCAAGATTACTCAGTGCTACTGCTGTATTCAGCTTGAAATGCCCGGAGATTAGAATATAGAGCCACACGCTCTGTCATTCTGCAGAGACGCGCTCTTTACACACAAGTGGCCGCGTCGAGTGGCGAGTAACACTATGAGGACAAATCACTTGCATGGTAGTTCAATAAGATGAAAAAAGAACTGAGAGGATTTCAGTAAATGGATACCTCGTTCTTGCCTGTTGATATTTACATCATGGTTGTAACCATTGTGGCCATAGCTGACGATGATGCAGTTCAATTTGGAATGAAGCTGCAAAGCCTCATGTCCACATTGAAAGCCTTAAAGTCAGTCTGAAGACATAAAACTACGCAGGAGACAGGATACAGAAAAGATGCAGACAGGACGAGCGTAGACTAACAACTGATTTATTTGACGAGAAAACACCTCCATTTGGAGGTATTGAGCTCCCGGAACGCTCTTGTTTACAGTTTTTAGACTTAAAATTGTTTTTTCATACAGAGGGCCGTCTATGCTGGGCCTATTTACCAAGATCTAAGAAGGCTCTTTTACCTTATGATTCGTGCCACTCAAAGCTCGTAAAAAGGGGAATCGCAACCTCATGTTTAAGATCCTCGCTTGTCAAGTCATGTGCACACATGGTGAAATGTAGTTTTACCAGTCAAGTAGACCGGCTTTACTCTGCTGGTTTTCCTCCTGCTCTTCTGAAAGCTGTTGCAGAATATTTGCTGAAAACCCTATGGTTGAAACAAAACCAACAAGAGCTCACTGAAAGCGAGAGGAGGAAGTTTGAAGTCCTTCCTTATGTGCACAAGACTTCGCACGGTTTGAAGAAGGTGGGAGGGAAATTTGGTGTCAACGTGTTCTTTTCCGCCCCATGTAAACTGTCTCGTTTATGCCGATTAACTAACAATAACCTGCAAAAGAAAGTAGGGTGCGGAGTCAACCACAGACCTAAGTTTTTAAACTGTAAGATGGGAGTTATTTACGAGATCCCATTCAGCTGTGGTTCCGTTTATGTAGGGCAGACGGGGCGCTGCATTAATAAACGCCTTCAGGAGCACAATAACTCTTTGCGCCAGCACGGTGGGCAGCATTTAGCAAGGCACTGTCAGTCTTGTAAGATCAATGACAAGAAGAAAAAAGTATTTTGTACGCCGCTTTTCAAGCAAACGAAGATTATAGGCTGCACGAAGGACCGGAAGGCACGCGAGATTTTTGAAGCCTGGCAAATTGCTAGATACGGTGCGGAAAAATGTGTTAGCGAGGCATCAATTCACCTGTATCAGAAGGAACTTGACTTTTTGGGTCGATTAGATTCTGTACTTTTGCTTTGGGCGTTAAGTTTGGTTGCGCATGCGTTGCTCCTGAAGGAAGGTCGTTTTTTCGTCAAATAAATCAGTTGTTAGTCTACGCTCGTCCTGTCTGCATCTTTTCTGTGTCCTGTCTCCTGCGTAGTTTTATGTCTTCAGAATGTCTTACCAACTAGCCTCTCATCACACACTTCTTAAAGTCAGCTGTGACTACAACAAGACTGTGGGGCAGGGAGTCGGCAAGCTATATTTTTTATTTCTTCTGCGCCCATTGTATACAAGAACGAAGAAATGGTGCCATCGGATCACCGCAACATTTAATTTAATTTACTGTTACAACGCTTCATTAGAAAACCTCTGAGATGCCAAGAACTGCTGAAAAAGAGCATTAAAGCTGCTCGCCTTTCAAACAGATATTGCCGATAGATTGATTATTCGCCTGCATGAAAGTACCTCCGAAGAAGCACAGCCGTCCAAGCAATGAAAGATTACAGATTTTCCAATAGTCTAAAGTAGCTCTTTTATTTACTTCTTACTTTTTTAATTTTTAAATTTTATTGAGGTTCATTGCCATTCTAAGCTATATTGTTTTGGTTTTTCTGACGGTGCTTGCCATTTTAGCATTCTGCTTTTACGACGATCAGTAATAGCGACCCTCTTGTGAGTAGACTGCAAACTAAACGGGGAAGCCGCATGGATAAATCAGCATGCTGCGTTCTCAGACACCTTACCATACTACTCGCGTACAGTCACCCTGTTTCGAACTCACGCTCTCCATGCTCGGGGGTCGACAAATGCGCGATTGATGGCCTGGCTGAAACGGAAACCCGGCGACAAACGCAGCAGGAGAAGGAAGAGAATTGCGTCAATGAAACGACTGCGGAAAGACCAGCGTTATCGCTGCCTTCGTAGCTTCGTATACTAGGCAACACGAATATCAGCACAGTTCCCTATTGCCCCCTAACCGCGCTGAGCGCGCGCATTAGAGGTCGCATCTTAATGAAACTTCTCGCACTCGCTCAGACGCGCGGCGAATCATGCCACTCGAATGGGGACGATCGTTGGGGAGGAGCCCCGTCCTACCTATCATGCCTCCATCCTACGCGTGGATACATTTTAAAGTTAAGCAGCAGCGCTCAAGTTTGGATGTATAGCCGGAATGTGTGTGAGGTACTGCGGAAGGCAGCGACAGCAACTTTTATCGTGGAATTATTACGCCAAGCTTTCCCTGGGCCCTTGGATGATTATGCGGACATTGAGGCTGCCTGCTGAATTTTAATGGAACGGAATGAAAGTGTTCGCACCAATATATGGAAAAAGCGCCCGTGCTCGCTGGTACCGAAGTTGTGCCAGTCGAGGAAAGATGTGCTTTGTCGGACCTCATAGCACAAGAAGGAAGCCTCCACGCATTGATGGAAGCATCCGTCGGTGAAGCTTATGTAACCTAGGCACAAGGTACTACCCTCCTGCAGCCGATTAGGGGATTGTTAGATTGGATTGGAGGGGATTGTTATCAAAGGATTGTTAGTCATCTTGCTTCCGATGTAGTTTAGTTGAGTCCATGAGGGTCAGAATTGTGACCGCTTGTCCGAAGGCTTCATTTCCCTCTTTCATCAGCTTCGAGTGATCAAGGAGAGGAAATGTTATCGTCCTAAAGCACAATCACTGGTTGAAAAGGGAGATAGGGAGACTAAACCCACCCATGGCCACACACCCATCATGAATGGCTGTTAACCATTATCCCTCAAGGGAAAAGTATACAACAACTGTATGTTACCGGTATTTATCTGTGGGGCAGAAACGTGCAGGCTAACAAAAAGGGTTCAACTTAAGGATAACACAACGAGCTATGGAATGAATAATAATAGGTGTAAAGTTAAGAGACAGGAAGAGGCCAGAGTCGGTCAGGAATAAAACACGGGTTGGTGAAATCCTAGTCGAAATCAAGAGGAAGAAATGGGGTCGGGAAAGACATGTAATAAGAAGGCAAGATAACAGCTTGTCCTTAAGGGTAACGGAGTGCATTCCAACAGAAGGCAAGCGTAGCAGGGGGCGGCAGAAAGTTAGATGGACGGATGAGGTTGTTTGCAGCGATAAAGTGGCCAGAGCCGGATCAAGACAGGGTTAATTGAAGAGATGTGGGAGAGGTCTTTGTCTTTCAGTGGGCGTAGTCAGTCTTGTGATGATGATAATGATTATGAGAGATAAAAGCGAGCAAAGGTTTTGGATTTCTCTGGCAAGGGAACAGCAAACATAATTCGAATGCACGTTGGTGTTAAGCCAGAATTTCAGCAGTAAACTCTAGCTGGAGATTCTCACTGAAAACACCCTAGGCACACTAAGTTAGGGCTGCCCTTTTAATTGTTAAAAAAAAATATTTTCTATTATCCTTTAAATTTTTTTTTTTCATTCTTGAGTAGTCCCCAAAATACAGCTTTCGAAAAACTCCTTGTGTAGTGGAACACAGTGTCTCACTTGTATTCCCGCAGAAGAGAATGGAATCAGCCTAACGAGAATCTCTCTTCACACCGCAGACGCTGTGAAAACCCCGAATGGACATAGCGAGACCTGCGACTAAGGACTTCACTGGCATCGAAGCGCCTGACCCTCAGCTTCGAGGGCTAAGTAGCTTGTTTCTGTAAGGGTGAATTCAAAACTTCTGCAGTGAAATTTATGAATAAAATTCCCAATACACTGCAGTGGCCTGTACTTATGTCCTGGCGGTCCTAAATCGAGCACACATTCATTAGGATTATAGGGACGCTCGACAGTTGGACATATCTCCGCATTTTACGCTATTCGGCATACTGCTCTGGCGGTGCTCCTTTGACTTCCCTCGTACTAGACCGTAAATGTTAGGACAAACTAGATAGCAATCAGTTTTCGCGCTTGATGCCCTAAGCCGCGAAAATTCAGAAAACGAAAAACCAAACCGCTCGCCTTCAGCGCGGGACAACAGCTCTATGTCATGGAACGCCTCGAGATTAGAAATTCGTGTCACTCTGCTATCGCTGCCATAGGCGCCTAGTAATAACGACCGAGGCAAGGGGGGAGGGTATGCGAGCCGAAAAGAAAGACCGTCGGGCTGGGTAATCTCTCTCCGCCCCACTCTCTCTTCGCGTCGACGGACACGCATTACGTCCGCCGATCTGACGCGTCCTCCGTGTAGTTCCATGCAGCGCCATCCCCGAAGCGGCTCTGGCGCCTCTGTGAGCCGTGAAGGGTGAAAAGCGATACGGTGATCGTGTGCTATCTGGCAAGGCTCCTGCCCCCGCTGACCCCTTCTTTCTGTTTCAATCAGAATGGTGCGGTCTTTTCGCTTCAACCGAGAGCGCGAGAAACCCACTTCTTCAACACTACGACGACAGGCGTGGACTCAGCTGCTAAGAAGCGGGCACGCTCCACCCAAAGCGCCGCTCTCGTAACAGTGCACGGAAGTAACGGGCCTCATCGTAAGTTATTCCAGCCGCTGAGCTATAAAAGCGTTCGCCTGACGGGGGCTGTCGGCAGCCACGTCGGCTGAACGCGACGATGACAGCGCGCGCGGGCCTCGAAGCAGGCGCTGCGCTGCGTGCTGTTGTCGTATGCTGAGCAACCTTCGCCCAGTGGGTCGCCGTGCGCGCACACGTAATCGACAGCGCTTTGACGCGACGCAATTCGCGGCGCGGCTAATAACCCCGCCGGCAGCGACAACGCTTTCGGGAAAAGCGGCGGGGGGATCGTGTGCGGTACAGGCGTCGTCGCATAATTAACACCACGCGACTGATTTCACTCGGAGGGCATCGTAAAACTCGCGCCCTGCCTCCTGCTTTCTGGAGATGCTCCTAGCACTGATGGTAATTCTGACGGGAGTGTCGTACGTCTCCCGTGATGCTACTTATTGGAACGAAAAATAATAGAATTTGCGTGAACAATCTCAGCGCGCTTCGCACAGCTCATCTGCCGATCCAACTGAGCAAACTCGCGATCTGTGACGTGTTCACCCAACCTACCCTTGCAAAATTTTAAGTCCTAGACATTCTATACACGTTTGATTATAAAGTTTCCAAATTTTGCATGCACAGGCTACATAGTTATTGCCTTACATTTTTTGTACAGTTTTGACTGTCAACGGTTTATAGACTTCAAAAGGAATTCTTAAATATGCAAGCAGGCTCGACGTAGTAAGAAGTCCAGAGTTAGGAAATGTCGTCTGGTCGGGGACAATCATAAAGCTTAAAAAGACGCTCACCAAAAGGACAAAAAACAAAACACAGAAAACGACGTTTCGGTTCCCATACGGAAGCCTTGTCCTTGAAACATTCCCACCACCGCCAAGAATTTTTCTTAGATATGTAGACGAATGATTTTCCCTCATTCGGAAAGATGCTTTGCTCGTCTTTTCGCCCCGTTTGAACCCCATAGAAGAAGCGATTGATTTTACCATTGAAGAAGAACCGAATGGTGCGTTGCCCTTCCTGAACGTGTTGGTAAAACGCAGCAATCGAAATCTATCATTCACCGTTTACAGGAAGCCCACCCACACCGTAAGATACCTTAACTTCCAATCTGTTCACCCGGTCACCCAAAAGAAATCTGTTTCCACATCCTTGTTTAAACGAGCAGAATGCATATGCAGTTTTCGCGAAGGTCGGGCAATTGACTTTGATACTGTAAGGGAAGAACTCGCGTGCAACAATTACCCAGCTGGTTTTGCGTAGAGAAGCAGCTATCTTGCCCGACGCGTGAAGCTCCCGTATCGTGCCCTCTTAAACGTGCTGCTATTCCATACACGCCCGGAATAAGCAAAGACTTGGTGCGCATTCTGTGCACATTAAAAGTTCACGTTGCCCATATCCCGACAAGAAAACTACGACATCCGTTGGTTAACGTCAGAGACGTTCTTCCGAATTAAAAGTACCCTGGCGTTGTTTACAGCGTCCCGTGTTCCGGTTGTGACAGCGTTGTGATCTTAAAAGGCGCCTAAAAGAACATTGTAACGATGTTAAAAACCAAAAAGTGAACTCTAATGTTATCGCCGAACACTCTGTATCAACCGGCCACAACATCGATTGAGGGTATAGGGCACACGTGCTGGCAATTGAAAAGAATCTGTTCCAACGCCTTGTCCTCGAATCATTAATCATTCAAAAGACTAATCCCACCCTCGATCGCAACACTGGAAATCTAACCTCGGTATAAGCACGATCCTTGCGCCCTGTTTTCAAGCGTATTTAATCCAGATGTGCACTACCTATTTCATCTCATCGTGAACAAGGCTCCCGTACGGAAGCCGAAACATCGTTTTTTGTGTTTTGTTGTTTTTCATTTTGGTCGGCGTCCTTTTAAATTTTGTTAGGCGCAGTAATTTCAGAAGTGTGAACAACGTATCAGGAAATTTTTAGTTTACAGCTACATTCACCCCGCCTCACTCGTTTACGTCACGAAGAATTAGGGAGTTTTAGAATAGGGGGCCCCAAGCTTTGGGGGCCCCAAGAAGTTTGGGGCGTCGAAGTGCGCATGCGCAGAACGCAAGCCCCGCCCTGCGTCTTGGGTTACGTTAGCGGCGAACGCTATTTCGCCAAAATAGCGTGCGCCCCAGCGCTGCTCTACGTTCAGGCAACATGGCACCGCCCGTCGAAGCGGGGCCTCTCACTACACCACCGATTCGTTGTTGTCGCTGCGCTGTGCTCCACATCCAAGGCAAACTAAATGCGTACGAAGCTTTCGCTTTGTCTGAACTTGCCTCAACCACAAAATTTTAGCGATAAAGCTTCGCAGATTTTCTGATTGCTTCTGTGTTTACAGTGCTGCTAGGCTCAGCGAGTATGCGTCGTCTGATGTTAGACAGCGTGCGAGGTTCAAACAGGCGTGCGCCCAAACACCGCTCTACGTACAGGCAACAAGGCGGCGCCCGTCGAAGCGGGGCCTGCCGCTTCACTACCGATTCGTTGTCGCCGCTACTCTGTGTATTAAGTTCACGGCAAATGAAAGACGCACGAAGCTATCGCTTTGTCTGATGGTGCCCTCACCACAAAATTTTAGCGATGAAATGCGCCATATTTTCAGATTGCTTCTGTGTTCACAAAGCTGCTAGGCTGAGCGAGTACGCATTGTTTGGTCGCCGTAGAGGTGACTTGGTGCGACGTTCGAATGGAGTTTCCCGCCTCAATAAAAACACACACTTATCAGTTTTACTCTTAAATCGTGTGTCTGCAATAATGACTTTTTCTGACGAAGAAATGAACGTATATTTTAAAATATTTTTTTAGAGTATCTTTTTGGTTTGCCGTAGAGGCGCTGCAATCAACAAACGCAAGTCTGGCTCCGCTGCGTAGGGGAGACCCCTATTCTAAAACTCACCGGCGCACTCTACGTAGCGCTGGGGCCCGCTATTTGCTTGGGGCCCCCCAGCCTATTCTAAAGCTCTGTAATAATTAAAGAAGATTTTTATTCAAAGAAAAACAACAGAGAAATTATTCCCGATTATTCCACAGATAGCCAATGAGACTATTCAACGGATCAATATAAAAGCTGGCTTGGTTTGGTTTGGTTTATTCGGGTTTAACGTCCCAAAGAGCTGTGTGATTGCGGAGCCTGACCACACCTTAGCTAGGGAGCATTTGGGCTGCTTACGTGGAATTTAACGGCAAAGATTTCTGGCGTCGCTGTCAGTAACATTTAATAGTGGTAATAGGATCAGTCATTTGCGCGGTGAACAGCATTCGACAATGACGCTGCCAATGGTACTTGATCATGCCACTTTCCATAGCACAGCATTTCATATGTAAGAGGGTCTAGGGTTTCCTCACTGCAATGCGAAATAGCAGCTATAACCTGGGCCCCCTCGATTTGGTTGCAAGCGTGTCCAAATAAATGAAATGAAATAATTCGGCTGGCCAGCAGCACTTGATGGTGCTGCTGGTGATAAGCATTTGATAGTGCAGTTGGTGGTAAACATTAGATAGCGTCGAATTATCGCTCAGCGGGGAAGCCGACGTACATGATCTGTCGGCTGGTCCAGGGGTTGTCTGTGGCGCGGATGGCGAACCCAAGTGCTGCTCCGCCTACCAGGCCAGCAGCCATGAGCAGAGGAAGCAGCCGGCTGGACACGCCCTCCACCACCTGCTGTGGGCGTTCCTCTTCCACCTCCACCGGCAACGGACCGCTGCCGCCCGATTGGACACCACTCGACGACGACGGGCCTTTCTGCTGCTGTAGCTGTTGCTGCTGCAGCTGTTGCTGGCGCTGCTGCACGAGCGAGGTGCCCGAATTCTGGACTACGGAGTTCCACGGAGAATTTTCGGCGCTGGGGCCACCGCCGTCCGCTCCGCCGTACCCGCGTTTCTGTGGGTTGGAAACCCGCGGAAAGGCAATGGACAAAACGGAACGTTTTAAAAAATTTGAAGGGACACGCTTAAAGTCCGCCTTAAAGGGAGACTGAAGCACTTTTTCTGAAAATCGGGCTGGCAGCGGCATCCTATAGTTTTCCATACTGTATGCTGGAATATCGCATCCAAATAAGGCAAAAACAAGCGCGAATTGCCTTTTTTAGCCGAAATATGCGGCCTGTGCCGCGGGGCACGCCGCGCGGCGCGCCGCCGCCCGTGATTGGTCAAGAGAGGTCGTGACGTCACTTTGAGGACTGGAGAAGCTGCCGATGCGGATCTGGCGCTGCGTTGGGGGCAGATCGCAGCTTTCCGTGTCGTTGTAACAGCGAATACGGCGACTATTTTTTTTTTACTGACCACCGAAGAAAAGGATACTACAGTTTGCTCATTCCACGTATCGCCTGAAACCAAAAAAGACACAAGCAAAAAATTCTATGCCTAGCACAAGCATACGCCAGCGTCAAAGACGCGATACAGACCATGCGTAAAAGGTGCCAGCACAACATCGGCTCGTATTCTCGGAAAGGATGGAGGGCGCCACCAGCGCCACCATGATCGGCTGTGCGCACACCGAGCTCCAGCAAAATCACGTCTACGTCCAGGTTCCTGACCTCGGATCGCCACCAACCGGTCTATAGGAGTGCTACTTCATCGCCTGTACGCCTGGTAATCAAAATTCCAAGCGTTCTGCGCCGTTTTCTGTCACATCAGCATCTGGCTGGCCGCCCACGCCGGGCGCGCTAAGCCAAGCCTACATCTGCACCGCCGGGGCAACGCCCCCCGCGCTCGCCAGCATGCTCGCAGCCGGAACGGCGGGGAGCTCGCCTAGCCAGTCAGCAGCCCAGGCGCTGAATCACAAGCACTGTGCTCCCGCGGCGCCCCGGCAAGCCACCGCAGCCACGATCGTCATGAAATTTGCGAACCACCTCAACCTCGGCAACACTTAATTCCCTGTGCTCTGTCGGTCCGTCATGGATTCCGCCCGCCTAACCAAGACTGAACGTGACAATACCTACATCAAACTCCGCACCTCGCAAAACATCCTGGCCATCGATACCCACCGCCCAGCCGCTGCTGACAAGCTGCTCCAACTCAAGCAAGTTTCACTGAACAACACCCAGTACGAAGTCACCTCGTACGTAGCTAACGACCCCCTTAACGCCCGTGGTGTTATACACGGCATCACCATGGACTTTACCGAAGACGACTTTGCCGCTAACCTTCGTGTTGACGGCACCCGACTACTAAGCGCCCGCCGTCTCGGTCGTACCAACGCACTTCTGCTCACCGTCGAAGGGCCCCGTCTACCACGCTATGCCGTCTTCTACAGCGGAGTGTACCGCGTCTACCCGCAAAAGCCCCACAGCAAACAATGCACGCATTGTCACGCCATAGGGCACCGTGCTGACGTCTGTCCTAACAAGCCTAGCCTTGTTCGGTGCTCGATTTGCAGCCAACCGTTTCCTCCTGACCAAGACCCAACGACTACCCCACATGAATGTGAACCACACTGCTGGAACTGCAAGGGCGACCACACACCGTCTCATCCTGAGTGCCCCGCAAGGAAAGACGCCGACGCTGCAGTCCTAAAGTGGCACCGCGCCCAACGACGCCATCGCGCCCGCGCCGCCCCTCCACCCCCTAAAGCCGACGCGACCATCTGGCCGCCCCTGCCTACCTCGAACCGCTACGAGGCCCTTCAGCTCTCCTGCAGCAGCAACAGCAGCAGCAACAGCAACAGCAGCAGCAACAGCCCGGGGCACGAGACCGCGCAAAGAAGTCAATCTCGAACCAAGCCCTCTGCCAAGCGGCCACCGTCCACCACTTCTGGTGCGGCAACCAGCACCTCCACCTCCTTTACTAAACCGCAAGCTTCCGTGATGCAGTCACAGACTCCACCAAGTCACCAGGTGAGCGGTCCATCTCCCACATCCATCGCACCCCCTCCCCCGTCCTTCCAACACCGGTTTTACTCACGTCCCTCCACACCTACTCCACTTTCACCCCTCCCTACCGACAACGCTATTGCTCTCATACAGCAATCCCTTGCTTCCGTCCTATTGGCCTTACAACAACTGACGGCTCGCGTCGAGCAACTAGAGCACCATCTCCTCTCCCTCGCGTCCTCTGCCCCATGCTCTCCCGACACAGACTCCAATGCTCCCCCTCGAAAGCGCGCAAGCGCCCCTCCTGTGCCTAACCTCAACACCATGGAGGAAGACCCGCATGATGAGTGATATCATGCGACACACATCTCCACCCCAAAACCCTCTAATTATTTGGCAGTGGAACTGCCGCGGGTTTCGTCGCAAGAAAAATGCCCTCTTGCAACACATGCGGATTACTGGCGTTAACCCAGACGTCATCGCACTGCAAGAAACGCACGGTGCCTTTTCTCTTCCAGGTTACGACCATTTTACTCAGCCAAGTATAGTCATGAAGAGAAAAGGACATCAAACGCCCCCTCCTCCGCCGATTTTGACGGTTACATACATACGGCGCACGATACCCACCATTCAGGAAGATACATCCCACCTCAACTCCGGGACGAAAGAGCATGTCCTGACACACTCCACCTATCAGGGTCACCGTATCACGATTTTAAACTGCTACTGGACTCCCTCCGACTGTAAAAACAGCATCCCACCTTTGCATACGGCCCTCCCTGCCTCTAATGTCCCTACTACTTTCGTCCTTCTTGGTGACTTCAACTGCCCACACCCTGCATGGGGATACGACCGTACTTCAGCCTCCGGACGAAAACTCGACCGCTTCGCCAGTATTCATCACCTCACCCTCCTGAATGACACGTTCATGCCTACACGTCTAGGATGTGGAGCACAATCCGACAGAAACCCCGACCTTGCATGGATTCGTAGCGATCTCCGCGCTTCTTGGAGTAATACGGGTGACACGATGGGGAGTGATCACTGTATTCTTCAGATAACGCTCACGTCCCAGCGACCCTCCAGACCACCCGGAACACATCTACCTCCCACTATGCTCGTAGACTGGCCAAAGGCTCGGCCGGCCCTCGACTCCTTATCAGTCTCACTCGAGGACCCCGAAAAATGGTGTAGCGCCATTATGGAGACCGTCTCCCAACACACCAAACATATCCACCGATCTCCCGACTATCCATACATTGACACACACCTACTTGGGCTATGGAAACAACGTCGCCGGGCCATAAAAGCTTGGCGCAACTGTAGATCTAGCCACGCACTGAAAAGAAAAGTTGCTGAACTAACGCAAGCAGCCCAAGAATACGCTGACCAACTAGCCACGAACAACTAGCTTCAGCTCTGCGATGACATGGTCGAGAGACTCCACACTCCAAAAGTCTGGCACATTATGCGCACTCTACTTGGACAGGGTAAACCTCGTAACACACTTCAAAAGCTACAGTTGGCCCTCTCCGTCTCACAAGAAGAGCTGGCTGAGCAAATCCGAAATCAATTTTACCCATCCTCTACTTCTCCTGCTAGCTCCCCGTCATACCCTTACACCGAAGAAGAAGCAGACGAGCAAGGAATGAATTCTGACTTCACATTCGCCGAACTTCAGGCTGCTCTACGCTCCCTTAAGCGAAACACAGCACCCGGCCCAGATAAAATTACCTATGGTATACTCCGTAACCTCCCCGATTCAAAACTAGACGAACTTATTCAGATCATTAATACTGTTTGGCGCTCCGGGAAAATTCCCGCTGCGTGGAAAGAGGCACACGTAATTATGATTCCGAAACCAGGAAAATCCTCTGCGCTCATCACTAACCTCCGACCTATATCCATGACTTCTTGCCTAGGGAAGCTGATGGAGAAGATGGCCCTTACCCGCCTCGAATGGCACCTGCATACCAATCGCTGTCTTGCTCCCACTATGGTCGGATTCCGCGCCCACGTATGCACACAAGACATTGGACGGCAAATCTATGAGGATTTGTACGCCTTCCCAAGCAGCGCACAGCTTCGAGTTTTGACCGGCGTGGATATCAAAAAGGCTTTTGATAATGTCGCCCACTCCGCAATTCTCACCAACCTGGCAGACACTCGGCCTGGGGTCCGCATGTTCAACTACATCAAAGACTTTCTTACAGACAGGACCCTCCGAATCATTGGCCCCGACGGCACACCTTCCGCCTCCTTTCCCCTCACCGCAGGTACACCACAGGGATCCATTCTTTCACCTATGCTTTTCAACTTGGCAATGAAAGAATTGCCCCGAAAACTCGCTGAAATTGCTGCCTACGCCACGCTATATATGCGGATGATATCTCTCTCTAGTCTACCACAGGAAACGCCGGGGAACTAGAATCCACTTTGCAGCAAGGCCTCGACGTCGTTCAGGAGCATGCACGCCGCATAGGTATGAGTTGTTCCGCCGAAAAGTCGGAATACATCGTGGTTTCTAACGCTCCTCAAAAAACCGCTTCTTCCTACCGCGAACTCATTCAACTCTCTCTCGCGCAAACCCCTATTCCCCGACGGAGCCACATCAAGATCCTTGGCTTCACTTTTCAACAAGATGACAAGTGCAACGTGTGGCTTAGCCAACTCCTGCAACAACTGAACCAAATTCGCCACATGCTGTCCCGTATATCTCGTCAAAAGCATGGACTCAGAGAACACGAACTCCGTCGAGTTATAGAAGCACTCGTTTATTCGAGGGTCATGTACGCCTACCCCTATCAACGCCTCACATCCTCTCAAGTAAGCAAACTGGAAGCGTCTCTGCGTCGCTTCACTCGATTAGCCATGGGAGTTCCCATCTACGCCGCAAACGCTCTGATCGCAGACGCCGCCATTTTCAACTCCCTCGAAGAACGCGCAGCTGCACACCACCGAGCCCAGATACACCGTCTCTCTACCTCCGAGCAAGGCAGAGACCTCCTCAGCCTTTTCGGACACACCATTTCCCAACTACCCTCGCTTCAACCATCTGCTCCCCCGTGGAAAAGCCTCCCGCGTCTTACTGTAAAACCCATTCCACGCCACATGTCTCCAACGATAAATCCCGGGCGGCGTGATGCACTGGCGAACCATTTACCCGCACTGGGCCACGACACTTACTATATCGATGCCCATATCCTCGAGCACCAAGTAGTTACTGCAGTAGTCGGCCCTCGAAGCACCTCCACGCATCTCCACACAGGAGTGCCCTCCTCAACCGACGCAGAAACGCTGGCCATAGCAGAGGCGATTACGCTTCACGACCACCTTTCCTCCACCATCACCATAAGTGCAGACTCTCAGGCTGCCATACGCTCATTCGAATCTCAAAAACTCCCTCCCCATATCCTAGACACTTTGCTGCAATACCTAACAGCCCACCCTACGCTCCATGTCCGCCTTGACTGGATTCCTGGTCATCAAGGTATACCGGAGAATGAGCTTGCTCATGCTCTGGCCCGTGAAAAAATACCACCGGGCCCTCCGACTGCCTGGCCAGCCCATTATAATCCCAAGGCAGACCGCGCTACACACCGACAGGACCGCCGCGAACACCTTCGCAATTTGCACCACATGCGACGAACCCTTCCGTCACCCTCCCATTTCCTTTGCCGTGCTGACGCCACTCTAATTCGACAGGCACAGACTAACTCCCTTCCCTGCGAACTGTATTCCCACTACATCCTTCATAAACCGGGCAAACCCGCCTGTCTCGTGTGCGGAGAGCACCCCTCAAACATTCATACATATTGGTTATGCCCCCGCGCCACTAACTCTCCCACCATACCTTCCTCGCATACCTTGCCTCCCCCCTTTCACCTCACGTGGGCCCGATGGACCGCTCCACCAACCTCTCTGCAGCCCACCCTCTGGCCGCTCCTCGCCGCCCACATCCGACGCATCCAAGGGACACGTGGCCCCACTCCGCCACCGCCGATAAATAACGCCCACCAAACGGGCAGATAAGAAGGCTCGGACTTGAGCTGAAAAATAAAAGTTATCTCTCTCTCTCTCTCTCTCTCTCGGAAAGGAAGAGGTGCGAACAATACTCAAGTCAATTACCACCACCGGACGCCTCCTGGCTCGCCCGGAAGAGCGTCATCCTAAAGAAAAGGCCCAAAGCACTGTGTAAATCCTGTTCTCAGTACCCGGCGTTGCAGGTTGGGGCAAGAAAGTATTTCAAGTGAACGATGAAGGAGCACAAACTTGGTGTCAAAATTAGCGAAGCGCAGTGGCCAAGCACTGCGAGGCATGCGACCACAAGATAGTGACGCAATCATGGTGCGCTGGAAACCAAGCCAAATACGCGCACAAATACGCTTCACTCCTGGCGCGTTCAGCAGATGCCAGAAAATATTAATCGCTGCCTCGGACACGTTCGCCCTTCCTAGATTTGCAGTTTAGGTTCAGTGAAGTAGTTGCCAACTATATGTGTGTTTAAAAGCCAAGCTAGCTGCAACTCGACCGCTGCCACAACTTGATGAAGAAACCGAGTAAGGTTGTGGTGTTTTTTTGCCAAAACTCGGTTGGCATTCATTTATCTCATAAATTTGCATCCGAAATCAACGTCGAACGCTTTAAATTCAATTGCTTAGCTAGGATTAAACGAGATGCCGCATATGAAGAGCTTCGATGCTTGCTTGCTTTGCTTTATTGTGATTTGCTCTGCTTGCTTGCTTGCTTGCTTGCTTGCTTGCTTGCTTGCTTGTTTGCTTGCTTGCTTGCTTGGACACGTCGAACCGAGTATAAAATCACTAACCGAGCCTTGCTGAGCACGTCTCAGGTGGTCTGGCCGCACCTAAGCTGAGGAGAGCGACACATGCTTAAGCCTCTATAAGGTTTCTTCAGTGGCTAAGTGAGCGTGTTTCTACTTTTAAAAGAGGCGCTTCTTCAGAATGGTGACACGCCTCTTATGCGCGAGGAAATCGATGGAACTGTGTCATGGTTCAGCCGCGCCTTTTCGACAGAAATCTCCAGAGATCACACTAGGACAAGCTCTGCCTGTAGCCGCTCTTACGAAAGTGTTTCGAGCAGAGTAAGCTTGCTTTAGTCGGCTTGAACTCTTCGTCGCAGCAGCGAGCGGTTGCGCTGCGAGCTTGTGGTCTTGCGGAAAACAGTGGAAGACGACACAGTCGCGGTCGTAGTTGTTCGTGGACACGAACGCAGAGTAGCACCTGTTGAATCTGATTCTCAAGGTCGGCTGACACGCTTTGTACGTCGCAACGCACGTAGTACGAGGAACAACGCATGCAGCACGAGAAACAACGCGCGCTGAAAGCGCGCTCGGGTGCGCCGAAGCATCCCCGGCTCCTCAACATGACGTCACGCAGGCCGACATGGACGAGGTTTCCCTCTCCGCTGTTCCCCTCTCCTGCGCTCGCGCGGGGCGCGGGAAATTTAAACATCGCGTTTTAATTGGTGATTGCGCCACTGTTTTAGCCAAAATCGAAAAAATAATTTCACAGACGTGATCAGCAATGACACTACTTCAAAACCCTAGAAGGTTAGCCGATTCGAAAACCGCCTCAGTATCCCTTTAAGGGTATGATGCGACAGCGTTAATGAGTGAATGCCCGTATATGCGGAATTGGTCACTCTGGATTTTCACCACTCCTGGTGCAGTGGTGCAACGGTTAAGCGATGCGCCACACTCTAAAAAAAAAAAAGGTAGTTGAGGTTACTACATTTTGGGCTAGCAACAACCGTCACATATATGACTACCTATGTAGTAACTGTGCGTAGTAACTGGAAGGTAGTAACATTTACTACCTCTGGAGAGGTAGCAACAGTAACTACCTGCAGTAACATTTGCTAGATTGTTAGATTTGCTGCCATTCAGGAAACCCTTTTCATTATATAAAAACATGGGGCAGTGAGTAGCAATGTCACCAGGAATGTTAGTGTACATACGTGTGCATATTCCTATCATCTATTTCCAGATCAACGTAGTAATGGATATTACCAGGGTTATAATGAGGTAGTACAAGTGTAATGACTGCCAAAAAACGTAGTAACAGCAGAAGTCTCTACCTTGTTACTACTTAATTTTCTTTTGAGGTAGGAACAAGGTCGTAGGAACATAGTACACAGGTAGTAAGGGTTAAAAAAAAGGCTACAACAGCAGCCTTTACTACGTTTCCACTACCTTTTATTTCACTGCCCTGCCATGGCATGTGCTGCCACCGGTGGGTCTTGTGCGACCCAGGTTGCTCTTCCCGAGCAACCTCTCGCAAACTATCATTAATTTAACTGCCACCTACCACTGTGGTCCGCCTGCTCATAATCCGGTGGGCAGATTGGGATGACGACACACGGTCACGTGACCTAGTCGGCCCACCTAGGCTGCTTCTCTTGGGATTCTTCGCTCATAACGCCGACGACGGCGGCGAATTATCTGGGGAACGGGAGCCTTAAAGCTATCGCGTTAAAATTAGGGACCCACTACGGGACACGTGGGATGCTCTGAAGCGATACTGGGGAATTCGTTTGACGCTCTAGGGTAGCTTCTGTGTATGGTATTCCGCAGGGAGCTTCTTTGAGGGACCACTTTTGGAGCCGCTGCGGAACCACTCGTTTTGGTTTGGTTTGGTTTATGGCGTTTAACGTCCCAAAGCGACTCAGGCTATTAGGGACGCCGTAGTGAAGGGCTCCGGAAATTTCGACCACCTGCGGTAATGTCAGTGCACGTTAAAGAACCCCACTCGTTTTGGGATAGCTAATCGAATGTAAGGTTAGACTCCTGAGAAAAGAAAATGCGCGGGAACTTCCGCAATAAGATCGCACAGCGACTGGTTGTAGCTAAGCGCCGCTGTAAGGGGTCTGGTATTTCGATGGTTGCAGATGTCGAGAAGTCAGCCCCGCTCGTTCGGTGGAGTTCGCGGAGATCTCTGGGGTTCACGTTTGGGAAAGGGGTCGAAACGCGTCTCTTCTTTTGTCCTGTTTAATCACGGCAGCTATGCGAGGGGCTAAAAAGCACGTTAATTTTTCACGCTCACCAAGTTACGGTCCTGCATCTTCGACCCCTTCCAGATTGTGGACTGAACACCAAGGAGGACAGATCGTGAAGACGAAAGCTCGCGCTTGCCGCATCCGTGATCGTTTTCGCTGCAGTGGAATAAGTTTTCTGTCGCGACATAATGCCTCGACCAAATGCGGCCCCAATGATGTTTGCGCAGAGGAAAAAAAATCCTATTGTCGTAAATTAAAGAGGTGGTTAGAGCCAAACAAAGATTGCTGTTTTTCTGTAGATTGGCCCCCTACTTCTGCATTAAGAAGAGGAAGACGAGAAGCCATGCTCGCGGCTGCGCTCATTTTTTTTCTGTGCCTTGGCCACTCCTCCATAGTGGGTATGTGCCATTTTGTTTGAGGCCGTCCAACCAACTCATGGTTCCATGCCGCACGAGACAGCAGTCCACGTCGCCATCTACAAGACCGGTCGCTTTCCCTAGCAGCCATCTTTCTCGGATCTGGACTAACTGGGCGTTACTCTAAGTGTACAGCATCACCACCATCATCATCATCAGCCTGACTACGCCCACTGCAGGGAAAAAGCCTCTCCCATGTCTCTCCAATAACCCTGTCCTGCGCTAGCCTCGGCCACCATTTTCCCGCAAACTTTTTTATCTCACCGACCCACCTAACTTTCTGCCACCCCCTGCTACGTTTGCCTTCTCTTGGAATCCACTCCGTTACCCTTAAGGACCAGCGGTTGTCTTCCCTTCGCATTACATGCCCTGCCCAAGCCCACTTCTTGCTCTTGTTTTCAACCTCTTGCCATATTTGCATTCGGGCTGGAAGCACTGTACGTCACGGGGGTATAACTCAGGTCGATCTGCACTGAGCGGCCGTAAATGACCTAAATGTGGAGCTGGACTACGAAGTGCGCACGCATTCAAACCGCTTTCAACTCTCGGTCCCGCCTTGGGGAAACCGTCCGTGACGGGTAATGTGCAGCTGGGTTTATCAACGTTGATGAAATCTTGCGCAAGGACCGCCGTTCATATGAGATGCGGTGCGATAAACCACAGGTGCAGTGAATAGGAAACGTCACAGCGGAAGTACCATGTGGTCCTTTTTTTTTCCTTTCTATTCCTGGCTTGTCTCGTTGTATATCACAGTGAATTGACCAACTTGCCCAGCTTTATAACCTTTCTAATCGGGGTGCAGGATGGACGCTGGTGGTTAGGCTAGCGATCTTCAGGACGGCGGTTTGTTATAGCTCTTCCGTAAATGCACGGGTAATTGCCATTGGCCGGTGCTCCAGAGAGAAGTTTATAGGCTGCTGAATAGTTCTCACCCATAGGCAGGATAGTTCTTACCCATAGGCAGGCCCATGAAAATCCTACTTTTGTAGGGGAGAATTTCTGGGCAGAATTAACGGCCTAGTTCCATCCCCAAACGTTGGTTGAAAGTATACATTATAAAGCTCATCATCCAAAGGCTCAACTTCGAAGAAACCTTACCGGCATTCCTCAGCTCTAAATAGATGGCGAGAGCGTTGTGCACGTAGGCGATGGCCACAGTACTTCGACCATTTCTTTCCTATTGTAGCCTGCTGAGAAATAAATTCCAACGTTTAAGTTGATTAAGAATGGAGGTATACCCTTAGATCACGGTACTCGGTTGACAACTCTACATTAAAACGGTAACGCATGGACACCACAGCCCGTGGTGTCCATGCGAGGTGGGCGCATCGACACCACGGGCACATACTACAGTCCATGTACTTGGGGTTTACGTGCCCTTCTGTGCGCTCCTTCCTCTTATAGAGAGACCTGCCTTATAGAGACCTGCATTTTCGGTTTGCGAAATTTAGTGCGTGCGAAATAATCTAACGGCGAAATCATTAGCAAGACTTTGAGGTATAGAATAATAAGTTTGCAGTATTCGCCGCAAAAGTAATGTGGGTGGTCCGTTACGGTGAAGTGATAGCACTCGACACCCCGCACTTCCGTTTATATACTCGCACAGTCAGATGTTGTCACGAAGGCAAAAAATGCACAGGAACACCTAATTACATTGACTTTTAATTCGTTAGCATTAGAAGCTGTTGAGGGCCGCCGCGGTGGCTCAGCGGTTATGGTGTTCGGCTGCTGACCC
Source organism: Amblyomma mixtum (assembly GCF_055824585.1). Classification (NCBI taxonomy): domain Eukaryota; kingdom Metazoa; phylum Arthropoda; class Arachnida; order Ixodida; family Ixodidae; genus Amblyomma; species Amblyomma mixtum. The sequence goes on along the minus strand of NC_143017.1, from coordinate 112,136,242 downwards.
AAGACGCTTGTTCGATTCCGGCCGCGGGGATTGAATTTCGATGGAGGCTAAATACCAGAGGCCCGTGTGCTGTGCGATGTCAGTGCACGTTAAAGAACCCCAGGTGGTCGAAATTTCCGGAGCCCTTCACTACGGCCTCCCTTCATAGCCTGAGTTGCTTTGGGACGTTAAACCCCAATAAACCAAACCAAGCTGTTGATATATTTAGGGATGTGACGTCACTTCCGGTCTAGTGATGTCCCTGCCCTCCAGCCAATGGGAATTATCAGGTGTGGCGACGTCACCTTCCTTCAGCCAATGACCCGGTCTGGTGAGGTCTCTTACCACCAGCTAACGAGAATGACCAGGTCTGGTGACGTCATTTCCCCCAGCCAACGGGAATTATTCGCTCTGGTGACGTCGTTTTCCTGCGGCCAGCGGTATAATTTTATGACCGATGGCACAATTTTTTTTTCCCCGATGACACTTTTATTGCCATCGCAATAACACTCCAGGCTTACTCGTGGGGAGCCGGGTAAAATTATCCTTCATGGTGCCGTGAATGACGCAGGCGTGATCGGTGCCCTGGTGGCCACCGCGGTGGACCTGCTGGTGTTCTCGGCGAGCCCGCCCACCCTGCAGGTGTAGATTGAGATCCTCATGACGGTGCCCATCCTCTGGCTTCCTACATACATCGTCACCCGCGGACTGGTAAGCTCCATGTTCTCGATGCGCTGTTAGAGCCCCGCGGGAGTAGGTCAAGAGCAAATTCAAGCACTCCTTAGAGCTGTCAGATCTTGATACTCGTTGGTGAACACCGGGCAGGGCCGGATTAAGAAAAGTGGGGGCCCTGGGCTAATGCGCATCTAGGCCCCCTCTCCCTTTTCCTCCACTGATCCCCGTGCCCCCTGCTGCACTACTCGAGCCGCCGCGGTGGCTCAGTGGTTATGGCGCTCGGCTGCTGCCCCGAAAGACGCCGGTTCGATCCCGGCCGCGGCGGTTGAATTTCTTTGTGGGAGAAATTCTAGAGACTCGTGTACTGTGCGATGTCAGTGCACGTTAAAGAACCCCGGTGGTCGAAATTTCCGGAGCCCTTCACTACGGCGTCTCTCATAGCCTGAGTCGCTTTGGGACGTTAAATCCCCATAAACCAAACCACTACTGGAATGTATCCCATGTTTCATTGTAATTCCACCTAATTAAAATGAACGAAGTGCGATCAATGGGATTCGTGTAACAGTAACGCAGTAGCATTAGTTTTGCGCACAAAACACTACGGGACTCTTGGAACGCGCAACACGTGTCCGTCGGTGCCCGAGCGCCGAACGCCACGGAAGAGCCGCGTGAGCCGACCGACATCATGCGAGGCTGCATTGCAGCTAAATTGCAGCGCGCTGCGTGCGCCGCCTACTCTCCTTTTTCACTGACACCGTGCACAAGCCGACAGACAGGTTTTTGTTCGCAGCACTGTTTTAATGCTAACGCATTAAAGAAAAGCAGGCTGAGCTAGCTTCCTACAGTCGAGCTGGGTGCTTCGGCAGCGACTACGAAATAGAAACACTCGTTAATTAGTGCCCCGAGAGGGTAATATTAAAAGTTGTTAAAATTAATTTGACTACACGATGAACGTTTACTACTGCCCTCACGAGGCGCATTTGAATAGCAGAATTAAAGTCCTGGATGAGTGGTGAGCGTGCTCGGCGCTGAGCCGAGTATCCGGGTTCAAATCCAGCCGCAGGGCGGCCGCGTTTTGATGGAGGCGAAATACAAAAATGCGCCCATATGCTGTGCGATTTCAGAGCACGTTAAAGATCCCCAGGTGGTCGAAATTATTCCCGAGAGCTCCAAAACGGCACCTCTTTTTTTTTTTTTTTTTGCTGCCGCGGTGAATCAGTGGTCATGGCGCTCGGCTGCTGACCCGAAAGATGCGGATTCGATCCCGGCCACGGCGGTCGAATTTCGATGGAGGCGAAATTCTAGAGGCCCATGTACTGTGCGATGTCAGTGCACGTTAAAGAACCCCAGGTGGTCGAAATTTATTGGCAGTCTGCTATCATTTTCTTGTACTAATGAATTATTTTTGGGGGCAAAACGTAATGCTCTTGCTTCACTGTCGGGCGACGTCCTTTGCAAATTTGTAGCTTGACACAGTAGAAAGAAAGACTGTGCATCCATCAAGGCGTTACAAATGCAAACTGTGGGCTTTGCACCAGATCTCCTTATTTGTTATTCAAAGAAAAGTCGTGGGAAAGTACATAATACTTGCCAATTAATGCTCCAAAGCTAGACAGAGGACATTGAAGGATGCCCTGCTGCGGGGTCCAGGTTACTTTTGACCACCGGCAGTTTTGTAATGTGTACTGGCATTCATGCATTTTAACAAAATATTGTTAAAATGCATAAATGCTGCTGTCAGTGTAGTCGGCATCAAGAGAAAAAATTCCGGTGGCCCTCCTGTCACTAAGTCACGTGACCTTGTGACGTTATCACAACCTGGATCTCAGAAACCCCACCAGTGGCTGTGTTTGAAACAGCCGCTGTTCCAAACATAGCCACCTTCTGTGGCAGCGGCACATCACTTAACCGCTCCTCCACTGTGCCAGGATCGGTAGGAGGACTTCCTCCGTTCAATAAATGTAAAGTAGGGAATGGCCAATATTGCGTACTTGGGCATGTAGGTAGAACCTAGGCGACAGAGAAGGACTACTTGTGCGAGAGGTATCAGTAATGCTATTGCACTGTATCCTTAAGTGTGGGTTAAGCGTTACGTGATGGCGAAGTAATTCTTAAGTTCAGGTTAAGCGTTACATGATGGCGTAGGAATTCTTAAGTGTAGGTTAAGCTTTACATGATGGCGAAGGAACGAATAGTTTCCATGGCTGTGAAGTGATATGCCAAGAAAACCCTAGGCCACTGAAGGGACCATTTACGCTATCACATCATATTCTGAAGGCGGGGCTTAAATGCTCCATCAGGTTTTTGTCCCTAGCTAAATGCATATGAGCATTGAAACCGTGGTGTGGTGCTCGTCAGCTAAGTGCCTAAGCCACTGAGTTTTTGTGTAAACATTGGATTAGGGCGCTTAGCTTGTACTAGCTAAGTATAATAAGCCTCTTAGTAATCAACTTGCCTAACTTTGTTTTCTGGTGGCAAGATGTATTAGGCTGTTTCATTTCGACCAAGTTGTCTATCCACTGGAGAGAGAACTTGGAGCAGTCAGAATAATGAACACAACAGGAAGGGCACTTCTCACTGTACTTCCAGTGGTTGACCCTCTTGTCTGTCCTGGCTTCACTTGTTGCATCGAGTTGCTGATTGTATGGTTCTACACAGGGCGCGTGGCTATTGAATACTTGGATCCAAACCCCGAAGTGCAGAATAAGTACGCCTTCAAGTGTCACCGTGCCAAAGACAGCAATGGCATCGAGCTCATCTACCCTGTGAACGCAACTGTGAACGCATTCCACAACTTGTACAACACATTTGCGGCGGGAGACAGTGACGGCCACGTGAACATCTGGGACGGCTTCAACAAGAAGCGTCTCTGTCAGTTCCACAAGTACCCATCGAGCATTGCATCCCTGGCCTTTAGCCATGATGGCTCGCTGTTGGCTATTCATTCCTCTGCGAACAGGGCGAGATTCATAAAAAACCGCACGACGCCATCTTTGTGCGTCGTGTCACTGATCAGGAGACAAAGCCGAAACAACTCCATTATCACTGACTTGTTTTTGTTTTGTTTCTTTATTTTATTCAATAAACATGAATGTTTAACTCTGAACACCTGTACTGTCTCCACTTCAGCACCCCTTTTGAAGTGACCTTGTGAATTGTTCTTTTTCCGTTTTCATTTTGCTGTATGACTTTTGAGCTTATAAGCTTTTAAGCAACAGGCATTAGCTGCATATGGAAAGTGTACAGCTTGGTTGATTTCAAGAAGCAAAATTGGTTGTTAGTAAGTGGAGCTCAGTGCTCACAGTACTTTCATCCAATATTTTCCTTGTTGGCATTAGCTGAACTCAAATTAGAATATCGAAAATTCGAACTCGCCAGAATCGAGCTTTTGGTTCATTCGAACTGACGAATTGGCCGCGTCTGAATTACGTGTATCTCAGTAAGAAAAAATGCCCACTAATTTGAATGCACGAGCGAGTGCCACTGTTAATTCGCTCAGTCTGAGCTGAGATTTGCCATCGGGCATCCGCAGGCCAGAAGTTGAGTGGTCGCACGGCGAACGAGTAACCACGGCGAACCACGGCGAACGATTGCATAAGCTGCCACGCGCAGTCTGCTGCGCTGAAATTGGCCATGGTTTCTTTGCGGCAACCGAAAGCTCCTCGCGAACATAAACGTAAGCCCAGCTGTGCTGCTGAGAAACGTAGCAAAACATTTTAAAATTCTATGTTTTGGGCATAGGAACGTTTCTTTCCGCTTGGTAAGCGGCTTTGGGCAGAGTTTCGTGAGAATAGTATGGCAACACTGGGATAGCAGACGGCGAGTACGTCTCACGAAACTCTGCCGCGGCTTTTGTGGAAACCCTCGCACATTGACTTACATTAGAGGAGTGAAGACTGTCACCAGCGCTGAAATCCCATACACAGCCAGTTTAAACCACTAGAGTGGTTTATCACTGAAACAATGTTATTTATTTCTGTCACCAATATCGGCAACTGTTATTTTGCTGGTCCTGGACTAGGGTGACTCGTATCCCCATCGAGGCGCCCAGTTGTGGACGTGATGTCACTGCGTTGTTACCGTGGTGGCAGTCGTAACTTAAAAAAAAATATATCTAGAAAATCAGAGCTAAATATAACGATTTACTTGTAGTGGCAAACAAAAAAGTCAGTGGTGGGAATGCTGCGGCGATTGCGCAAACTTGCGCCTTTATATTAAATCTGATACATGCTGCTACAAAGTGCCGAGGGGCTGCAGATGCGCGGGAAGGCTTAGCGCGGTTTACGTGTCCGCTGTTTGGAACGCCTTTGTCGGTGCCTGTTTTGCACCCGCCGCGGTGACTCAATTGTTAGGCGCTCGGCTACTGTGCCGCAGTACCTGGGTGCGAACCCGACCGCGGCGGCCGCGTCTCAATGGAGGCGAAATGCGGAAGGCGCCCGTATTCTGCGATGTTATTGCATGTTAAAAATCCTCAGGTGGTCGAAATTATTCCGGAGACCTCCACTGCGGCACCGCGGGTGCACAGTACCATGTAGTAACTGAGCTGACGTCGCATGAACATAGGCTTCGGACGACGTAGGCGGGACTCTTCTCAGGATATTAGGGACGGAAACTACCTCGACCGGGTAGTTTTGCCGGTAGAAATCCGTCAATGCATTAGAGTCGGAGCGCTCCCTACCCAATGGGCATTGGAAGTCCCATGGATGTCCTGCGGATGTTTAGGATGTCTGCAGGACGTCCATGGGAGGTTCAGTGCCCATCGGGTAAGAATGTGCTGGTGGGTCGTCACGATGGACGGAGAGGGCCAAGGCGCAGCTCCTTAGAGAAAAATACTCGGGGGATGGAAGCACCGTGGAGTCTCCGCTGGGAGCATTTCCCGCAAGGTAGTAGCCTCGGCAGTTACGCGAGCAGAGTTGGGATGGCTGAAGAGGATACTACAACGCTAGGAATTACTCAGGAAGGCGCCAGCACCATTCTTTGCGATTACAAGACGGTCCTCCGCAACATTGCGCGAGGGCGAATCTCCGCCACCGATGCCAAAAGGCAGGAAAGTTATTGGCCTGGTTTGGGTCCCGGCTCATGAAGGGGCCGCTCACCAGTACGCTCGAGGTTTTGTCAGCCGTGCTGGTGAGGAAGACTCCGACGCGGGGACCTTGCGAATTGAGACGCTGGACAGCTGCCAGGCCATTGCGAGTTATTACAGAGATCTTAGGGGCGAGTCTGCCTCCCCCGAATACGTCGCTGAGCCGAGATCAAGCCACCACGGGGAGGCGACTGCAGACACGGTCGCTGCCAAATTCATGGATCAGTGCGAATATATTTCTGATCTAGTAAATCCTTACTGCCAGCGTTGCGGTGAACTAGCAAAGCTGGATCACATAATTTGGGATTGCGCGGAGGATCTGTCTCCAGCAGGCCTGGTTATAGCTCCCTCAAAAGCATGGGAAGTGTACAGTCCAAGGCCGTGGCAAGAGTGCAAGAGGTAGCCAGAAATATTTTTCGAGGGTGTCATTCGCCGCCGGTAGAAAAGTAAAAGAAAGCCTGCGCCCAAACAGTATCGTAGTCCATAGAGTTAAAATACTTTTAATTGCTTTCATAAAGCCGAAGGGTCCGTCGTTTCGTTCACTCTAATCTCTACATAAAATACTTGTGCACACAGGATTGCGTGAACTTGATTCGCAGAGAACATACGTAAAAAACGAAAAGTCGCGGCAGTTTCAACTACTTTCATGTGATTTACAACAACACAAGAGCTTCTGCTCAATAGCAAAGTCAGCAACTGCGAACGAATGGTATCTGTCAAAATTTATACTTCATGCATGTAAACCTGCGCCCGGCCGCAGAGGCGCTTAAAAAAAGCACTTTTTATTTTCGTAATAGTTTATGATCATTTGAGGACAACGCAAAGGATGAAAAAGTAGGCTGACGTGAAAAGGTATGTTTAATCGGGTGAACTGTGCCTACTGTTAAAAGGAGTGCCATACTTCGTGCGGTAGCGAAGAGGTGTGATTCTTCTCAGCAATAAGTTCCACTTCCTATTCTAGAGCCACGACAACGTAGTACATACATCGATCTTTTCAGGAATAAACCGACACTCTTCTTATTTTTGCTTTTACATTTTAATATATCGATGCGGTGTGTAAATAGCATCGGCGAAATAAAAAGGCCGAAGGGTGTGTGAGAGAGAGGAGATGCGGCACTCAGAAAATTTCGGGGGGGGGGGGGGGGAAGGGGTGCTCTGGCACTGACCCCGCAATGTGCAATATTCGCAACATTCGCAACATTCGCAATATCCACAATATTCGCAATGTGCTTTCCTTCACTGTTTATGCTCTAGTGATATAATGGTAACGTTCCAAGGCGCCCGTTCAAGTGAGCGCGGTTTCATCGATAACCTGCCTTATTCCGTTGCCGTCTCTCCTATCGGGGTGAATAGGTGACGTTGCACTTGCATGAAGCAGTCTGAAAAAAGTCAGTCGAGCGCGGTAGGGCGAGAGCCTAAAACTTAGGTGAAACAATGCGATCGCCGCCTAAAAAAAAAGAAACAAAGGTTTTTGCTGCAGCCTCAGATGGAACACGTGCGAAGTAAGGCAAAAGATAAGGTCACACCCGCTTGTTCTCGGCACGGCGGGCGAGAATTCGCGAGATTAGGCCTAAGTCTACCGGGCAGTAGCGATGCGGCGACAGCATGGCCGCGCCCTTTCAGTGGTGCTCGGGTGTAATTATCTTAATTATTGGTGACGTTGTTGGAAACTGACCTTGACTGAGTGAACTAATGAAACCCTTCCTGCCTCGCTCGTCGAACTGTGATGTCTCCTGAAGCCCTGCATTAATTGGGGCCTTGAAACTATTGTCAAGTTAGAGTCGGACCAGAATTGAAGAACCCAGCTATTACCGCGGCGCCTGACAACGTCGTGTTTGTGCCACCTGTTCGCCTGTCCATCGCTAAACACGGCGGATAACCTCTTCAATCACGAAACAACGAACTTCTGCAAAGGTGCCACTGCTGCCAGCCTGTCAACGAAGTGCGGTGTTTTCGGCGTCGCCCCTTCAAAGGGGGAACTCGGCTTGCATGGACGATGCCTTCCCAAAGCTTCATCCGCGGCAGCAAGAACGGTAAGTGCGATTACAATCGGTCCGTTCTGCTACTCGCACTGCTGGATTCGCGAGTTTTGCAATACTCGAGCTTCTGTTAGCGTAGAAAATGCGCTGAACGCACTTACGAAGATAGCGTAACAACTTTTATCCGGAGTGATTTCTGGCGCCAGTCGCAGAAGCACAGCTAGCTGTAAGCAGGGATAGGCAACATGCGATCATGTGTAGCTGAGGGGTGATCGCGTGTCTGTTGTTGGTCTGGAAGTTAGGGCACAGCTGCAAGCAACGATAGGCAGCACGCAGTGATGTGTAGCTGAGAGGTGATCGCTGATCTAGAAGTCAAAGGCACGCCCTGAGACGAGCGTCTCTTCTAGAAAGCTGGGAGGGAAGTAAGCACCGAAGTTGTCGCTCAGCGATTACTGCAGATTAAGGAATTAGAAGCACTGTTTTTCCCGGTACCGCAGGGATGGAACTTTCGTACCAGTGGGTTTAAGCATTCTCCTTTAGGAGAGAAAAGGAAATGTGGGGAGGTTAGCTGGAAGAGGACACCGGATCGATACCCTGCACTGGGGGAAATGGATGAGAGGATGTCAAGGTGCACGAGAAACGGTAAAGCGCTGTTCTCTAAAGAATGAAAGAGCCGTTCCACTTCGTAACACCTTAGAAGCCTTCATTTTTTAGGTGATAGAAAGGCACGAGATTGGCTAGCATCGGCCCGAATGCTCCGTCTTTTGCATCGATTGCACTGGCACGCATATATTGACGGGGGGGCCCGAAGTTTCGCCGAGACTTCAGCCCACTCAAGTTGCGCTACTATGAACTATGTCGAGGGCATTTTGTTGGCACTGTGTGGAGGGGGGTGGGCATTTTGTTGAACTGCGTGGAGGGCATTGTGCTGCCAGCTGCCTGCCTCAGCTTGATGTGCCGCTCTGCGTTCGCACAACAGAGTACGCGGCCCTGTAATTAGCCACAATGTGTACGCAGAAGAAGAAAACCTTCGCAACGTTGTCGCAAAAAAGCCCTTGGCGTGAAATTCCTAACTATTCGGCTCCGGCATACATGATCGTATCGCACAGATCTTCATTAACTCGTCGCGTTCTTTTATTTTTGATACCTTTTGATCGGCCACAACAAGAAGTAGGACCAGATTCATGCCAAGCTGTCGCAGACACGATGCGCTGCCAAGTTCCAATGCTATCGGGATTTGTTCGCCTATCTACGTAGCGGTTTGTTGCGATTATCTTTACAGTCACCATTCAGGTTCATCACCGCCGACGCGCGGCCTTAGCAATCGTCTTTCGCCAGGACTCGCGTATGCGCGCCAGACGTGATTAGAAGGCTGGCGAAATATCGCAGTTTTGAAGCGAAAAGCTTCACTACCCGCACTACAGCCGCGCTCAGCGTGAGCCGTCGGAGCCAAGATTTGCCGCAGCTGCGCATGCGCGAAACCGAGCGACGTCACGCGCGGCGCAGGTGGCCGCAGCCGCCGCCGCGCCGACTCCGCCGCCTGACCGTTCGCCGCAGCCGCGCGCTACTGCGCATGTGCGCCGCCTCCTCACCGCCGCTACTACTGCGCGCTCGCCTCCTCGACACCGTTTGACCTTTCGCTGCAGCCGCGTGTTTACCACAGTTACTACGTATGCGCAAGGAGGGCTATATAACGCGCTTGCCTACACCGTTATCGTGGTGCTCCCAGTGCATTGTGCGCGAACTGCGACAGCCATGACGTCAAGCAAAGCATAACTGCAGCTTTTCGCTTGTATATCCAGGCTTAACCAGAGCTAAGCCACTGCCATTTTTTTTCACTTATGATTTCGCAATGTTAGAAACTGTTCGCAGAGAAGTATGTATACGGGCTTTGCCAAAAACACCATATATGTTTCACCTAAGATGTTCAGCAATTTTTTAATATGGGCTTTTTCAGTTAGAAGAGTGCTTTTTATCTGCATAGCATTGTCAGCGGTATAGCTCATCAGCATCAGAGTACTGCTAAAACATGCTAACTTGTAGGCTGGTTAACTAAACTTTGCAGTTGTTGCTCAGTTTTATTTAGTGAGATGCGTGAAATCCTTCGTGAGTAATATCCATGCCAGTTTTTAGAATTTCGAAAACGCATTTACTTTCGCCCCGCCACGGTGGCTCAGTGGTTACGGCGCTCGGCTGCTGACCCGAAAGACGCGGGTTCGATCCCGGCCGCGGAGGCCGAATTTCGATGAAGGCGAAATTCTAGAGGTCCGTGTGCTGTGCGATGTCAGTGCACGTTAAAGAACCCCAGGTGGTCGAAATTTCCGGAGCCCTTCACTAAGGCGTCCCTCATAGCCTAAGTTTCTTCGGGACGTTAAACCCCAATAAACCAATAAACCAAACCAAAAGCATTTACTTTCGGTGCTGTGAGCCAACAATTTTGCCTACGTCGCGTCAAAATACACGCGCTCTCGAAAAGCTTGCAGGCGAAGCAACCCCTGCAGTGCTCGTAACTCGTCCAAATAGCCAAAATATGTTGGGCCATAGCGCGGAGAGCAGTTGCGTTTCAATTCTAAAAACTGATATTCATATTATTTGCGCTGGGCCACATGCCTATCAGTAAATAAGGAGACTAACAGTAATAATTAAAAGTTCACTATTTTATATCAGTTACCATCCTACTAGTTAGTAGTTCTTAACTGTATTCTGATGCGCTACACTGCGGACAATGCTGTGCTGAAAAAGCGCTCGTGTAGCTCAAAAAGCCCATTTTCAAAACTCGCAGGTCTTCTTAAGTGAAAAACTCGGTATGTAGTACAGCCTGCCTAGTTCGAATCCGGGCCATGCACCGTGGCTCGCTTTGGCGGTCCAAATCTGTCGGCTGTGAGGCGAACTGTTGCTCACCTGTCCGGGACTTCCCAGAGTGCTATAGACAGCCCCAGTACATGACATATAAACAAACTTTTTTTGGCTGTTTTCCTACAGCGGTTGCATAGTCCAGCGCAACATGAAGGTTCACTGTCGCTTAGGCCGAAAGGCACCAACAACTTTTTACTGGTGTAAGGTTCGTTTACTCGCCAGCCAATAATAAAAATGGCGGTACAGTGTTGAGAAACCTAATGACTAGCTGTGCTGATGTGTGCTGTACTCAGCCTTCTTGAGGCATTGCACAGCGTTAGAGTACTTTATTTTAGGTGAATTAGGCCCGAAGTGATCGCCTGCAAATCGCCAGACTACGTATATCGTGCTCAGCATGCAGTTCAGCGCCTGCATTCGACGTCGACCATGCAGCGGTATGCGCTACGCGGTCGCAAGGTTAGTTGGTGGAGCGTTGTCTAGGAAAAAGTAAATATAGCTGTAATTTAAACGTACACTGAATAGTAATCTGAACTCGTCTTTTTACCGCGGGAACTCGATCTACACGTTCTAGGAATTCTTAGAAATTTCGAATTATAGTCCTGTGCGACCGATTTCCTCAATTTAAATCGAATTAAACTTCCGTCTCCCGCCTTTTTTTGAACTCGCCGCAGACGGTAGGAGGAGTCAACCGATATTTCAACCAGTTCCGTGGCGGCTTGCCGCTCTGCCATCGGCGGAATGATACGTACCGGTCGGCGAAAGCAAAGAGTCCGCGCGTATTTTTATTTCTGTGGGCCTAATTTGCGGCTATGTAGCCTCTGGCTGGAGTAATTTATTCCTGGAAACCTAAAAAACAAAATACAAGCGAAAGCGAAGCCGCCACACGACCGCCTGAAAGGCACTTCACGCGTTAGTTGACTCCTCCTACCGTCTACGGCGAGTTCAAAAAAAGGTGGGAGCCGGGACGTTTAATCCGATTTAAATTACGGAAATCGGTCGCACAGGACAATAATTCGAAGTTTCCATGAATGCTCGGAACGTGTAGATCGAGTTCCCGCGCTAAAAAGACTAGCTTCGATTACTCTTCGGTGCACCTTTAACACACACCACACAGAAAGACTGACGGGACGGGACGGGCTCCGAACGACAGCGCCCGTCCTGTCCGCCTTTCTGTGTGCTGTGTGTTAAATTAGCCCTGTTTTTACCTTTTGTTAGATAGACACCGCTTGAATGTGTCGTGATGGACACTGCAGAAGACCATGCACTTTCTAGTACCAGCTGCGTGTATAACTTTCCGACACCGCCGGGCGACCGCTGCTTTGTGATTGGAGCTCCGCCTATAACTTGAGTATTTCAAGACATAGTGAGCGCCATGGTGTCCGTTCATGGCGTCTGTGGCAACAGTGTTCAGAGTTTCGCTTGAACAGCGTGGGATCCCCACGACTGTATGGTACACGAGTCACTGTCGCTGCTATGTCGACTTTCTTTCGATGATCCCAGACAAAAGTTAATTCACCCAAGAAATGGTTTGCTTTGGAAGTCCCATTTACAGACCTGCCTGCATTTTGTAACCGTTACGTAACTCTATGCTGAGCCACGTTGCAAACTTTACTACGGTTTCTGGCGTGCAGGGGCTTGTCAGTTCTGGTGAATGACCGTGACGTTTTCTCTTTACCGCAAAGTCAGTTTTTTTTAGTGCTTCGGCAGTAGACGGATCAGTACCGAGGCACTTGATCGTCATTACCTATGGCGTCCTAAAAATCACCCTCAGTTCCCTCTGCCTGCCAGGTAGCACCGAAGCATTAGACCAATGTGACGTTTTTCTTTTGGTCAAACGTTAATTAAGTTTTCTTAATGACCTTTTTTAATGATTTGTTTACGTTACAGATGAACATCCTAGTAAACTTTTTCTAACATTAATTAAACATTATAACAACGTAAATGTAATATTGTCGAAAATAATGAAGCAACCCTGCACTAGTAAGCAGGCCCACCATTGTGACAATTTAATCAACGCTTTGCAAGGACCAGTAACGAAGGCGACACTTCGTCTCCACAGTAGAGCACAACATGCGACTAGAATGTACTTACCTCCGAAAGCATGCAGTGGAGTCAAGCTTACACGCCCATTACTGAGAGGTGTCCCATGAGTGGTAGTAGCGAAAGGATAATAAGCAGTTTAACAAAATAATCTGCTTGAGCATGTTACCTATGGCGGGCACAATCTAAGAGATTTAGTTGCGCGAAGCACTGCTAGTTGAAAAACATGTTTACTGTAAAATTAGTGGAGAGTGTTCTGGGACTCGGTGCTAGAAATATATCTGCAGTGTTTTATAGTTATGATTCAAATATAATAATGTTTAATAAACAATAAGGAGACATTGCTGACTTGGAACGTTAAATATATGTTTATGCTGCAGCGTTTACCATCATTTGTTCATTTTTAACATTATAACAAGAGTTGAAAGCCAGGATTGGAATAATATTTATGCTCAGTGTTAAACTAATTTTTATGTGTAACATATAAACTTAAATATTAATTTCTAACAGTTAATGCAACGTTTCAATGTAACAATGTTACTGAACTTGCATAAATTTTTCATAAGATTGTTCTAATTTTCCGTGCTACATGGGCGTGGCCAGCATATCGCCTTTGACACTTGTGGGGATGTGGGAGGGACAGCTTTATTTTAACAAAAAGGATCCTTTGTTCTTGACCAAGAGTCCAGGCGTCTGTGCTTCACTGAGAACTCTGTACACTTGCCATGATTGGCTAGCTGGTTGAGCAACTAGCAGAATGTCATTCCATGAGGAGGCGGACCGGTTGGGTATGGGGGACCTGCCATTGGTTGGGGGCATTCCCACACCGTGTACTGTGCGATGTCAGTGCGCGTTAAAGAACCCCAGGTGGTCGAAATTTCCGGAGCCCTCCACTACGGCGTCCCTCATAGCCTGAGGCGCTTTGGGACGTTAAACCCCCATAAAACGTCCCACAGGTTGTGTATGAGGGTGCCTTGGCCGCCCCACATGTTGAGCAGAGTAGGGAGGTCAAGGTGGGGTGTTGGCGATGAAGGAGGTGCGATGAATGTCTGCAGTTGCCGCCAGACTGCACTGTATTTTGAATTTCGTGTACGGTGAGGTGGTGGGAGGGTAAGCGCCTGTTTTTGTAATAAGTGGTTTTTTTATGTGAGAAGAGCCCGAGAGGATTCCTGCGTGGGTTTGGGTGTCCCATCTTCTTGGGGCCTGAAGGATAGTTCTCGAGTCAGCGTATGAACACGCTGGTTACCGGGGATCGATACTTACCCAGGAACCCACGTGAGGGTTATCTCTTGGGTAAGCGTATGTCCTGATGCGAGAATGCGTCGGGCGATTGACGTGATAACGCTTTGCTGAGTGACGGTACACAGCTTTGGAGACGGTGGAGATATCCGTGATGTTGGGATCTTGTGCATAGTGTATAAGCACCAAGCCCATGGCCGCGCCTTCAGCCTCCGTGGGGAAGGTGGCTGCGGCCCCGATGGTGCCATCCTCGATAGTAGGCGGGGACAGCGGCATAATAGCCCGGTAGGGTGCGTTGTGCCGCGTTTACATACATGTCGGGTCTGCCTCTGTAGTGCTTGTTGTGATACTAGGCTCGTGCCTGGCGTCTGGCCCCGTGTAGCTCGGGGCTCATATTTCTGGGTAGAGGTTTGATGCGCATTGGACCCTGGATGTCAGGTGCAATGATTTGATAGTTGGGGGCAGGTGAGCAGGTAGATTGGAGCCTGGCGAAGATGCCGTAAGAGATGTTGGCCGGTTTCTGTGCGGGTTAGTTGAAGTATCTGGTTGTCTCGTTTGGCTTCGTGGAGTTCCGAGATAGTTTTGTAGGTGCCCGTTGAGAGTAGTGATTTGTGCTAAGCGACTGTGGTAGGCGGAGCGTTGAGATTATTGCCTTTCTAATAAAAGCATCAGCTTTGTCTTGTGAGAAAGCGGTAAGGAACGTGAAAAGTCGTGTCTGGTGATGAGGGCGTCTGTCATATTAAAGGTTTCCCTCTCCGACAGTCCATGGTTGCATGTGGCTACACTGTGGACAAGACCCTCGATTTGTTTGGTTCGCTTCTCTAGGAGTTGTACAGTGAAGGTTGCATCCAAAGCGTCCTGTATGTGCAGTCCAAGGACCTATGGAGTCAAGGACGTTGGAGTCCAAGGAGTCTATTGACCAACTCCAGGGGACCAGCGGTATGTGGTCGTCGTACATTCGGAGGTGCATGCGTGGATCCCGGGGAAGTGGTCTGATCATCAGCAGTTCCGATTTGAGCGGGGAGCACATAAGGCCCATATTGGTCAGGTTCGAGGTGATGATATCAACTGCCAATTGTAAGGTGTTTTGCGCCTCTCCTGTGGAGCCTTCAGTCGTTGATGTCGGCGTATATTGCCGAGTGGAGGTCAGGTATGTTGGTCAGTTGTTTGGCCAGCGGGGCTAGAGTTACATTAAATAAGAGGGGGGAGAGAAGAGCTCCTTGTGGAGTGCCCCGGTTGGGGAGGGAGAACGGAGGTGACGGTATAGTGCCGAGTTGGATCTGGGCCGTTGATTGTCTCTTATTAAGAAGGCTTGGATGTAGCGCCACATTTGCGAAGGTTATGTTCGTGGCTAGTATTGTTTCTGGCTTCTTTAACTATCTTATCCATATTTTTATTTATTTTATTTACATGATACTGGAGACCTTTTTAGTCCAAGCAGGGAGGCAAAAGCAAATTGTACAAGAAATTGTTACAGAGCATTGAACAAATGCAGCTTACGTACATACATATGTTTAAAATTCATGCATGCAGCTATAAAAGCACTCCTAGATACATCTTCGTCAGATCTAAAATAGTCACAAATGCAAGTTTCAGAAGGGCATTTTGAGTGGTTAAAAGATATATATTGCTAATGACATTTCCCTCTTTGTCTCTTAGCGCATACATCTAGTATCTACCTATGAGTAGTTTTTTCTTCACTGCTTTTAGGCTACCTCCGTTCCACTCCTACCTTTATTCCTTCCTTTGCGGCGCTTTTCGGGTTGTCCACCGAGATGTGTGATGCAGTTACTGCATCATTTCCTTTCCTTAGAACCAATTCTCAAACTAATTTTGTTTTCTTCAGGGCTCGGCTTAAAACCTCGAAGTCCGTCTCAAATACAGGAAGCATCCAGTAGCAGCCGGCCTCAACACGATTGATTCCTTGTTGCGTGCTGCCCCTTTCCATGTTGATCGTATTATTAACTCTTCCTCAAAACACATTAAAAAAAGTAATCAAATCAGTTCCAAAATACGATGCACAGAGCGATCTCCACAAAAGCGATTGGCTCTCCGAAGCGCGCGTCCCGCCCTACAACTTTGATAGGGCACACTACACTCTCTCTTAAAATTAAAAAGAAAACAAACTAAACTGACCCCGGAGTTGAGTTCTACACGGGTCTATCCGGCGCCTTCCTAGAACACATTCAATTATGACCTCCCGAGCGTTTCCCACGCTTAAGACGTTGCCGTAAACCGGAAGGGTCACTGTCGTGCGATCTCCCCTTCGGAGTGGGGGGGGGGGGGGGATTTGTAGTTGGCCGTTTGCGATCTGCTGTCGCTTGCCGTTCTGATCTTCTTTCTTAGAACTGTCCTATCTCATACTCTCTTCTTGGTTTTTCCTTTTTTCCTGGCGGCGAGGGCTAACATTGTGTGGCTGACGACCCTGTTTCGCGCCATATTAGGTTACAGTGGTGGTGCGCAGTTGGCGTGCGTAGGGCTTTTTAAGGGCTCCTGTCCAGTGCCCATGTTGGGCTCCGCGGTGGGCGGCTGGCGCCTTTGTTGAACACCAAAACTTTTTTATGGCTTCTCATTTTTTAACGCCGATCTCCGCTGCAAAAGAGGGCGCACCGAGACAGCAAAATTCTTCCCAAATAACCAAAACAGCTTAGAACGGTTCCACGAAGTGCACTCTGAACACGCAGAGAAGAACGGCTAGATGCATTACACCATTTCTTGTCACCAGAACTTTCACAGATAGCATAGGCCAGGGCTATAAGATAAAAAAACCAGCAAACGGTGACCTCCTACTAGTAATCCTGTACAACCACCAGCACGAAAAGTAAGCAGAAGTCGCCTCTTTTGGAGACACACCTGTGACACTCAACCCACCCCGATCCTTGAACACAGTGCGAGGAGTTAACGCAGACGACGGCCTTAGGCATGTAACAGAAGTACTTCTTGAAGGACAAGAGGAACAAAACGTGACTAACGTGTAGAGAATAAAAATGAGGAGAGGCGACCAAGAAATAGCCACGAAACACATCATCCTGACTTTCGCATCAAGCATATACTCCCAGAATACGTAGAAATCGGCTGTATGAAACTTCACTTCGGGCAGTACATACCAAACCCACGACGTTGCTTTCAGTGCCAACGGTATGGCGACAGCTCTCAGAGCTGCCGAAGCCAACTGACTTGCGCGAAGCATGCTTCACACGAACATGATTCTGATAACTGTACACTTGAACCACATCTGTGCGTAAATCGTGAGGGCAGCCATCCGACGTACTCATGTGCATGCCTAATAGCGATATGCGGAATACGCAGCGCCAACTCTCGCCGCTCCGAGAACCAAGTCCTCCGTGTTGGTTCCGTACAGAAAACGAAACCGCGGCCCAGCGTTTCGTTAAAACGGCTGCGCTTCGTTTGAAAAGTGAAATGCCGATGGGCTTTTACGCTACGGTGTCCACTACACAAAGAAACTACGATGCGTGCCAGAACCTGGTGTGTTCTAGCTTGTCGCTTTTCTATTTCTTTTACTCTGTCCCAACGTTCTCCAAATGCCATGCGATCGAGGTACAAACTTAGGCTCTAAGCACGAAAACATTCTAAAAAAAACTATAATATCTTCCGCCGCAACCGAGAGCAGGTTAGCAGACGTTCGGATGGCGTTCCCATCATCGTTAAAAATGGACTTGCATTTTGCGAACACAAGCTTAAAACTAAATTAGAAACTGTGGCAGCCATCCTACAAACATTTAAAACATTTACGGTATGCTGCGTGTACCTGGAGCGACATGTTAATCTAAGCAATCATGAATTAAAAGACCTTTTGGAGCAGCACCCAGAGCCATATCTAATATCTGGAGATTTTAACGCGCACTCCAGCTTTCAGGGTACTGACAAAACTGACACTAGAGGACAATTCATTGAGGATGTTATACTGTGTAATGACCTCTATCTATTAAACACTGGAAAACCAACCTGTTGTTCTCCTAGCTCAGGACAAATGAGCTGTATAGATTTATCTTTTAGTTCGCCATCTATTTTTAGGTACAAAATTTGATGACCTAGATAACCCACATGGAAGTGATCATCTGCCTATACTAATCAACATCTTCACTAGAAGTCACTCCATCAAAATCATGACGTTGGAAGCTGCATCTCGTCTACAGGGCACTGTTCCGAGAAAAGGCCAGCCTAGAAAAAAATAGTTACCGACAACCTCAGTTTTAGACAACCTTAACGAACTTTTCACGACGTGTACTATTACCGCTGCGCGCCTAGTCATCCCTCAGTCCTCTGGAGTAGTAAAACAGAGTAAAAAAGTATTGCATACAAGAACGTAGGGAAGCTAAAAAGATAGAAAAGAATGCTTGGGGATTTTCCCGTAGGTATGCAACGCAGGATAATTGAACAAACTTTGGTTTGGTTTTTTTTATGGGGTTTAACGTCCAAAAGCGACTGAGGCTATGAGAGACGCCGTAGTGGAGGGCTCCGGAAATTGGGACCACCTGGGGTTCTTTAACGTGCACTGACATCGCACAGTACACGGGTCTGTTAAGAAGGCGAGAGCGAAAGACCGATGTATCCGTCACAGTGCCGCAAAAACTTCTCGGCAAAATTATGTGTCGTCATAAACAGCTCAACAACATTAAAACACATATGGGAGAAAGCTCTAAAGATAAATGGCAGCTATTCCCCATTCACAGTTCGCCTTCTGACAGCCCCTGCTGTACAGACAGATATAGAACAGGAAAGCATTTCGGGTGAATACTTTTCTGCAGTTTCCAGTTCGTCACAGTACACAGAAACAGTCCTAAAATACAAAAACACAGCTGAAAAACACACTGACAACAAGTGACAGCACAAATGAACATGGCAATAGTTCAATCACGCTTCAAGAAATCCATGAACTAATTTCCACTGATAAAAAGGCTGCACCCGACCCATATGAAGTACCGTCTTTGTCAAAAGTAACCAGGCTGGATGGTTTGCTTCTAGCTCGTGCAGTGGAGCCCTTACGGCTTCCCTGAAGCTGTAATGGTCGTTAAAGGTAAGGACTGGGTGTCTTCTTACCTTCCAACTTCTTTTGATGTTTAGGAAAGCCCCATGGGCTCCACTATACAAGCTAGAAGCAAACCATGCAGCCTGTTTACTTTGGACAAAGACGGTACCTTATCAAATGCTAGCCTATCTCTCCAGATATGTCGTAGATACACTTTGAAGACTTTTTTGTAACAAATTTTGGGCATTGGGGAAAGTACCCGAAGCCTGGAGAAAAACTATTATTGTGCAGTTTCTTAAACCAGGAAAGCCACCAACCTCTCCTAACAATTATAGACCCATAGCCCTTACCGGTTGCCTCTCAAAATACTTTGAAAGTGTCCTGAATATGAGATAAACTTTTGTCCTTCTATCCTCCGAACTTATTGACATCCGTCAGTGTGGTTTTAAAAAGGGATGCTCCACTCCAGATCACCTAGTTCGTCTTGAAATGCTGTCCGGGAAGCTCTTGTACACAAACAACGCTGCAGTCTCTTTTGATTTAGAGAAGGCATACGACACAACCTACAGGTTCGGAATTATTCAAGACCTTGCCGAGCTTGGCATCCGAGGCAGAATGTTGACCTGCCTAAAAGACTTCTTATCTAACCGTTCATTCCATGTACGCCTAGGCTCAACCCTTTCGAGGAATTTCATTAAGTAAAATGGATTACCACAGGGGCGTATTTTAAGCGTAACACTTTTTGTTGTAAAGGAGAACTCTGTTATTAAAATAATTGCAAGGTGCATTATGTATTCACTCTATGTAGACGTTCTTCAGATGGGCTGCACGTCGTCCAATGTGCCAACAAGTGAAATAAACTGACAACATGGACAGACAGAAATGGTTTCCGCTTTTCTTTAGAGAAAACAGTGCCCATTTTTTTTCTCTCTGAAACGAGGCTTAAAGGCAGATTCCACCCTACATCTGAACGAAACTGAGCTACCCGTAAAAGATCAACATAAATTTCTAGGCATAACGTATGACATAAAGCTCCCTTGCCAGCCTCTCATAAACGCGCTGAATAAGAAAGCCTTCCGATCCTTGAGCATACACAAAGTACCTTCACGAAAACACTGGGGGGCAGATAGGACATGTCTTTTAGCAATATACCACTCTGTGGAACGCTCTGTCCTGGTTTATGGATGTATATTGCATGGTCAGCGAGACCATCGTATCATAAACGAGTGGATCCATTACATAACTTTCCACTGGCGCCTACAGGTAGTTGCCCATAAATAGTCTTGATGTAGGAACTAACCAACCATCATTTACAGACAGAAGAACCATGCTTACGTGTTCATATATTCTAGAAATTCGTTCACAACCTAAACACGTCTGTCACCAAATAGTTACAATGTGCCCTTCTAGAATACTTTTTAACAATAAACCGCAAACTACCAGGCCACATGCTTTTGCGTTTTGAAGAGATGTGCCAAAACATCTTCGTAGAAGACACATTACCTGGCATTGATCGAAGACGAGATCCACTGCGGCCCTTGGTACAATTTTCGTGCAATCTGTGATTTCACTCTTGCAGAGTTCCGTAAAAAAACAAACCACAAAGCAACATGTAATAGAAGAACTTCTTGCGCTCGGGGAAAAGTACAGTACTTTCAGAGCTTTTTGTACAGATGGTTCAGAAACAGATGTTTACGTTGGAAGCACAGTGGCACAAGGGAATTTAAATGAAATAGTAAGGCTTCCGCAATGTGCTTCCATCTTCACTGCCGAATGTTACGCCATCTGTGCAGCCACTGAAAGAATACTAAACAAGAACCTCACAAATAGCATTATTTACACAGACTACATTAGCAGGGGGACGTAATTACGGCAGCTTTTAACACATACAGCCGTTCATTTAACAAAAAAAAAGAACGAAAAAGCAAGAGAATCGCAGGTTTTCAGGTATAATCGGAGTGCTTCCCTGCGAGTCGTGAACAATATTTCCGTGTATTCTCGTTCCATACATATAAATAGTAAATATAAATATAATGAACTCTTATCTCCACCCGCATAACCTAGTAGTAGTAGTAGTAGTACAAGACCTTTATTCGGCCAAAATTTACAGGCCGAGCATGTCGACCGCCTGGACGACCAGGAGTTGCTGTTCTGCCTCCCCTTCAGCGCCAAGCCAGTCGAGCCAGGTGGTGATGGATAAAGAAGGGGGGGGGGGGGGGTAGGAACCCGACTGCTGAGCAGCCGGGCAATAGAAGGGCAATGAGCCAGGTCCGCATAGATACAGGGGCAGTTGGGACAGGAAGGGTCTGATCGATAGCGATAGAGAAAGAGGCGAGACGGGGTGATAGCTGCATTCATTTGGATGTGCCGAAGAAGGCCAGCCTCCGGCACCGTGAGCGATGGATGAGGGGCCTCTCCCTTGTTCTGGCTCGTAATTCTGGGAAGCTATCTCATGAGACTAAAGATCTGATTAAGAAACGGCAAAGCATGAGGACGTCTAACTCCATAGATAAAATAGAACTAATAGAGCTGTCGAAGTTAATAAATAAGCGCAACGTAGCCGACATCAGGAAGTTTAACGTGGAGAAAATCGAGCATGCTCTGAAGAGCGGAGGTAGCCTAAAAGCAGTGAAGAGAAATTCTAGGCATAGGTAAAAACCAGATTTATGCGATAAGAGACAAAGAGGGCAATGTCATTAGCAATATGGATAAGATAGTTAAAGTAGCCAAACAGTTCTTCACAAATCTATACAGTAGCGATTGCAATCAGAATGTTACTGAGAGAGGCAGTAGAGCACACCAATGGGACATCCCATCAGTAACAAAGGAGGAAGTAGAAAGCCTTAGGAGCAATGCCAAGAGGAAAAGCAGCTGGTGAGGATCAGATAACAGCAGATTTGTTGAAGGATGGAGGAGAGATTGTGCTCGAAAAACTAGCCACCCAGTATACGCAATGCCTTGTGACTTCGAGCGTACCTAGAGCTTGGAAAAACGCTAACATTATCTTAATTAATAAGAAAGGAGACGTCAGGGACTTAAAGAATTACAGACCGATCTGCTTATTGTCAGTTGCCTGCAAGGTATTTACTAAGGTAATCGCTAATAGGGTCAGGACAACCTTAGTCTTCAATCAACCAAATTATCAGGCAGGCTTTCGTAAAGGATACTCGACAATAGACCATATTCACGCAATCAGTCAGGTGATAGATAAATGCGCAGAATATAATCAACCCTATATATAGCCTTCATTGATTAGGAGAAAGTATTCGACTCAGTAGAAACCTCAGTAATCATGCAGGCATTGCAGAATCAGGGTGTAGAAAAGTGTTGTGTGAAAATATTGGAAGATATTTATAACGATTGCACACCTACCATAGTTCTCCATAAGGTCAGCAATGAAATTCTAATAAGGAAAGGTGTCAGGCAGGGAGATACGATCTCGCCAATGCTCTTCACTGCCTGCTTACAGGAGGTATTCCGGGGACTGGAATGAGAACAGTTGGGGAGAAGAGTTAATGGAGAATACCTGAGTAATCTGCGATTCACTGATGACATTGCCTTGCTCAGTCTCTCAAGAGATGAGCTGCAAAGCAGAACGGTAGGTCTTAAAATTAACATGCAGAAAACCAAAGTAATGTTCAACAGTCTGGCAAGGGAACAGCAGTTCGCAATCGGTAGCGAGGTGCTGGAAGTGGTAAGAGAATGGCTCTACTTAGGGCAGGTAGTGGCCGCTGATCCAGATCATGAGAGGGAAATAACTAGAAGAATAAGAATGGGGTGGAGCGCATATGGCACGTTCTCTCAGATCATGAATGGCAGTTTGCCGTTATCCCTCAAGAGAAATGTATATAACAGGTGTATCTTACCGGTACTCACCTATGGGGCAGAAACGTGGAGGCTAACAAAGAGAGTTCAGCTTAAGTTAAGGACAACGCAGCGAGCTAGGGAAAGAGAAATGATAGGTGTGACGTTAAGAGATTGGAAGCGGGCGGAGTGGGTGAGAGAAAAAACGGACGTTAATGATATCCTAGTTGCAATGAAGAGGAAGAAGTGGGCTTGGGAGGGCATGTAATGCGAAGGCAAGATAACCGCTGGTCCTTAAGGGTAACGGAGTGTATTCCAGGAGAAGACAAACGTAGCAGGGGGCGGCATAAAGTTAGGTGGGCGGGCATACGATGGCTGCAGCGGGCAAAGTACAGGGTTAATTGGAGAGACATGGGAGAGGCCTTTTCCCTGCAGTGGGCGCAGTCAGGCTGATGCTGATAGTGATGATAATGTCCCCGTGAATGTGCCCATAAAGTTGATTATTCATAGAAACGAATATCCGGGAAAAACAAGCCAATTTATTACGAAAAGAAGTTGGTGACGAGAGTTTGCCTCTGTGCATACCGAGGAGAGCATTATTATTCAATGCAGACAAAGCTGAGCTACGTGAAGGGCGTTCTCTCGGTCACCATTGTCCCAAAGATACTGAAGCGTTTTCTGTGGAGACCCAAGCCATGGCAGCACTCTTCGATGGCTAGATTTAATCCAAGTGTTTTTTGTTTTCTTCACAAGCGCACTAAATTCGCATGTGTACTCGCCACTCTTGCTCTTCATAGAAGCATTCAGTTCCATTCTTGATGATGACGATGAATTCTTATGGCGCAAGGCCATAAGAGGTCAAAGAGCGACACGGCACAAGGTTTTTTCGTTGCACAAGGTGGGGTCAAAGACCCATTTCCCAAGTATTTCACCCTAAAGAAGCCGAGCACCAGGCCAGGGGAATCTTGTGCCCATTGTATCGCCGGTGGGCATCCGGCGGCACTGGGGACATTCAGTTCCATTCTTCCGAACTTCATGCTGGCCATTGTAAGGCTTTCGACTGGCTTCGCATCGCCTTCACTAGACAGCTTCCAAAGAATTTTCTACATATTCATGAACAGCTTGCTTGGTTGAGATGTAGGATGTTCTGGCTGTTCAGAAAGAGTGGTAGCTAGTGTACTGACACCGTCGATGTGCATCAGTGGGTCGAAGTGCAACATCACAAGATAAGCTTACAATATTGTAAATAAACAAAAAAAAACGAAGTTGTGCAGCTTGGTCTAGGCGAGTGGTTGCGTTCCTTTTTCCT
The DNA here is from genome assembly GCF_055824585.1 of Amblyomma mixtum. NCBI lineage: Eukaryota > Metazoa > Arthropoda > Arachnida > Ixodida > Ixodidae > Amblyomma > Amblyomma mixtum. The sequence goes on along the minus strand of NC_143017.1, from coordinate 112,112,288 downwards.
CCGAGGAATGCCGCAGGTTGTTTTTAGCGTTGGTGGCGTCAGAGTTCAACTCCCTGGACGAGTGTTCGCGCCCTGCTCGTTTCCGGTGTCCCCGTATACCTCCCTATACTAGATGTGACCGTGGCCGGGGCACAAACAGGTGCTGAGTTTACGTAGCCACGAGCTCAGCGCCACGAGATCATCGCCGCGCGCATTCGTACCGCCTTGTTGACTTCAAAAGTGTGCCATCGGCATTCTCAGTTGACCCAAGTAACGAGCCCATCAGCCTGTATTCTGAGGTTTGTTCACCATTGCTGTAAATTTTCTGCGTGGACACGTCGACCTACGGAATGCGCTGTACGCCGCTTTAGCAGGCCACGAGACGACGTAACAGCTTGCTGCCTTTGAATACCCGCGCCTTGTGCATTCTTGCCTGCCCTCCGCTTGTTAGGGCGGTGACAGGAGAACAGAACAGTGGAGGGGCAACCCACAAGTAGGCGTGAAGTTATCAGCAGATCAGCTCAGGTCTCCTTGACGAGCCGTTAAAGGTTTCAGAGCCGCGGCCGGGCTGCAGCGGGGTGCTTTGAGGGCTCCGGATCCGTGGACCGTGCGAGTAACCCGAGAGACGCTTAGACAGCCATGCTGCTCTGTTGATACTTATGACTTGGAGGCAAGTGCTGTCTCGCTTTTCGAAGAAATTACTGAGCGCTTCTCCCGAGTTCTGCATGTAGTAGAGGGCAAAGGCGCGGTCGTAGTTTCCTGCCTAGCCGAAGGCAAGGAAGCTGTAGGCGTTCATTCTCTCCCTTTTGCTTTTGGAAGAACCGCCGCACGGGAGACAGCAGCGAACGGATTGCTCATTTGGTCCAACCACGTGACAGCTATTGTTTTTTTTTCGAATATTTTATATTGGTTGTACGTAAACCTAAGTTCTTGGTCTCCAGTACCGTTCTGCCTCTATCTAGCAAGCTCCCTCCCTGGTGAGGAAATTCATCGGCCACAAATCACGTCAGCCTCCGGAAAATTAAGAGTAGGGGATCGAGAGAAAAAAAAATTTACTCGTGCGCTGCGACAAAGACGAGGTTACTGCTTTGCATTGGTCGAAATGCTTACTGAAACGCAGGAGAGAGAGAGAGAGAGAAACAACTTTATTGCCATAGCTTGAGTGGATGCTTGTAGCGCGACAAAAAACAGACAAGGGACAGAAGACGAACGGGACAAGCAGCCGCCGCGGTGGCTCAGTGGCTATGGTGCTCGGCTGCTGGCCCGAAAGACGCGGGTTCGATCCCGGCCGCGGCGGTTGAATTTCTTTGGAGGAGAAATTCGAGGCCCGTGTACTGTGCGATGTCAGTGCACGTTAAAGAACCCCAGGTGGTCGAAATTTCCGGAGCCCTCCACTACGGCGTCTCTCATAGCCTTAGTCGCTTTGGGACGTTGAACCCCATAAACCAACCAACCAACGAACGGGACAAGCGCTCCCGTTCTTGTCCCGTTAGCACTTGTCCCGTTTGTCTTCTGTCCCTTGTCTGTTTTTGTCGCGCTACAAGCATCCACTCAAGCAAAATGAACCAACTCGCCCAGCAAAAAGTGTTATTGAACTTTATTGCCATAGAGTGGCGGGATTTAGGGAAGGTGGGCTTGGTGTGGCCCCCAGGTGGGGGCGACTTCCTGGGCCCACGAAATGAGTGCCAGTTGGATGCTCTTGTCTGGCCTTCTGAGGAGTTGGTTCCATCCTTCCTCGGAGGGAGCTGGCAGTAATGTTCTAGGGGGCGGATTTCGAGCGCAACCCCAGAGGATGTGCGCCTGGGTGGCGATTTCTCCCTGGTAACAATTTTGGCAGACGGGGTCGTATTCCCCGTCTGTGATGAGTGAAAGCCTAGAATGGCTAAGGATGGAGTGTGTCTGCAACCTGCGGAGCAAGGTGGCTTGCGCTCGATTCAAGTCGGGGTGTGGAGGCGGGAACTGGCGTCTCATCTCTCTGTGGACGTTGGTAATTTCGGCAAAGGTCTGGGGAGCCTCGGCAAGAGCGTCTGGGTCCGTGGGGCCGGCCGCCCGGTTGGTTAGTCCTCGGGCTAGTCGGTCGACCCCTTCGTTTCCAGTTTCCCGCGTGGGCGGGTGCCCAGACCAGGTTGGTCTTATTGTCGGGAGTGCAGCCGCGAAGGATGCGTGCAGCGGGGTGGCAGATAACACCTGCCGAGTAATTTTGTATTGCTCTTTTGGAGTCGCTGAGGACTGTGCGGGTACGTGGGTCAGCGATGGCCAGCGCGATGGCGGTTTCTTCTGCCGCTGTCGGAGAGTGAGCTACTACTGTGGCGGCGGTGACGAGAGAAGACTGTGGCGTGGTTGCACAAGCCACGTATGTGTTTGCACTTTGCCGTGCAGCATCTACGTATATTGCGTGTTCGTCGGCAAGGTATGTGGCATCTAGTGCTTGGGCTTTCAGCTGACGGCGCGTATCATGGCGGCCAGGTAGCATGTTTTTGGGGATTGGTTTTATAACTAGGCGGCTATAGACCGCTATCGGAATGGGCGTCGTGGGGTGGACGTCGCCTATGGGGTTGATGTTGAGACGGTCAAGTATGAGCCGCCCGTGTTTAGTGCGGGAGAGGCGGTGGATTTGGGCGGTCTTGTGTGCCTCTATGAGTTCTGTGAGCGTGTTGTAGATGCCGAGTTGGAGGAGGTGCTGTGTGCTGGCGTACTGAGGTAGCCCCAGTGCCGCTTTGTACGCTGAACGTATAATGCTGTTCACAGCTTCCTCGTCCTTCCGGCGGAGGTGATAGTAGGGGTAGGAGTAGACTATCCTGCTAATGAGGAAAGCTTGCTGGAGCCGACAGAGGTCATCCTCCTTCATACCTCTGCGGCGGGTGCTGATGCGGCGGATAAGTACAGCGTTATGAACGCCGCTGTGAGGTTCTTAGCTTTGTTATTCCATTGCCCAAAGTTTGTTTTCATGCAAAGAAGACGTAAACACACTGAGAAAGTTAGGTCCTTGCGAAAATTCTCCACGTATACATAACGAAGTCCGTACTAGCGAGGTACGACTATATATAATTCCGAACCACGATGAGGGTGAAACGCCGTGCCATGTTTGATGAATACATAGTATAGCGTTGTGCTAAAATAGGCTAGTGGGAAAACAACTCAAATGAATAAAGAAGGAATGAAGGGACGGTCTAGCCAATACCATGCGACTGACATACACGTCGAATGCATAAGCTTTGACTGATTCGGTTGCGTCGTAAGCAGCGTCACTTTTTCCCGGTCCATTTGCGTTGGGAACTATTATTTAGACGCTGAACAAATATATTCCAGATGCTACATCACGAATAGTTCACCTACCACGTGTTTTTTTCGCCACATTTTGCATTGGGCTGATCATGGTGAAAAATTCGTCGTCGGTGTCGCACAAATCTATTCACTCAATTTATTCTTTTCATTCACAGTTAGTGAATCGAATCGATTACAAAGAGGCGTTATGGAGTGCATAGGCGCGCAGTTGTCCTCTCCTTTTTAATTTCTCCGGCACCAGTCCTGTTTTTAGTTTGCGATTCTCGTGGGCATGGCTTCGTCATCATTCTTTTCTTTCCCTTTCCTTCTATCATAGGACATAAGTTAGGTTGGCGAGCTGTTTTCGTAAGGATCGGCAGCACACTACACTTTTCTTCAGGCGTTTTGCAGGGGCTTCAGATGCCTTGCAGAGAAGCGAGAGGTTTCGCTCAGGTGGACTTTGACGGGCGAGCCGATGTAAAAAACGCGCATTCCAACCTATGCGCCGTTGTGGCCTACCTGTTTTCACGAGTGTAATTTAAAGAAAGTGGACATTTGTGATAAATAATAAAAAAAAATTACCGACGATTACGTTACTTCCTAATGCGAAATTTGAGCGCAGCAAATAAGCTGTTTCACCTTTTCGATAGATTGAGGCAAAGAAATCGAGCAACACATGTATGCGCTATCACAGAATTTTTTTTTTAGCAGACGGAGGACTTCCATCGGTCGTCTCGCTCATGGCTCAGAAAGAACTGGCAGATAATTTCGCAGTGGCGAACGGCAGCGGCAATTTCGGCTCGGGCGGTGCACATATACAGATCCGCCGCCACCGATCTGGCTCTCTGATTGCCACCGCACAGGGCGAACGGCAGCGGCAATTTCGGCTCGGGCCGTGCACATATACAGATCCGCCGCCACCGATCTGGCTCTCTGATTGCCACCGCACAGGGGTTGCATTGGAGGAGGAGCGAAGAAAGGAATTAAGTTCGAGCCGGCACTTTGACAACCGGAGACTCGCAGGAAGAGGGGGGAGGGCGGCGGCGTGTACACCCAGCGGCAAACGATGGGGGCAGAAGCGCGCGCAGCAAGCGGACAACACGATAAAGGGAGGAGGGAAGAGATAGCAGCGACTGACTGATGCCGCTGACGCCAGTAGTGAGTCAACCCCAGCTGCGGATGAAAGGGGGGCGGAGATGGTTACGAGGCCGACGACAACGCCGACGACGACGACGACGCGAAACCCAGGAACGGACGCCAAAGAGCTGCGCTCTAAAATAACAGCCAAATATACAACGAAGCCGCTTACAAATACATATAAATGAATACAACTTGGTTCTGTCGTGCCTTAATGAGCGTTATTCCTGTCGCGTGTGTCCTGCAAAATTTGTATGTTTGCTCATGATTGTGTTTTTTATCAAACCGGTAATATAACACGTATCATCAAATATCCCTCAAAAGCGACCTTAAAAAGCGGTATTAGTTGCTGTCGACATAGAAGCCATACATAAACGCTCCGAGCTCTCATGCCAGAATACCGGCTTTTCTTCTCGCGTATACTTTGGATAGTGTATGCAATGTCGGGTGCAAAAAGTGGTACGCAACATTAGAGGTTGTATGGCTTGCTGCTTTTGCGGCCATTTTCGGCATTTAGGCCAAGCTGGAGCGCCACTCATCGAAACGAGCAAAATGACTTGCCTCTGGATCAAAACGGTCTCCTTCGATCACAGTACACCACATATCTAAGGTGCCGTAACTAGTTGTTACCAAGCTTCTCACATGATTCTCGGTCGATAGATTTTTATTTGCCTACTCAAATTTGTTCTATTTATTTTTGATTTTTTTTGAAGCCGGTATCCGACCTTGAGGTCGCTAATGGAAACCTCAACCTCAGATGCTTAGAAACACTTCTAGAAAAGCTACCAGAGCCATATCTGTTAGTCGGAGAACTCCTCTTTCTGGAGAAGTGGAGAAACTAATCCCAGAGGTCGCATTTTAGAAGATTTTATTCTGTGCAGTAATGTGTGCCTACTGAATTCAGGAAAGCCCATGTACTGCTCCCTAAAAACTGCAAAAATTAGCAGTTTAGATTTATCGTTTAGTTCACCATCACCTTTTAATGATGTTAAATGAGATCTTCTGGACAACCCACGCGGAATGGATCATTTTCCACCCATTATTATACCTGAAGAGATAACTGTACAGCAGCTGTATCCCACCAGTAGTCACATACGAGGCAGAAATGAGGAGGCTAACGAAAAGGGTTCTGCTTATGTTAAGGACGACACAGCGAGCACTCAGGACCAATGCCACTCCGCTAGCCCCGATTACACTGTGGAGGTCGACAGGACCAACACACCGAGGTATAGCCCGCAGGCAAATCGTTTATTTGGGGTGATTCCAAAATACGATAACCGCCCTCGGTAGCGCAGGCAGCAGGAAACGGGCACGGGGAAAGCTCGATGTCACCTGGAAAAGCCGCGTTTGTCTCATGGCTCCGTCCATCCCGTCCATCCCGTCACGCGTTGTCTCATGGCTCCTTCAACTCTCTCCCCGTGGTGGGCTGCCCGTGCGGCCACCGAATACACGAGGGGGAAAGGAGGGTCGCCCACGTGACGATGTGGATGCTGCTTCCCAGCTTTCTTCTCTGCCAACCCCGAGAGAGCCGGGAGGGTAAGGGTCGCTGTAGGCCACTTGAGAGAGTTCGGCAGGATATGCGCCGCCTAGGGCGGTCGAAGGGTAGACTGGATGCTCGCAACTGTTATCCCCAACCGTTCCCAATCTAGGTCTCCGAATACCTCCAGCAACTAGGCGGTGAATAGCATTGGAAATATAGTGCCTCCCTGTCTGACATCCTTCCGTACTGCAATTTTATTGCGGTGGTTATGGAGGACACCTGCGATCCTCTAGACAAGTGCACCCTCGGAGGGCGAAGCCCTCCTCTAAAATAAGCAAATCACGGAACATGTGCTACTCTCGCTTGCACACACTTCCTTCTCTCGACCTCATCCCCTCCGTTACTCGCATCCCCATCCCCCGAAAAATTAATTTGGGCCCACTGCTCTCTGGAGTCCCGTTGTAGTTTTTTCGGGCGCGTTCCGACTCGTCCTATAGAAACTGCCCCCTTCCATACGCCGACCTAGGACAATGCCACTTCCATTGTCTTATCGCCCTCCCAATACCTATACTTCTCTCAAAATCCACCTAGCGTGCCTGGCTGGGATCGGCACAGCTGGCCGATTAAGTAGCCCTGGGCGCTCTCCCAATGTCGTGCTGCTCTACCCTCCACCATGCTTTTCCATCCGCCACCATGATTTTCATTACAATAATTCAGCAATATGATGGCTTCCAATATTCCCTTCATAAGCTGTTCTAGTGTGAAGACAGTGGCATTCTTCGGCATTGAACCCCAGTCCTCCGGCTCAGTAGCCGAACACCCTTACCACAGGGCTAAGGCAAAATGCAACAGCAGCCATGGGCTGTGCACTGTCCGGGCGCGTTAAAACGTCGGGTGGTCCAGATTATTGTGAAGATCTTCACTGCGGTGTCTTTCATAGCTCATGAGCAGTTTGGGGACGTTAAACTGAACACAGCATGTAGCACTGTCCCCTTATAAAAGCTGAAGCTGATCCAGGGGTTGCCTGGATCTTTTCTTATCTTGCCCTTAATTCCCTTAATCCCCCCCCCCCCCTCCCCTGGTAACAAATTTGTGCAGGTCCGTGCTGTACCCGAGCGCGGGGCTGGATGACCGGAGGAACAGGAGAAGTTGTCCACGTTGCTGCGCCTGAAGGCTTGGGCGGCAGAGCTCACCGTCTCCAAGAACCTGCACACGGTGAGCACATCGCGCAATTCAGCCAAAGCTAAAATGCTGCGGAACCATCTAAATGCATAGTCCGCAGGAGCAGGACTAAGGAAAGCGAACTTTTTTGGATGTATAGAGTATATGAACTCCCCTTACTGTCACAGTTGTATTGTGGCCATGATGTTCATGAATTATAAAAGATCAGTTGCGTTTGGGATATTTGAAGGACCGGTCATGCTTGCAGTCTTGCTTTACATGTCGTTTGGCACCTGTGCACTGCTGCAAGCGCGCTATAGTAGAAGATATACGCGCAGTGCAAAAGCAAGGAGGTGACACATCAGGGAAAAAAAAAGGCGAGGATCCGTGTGCGAAACTACATATACATGAACTACGCGGACGACTGGGTGCTGTGTGAGTATTTGGAACCCCGGGGCCTGCTGAACTAGTTGCAAGTGAAATTAGTGATGACACATTGGAATGATGCGTGAGTCACGGATACGCTGCGAAAATGCTGAGAATGATTGAGTAATTGGGTGCGATGTCAGGCGTCACTGCAATTCAGCAGTGACGCCGTATGGCTGCTATTTAGTAATTACTTCCTTATTATAAATTTACTTCACCGTGGGGGATTTCCCTAAACATCGCACTACTCCTGTCTTCTAAGGTCCCTATAGTGGCATGCTAATTGATCGCATGTATAAAAAGAGAAAAAAATTCCAGAAACAGAAAAGAACAAAGAAAATACCTGAAGAGAACCGTAGCGGGCACCGGGCTAACCGTGACGAAAGTTGACAATGGGCAACAGTTTCAAACCCCCATAACGAATTTGCGCAGGTCACGACTGTAGGCAGACACGTGGTTGGATGACTGGAGGTGCAGGACACGTTTTCTACGTACACGAGAATCTTTGGACGGCAGAGCTCACCGTCTCCGAGGACCGGCACACGGTGAGCACGTCACTTATTGCATTCCGTGCGACATTGCCGCAGCGTCAACGAGATGGTCTGTAGAAGCAGCAGGATTGTGGAAATTGCAAACTTGACTTGGCTGCACAAAGTACCTGCGCTCCCCACACTCCCACAGTTGTGTTGTAGCCAGGGTGTTTATAATATATCTCAAGGCAATGATGTTCGGTATATGAACGGACCAATCATGCTCGTCAGTGGGAATTTCGAACTGCATTTTCTATGACTGCTCAACTGTGAGCATTATGGAGTAGTAGTATAAACTTCATTCCGCAAAATGGGATGGGGTTTAGGGGTTGGGGTCTTGAGCAGCAGGTGGTGTTCCTAGGTACAGGGTCCCATTGGTTCTTGCTGCCTCCTCGGCCCGCTCAACCAGCGCAAGCTGATCTTGCGGGTCGGAGCTGGACAGAAGCTCCTCCCGCTGCTCGACTGACGGGTTAGTAATTTTGGGCTCTATCGGGCTCGCCCGACAGCCCAATGTGGAGTGGTAGAGGGTGGCTATCTCTCCGCACCACACGCATTCTGGAGTGTATTGCGAAACACAAGGCGCCATGATGTGAGGAGAAAGAGGCCTAGCTTCTCTTTCGAGGGTGACAGCGCCCGAGCAGTTACTTTTGTGAGACAGGATGAACATCATAATCAGAGAGGGGGGGGGGGGGTGGAAAGGAACGCGGATTTCGCGCGGACTGTTGACGACGCGCAGAGACATTGCAGAATCGTTTGGAGATAGCGACGGCCCCACGGAAACGTTTTCCCTTACAATCAGGCTCATCCTTGCATTGATTCCGCGGAACAAGAATTCCTTGCTGCTGGAGGCTAAAAAAAAATAATGTGGCTTGTAACCGCTTATGAAGTGAATGAACGTAATGGCCTCATTATACGCGGAAAGCTTACAAGAAGGTTAGGCCCTAGCGTCCAATGGTGGCCATCAGGGTGGTTCCTGGTATCGTGTTCTCCCCGCCTTTTCGGTCGGGTTTTGCACGTTGTTCGGCGGCTGCCGGCATGGTTCACTGGAACAAATTATTCGCTTTGTCGCTTTGGGGACCATAGACGAAGACACGTACAAACTGCGAAAACGAAGTGCCCACAGTAATTTTTAACTGGCTAGCGAAGCAGCACTTACCACCAATTCGTTCTGCACTGTTTAGTTCACACGCTTCTACTGCAAAATTACAAGACATCAACATGACGAAAGCCGGCGCTGTGGCCGCTGGGCCCAAAAGACGCTGGTTCGATCCCGCGGCGATCACGTTTCCACGGAGGCGACATGCTAGAGGCCCATGTGCTGTGCGATGTCAGTGCACGTTAAAGAACCTCAGGCGATTAAAACCTTCGGAGACATTAACTAAGGCATAGCCCATATCGTGAACATGAAGACAGGAGGGACTCCGACTTATAACTTTGTTTAATGAAGGTACAGTCGGGGACAAAAGTCTCCGGACCACGTGTTCCTCTAACGAAGCCGATAGCTTTGCTAATAGTCGGCGGCTGGAGACCACCCTTGTGGAGGAAAAAGTTAAATTTTTGTTCTTTCATCTCCACAAGTGCGGTCTCCAGCTGCTGTCTGATAGTAGAGCTATAAGCTTTGTTTGAGGAACACGTGGTCCGGAGACTTTTGTCCCCGACTGTACCTTTATATTTCTATATCGATCGGCACACTCCTGTAGGTACCGAGGAAGGCCACAGCAAGGACACGTGGACAAGACATCGGAAAGATACCATGCACGCTTTTTTTTTTTTTACTGGACGTTTTGTTTCATAAACGTTCATGAAACAAAACGTCCAGTATAAAAAAAAGTCTGTGTGGTTGCTGCGGGCTTCTGCGGTACCTGCAGCAGCGTGCACCCTCCTCTTGCGCTTCGCTTTTTTTTTACCCAAACAACTTATATGGTTCCAAAATTTCCTTGGCCCACCTTTAGCTGCGCGATCAGGGGATTACTTTATTTTACTCTGGACGAGGACCTATACAAGCCGTTTCTATCATCGATAAGATTCCCATTTTCGGTCTATTCCTTCCTCTCTGTTTCCCTGAAGCCACCCGTAGTTGTTCAAGGACCTCCTTAAATTCCTTATTGCGTCAGCCTCGTGGTTTCCTTTTCCTTCCCAGCGGTTTGTAACTTTGCTTGTTCCATTTCCATACTGCTGAGTAGTTCTAATTACAATCCCACTTTTCCATGGGGCGTTAATCTTATGCTTTCTCAACGCCTGCTGCTATTAGCGCTATTTGTTGGACGTTGAATTTTGCTTTCGTTTTTTTTGTGTTTTATACATTTCTCTTTTGATCAGGGCACGCATATGCAGAATAATACATCTATGATCACATCCTAGGCTATACTCTCCCTCCTCGTCTATTTGCATTTTGGAAAGCTTGCTGTACAGGGTGTTTCACGTAACTTGAACCAGTGATTAAAAAAAGTGGTGAATCGGATCTGGGTGCAACCAAAGCCATATTGTTTCCCGTCGTGTGGCGCTCCTCAGTGTATCTTTAAAATTCTGTTTAATTAGTTAAGCATCAAATTAAGCAAGTTTCCTAATACTCACTTTAGAGGCACGTGCGTTCTGTTAAGTGTGTAGAGGGGGTTTAGAACGAATCGATTCAGTTTTTTGTAGCAACGTACTTCCTCCTGATCATCATCAGCCTGACTACGCCAACTGCTGGGCAAAGACCTCTCCCGTGTCTCTCTATCTAATAACCCTTTCTTTTTGCCAGCTGCGGCACCCGTATCCCCGCAATCTTCTTAATCTCATCCTCTCACCCAACTTTATGCCCCCCCCCCCCTCCCCCCCCTACTACGTTTGCCTTCTCTTGGAATCCGCTCCGTTACCCTGAAAGATCAGTGGTTATCTTGCCTTCGCATTACATTCCCTGAAAATGAAAATTGGTTTTGAGGAAAGGAAATGACGCAGTAATTGTCGCACATATCTCGGTGGACACCCTAACCGCGCCGTAGGGAAAGGGATAAAGGAGGGAGTGAAAAAAGAAAGGGGGTGGTGGTGGTGAAAAGCATTTATTCGGCTATATTGTAAGCAATTTATTCGCCTTCGTCGTCGTCGCCTCTCTGGCTGCGACTTCATTCTCTTTCACCTGATGATTCCCATCGTCATAGCATGAGGCTGTTCGCTTGGAAGACGTCTCTGGCGAAATGGCTAGAATAAACGTCTTACGTGAAGTCTTCCCTTACAATATTTACAGAGAGGTGCTTGCCCCTGAGAGGCCCCTAGTGGGTCTCGCCCCTTGCAATACTTGGCGGACTCCCTCATTCCGGGATCTCGTTGGTCATGACCACTGCGCACGTCCTCCGAACCAGGCCCTGTTGGGCGGATAGTTCCTGGCAGCCGGGCAGGGCCGCCCCCCAGTCCTCGCGGGTAGGGGAAGGGGTGATGGGGGGGAGAGAAGGATTTTTCATGCATGCCCAAACCATGTGGAAGGTGTCGGCCACCTCCTCACAAAATGAGCAGCGGCCTTCCAAAAAGGATTAAAGTGCTTGAGAACCGCCGGACACAGCAGGGTGTTTTTAATGTTTGTAAAGAGCCTGAGGAGAGTTCGTTCGCCAGCTTTACCCAGTCCCTTCATAGGAACCGGGTAGCGCCGGCGTGCGGCACGTTAGTGCTCAGCAAAGTCTTGAGAAGAAATAAGAGGGCTGTGATCTGGGTTAAGGTCCTCCGAAGGAATGCCTGGTGCCCGGTGAGCGAGTGCGCGGGCTACCTCATGGGCGGCTTCGTTACATGGCATGCCTTGGTGGCCGGGGACCCATATGATTGAGCGATGAGTTGGATCGCCGTCGCGAGTACTATGGTGAAGAATTTGGTAGAAGAAAGGAAGAGGGGCCGTCGTGGCGGTGGCGAAAAACATTTATAAACAATTAAACAATTACAGAGATGTGATTGGGGTAGGGCCCTATTGGCACCTTCCCCTCACAATACTAGGTGAAGCCCCTATTCCGTAATCGCATTGGCAAGCAACGCCATCCTCGTCCGTTGAACCGAGACCTTTTTTGGGTCTTGAGGTCTTGACAGCCGAACAGGACCGCCTCCCAGTCCTCTCTGGTGGGGTTGAGGCGGGGGGGGGGGGGGGAATAGATGGGCACTCCCAAACCATGCGGGAGGTGTCAACCACCTCCCCACAGAGCTGGCACGCGCCGTCAAAGGATGTGTTGAAATACTTAAAGGGTCAGTCTACTCACCGAGATGAGTGTATAAATAATGGCATATTCTGGTAGTTGGCACCCTATAACATCAATAACGAGGGGTCTGCGCCCGGTTTAGGCAGGAATTTATATTTTATTTCGGCGTTAAAAGTCGCGTAAAAAAGCATGGTGGCGACCCCAAACGTTCATTTTGTTCAAGAAAGTGGTAGTCTTTTTTGTAGAAGCATAAGTGAATATACTACGTACCATTTGTATGCCCGAATGTCAGAGAAACGCACGTTTTGTTCTAGTAAACTGTAGAAGGCGTACCACTCTCTTTTTTTGTAAATCACATGAATATTTATAGTTACACGTACGCAAAACGCAGGCACATTCCCACTTTTAGTTCAGCGTATGCTAGCACAGACGCAAAAATAAACTCAGCCTATAGTGGCGCCATCTGGTCGTCAGGACGGGAACCATTGCTGTAAACAAACCGACTCTCCACTCAAGCCTAGGAGCGGCAGAATCGTCGCTCTAATAATTAAAATAAAGCAAATTTATCTCTTATATGTTTTCTTATAGGCGAGATGAGACGAAGCGAAAGACAGGCGCCCCATTTATGGCCAGTGAACGCACTGAAAAAGGCAGCAACAACGAGAATTCAGTCCGAAGCGAGAGGTCCGGCTTCGACGGGCGCCGCCATGTTTGTCGCCGCGCGGATTCTAGTTCACTGTAGCGCGGCGGAAATTCAGATGGTTGCCAGATGAGACTACCATCTCATACAGATGTGTTCCCACATTAATAAATTCTATTTTAAAATGTTCTACCGCACTGCTTGGCACCACAGCTGGCTAAACGGTAATTCGAGTAAAGAGCTATCGGTTGCCGCAAAGAAAATATGGTCGATAAAATTCAGTAGACTGACCCTTTAAGCCCCGCCGGGCACAGTACAGTGTTAGAGTTTGGTGAGGAGGCGCTCGTCAGCGCGTCCAGTCTCTTATAAGGGGTCGGGTAGTGCCGGTGCTCCTCCTTGTAGTAATCGGTGATTTGTTTGAATGTAAGGGCCAGATTGTCTGATTCGGAGTAGGCTTCCAAGGACAGGGAGATAGCCCGGGGAGAGAGTGCGCGAGCGGCCTGATCGGCCTGTTCGTTTCCCTGGAGTCCCTGGTGACCGTATGCCCAAATCAGGTTGCGTGAAGCTGGATCTTCGCATCGGCAGCTAAATTGCAGTATGCGCCAGGCAAGGGAGGGCCACTGAGCCACCGCGGCTCCGCTTAGGCCCCATTTATTCCTCTTGATTTCATCTACGATGTCCTTTGCCAGTTGCGGCCACCGTATCCCCGCAAGCTTCTTAATCTCATCCGCCCACCTAACTTTCTGCCACCCCCTGCTACGTTTGCCTTCTCTTGGAATCCACTCCGTTACCCTTAAAGGGCAGCCCGCAAGGGCACCTTGTGTAACGAGGTGTTGGTGCTTGGCGCCACCACGGACCCTTAGTCCCCATACCGAAGCTGTCATCCGTACCGTGGCGATAGGTTGAAAGGTGGAGGGAAGAAACCTTGAACGGTGGCGGTCGAGGAAGTGGTCAATCCTCGGCCGATGGGCTGCTCGTCTGTCTACCAGGCGGGGAGTCCCGGGACCTTCCTCTGTGTATAAGGGTGAATCAGAGGCGACAAAGTATCAGGAACCCTTAGTTTATACAGCCGTATGGAAAAATCTGCAAAAAAATCTGATCGACCCCCGAAAAGGGGTCGCACCGATGTGAAGAAACTGAGTCCACAGAAGCCAGAAACGTTTGCGAAGTTTTTTATGCTGCACTCAAACACTAATGTACCGGTAGCCAACCTATCTGCATTTGTCATCGCCAACACCCTAAAAAGTTGTGTAGGCAAAGACTACAAAGCAAAAAAGCAACGAACCGGAGACCTCCTTGTAGAAATAAACACAAAAGAACAGAGCACCAAACTGATGTCATTACCGAATCTTGGAGAAATGAGCATACAGGTAACCCCGCACCGCACCCTGAACCACTCAAAGGGCGTCATATCTGAATATGAACTCCTACAGAGTACCGATGCGGAAATGGAAGAACTAGCCGAACAGGGAGTAATAGCAGCCCGACGAATAACCATCCGGAGAAACAATGATGAAATCAAGACCAAACATATTGTACTAACTTTCAATAGCACAACTCTGCCTGACTCCATCCATGCCGCATACCTCCATTGTAAAGTCCGCCCAAACATACCGAATCCGAGACGATGTTTCAAGTGCCAGCGCTTTGGACACAGCATGTTGGCCTGCCGAGGCAAACCCACTTGTGTCACATGCGCAGAAGACGCACATACAGAAGAAAGATGCGAACGCACACCAAAGTGCATCAACTGCAATGGCGCACATGGCGCGTACTCCAGGTCGTGCCCAGTCTGGAAAACAGAAAAACAAATCATAACTTTGAAGACCACAGAAAACTTGTCCTACCTTGAAGCAAAAAAAACGCGTCTCTTTCCAACAGAAAGGGACATACTCTGAAGCGGTGACGCGGGGACCGCCGCCGCCTTCAGTTTCTGTCGGCACACAGGTCGATCCGAAGGACCTGGGGACGACAACCAAGTCCCCACCACAGAAGTCGGTGACACAGTCCACAGGGCTGAAAATTTCGCGGGAAGACCACGCGATCCTCGCCGGAGGCCCTCAGGCCCCACTTTCAGCAGCGGCATCCTCGGCGACAGACACCCAGAACAGCTCTGCTGAACTGGACCTGTTGCCCCACCCCTCTAAGAAGGCAACTGCTGACCCAAGAGACTCTGCCCCTGGAGCAGAGCATGATTCACTATTGCCAACAAAAAAGACGAATGCGAAGGCCACGGGCCATCGCAAACAAGAAACATCCTCCACGTCCACCGTGGAGGAGATGGATGTCAACGAAAGTCCGCTGACATCTAAAACACACGTATCCGCGGATTCTCCGCGGAAATCCGGTGCCACGAAAGTGGCGATGGATACAACTCCTGGTTCGCCACCGCTGCAGCGGCGGCGAGACTCCCTAGAGAAAAAAGGGAAACCACGAATCACTGCCCCTGAGAATAAGTAACTTTCCCCAATCCCCAACTTATCACAATGGCGTATCTAATACAATGGAACTGTAGAGGTCTACACAGAAACTACACAGACATAACCGATATGCTCAAAACAATGGCACCTACAGCTGTGTGCCTGCAAGAAACGAACCTTGGGCCACAGCACACAAACATCTTAAAAATATATAATATTTTCCGGAAAGACCGAGTACAAGCTAGCCGACTCTCAGGAGGCGTCGCTATCATAACGCAAAGCGATGTCCCTGCAAGAGAGGTATCATTAAAGACGAACTTAGAAGCGGTCGCAGTAAACATCATTAGCCATAAAACAATAACAATATGCTCTGTG
The DNA here is from genome assembly GCF_055824585.1 of Amblyomma mixtum. NCBI lineage: Eukaryota > Metazoa > Arthropoda > Arachnida > Ixodida > Ixodidae > Amblyomma > Amblyomma mixtum. Next base: position 112,096,719 of record NC_143017.1, on the reverse strand, counting down.
TACATACCACCACACAACACAATAGCCATGCATGTCATAGAAGAACTTCTGGAACAGTTGCCAGAGCCATATGTAATAATAGGGGATTTTAACGCACACTCCTCATTCTGGGGAAGTGAGCATACTGATTCCAGGGGTCAGCTCATCGAGGATTTTATTCTGTCGAATAACATACGTTTAATGAATACGGGAAAAGCCACGTACTGCTGCACCAGCTCTGGAAAAATGACCTGCCTCGATTTAGCATTTGCATCACCATCTGTTTTGAATGATTTTATTTGGGATGTTTTAGATGACTCCCGGGGAAGTGATCACTTACCTACGGTTTTAAAACTAACATCAGCTACATTCGTCCTCCCTACGAAGCCACGGCGATGGAAAATTCACCTCGCCGATTGGGCACTTTTGAGAACGAAGGCCACACTAGAAAAAGAATATGCCGAAACCTTTACTATAGAAGAACTAAATGAAAAATTTGTCACATGCTTAATATCTGCAGCAATAGAAGCCATCCCACAAACATCTGAAATTTCACGAAAAACACATAAAGTTTGGTAGTCAATGAATGCTCAATGGCTAAAAAGCAGCAAAACAAGGCTTGGGGCAACCTTCGCAGATATCCCACTGCAGGAAACTTGCTCATCTTCAAAAGGGCTAGAGCCAAAGCACGATACATTAGACGCAGCGCAGAAAGGGCATCATGGCAAGAGTACATATCCTCCATAAACAGCTCAATATCATCAAAGAAAATGTGGGAGCAGGTGCGGAAATTCACAGGAAATTTTACTCCGTTCACATTTTGCTAACAACACCCGGTACTCAAACAACATTAGAAGAGCAGGCCAACATATTGGGTGAGCATTTTTCCACAGTTTCAAGCGCATCCAACTACACACACACATTTCAAAAGCACAAAACAATAGTAGAAAAACAAAACCTGCCCTTTGGAACATGCATACATGAAGACTACAATCAGCTTATTACCATGCAGGAACTAAACACAGTACTAACATCCGGTAAAATGACAGCACCAGGCCCAGACAATATACATTATGCCATGCTTGCTCACCTCTCTGAGGCTGCCATAGAGGCTCTCCTAAAAATTTTCAATAAAATATGGATGAGTGGAGAAATCCCCCAAGCATGGAAAGAAGCAATCATAGTACCCTTTCTAAAACCTGGCAAACCACAAACTAGTCCCACCAGTTACAGGCCAATAGCACTAACTAGCTGTACAGCAAAATCATTCGAAAGCATTCTAAACATCAGACTAACCTTCATACTTCAGTCCCAGCAACTTTTAGATATACACCAGTGCGGTTTTAAAAAGACATGTTCCACAACCGATCACCTTGTACGCTTTGAGAACACAGTCCGGGAAGCGTTCATCCACAGCCAACACTGTATCGGAGTCTTCTTTGATCTGGAGAAGGCTTACGATACCACGTGGAGGTTCGGTATCCTCCGTGACCTAGCGGACCTAGGTATCCGCGGCAGGATGCTGAGCTGTTTGAGCGACTTCCTGACCAATCGAACGTTCAGAGTCCGCCTAGGCGCAACCTTCTCCAAGACTTTTATCCAAGAAACTGGAGTGCCCCAAGGGTGCATCCTCAGCACGACCTTATTTGTCATCAAAATGAACTCCATAGGAAAAGTAATCCCAAAATCGATAATGTACTCAGTTTACGTAGACGACCTCCAAATAGCATGCACGTCTTCCAGCATACCTACCTGTGAGCGGCAAATACAAATAACAATAAATAAACTGGCCACCTGGGCAGATAGAAACGGATTTAGATTTTCCCCTCAGAAAACAGTAGCGGTTCTGTTCTCTTTGAGACTAGGCCTACAGGCCGACCCCACACTATATTTAAACCAAACCCCACTACCTGTCAAACAAGAGCATAAATTCCTAGGGATAACTTTCGATAAAAAGCGCACTTTCTTGCCACATATAAACAGCTTAAAGAAAAAAGCTTCCCTGGCCCTCAATGTGCTGAAAATACTATCAAGAAAACGCTGGGGGTCTGATAGAGCTTCTCTGTTACATATATATCGTTCTCTGGTTCGCTCTAAGTTAGACTATGGGTCCATAGTATATGGCTCAGCAAGACCGTCCTACATAAAACGACTGGATCCTGTCCACAATTTTGGTTTAAGGTTGTCTTCCGGTGCTTACAGAACTTCACCAATAGCAAGTCTGTATGTGGAAACTAATGAACCTTCCTTAGAAGATCGAAGAACAGCACTAACTTGTACATACATCCTCAAAATCCTTTCTCAGCCCAAACATCTCTGTTACCCAATTGTCACGAAATGCCCATCCCGAATACTCTTCAACAACAAGCCCCATGCGATTAAGCCGTTGCTCTTGCGCTTCGAAGAAAAATGTCAAACTCTGAACATACTAAACGAAATCAAAAATATTGCCCCAAGACACGAAGCGCTACCACCGTGGTACACTCTCCCCACAGTGTGTGACGTCACACTAACACGCCTCAGGAAAACCTGTACACCACACGACCATATAATACAAGAATATCTAGCACTACAAGAAAAATACAGAAATTACACGTCATTTTATACTGACGGGTCAAAAACTCATGCTCATGTAGGAAGCGCAGTAATACAAGGAGAAAATAAAAATGCAGTACGACTGCCGTCTTGTGCTACAGTTTTCACCGCTGTGTGTTATGCCATTTGTGTTGCGGTACAGAAAATAACAAATGAAAACATCAAAAACAGCATCATTTATACAGATTCACTGAGCGTTCTTACAGCATTAAAATCCAAAAATGCCACGGAGTCACTGATAGGAAGCATCATACACAACATAGTAAAGATCACAACACAAAAACATGTTATAAAATTCTGCTGGGTTCCCAGTCACGTTGGCATTAGGGATAATGAGAGAGCCGACATGTGTGCTGCACAAGCCGGAACCATGGAAATAAAACATGTGATTTTGCCTCCTAGGGATTACATGAAGTTAGTACGTAGCAAACTAAGAGCCAAATGGCAAGCCTCTTGAGAAAATGAAGGAAACAACAAGCTGCATACTGCAAAGCCCATTTTAAAAGAATGGAAATCATGCCGCCATAAAGAGCGTTTTATCGAAGTAATTTTATGTCGTTTACGCATAGGTCACACACACATCACCCATAACTTCTTATTAAACAAAAAAAGACAGACCTCTGTGTGAAATGTGTGGTGAGGAGCTCACAGTAAATCACATTTTAATTTCTTGTTCGCATCTCGAAGTACTTAGAAAAAAGTTTTTTACGGCATTTTACAATGAACACATTCCATTTCATCCCGCATTGCTTTTAGGCGAGCAAACACTTGTCGAGTTTTCACTTGTTTGTAAGTTTCTAAAGAAAGCCAATGTTTTAAATCTATTATAATGTAACCTCTGTACACTTGACATAACATCATCTAACCTTGTGTTTGGCGCATGATAGCCATAGTTGCTTATGCGCCATAAAACCCCATATAACGTAACGTAAGCTTAAAGGGCAGCTGCACCACTTTTTGAGAATTTCGCGATGTTCAAGGATTCAAATCTATATACGCTGTAGGTAAAGCATGCCAAGTTTTTTTGCACTAGCATTTAAAATCGACGATTGAATTTTGCGCTTCTCCTCAAAGCACCAAAGGAGTGCGGGGAAGTTTAGCGTGACGTCACAGAAGGTATGATTTCAAGTTACCGCTGCCGTCAGCCACACACTAGCGTTCCTTGTTGAATGCTGCCTAACAACGTTCTGAGGGCATTGCCTTTGGCGACGTTGGTTTTTCCTTCAAATTGGGCGTGTATGCATTGAAAATGTACCGATACCTTCGATGACGTCATCATGCCCCCCCCCCCCCCCCCCCTCTTGGCGTTGTGCTCTGCGGAGAAGCCCGAAGGCCGTCGCGATTTTAATCGGCGATTACTTCACCATTTCAAATGCTAGCCCAAAAGGACTACGCATGCTTTACCTGCAAGTTTCACACATCCGACCCATTTAAGCTCATCGATTTCTGAAACCAATGCAGTTGCCCTTTAACGACAACCGGTTATTTTGCTTTCGTATTACATGCCGTGCCAAAGGCCATTTTCTCCTCTTGATTTCGACTGGGATGTCCTTAACCAGCGTTTGTTCTTTCACCCACTCCGCCCGCTTCCGATCTCTTAACGTTACACCTATGATTTTTCTTTCCATAGCTCGATTCGTCGTCCTTAGCTTGAGCTGAACCCTTTTCGTTAGCCTCCATGTTTCTGCCTCATAGGTGAGTACCTGTAATATACATCCGTTGTATACTTTTCTCTTGAGGGATATTGGTAAACTACCATTCATGATATCTGAGAGAGCCTGTCATATGCGGTCCACCCCATTCTTATTCTTTCAGTTAATTCATTTCATTTATTGTTTTCTTAAACGCCTGAAGGCATTACATAAGGGGGGACGTATTGTTGAAACGGCGTAAGGCGATGTGAACATGCATAACAAACAGGAAATCAAACGTGCACACTCACATGGCAAGGGCTCCAACCATGACAGGATTCGACAACAGGTGATACACCACTCTTGAAAGACAGATTAAACAATATTTGCTGCAAAGTGCGCTTATGCGACCAGGATCTGTATGAGATGAATTTTTATTTTCTCCCGGAATGTTTTGTGATCAGTGCATGAAACGATGTCGTTAGGCTGTGAATTCGAGTGTTCTCGCGTTGGCAAAGAATGGGTTGTTGTAAGCATTCGTGCGGGCACCCTATGCGTGCTATCGGGTTTCCGTGACTGAGCCGTAAGGACGTTCGTAGTGACGTGGTTAATAGAGTGTGTCGTGTTCTCGTGCTATGACAAATGTATTGAGTAATCATAGGCGGGAAACGACAGGGCGTGACTCGGAGGGACTGCTTGAGGGCGGTGACGCCGGTTTCTCTTGAGTAACATGAAGTAATGAACCGAGCTGCACGATTTTGGATCGATTCCAAATCCACGGTGAGATATGATTGCCATGGGTGCCAGATGGATGATGCACACTATAATTTTGGCCGTACAAATGTTTCGTACGCCAGCTGTTTTATGTTAGGGGATGCAGATTTCAGATTACTTCTCTGGCAGCCAAGTGTGAGTGAAGTATCGGAGCAAATAGTTGTAATGTGGGTGACCCATGAAAATGATGGTGCGAGATGTACACCTAGGTGATTATAAGATATTGCAGCGGTGATCGGCACTGATGAGATACTGTTAGTGTGCACATGCGATATGGTGGGTTTGTGAGTGAAGGAAAATGATGTGCATTCAGATAGATGTAATGGCGCTCGCCATTTTTCGCACCATGATGCAATAACGTCAAGGTCCTGTTGCAAAACAAGGTTATCAGTCGGGATATTTAATGCATTATAAATGGCGAATCATGCGCGAAGACTCGTAATTTGCATTGAATGTTAGAGGGTAGGTCGTTAATGTATATTAAGAAAAGTAATGGTGATAGGCCGGCCCTTTGAGGGACACGTGATGTTACATCTCGTAAGGGTGACTACAGGTTTTCTTACTGAATTTGATCCTAGTGCCAGTGGAAATAATCTACGCGCTGACTGATATAATCTGCGTGCCATGAATTTAATCTGAGTGCAAAACATTTAATCCACGCTCCAGCGTATTTAATCCAAGCGCCAACTCAAACAATGCGAGCGCCAACCAATTTAATCCCAATGCCAACGCAAATAATACGTGCGCCAGCTGTTTTAATCCAGGTGCCAACCAATTTAATCCACACTCGAAAAACGAATGCTGTAGAAGACTCCAAAGCATAGAACACGAATACCAAGAATAAAGATTAGGTAATTTTTCAAACCATGCGATGCCTAAGCGAAGTGTCCACATATTGCATAGCTTTCATCAATATTATAACCAACACTACTTTGATACAAGTGTTTTAAAGCGCCGTTTAAAGCGCACAATATCAGCATTAAAAAGCTGCACAGGGGCTCAGTGCTATGGCTTACTGGCTCTTTATTACGACCATAGAACGGAGGAGGGCACAAATGCACACACTGTTTATAATGTAACATTGAATCCACTGTCTTCAATAAAAGATGCGATTATTTTGTCAGATAGTCAAAGAAAGTGTTAATAAACCGTACTTTAGATTAGCCGCCGCGATGGCTTAGTGGTTATGGTGCTCGGCTGCTGACCCGAAAGACGCGAGTTCGATCCCGGCCGCGGCGGTTGAATTTCTTTGGAGGAGAAATTCCAGAGGCCCGTGTACTGTGCGATGTCAGTGCACGTTAAAGAACCCCAGGTGGTCGAAATTTCAGGAGCCCTTCACTACGGCGTCTCTCATAGCCTTAGTCGCTTTGGGACGTTAAACCCCATAAACCAAACCAAACCAAACCGTACTTTAGATTAGCCCTACGTAGTTTCGTGTGAAAAAAAGGTACACAGCCAATGATGGAAAGTTCCAAAGCAAAAGGCAAGTTTTGCGCCTCCATTTCTTGTGGATTGTCGTCTGCTTTTGCAAAATATGCTAGGACAACAGAAAAAGACATAGATATGTGCACTCGTTATAGAAATCTGTGAACTTTCTTTTTCAAGATATAAGATTTATTTCTCAGGCACGTAAAAAAGCATTGTTAAAAACACAGAAGAAAAGGAAGTTTCAAAGCAGACGGCTTTGTGTGTGCCGCATTGTGGCTACATTTGCACAACGGAGTAGAGCCGGACGGTGGTGGTACGCACTCGTATACTATAAGCAGGTGATAGTGTACCACTTTTCTTACATCTCGCATGGACATTAACGCGCAGTATTTTCTTCCATGGAAGCCGATGAGCCATGCTCTTAGGTCATAATTGGACACCGAAAACGAGGACCGCCATTCAAGCTCCCAGATGCACCAAGAAGAAAGAACAGCAAAGTCTCTGAACATGACAGGGCCAGAATTCTCGATGTGTCAAGGCGTGGAGGCGATGTTAAAAAAAAATGGCAGACACGCTGGGCATCAATTTAAAGACAGCAAGATCAATTGCAGCTACCGATAGAGAGGTGTTGAAGAAAGGCGGAACGTCGAAGAAATTCGGAAATGAGGTTGTAGCGGCTCTCAAAATTATTATGGACAACAACCCTGCTTTCACTCTAGAGCAAATAAAGCAGGCGGCGGAAGAAGAATTGCCCGGAATTGCCATCAGCACAAGTAGCATCGATCGCCTACTGGATGCGCACGGCTACTCTATGAAGTTGGTGACTCAGAGGCCGATCGACCGCAACAGAGATGACGTGAAACGCACCCGCAAAACATATGCGCAGTGGCTGCAGTGTGAAGGACCCCGCTTGTGCAGGTTTTACGTTGATGAGACCAACTATAACATATGGTGTTCAAGGAGCTTCGGCCGTGCGATTAAGGGGCAACCTGCGGTGCAGACGACGACTGGCACCAGAGGCGCAAACCTTAACATTATCGCCTGTATGTCAGCAAATGGTGTTATACATTGGACGGCTGTCGACAAGGTTCACTGGGTCGTGTTTAACGAATTTTTGAGCGATATATCAGCCCGTGTCGAAAGTGAAGAGCCTGGTTCAGAAGCCGTTTTTATTTTTGATAATGCTCCCGCTCACAGCCAAGCGGAACAGGCAATCCTGGCCAGTCAGCTGCACTCAATCAAGAGGTTGCCTCCTTACAGCCCATTTTTTTAACCCTATAGAGGAAGTGTTTTCGAAGTTCAAGTCTGAAGTCAAAGCTTTCCTCAGCAAGCGGAGAGACTTGGCGCTCACCACTCCGCCCGGACTGACTAAAAGGGAGCATCGGCGCAGTTTATTGCTCACGCCGCCGCGGTGGCTAAGCGGTTATGGTGCTCGGCTGCTAACCCGAAAGACGCTGGTTCGATCCCGGCCGCGGCGGCTAGAATTTCTTTGGAGGAGAAATTCTAGAGGCCCGTGTACTGTGCGTTGTCAGTGCACGTTAAAGAACCCCAGGTGGTCGAAATTTCCGGAGCCCTCCACTACGGTGTCTCTCATAGCCTTAGTTGCTTTGGGACGTTAAACCCCATAAAACCAAACCAAACCAGTTTATTGCTCGACGCTGCTCCACACTGTATGCAGCAAGTACAGCGAGTAGAATGCGCTGCTTTCGACCGCCATAACTTTTCTTTTATACCAGCAGCTTTGCGTGAAGATGACATGTATAATGTGAGATCACACTTTGCGCCACCTAATGTCCTACAGAAAATAAAACTGCATTTCAAAGACTGCCCTTCTGTGCTTGTATAAACCTAGATTGTTAACACCGCTATAAGGCAGCCGCCAGTAGCTATTCTTGACCTAGGCTGTAAGCTCCGGTGTAGCTTCTCTCACTTTCCGTTCTAAAACTAAATAAACCTTGAAGTGAAGAACCGTTCCTCCGGTTCTGTGACTCGTCCCACCTAGAAGAACTCTGCATTACACTGCTACCTTTGTTTCTGCTAGTGGTGTTGAATCTTTATCACAGCCTCCCGAAAAAATTCTGCACCGGTTGCATGAAAACAGTATAAAGGCCGGAATTGTAACTAGCATGTAGATTCAGCGCATAAGACAACCCATAATCAGCAGTGCTTACCCAACTAATTAATACACGACAGTCACAAGCCTCAAGAGTTGCATAAAATACTGAGGTTTAACAGCTGCTAATGGCTCTTTGATGTTGCAAGTTATGCGAAGAAAACGAAATAGTGCATGAGAATGTGACTCACAGGCTTGCATGGTCTCAGAAATTATCTTAACTTCGCTTTATTTATTCTCTGTTCGCATTTATTCGCATGCGGATTAAATTGGTTGGCACCTGGATTAAAACAGCTGGCGCTTGTATTATTTGCGTTGGCACTGGGATTAAATTGGTTGGCGCTGGATTTGTTCGAGTTGGCGCTTGGATTAAATACGCTGGCGCTTAGATTAAGTGCATGACACTGAGATTAAATTACATAGCAGGAAGATTATATCTGTCGGCGCTCAGATTATTTCTGCTGGCACTAGGATTAAATTCAGTGGGAAAACCTGTAGATGTCATTTGCGGATTTGAACTTCGAGCGCTCTTTTAAAAAAATGTTCAAGCCAGCATAATTAGATTGGTAGGAATCCCGAGGCACGAAAGTTTCGCAAACAGACGATGATGAGATACGCATTCGAATGCCTTTGAAAAAGTCTAAAAAGATTGCATCTGTCTGGAGGTTATGGTCCATGTCCTTAAGTATGTGTTGGGTGAACACGGCCAGCTGTGTTTCACGTGAAAGCGATTTCCTGAAGCTATACTGATGCGGATAAAAGAGGTTAATTGAATCTAGGTGGGACATTGAGTTTGATGCTATAATGTTCCCTAGAAGTTTAGAATTTATGCTAGTAGGGGATATTATATGATAGCTGGGCATGCGCAATCACCTGTTTTGAAGATGGGAACAATTTGGGCTATCGTACGATCATCAGGAATACTTCCCGTGTGCAATGATGGGGTAGATATTAAACGTCTAATCTAATCTAATAAATCTAATCGAGCCGATTAGATTTATTTCTATAGGGTAGAGGATACACCAGAATTTGATGGGATTTGTTCTGAGAATAGATATAACAAGCCAGGAGATAAAAATTTGTCTTCCCTTTCATGATCCGGAATAGCGGTCACTACGTGACCTAGGTAGACGTATTGCCTTACCAGAGTACACGTTTCTTCCCTCCTTTATTACTTCTATTTCGGCGAGGTTCGGGTGTCTATCGAGACGTCAGGAAGTTAGAGCGGCATTTCCGTTCCTCAAAAACGAATGTTTTTATGCTGCGGAAAAGGTAACACTGGAAACTAAGCAGTTTTTTCGTGTAAGCTGGCCCTTGAGTCCGTGAAGTGTGCTGGGAAATCCGCGAGCGGCAGAAGGCCGAGTGTGCACTTGAGCACAAATCCGCTAATGCCAATCAGCTTTCGCAGATTAATGCGCTAAGCCGGCAAGCTTAGCGCGAGGAACCTTTCAATCGAAAGCCTTACTAGCTCAATTACGATAAAAACGGGCGGCGTATATTTTTTTATTCAGTTCCGATACTCCCATGGCCCACAGGGCATTATTGATTTGAGCGATACATAGAAACAAAAAATTCATTGGTTACAGGAGGGCATAACGCGTACAGCAAAAAAAAAAAAAAAACCACTACTGTGACACAATGAAAGATAATCAAGAGGAAGAAATGGGCTTGGGCAGGGCATGTAATGCGAAGGCAAGATAACCGCTGGTTCTTAAGGGTAACGGAGTGGATTCCAACAGAAAGCAAACGTAGCAGGGGACGGCAGAAAGTTAGGTGGGCGGATGAGATTAAGAAGTTTGCGGGGATACAGTGGCGCCAACTGACAAACGACAGGGTTAATTGGAGAGACATGGCAGAGGCCTTTGCCCCGCAGTGGGTGTAGTCAGGCTGATGATGAACTGGCGGAAATATGTCAGTCGATAAACCGAAGCACGAGAATGAATACATATGCCAAGAGGAAAAAATTCACACAAGGAGGCAAATTGATATGAGAAATATAATAACGCCATTTGTGCAAATGTTGAACACTCAGATGGGCACGTTATAGAAGGCTATAATGTAACAGAATGCATGGGTACAACCAAATGAAACGCAGAATAGAAAAATTCAAAAATGACTATGGTAAGCAATCATATACTGACATCTTCCTCTTGAACTCTTCAATCTCATTTCCGAGTAAAACTTGTGGTGGAAGGAGGTTCCACGCCGACGATGCATTTGGAATGAAAGAATTAATGCATATTGTTGTACAGCACCGGGGAACGCCAACTTTGCATGATCGATCAATGTGGGGTGAACCATATGTGCGTCGTCAGTGCATCTCGAAGAATTCAATTCATCCTGTAAATTTTGAAGAAACAGACACATGAGTGATACTGCCCTGCTAAGGAAAAGAGGGGTTAGGGACAATTATTTTTTTTATTTCATTGACCCTCGACAGCCCGTCATAGTTACGGGTGATAAGACGGGCAGCTCGGCTCTGTACTGCTTCCAGGTCATCAATAACATCATCAGCCTGACTACGGCCACTGCAGGGAAAAGGCCTCTCCCATGTCTCTCCAATTAATTCAAATAATCATAAATTACTTAGGTATTCTCCATTAACTCTTATCCCCAACTGATCCCACTTCAGGCCCCAGAATACCTCCTGTAAACAGGCAGTGAATAGCAAAGGCGAGATCATGTCTCCCTGCCGGACACCCTTCCGTATTGGAATTTTATTGCTGACTTTATGGAGGACTATGGTAGATGTGCAATCGTTATAATTATCTTCCAATGTTTTCACATAAAACTCTTCTACACCCTTAATCCGCAATGCCTGAATGACAGCTGAGTTTTCTACCGAGTCGAATGCTTTCTCGTAATCGATGAACGCTATATATAGGGGCTGGTTATATTCTGCGCGTTCCTCTATCACCTGATTGAGAGCGTGAATATGGTCTACCATCCAGTATCCTTTACGAAAGCCTGCCTGATCATTTGGTTGATTGGCCCCGCCGCGGTGGCTCAGTGGTTACGGCGCTCGACTGCTGACCCGAAAGACGCGGGTTCGAATTTCGATGAAGGCGAAATTCTAGAGGCGCGTGTACCGTGCGATGTCACAGCACATTAAAGAACCCCAGGTGATCGAGATCTCCGGAGCCCTTCACTACGGCGTCCCTCATAGCCTGAGTCGCTTTGGGACGTCAAACCCCAATAAACCAAACCAACAATTTGGTTGATGTAAGTCTATGGTTGTCCTGACCCTATTAGCATAACAGAGTTAGCATATTCGAATTTAGCGCGGACACGTGACTTGTACACAAGAAGCTTGACAGGTGCCGGTGCTAAATAAAAATTAAATTTCAGATGTCCAAGCATGCGGTTAGAATGACGCCGAGATGTTTGTAAGATGTTAGGGGTGTCAGAATAGAAAAAGAAATAAAATAGGAAACGTAGCATGAATTTCTGCGACGCAAATGTGCATTACATTACACATAGCCGCGTTAAGCGTCATTTGCCATTGCGAACACCAATTAGAGATAGGTATTAGCTTTGCCTGGAGTGATGGAACGTCGTCTGCAAAGAGTCCTATTGAAGATGTTACATTTTTAGGGAAGTCGGTAATGTATAGAAATGCATTAGTGTGTGTGCAGTGGCACATGGTACGAAAACTCCCAACAATGGCAAGAAGAATAGGGTAGCGTCAAAACAGAAGCTTGAAAGAACGCGAACATTAATTCATAGAAAAGGAGACGTCAAGGACTTGAAAAATTACAGGGTGGTCAGTTTACTGTCCGTTGCCTATAAGGTATTTACTGAAGTAAGCGCTAATAGTAGGTATAACCTTAGATTTCAGTCAACTGAATGATCAAGCAGGCTTTTGAAAAGAACACTTCACACAGACCATATTCATACTATTGACCAGGTGATAGAGAAATGAGCAGAATATAACCAAACCCTATATATACCGGGTGTCCCAGCTAAATGTAACCAAACTTTTAAAAAAGGCGAAGTGTCATAGTCTAGTGAAACCAACTGAGAGTTGTTCATAAGTCGCGTGGCCTAGTCTTGAGTATTTCTTCGCCCTTCAAAGTTAATTAATTAGATAAGTTTAATTAGCTAACTTTTTAATTATTGACTTCAAGAAGAAAGTGTCAATACAAAAGTTTTAGATCCCCTCGAAAAACCGCTAGTAGTGCTGTTTCTGTCAAGTTACGATTTACGTAGATTAATTTATTGGCATTAAAAGAAAGTTGTCACGTGACCAGCTGCTCGCTCACTTCTCTGCCCCAATGTGCACCCAAAGTCTCATCGAGGAGAGGACTTCAGAAAAAATGGATTTTATTCTTTAAGGCGCGTCTTGGGACGTTGAAGTGGCACAGTTGTCATGTGGAAGCTTTTCCTTATTGTGCGGGTTATGGTTAAAGGCTGGTAAAAAAACTGCTTTACGTAAATATTACTTTGCTGCAAATGTCTCAGTAAGCTGTTTCTCAAAGCGATCTAGAACTTCTCCATTGACACCGTGTTCCTCAAGTCAATAATTAAAAAGTTAGTTAATTAAGCTTAACTAATTCGTCAACCTTGAAGAACGAAAAAATACTGCAGACTAGGTCACGCGACTATAAACAACCCTCATTTGGTTTCAGACGGCTAGGCCACCGTGTGTATTTTAAAAGCTTGGTTACATTTAGCTGGGACATCTGGTATATCGCGTTAATTGATTACGAGAAAGCGTTTGACTGAGTGGAAATCTCAGCTGTCGTGCAGCAATTGTGGATTAAGGGTGTAGAAGAGTGTTATGTGAAAATATTGGAAGATATCCATAACAACTGCACAGCTACCGCATTCCTCTATAAGGTCAGCAATAAAATTCCAATAAGGAAGTGTGTGAGGCAGGGAGACACGATTCCGCAAATGCTATTCACCGCCTGTTTGCACGAGGTATTCCGATGCCTGATTTGGGAACAGTTGGGGATAAGACAGGGTTAATTTGAGAGACATGGCAGAGGCCTTTGCCTTGCAGTAGGCGTAGTCAGGTTGATGATGAGGATGTATGAGACCAAAAATGGCTCAGAATACGGTTCTGTGAGCAGGAAGTTAAAATTCGAGAATCGTAAGTCATTAGCATACATAAATCAGGCGGTCATTCCAGGCGAACTCAGTGTCAAGTAAGGCATCCGAACATTTAAAAGATGAGCCATACGGAACCAGCGAGCGAGTGCAACAGTAGTGGAAGAGTTAAACTTTTTTCAAATGATTGTGGAAAGAGATAAGCTGTTTTAGAGACGTTCACACTAACTGCATTTTGCATTTGGGAGCTTGCGACTGAGAAGCGGTAACCTTGAGTGGAGTGTATGCAAGTAGTATCCGATCCACAGATGTCACTGCCTTCCTAAGTCACCCAGGAGATGAAGTGAAAAGCATGATCAATGAGTTAGACAGTCAGTGTAGAACGGGTCATGAGTGGATAATAACTAGAAGAATAAGAATGGGGTGGAGCGCTTATGGCAGGTTTTCTCAGATTATGAATGGCGGTTTTACGAATATCTCAATTGGTACAAGGCGCAAGGGTGGACAGGACGAACGAAGAACGAACACGGACAAGGGGGGGGGGGGGGGAATAAATGAAAAAAGAAAAAAACTTTATTGTAAGAGAAATTCGGGGCACGCCCCAGGGTCCCCGCACGACACCACTGCACTCAAGTGTTATGATCCTAAGGTCGATAACACTGGCAGCCCAGCCGGGTCTCCCAGTCCTCCCATGTCTTGAGGTTCTCTAGGTCCCACGGGGGAGGGTCCGCCGGACAGAGGCGAAGGGTTCTGAGCATAGGGAAGGAGTGTGTAGTCTGTACCAGAGTGTTGCTTGTTTGTTATCTAGGGAGGGGTGGGGAGGGGGCAGAACTGGCGTGAGGCCCTGTAGGCCTACGTCAGCACGCTGAACGAGTGCATGCGCTTCTCCGTGAATCTCCGATCCGAGACCACCTGAGCTCGGTCTAAAGAACCTCGGGCTAAATGGTTGGCGGCCTCGTATCCGGGATTCCCGGAGTACGCAGGCATCCATATCAGCTCCATTTGGCGGGGTGGGGGTGCATCGGGCGAGTCCAGTATGCCAAAAGCAGGGACTTAGACTCGGTATCGAGCAAAATTTAGAATCGCAGTTTTAGAGTCACTTAAAATGTACCGGGCTTCCGTGCGGGTGATATCAAGCGCAGTGGCTGCTTCCTCTGCAGCCTATGGGAAGGTGTCTGGAGGGAGAGGTAGTGTGAGGAGGCCACCACACCCGCTGTCGCTTCATCATCCGTGCAGGCAGCGTCCACCCATACGGCGTCTGGCTCGGAGCCGTACGCTCGATGGAGTGCCATCGCACGTGTTCTGCGGTGCTGGTCATAGTGGGACGAGTGCATATTCCTCGGAGCTTCTTTCGCTGTTACTTGAGACAATGGGACGGTCGGGACGGTTTGGTTTGTGAATTTTCGAGAGGAGGTAGAACCGTGCGGGGACTGGTCTGGCCGGTGTCATTGCTTTAAACATATCCTGGGACATCTTTTGTTTTTAAAGGAGAGATGTTATCTGATTGTTAACTTCGACTTCGAAGTCTCCTATGGGATCGCCAGTGAGTTCAGTGTAAAAGTGCTTATTTTGGAATTGTCAGAAACCTTCCTTTAAGTAATCGGTCTTGTCCTTAACAACGATAGCGTCGCCTTGGTCCACAGGCTTGATGACTTAAGGGGTTGTTGTGGGCTGCTTTTGGTTTAGATTTTGAATATGATGATAGGAAATGCTATTGAATACCAGTGATGTATACATATGTAAATGTTTACCTCTGTGTTTGGCTGGAATCCATGATTTGCCGGGTGTCCCTGGTACGTTCATTTCACGGTCTGTTTCGCGGTTTTGGAAACACTCACGCAGGCGTAAGTTCCATGCGAACTTATCTGGATCCTGGTATAATTGGAACTGACTAAATTTCTCCCGTCATGGGGTAGAAGGTTAGACACGTAGAGAGGAACTCATTCCGATGATTTGAGTGCCAGGCTGGATACGTTCACCATGTTATCAGATCTAATGGAAGACTCGCTATTAATAGTCGCGCAGTTCTTGTCAGGGCTGACGTGTTTCTAGTAGGAGGCAGGGAACGGGGCACTGTTGTGACACCAGCCTGCCTGGGTTTCCTAAGTACTTTCGTTCTTCGAATTTCTTTTCCTTAATTATTTCTGTCGCCGTGAGATCCGGTTAGCGACGGGTATGCTCCAATTCGATTGTTTTTCGTTGACTGTGCCGTATAAGTAGGTCTGCAATGCATACTGAACGGTTGCGTAGAATACCTCTCCACTCAGGCTTCTCGTCGGCATTAAGAGCGGGGTTAGTTGCAACCGCAAACCGTTTGGTACGTTTCCCTCTCATCATCATCATCGCTCAATCTTGTCTTCGGAGGCGTGGCCGCCATTCTTGCAGATTGTGAATAAGGGTATTTCACCTAAGACTCTGCGCAGTTTTTAAGAATATGCTCTAAGCTAGAGGAGGGCTTCTACCCGACAGCACCTCGTGCCGGCAATAATTGGGGGTTGCATAAAAAAAAAGAAATCGTGTCATGCCAGCCGTTTGCCGCGGAATGTTCCGGATGGTGTCATAGGATTCAGCGCGTCGTGCAGCATAAACTCACTATTATTACTATCAGTATTGATCGATTAAGCAGTTGAAACAATTTTAAAAAAATGCAAAATCTGTTCAAAGGTGCCAAACTGACCAGTATGGAAAGCCTAACCAACTATACCGGGTGTTTTTTTTAGAATAAAAAAAGGTAAATTGCTTTAGATTTATTTTAGCACTGGGGCTATACTGGAGGCTACGGCGGGCGCCAGGCAAGAGGAAAACTGCTTTAATTAGTTCGCTGATTAACTAAATATGTTAATTAACATTTCTAATTTTTGTTTTAGGGGCTATGTTGTATTCGCAGAATTGGAGATCGTCCTCTGAACAGTCGAACCGAGAAAAAACAATTTCAATTAAAAATTTTACACGCACGTTAAGAGGCGCGAAAAATTCAGCCTGGTAGGCATCTTCACACCGTAACGCAGCGGCGGGAGCGCCTCTGACGTAGTTCACTGCGCCCTGCGCTATCGCTGCTTATCTCGCTTCGCTCCGCGGCCTCTCGGAATGCCGCGCTGGAACAAAAACGCATTGGGCGCATTTTTTTTTCAGTCCCGGACTGTCCGGGACTACTTGCGGACTCGAGTCCGGTATTTGTTTTTCTCGGGCAGCCCGAAAGCTCCGCCCACCTGCTTGCATCGCCATAGCAACGCGTTCGTTTTTAGCCTATGGCAGTCCGCGGGCTGCTGAGAAGGCAGCAGACGATAGCTGCGCGCCGCGCTGGCAGCTTAAGTTAGACTCCGTGTGCATTTTGAGTGCTTTTCGTGTCCCTGGAGGTCGATATCATGCGTTAAACCTTCACATGAGCTCCGTAGCTCCTCTCTGAGCCATCGCAAGACTTTTTGTTCTTACATCTTCGTTTATTTTCTCGAAATCCACCGCACACGGACGCGCGTATTGTTTGCTCGTGTCGTCAAGAGGTTCTTGTTCGCTTGTTTTGCCACATGCTGTCTGTACGCTTACCCGAAAGCATCGCAGGTGAACCACTCGTATACTGGAGCAGCTATAGAGCTTGTTGTCAACATTTTTGCGGAGGCTTTCGTCTATCCGCCTTTCCGCAACGAGTTGGGCTACTTTGTGCGAACTTCGCCGCAAGCAGTAGCGGCGAGCATACCTCCGAAGCTGAGTTCTGTAATGCACCTACGCTAAGCTGACAGTACAGTCTTTAAATCGACTCAGTATCATGATCGAGCGCACGGCGTTGCTTCGGCGTCGTAGTGGCCGTGGCTTGCATCGTCTGCTAGCAGATGACTGCGTCCTTGTACGGTAACCGAGGGGGAGCCCGACTCTGGCGCCGTGTTCGAAAGCAGCCTATGGCAAGTAGGTCATGTGACCATGACGCTTTTCCTGTCCGAGCGGAAGCCGGGACCTGCCAGCAAGTAGTCCGGGACTGGAAAAACAAATGCGGCCATTGACACAAAGTGCAGGGCGGAGCGAGCTACGTCACAGGCGCTCACAGACGCTGTGTTACAGTGTGAAGCTGCCTACCAGGGTGACTTTTTCTCGCTTCGTTACGCGCGCAAAAAATTTTTGCATGAAAATCTTTTTTCTTGGCTGGACTGTTTGGAAGACGATCTACAATTCTGCTAATACAACATATCCCCTAAAATAAAAGTTAATTAGCTTATTCACTTAATCAGCGAACTAATTAAAGTAGCTTGCCTCTTACCTGCTGTCCGCCGTAGCCCTCGGTATAGCCCCAGGGCTAAAATAAATCTAAAGGAATTTACCTTTCTTTAAAAATTTTGAACCTCTCAGAAAAACACCCGGTATGCTATCGCGCCACCTTCAAGGTGGAGCGCAAGTGTCCTCTGCAATATTTTATTCGGCATCGGAGTGTTACCTTTCAGTATCAACCAGCATGCTGCTGCAGGTACCGTAGAAGTCCGCAATAGCAACCAAACACTGACAAGAAATCCGAAAGGCACCACGAACACTTTTTTTTTATTGGACGTTTTGTTTATCATGAACGTTCATGGAACGAAACGTCCAGTAAAAAAAAAAAGAGCGTGTGTACGTGGTGTCTCTCGGACGTCTCGTTAGTGTGTGGTTGCTGCGGAGTTCTGCGGTGCCTGCAGCAGCATGCGCACTCCTCCCTCGAATTCGGAACGATGGGAAAGAAAAAAAGAAACTTCCTCCCCCGGGGAAACCTCCGCAGGAGCAACGGGCATCCGCCCTCTGGATACCCGGGGGACAGCGAGAAGAAGAGCTGTGCTTTTAAGCACAGATCCTCCCCTTGTCCTCCACACACGGCGGCCGAGCTGTGACGCTGGTGGGACCACCAGGCACCGTTTTTTTTTCTGCAGCGATCTGCTGTGCCGGCGCTGGGAATCGAACCAACGTCGGTGGGGATATTCGCCCAAGCATTGCCAACTGGCGCGCTAACCACTCGGCTACCGTGCGGCTCTGGTTCTTGTCGGCGTCGGCGAGTGCTGATAGAAGGGAAGCGAAGCAGGCCGAAACTGAGCATGCGCGGGGGATGCGGTTATCTCGAGATCGGGCGTGCCAGCAGAAACATGCTACGCGTCGAACGTGGAGCGGCCGCACTAGTGTGGAAGTGCGATACCGCGTGGGGCACCAGCCCCGTCATGGTATTTCGTCCGTGCAGATGGAGAGTTGGGAATGCGAAAGCCGCAACCTGAAACTCGATTGGTGCCATGTAAGCGTTGATGGGACCAACATGGCACGGAGTACATCGCTGTACACATTCAGCCAAAGCGTTGAAGCACTGTGTACTGTTTATTAAATATAATACAGATTTCTGGCCCTTTTAGCCGGACCGAAGCGGAAAAAATATCGCGAGAAATGAACGCTCACACGTAATCGTGTTGCACTAACCCAAAGAGGCAACAAAACAGGAAAAGGGCAAATTGGTCGAAAGAGACCAGTTACAGAGTCTAGTGTCTGAAATGGAAAATGAACAGTGCATACTGAACGAACGAGACCAGTTACACAGTCTAGTGTCTGAAATGGAAAATGAACAGTGCATACTGAACGAACGAGACCAGTTACACAGTCTAGTGTCTGAAATGGAAAATGAACAGTGCATACTGAACGAACGAGACCAGTTACACAGTCTAGTGTCTGAAATGGAAAATGAACAGTGCATACTGAACGAACGAGACCAGTTACACAGTCTAGTGTCTGAAATGGAAAATGAACAGTGCATACTGAACGAACGAGACCAGTTACACAGTCTAGTGTCTGAAATGGAAAATGAACAGTGCATACTGAACGAACGAGACCAGTTACACAGTCTAGTGTCTGAAATGGAAAATGAACAGTGCATACTGAACGAACGAGACCAGTTACACAGTCTAGTGTCTCAAATGGAAAATGAACAGTGCATACTGAACGAACGAGACCAGTTACACAGTCTAGTGTCTCAAATGGAAAATGAACAGTGCATACTGAACGAACGAGACCAGTTACACAGTCTAGTGTCTCAAATGGAAAATGAACAGTGCATACTGAACGAACGAGACCAGTTACACAGTCTAGTGTCTCAAATGGAAAATGAACAGTGCATACTGAACGAACGAGACCAGTTACACAGTCTAGTGTCTGAAATGGAAAATGAACAGTGCATACTGAACGAACGAGACCAGTTACACAGTCTAGTGTCTGAAATGGAAAATGAACAGTGCATACTGAACGAACGAGACCAGTTACACAGTCTAGTGTCTCAAATGGAAAGCGAACAGTGTATAATGAATAAATGAAACGCATCACACTCTGTCTAGCACCTGAAATCCTACGAACTCCTGCGAATTTGAAGTGGTCTCTCGCGATAGCACTGCCGTTGCAACCTTGTGTTTCTTGCAGTAACTTATATCCTGCTGTCCCTTCGTGCAGGTGTGAAAGAGCACTCCACGCTGGGTAGTGGCCCCACCACGACCAATGTCCACGCACCTCCTTGTCCTCGGCCTGGGACTGAAATCTCCGCTCCTCCCATCCGTGCCACTGCCTGCGAGGGTGGAGATTACATATGGTCGTTACAACTCCGATGACGCATTCCTTATTCAATGCACGTGACACTGCCATTATTAGTACGGCAGCATCTCTGTGCGGTAGGCCACGCACATGCCAGAAAATGTCTGCCATTCACGACTCATTAATTACCAGGAGGTTACATACGTTTCGCTCACAGAAACAACGCTCCTTTGCACGCGCCATTACCGACAGGTCCCTTCCCGACCTGTCAATCTCACCGATACGGGGCACCAGGAATCCCAAATGTAACAACCCTCCAACGCTTTTGCGTGCTACTGTATACGTACGCTAAAGCATCCCACAACTTTTTGGCTTGCGCTTCTACACCTACAACAAAGCCATACCCGTTCAAAAGGTTCCCGGCCATCTTGCCTCGCCGCGCGGCTACCTTTTTCACCGCCGAACAATCGCACCGATCGTGTTTCAAGTTGCGGCTTTGGCATTCCGACCTTTCTTTTATCTGCACGGACGAACCACCATGACGGGGCTGGTGCCCCACGCGCTATCGCACTTCCGCCCTAGTGGGGCCACTCCACGCCCGATGGCGAGATAACCGCATCCCCCGCGCATGCTCGCTTTCGGTCTTCTTCGTTTCCCTTCTATCAGCACTCGCGTACGCCGACAAGAACCAGAGCCGCACGGTAGCCGAGTGGTTAGCGCGCCAGTTGGCAATGCTTGGGCGAATATCCCCACCGACCTTGGTTCGATTCCCAGCGCAGGCACAGCGGATCGCTGTCGAAAAAACTGCGGCTGGTGATCCCACCAGCGTCACAGCTCGGCCGCCGTGTGTGGAGGACAAGGCGAGGATCTGTGCTTTTTCGCACAGCTCTTCTTCTCGCTGTCCCCCGGGTATCCAGAGGGCGGATGCCCGTTGCTCCTGCGGAGGTTTCCCCGGGGGAGGAAGTTTCTTTTTTTCTTTCCCATCGTTCCGAATTCGAGGGAGGAGTGCGCATGCTGCTGCAGGCACCGCAGAAGTCCGCAGCAACCACACACTGACGAGACGTCCGAGAGACACCACGTACACATGCTCTTTTTTTTTTTTTTACTGGACGTTTTGTTCCATGAACGTTCATGAAAAACAAAACGTCCAGCAAACAAAAAAAGAAGGGTACGTGGTGCCTTTCGGATGTCTGGCCGGTGTTTGGTTGCTATTGCGGACTTCTACGGTACCTGCAGCAGCATGTTGATACTGAAATGCATCCGAAAACGCTACGTACGGTTTTTTTTTTAATGCACTCATATCCTGATGTTCCATAAAAAAGAGAAAAAGGGCGTACGCAGTGTGATTCGTATTTCTGCCCAGTGTGTGCTTGCTGCGGTCTTTCAGGCACCTGCAGCAGCGTGCCCTTTCGTATCATAATATCTAGCACATTCATGAAAGTACGCACAATACAGCGGCTGCACTCCTCATTGTCTCTCTCTGCACTGTCAACATCTTCGTCTCTTGTATTGTTGCTGTATTAGCGCGCGCACTGCACAACGTAAAATTCACTAGCTTTAGTTATTGTTTTGCCTGCTGGTCCATATCGCCTTGCTACAAC
The DNA here is from genome assembly GCF_055824585.1 of Amblyomma mixtum. NCBI lineage: Eukaryota > Metazoa > Arthropoda > Arachnida > Ixodida > Ixodidae > Amblyomma > Amblyomma mixtum. The sequence goes on along the minus strand of NC_143017.1, from coordinate 112,075,033 downwards.
TGAGCAATGTAAGGTGCAGGCTGCAGACAATCATTGGAATTTACTCTCCTTGTGCGAATGGCTCACCACTTCCAATTATCACAGTCCGTTGCAACTGCCGAATTGATGGCCACTTGCCACGAAAGTCTGCGAGAATCCGGTAAGTGGAACCGTTAACACTTAGCGAGTCTTCTCTAATTACTGGCCTCCGTCTTGAATGCGCTACGTAGTTCTACATTGTGCAGTTCACGCGGTGCTACAGCAATATTGCATGTCACAAACATGGGGAAAGTTCAGAGAGAGTCGATGAGGACCGCAGCCACTGTAAACAATTTCCTTTTATGATGATCATTTTATATCGTTATACTAATAGGCATGCCGCTGCAAATACCATAATAGACCGCAGCGAGCACACATCCGAAAGACACTAGGCAGACCTTTTTTTTTTTTTACGGGACATCAGGATATGAGAGGATGATAAAACAATTATCCAGGAACAAAAACCGGATGTCCGGTCGATGTACGCTCGCAGCTGTCCTCCACGGCACCTCCAGCACCGTGCCAATCAACGTCCTGCGGTCGCAATCAGTAGTTCCCCGCTGAATTTACTCATGCAGCGCAGTCGTCTCGCGTACACCGTATCTTTGGTTTGGCCCGTGGAAACCCGTTTTTCTCGCGCCGACATTCCGCCGCTTCGATTTTGCACTTTCTGCATGTTTTAACCTCCATAGCAACTCCTTCGCTCTAGAGAAGCCTGCAGGCAGTGGTGCGCAGCTGCCGGGAAACTAGCAAAACGCGACCGCGAAGGATGTATATAGTGAGTGTTCAACTTCAGACTTTACACATCTTTTTTTCTTCTAAAATAGGCTTTCTGCGTTCAAAAAGCACTTTTTTCGCACTGTCGGCGGTGTAGTACATCAGAATGCAGCTACTACGTGCTATCTAGCAAGACGATAAACCAATATTCAATAGCTATCTTCTAAACTGTTACTGTTACGAACCTTGATTATTAAAGGTGCAGTGAAGAAAACTCTGAACACGTTCCGAGCATTGTTAGAAGCTGCGACTTATGGCCTTGTGTGGCCGATTTCTCTAATTCAATCGAATTAACGTCCGGCTCCCGCCATTCTTTTTTGACTTCTCCCCCGTACGGTGGGCGTAGTCGACCAATGCGTGGAGTGCCTCCAGCCAGTCCCGTGGAAGCTTTGCTTTCGCTTTATTTTGTCTTTTTGGTTTCCGCGAATAAATAGGTTCATTCGCAGATAATATAGTCGCAAAATACGCGCGGACTATTTGCTACTATACTCCGTCTCACTACATGTTTGCAGCACTACGAAAGGTAGAGCTCTCTCGTCCAATCAGGATGGCGCGCACTACATTAGTGTGTTCCTACGCGCCTGTTGCTCGATCCACCTGGCTGGACATCAGGTGGCTCGTTCCATATAAAAGAAGGCGTACTGCTAATTAGCTTCTTTCTACATCTAGCAGGGGGCGCTTGATGTCTGTTTATTTTTGTACAGGCAGACGCCCGTTCCAGACGCACTGGCCCCACTTTTTCTTTTTTTTCTGTCGCCACCTGTTTGTATCATTTCCTCTGTTGTCACGTCACAGTTATTTTCAATGTTCCTGCTATGTTTAATTGAATTTATTTATTCCAGCATGGCCACTACACTATTAAGCAAATGCAAGGGTCAAATGCAGGCCGGGGCAGCCGAATGTCGATGTTGGCGAAATGCGAAACCCCATGCGCTGCGTTAAAGTCAACGCACAAGCGGTCAAAATTAATCCGGAGCCGTCTGCTACGGTGTCTGCAATATCTCATGAGAGACGCTGCGAGGGTACTCCGACTTTCGCGCGTACGTTAGCACATTAATGGGGCTCATCACAACTCCACTCAACTCTGCTGGTTTGTGTCGTCGTCCAGGTTGACAACAACAGATGGTCCTTAGTCAACAGCATCGTCAATGACATGGTCCAGTTTCCTCATCCCATCTTCCTCACTAATAGCATGCTGCACGTAATTCTTCCATTTCTCAGTAGTCACTTGCATGATGCCTTGCCAAACCAGAGGCTCCACGTCTTAGAGCTTAAGCGTCTTGTTTTGACTGGCGACGAAGCCCTTGACATCGCTCCAAACAAACTCTATCGGGTTCGATTGGCAGTGGTAGGGTGGCAGGCGCACATCGAGACGGCCAGCAGCTTCGGCGCTGCAGTCCACACGGTATCGGTCCCCACCTGCGTTCACGTTGTTGCCAAGCTTCATGAGCTCGGCCTTCACCATGTCGCTACTCATCCGCCGCACTTTATCCTGCTTCACAGAATGATATGGCGCGTTGTCCATCGCTGTAACGCAGCCGGCTTCTTCAGGGACAACATTCGGCCCGCCTTCAACGTCTGCGTTGTCCACTGGTAAAGCGTTCGCTCGCTCACCTGAGTGAGTTTTACCCTCCTCTTGGTGAGCGCATTCGTACTTGAACTGCCCCCGTTCTCGACACGAAGCACTTCAAGAAGCCAACTGCGATGGTCTGCTTAGAAAAACAGCACACTGACGACTCAACCGACTCGGCCGGCGCCATGTTGGAAAATGGCGATGCATCACTACCTCGCAGCAAGCCTCCGCAGAGCTGTGTTCGTACGGGCTTTGTTAATTTCACCAGTGATTGAAGCACTCTATACCACCTAAATCTACCAGTCCACATTATGGTTTGGTTTGGTTTATGGGGTTTAACGTCCCAAAGCGACTAAGGCTATGAGAGACGCCGTAGTGGAGGGCTCCGGAAATTCCGACCACCTGGGGTTCTTTAACGTGCACTGACATAGCACAGTACACGGGCCTCGAATTTCTCCTCCAAAGAAATTCAGCCGCCGCGGCCGGGATCGAACCCACGTCTTTCGGGCCAGCAGCCGAGCACCATAGCCACTGAGCCACCGCGGCGGCTTAGTCCACATTATGCTTTCAATTGCTGTGCTCATTGTTTGATTAATAGTCCTACACTGCTCAAATATTCGAGGGACTATTTTTTGTGTTCCTGCAGCCCTGATTGGACGAGAGTGCTCTGCCTTCCGTAGTGCTGCAAACATCTTGTGAGACGAAGCATACGTATTACTCCGCCGATGGCACAGCGGCAAGCCGCCACGGCACTGGGTGGCGCGTTGGTCGACTCCGCCCACCGTACGGGGAGAATTCAAAACAAAAAAAAAGGTGGGAGCCGGACGTTAATTTGATTTAATTAGGGAAATCGACCACACAGGGCAATAAATCGCAGTTTCTAAGAATGCGAGAAACGTGTAGATTGAGTTCCCGCGGCAAAAAGACGAGTTCAGATTTCGCTTCACTGCACCTTTAAGAGGCCTGCAGCCCACAGTAGCATCCAAAGTTTTTACAATAATAACGGCTACCCTCAGCGCTGTGGCACAACAAACGTTGTCTGTTTCGACGTCTTACATGCACTAGGGAGTTTGCTGTGCCTCCAAGCTTCTTGAAAGAGCGTGCATTTTGCCTCGATGTAGCCACGTAACTCGTCGAAATAGCCAAGATTTGTTGGCCCACACCGTCGAGGCTAAGCGTATTTTCGAAATTATAAAAACTGATGTAGAAATTACGATAGGCTACAGGGGTCTCAATAACTAAGCAGCCTACTAGTAATAGTTAAAAAGACAGCTAATGAGTATTTGTTAATCAGCCTGCTATTTAGAATGTGTTAGCTGTATTCTGATGTAATACTCAGCTGACAATTCTAAGCCGAAAAAAAGTGTTCTAACTCATTACTTTTATTTTTAAGAAATCCTGTACTGTCTTCGGGGACACACCCTAATGGCCTAGCCTTCTGAAACACTTTCTGCGTACGGTCGTCCACACACCTGCTGAGAGCACTTGCATCATTTCGCTCGGGCCTAGGACCGGAACCAGACCAGGGGAGGTTTCGCAATACATTCCGGCCTGTATGTCTGCGCAGCAGTCAATGCAAAAACTGTGCTCATTTCTTTTTCTTTTTTTATTACAATTATAACGTGCATCCTGCCTTCGACTTCGAATTGCTCACGCAAGGCAACCCTCGGAATATAACATCAGTCTCTCGTACTTTTCATAACACTCACTCTTCACCGAAAGCACACTTGTGCAGTTTTCGAGAATTCAGTTCGGAGCTGACACTTACACTCACCCGATTATTCGGGCCAGTTGCTATAGCATTTTCGAAATGTAAACGTTACCTTTGACAGAACGAGCACTCGGTTTCCATTACTTATTCTTCAGGCGGGAAAAGCATTTGTAGCATGGTGTTAGTAACAACTTTACTTTCAAGCAAAAAATGAAGTGAAATCAGCTCTTTCCAGGTTGTTGGTTGGGTGGACGATTAGGTTTTCCGTGATTTGCTGAGGGTGTTGTCCAGAGGGGGGGGGGGGGGGGGGGCTTGGGATGTATCTGCCTGTGTTTGTGGAGGATAGCCAGCAGTACAACGGGCTTCAGACAGTTCTTGTAAAGTGTTACGGACCCACATGCGGAGGAGCCTGTTGGTTGAAGTCCCTTGAGGCGGATTTAGGCCCGATTTGTCATCAGCATCAGCCTGACTACGCCCACTGCAGGACAAAGGCCGCTCCCATGTCTCTCCAATTTACCCTGTCCTTTCCCAGCTGCGGCCACCGTATTACTACACATTTCTTGATCTCATCCTCCCACTTAACTTTCTGCAACCCCCTGCTGAGCTTGCCTTCTCTTAGAATCCACTCCGTTACCCATCAGGGCCAGCGGTTATCTTGCCTTCGCATTACATGCTCATTTCTGCCTCTTGATTTCGACTAGAATGTCATTAACCCGCCTTTGTTCCCTCGCCCGCTTCCGATTTGTTAACGTCACGCCTATTATTTTTCTTTGCATAGCTCGTTGCGTTGTCTTTAAGCTGAACCCTCTTTGTTACCCTCCACGCTTCTGCCCCATAGGTGAGTACCGGTAAGATACATTGGTTGTAGACTTCTCTCTTGAGGGGTATTGGTAAACTGCCATATGCGCTTCACCTCATTCTTATTCTTCTAGTTAGTTCCCTCTCATGATCATGATCAGCTGTCACTACCTTCCCTAAACAGCCATATTTTCTTCCTAGACGGTTGAGTATAACTCATTGATCATACTTTGCAGTTCATACCCTGATCGACTTAGCAAGGCAATATCATCAGCGAATCGCAGATTACTAAGGTATTCTCCGCTAAATCTTATCCCCATCTGTTCACATTCCGGGCCCCGGAATACCTCCTGTAAACATGCGGTTAATAGCATAGGCGAGATCGTCTCTCCCTGTCTTATTAGCACGTTTACGATGTGGGAATCCTGGCTTTCCGCCGTCGCCTTTGCGCGGCTGTGCCGGCCTCCCGCGTTGTTTCTCCTCTTTCCCTTGCTCCCGCCTCAGGCGGTGGAGAGGCGGCTGGGTGACTAGTCACTGTCATTTAGCCACAGCTCCGCCCCGGCTCGCCAAGGGCCTTTGCCATTGGCGCCTTTTGGCGGGAATTCGGGAACCGCTTTGGGCGGCCGCGCGCCGCGCGACCGTCCGAGCGGGGCCGAGAGAGAGATCCCTCCGAGACAGCGAAAGGTGCGTACGTTACTGTTTGTCCGTGCCGGCCTTTGCCGCTCGGACCAGTGCTTACTCGAGCTCGCCCGCACGTGTCCTCTGACCTGCAGCGGCTCGAGCCTGTCCAGCGGGGTCCAGCGACCTCAGACAGGCGTACCTTGCGTTGATTGCCCACTCTCTCTCGCAACCGGCCCAACGGTCGACACGAGAGGGAGATCACAGCACTGCCGCGGGGACATTCTCCTGCAGCGGCGTGCTAGCGGCGCGCATTACTCGAGTCGCTTCGTGCGCGCAGCGGAGCCTTGCTCCTCGCGCGCCCCCGGGACGGGGTGACTATTGAGTGTTTGTGTACCTGCTGAAGGACGACGTGAATAAACGTCTCCTTTGTGAACTTGGAGGCCTATTTCTTTGCGGCGAATCGCTCCCCTCTTAGCGGAGGTTGAGTGCGCCGCATCGGTGTCCCAGTGTGTGTGTGGTGACGGCTGATCGGGGCCCTTGGCTCGCGCGAAGCTCGAACCCGCGGTGGGTGGTGGCCTGTGTCCACTTAGAAACCCACAACTCTTTCCTCTTCTATCTTTGTGAGGTGGAATATAGGGCAGTGAGTATAGCATTCTGCTAATCACGAATGCTTGTTTGGTATTTTTTTGATTAGCCTGATGCTTTGATGTGTCATGACCGTGTGTTTGGACAAACGTTCCCAGATGCGGAGTTTCTGTACCTCCGATACTGGGAGGCCGTCGACCGTCACTTGTATAGAGGGTTTTCCCTTTTTGTGACGGCCCGCAGTCGGGTGGAGCAGCAGGATTCGGTCAGCAAGTGTGCAAGGCCTATACAGGCCACGCAGTCCGTACCGCTTCCGCTTGGAGGCTTTCCTCCATTTCGCCGGCATTTTGCCGTGGTCGTCTGCGTAGGAGTGGGATCCGCTCTAATTTTCGGCCCATGGGTATGGGAGTGGTGTCGAAGAGTAGTGGAGATAAAACTCAGCCTTGAGATGTGTCCCTGCTTTCTAGAGCTAACGAGGGAGATTGTGTGGACCCAAACCATATCTCCGCCGTCCTGTTACTCATAAAGGCGGTTAAATATGCGTGTGTTCTAGCCCCTACACCTCAGTAAGATAGTGCGTTTAGTTTGGTTTCGTGCGTCTGCCGTGTCTCAGGTGTAGAATTTCTTCTGAGTAGGGGTGTGCGAATATTCGAAATTATCGAATATAATTCAAATATTATTTTTTTATTAATCGTGTTCGATTCGAAATCCACATAATCGTGTTGTTTCGATTATTCGACACGACGCGAATATTCGTATCTAGCCGAATATTCTACTGCGAGCACCGGCGTCCATTTCGGTCCGCAAGTCCTATCGACAGAGACATAACAACATGGCGGCGCCCAGAGCAATGCGTAACGTTGGGTTCTAGGCACTACAGTTGGGCCATGCAGTAGCTGACTGCACTGGTGAACTTTTTTGTGGCTATACCTGCGAAGCTGGTATAGTCAGAGCAGTGCACGAAATACCTCGCAATACGAGCCAGTTCAGTGCCAATTGAGAGGGCATTTTCTGTAGCTGGAGAAGTTGTTTCAGCTAGAAGGGAACTACTTCTTTGACCCTCTCGCGTTAAAAGGAAGTAAAATGGCCTCTAGCGCAAACCCTAATAGGAGCAGTGTAGACTGCTCCTATTAGGGTTTGCGCTCTAGCAGTGTAGACTGCTCAAGCCTTCGGGTAGATTTCCGTCACCAAAACTGCGGAACACTTCTGCCTGACCAAGTAGAGCAGCCGACAACCTTTTATGTTCATCCCAGCAACGCGCTTTTGTGCTTATGGCAAGCTAGCCTTGATCAATGCTGTGTCTAGCCACCTTCTCTGATATTTTCACTCTTCTAAGAACAGTGCTCGAGACTGATACTTTTTGTGCAGCCACACGCACCTTTCGTGCTCATTTCATCACTGATAGTTGAACTGTGATGTTCTTGGGTGCTCAAATAAATGTTTTGTAGTGGTTAAATGTGTCTGTCCTTGATTATTCGTATTCGATTCGTATTCGAAAAATTTGATATTTGCACACCCCTACTTCTGAGATTTGAAGCATCACGTCCTGCGTCGTGTACAGTTTGCTTCTAAATCCCAGCCTCGCATGGGGGAAGAGGCCGTGTTTTTGCATGTGGGTTTGGAAACGGCCGAGGATAGCGTGTTCGTACAGTTTTCCTAGGCACGAGGTGACCGACATGGAACGGAGGCTTGCCAATTGAACTGGTTTACCTGGTTTTAGAATAAAGGTGACCTTAGCGTAGGTCCATTCCGGGAGGGGGTGCCCCTCTCCAGTGTTCATCGAAAAGCTTGGTTACGGCTTGAACCAAATTTTCGTCCAGGTTCAGTAATGTTTTGTTGGTGATTTTATCCGCGCCCGGCGCCGACATGGTGCGCAGCTTGTGCATACCTACTCTCACTTCCCTTGTCGATATGTCTTCGTCAAACACGGGGTTCAGAGGGCTTGAGTATTTGAGGGGTAGGCTTCTAGCTGTGGTTGTGAGATACCCGTCTTTTAAGTTTTGGATCAAAGCGCTGTCTTCCACATTTAATTTCTTGGCGCTGCGATTTACGTTACGTTGTTGGGAGTCTTTAGTGTTTTATGCTTCTAAGAGGCAACGTAGAAGCTTCCACGTGTTTTTCAGTCCCAGATTTGCAACCGCATGGAAGCAAATCCAGATTTGCTTCCATGCAGTTGCAAATCTGGTCCCACTGTTGACGGGTTAGGTGTACTGCGTGTGCTTCAATCTTTTTCCTAAGGCTGCTATCCTTAGTTTAAGAGGCCGTGTTTGTTTTTCAGCCGTCTTTTTTGCACACTGGAGTGTGTTTCCCACATGTGGACAAGTCTGCTGTCCACGATTTTCGTTTCCCGATTACTCAGGATGTGGCACTTCCGACGTCCTATGTGAGTGCATTCACCCAGTTTGCAAGGTTCTCTATCTCAGTAGTGGATTTCTTCCGGAGATTCCTGAATTTATCCCAGTGTGTGATTTTTAGTGTCCTTTTTACAGAGGGAGAGATTGACTTCAGTGCGGAAGTTGTTTGAATGTTGTAGTCGTCGCTGCCTAGGGAGGTCTGCGTGTTGGTTCACAAACACTGTGCGATGTTTTTGGTGATCGTGGGATTGGGTTTGTGTTTAGCTGCGCGCTGTTGTGTATCGTTAACGGGTTAGGGCCTCATTTTGCATTAATGTCCAGTGTTGCGATTCTTTTCTGCACTTTTGCTTGTAACCCCAGCTTACGTTTCTTGCGTTAAAATCTCCTCGGGTTCTTCGCGCGGTTGTTTAGCACTTTTGTAATAACCGCAAGCGGAGGGGGCGAAGGGGGGGGGGGGGGGGGGGGGGCTCCGCTGCTTTTTGGCGCGCTGTACGTGTTGAGGATGAACAAGCTGGGACTTCTTCTGCTTTGGGACGGAGGGGGAGATGCAACGGTTTGTCTGATGTTGCCATCAGACCTCGGGATGCATCGGGCGGTTGGTGTGTGTGTAGTGTTTTATGGCGCACAGGCAACTAAGGCCATCATGCGCCAAGCATACGGTGTTACGAAAATTTTTCCGCTGAATTTTATAGAAAAGTGAAGAATCATCGGTGGTGTAGGGGGCCTAAAACGTTAGTGCGACCTAGTGATCACATAGGAAAGAATTTCTAGAAATGGCTAATATTAAAACCTTTAAAGGGGGTTGGACACCTCAGCAGTTATCCTTGTTGTCTTGTTTTGTTAGCAGGAATTGGTCCGGAAGGTGTGTGTGGCCTATTCGGAGATGACAGAGAACCACTTGCTTGAAACGTTCCTGCTGCACACATGACTTCCATTCACCCTAAAGCTATCTTTACCAAGCGCAGTTTGCTATTTACTTCGTTTTTCCAAGGCGAATGCCCTTTTTTTCTCTTAATTTACGTTGTACTAAATTCGTGCAATCCTTAAATGGTATACATTGTTTATTTTGTCTTCCCACAAGCTTCAGCAGCGCACAAATCTGCTCTGTCGTTGCCTTTCATTCTGACATGACTGGGGACCCAGCATAATTTTGTCTTTTGCTATGTTGTGAATGGTGTCACCCAGTGACGGAGTGATTGCACTTCTAGAGTGAAGAGATGTCAGTACCATTAGGGGGCCTGTGTAAATAATACTGTTCGTGAGATTCTCGTTTACTATTTTTCCTGCAGCTGCACAAATGTCAGGACAGCGCCCGTCCTGTGTTTTTCGTGTTCCTTCTGTCCTCGTTCCGTAGCGCTGTTGTGAATCTATTTGTCAGGTAATGTGTCCTGTATATTGAGATTCTGGCATATCTCTTCGAATCGCAATACCAGTGGCCAGGTAGCTTGCGTTTTGTGGGTAAATAATATTCAACAACGACATTTCGCCACAACTGGATAGTATATATGTTTTGGTAGCGATTCTTCTGTATTCAAGGGAGGTTTCATTTATTTCTGCACAGAGGTTGACTATGGGAGTTGTTCTGTATGCGCCACATGAGAGCGCTAGGCCTCAGTTTTGAACTCGATGCAATTTTTACGGCATGACAGACCTGCCCAACCGTACAGTGAACCCATAATCTAATAAGGAACGTACCAAACTGACAGTTGCAGGCGGAGTGCTCAGGCGGTCGCATTTATGATAAGGACATCAGCTTTATCTTGTTGTGTTTTGATGAGAAAGTGGTAGGAAAGGTGATAACTCAATCGGCTGGTGATTCGGGCGTCTGTCATGTTAAGGGTTCCCCTCTTCGACAGGCCGTGATTGCATATAGCAAATCTGCGAATTAAGCCTGCCGTTAATTTCGGTTTCCTTGTCTAGGAGTTCTATATGAGGGTGGCACCCAAAGTGTCTTGTATATATAGAGGCCAAGGATTCCGAGTCTGTTGGCCAGGGGTGTTTCGCAGTGTATGCGTAGAACCCGAGGAAGTTGTCTGATCACGTGGAGTGATCATTTGAATGGAAAACACTTAAGGCCCATAAAGGTCAGTTTCGAAGTGATAATATCAATTGTATATTGTAAAGTATTTTATGCCTCTCCTATGGAGCCTTTTGTCGTCCATGAAGTGGTGTCGTAGGTGTATAGTGCCGCGCGGAGGTCAGGTATGATAGTGGGCTAACGCTATTTTCAGTAGGAGGGAGCAGAGAACTGCACCTTGTGGAGTGTCACCTTTATTAACCCTCCCAATCCAGAACACTCCACAAGGTGCACTTCCTGGCTAAACAACTCACCAACATACCTGACCTGGATGGGGACGGATGGTATAGTGCTGGCTGGAAAACATGTTCAAACAGTTTTTTCACGCAACTGATGAGGGAGACAGGGCAAAGGTTTCGGAGGATGACTGCCTTGCTGGGTTTGGGAATAAAAGTGATGTGTGCATGTTTCCAGGTGGAGGGCAGCGCTCCATCAGTTCCTAAACTGAGGTGTCGTCAAGGTTGCGGAGGACCTTGTGTGTCATGTGGTCTGGTCCGGGGGCTGTTGGGCGGCGTATGGTAATCAGTGATCGTTCGACTTCATCAAGGGTGTTGTCCTTGTCGAGGTTCGGATTAGGCCGAGGGGGCCCAGGACAAGTGATTCCGTCCCAATCGATAGAATTGTTTTTGCAGTGCATATGTCTTGTAGAGTTCGGTTGATGTCAGTGCCCTTTTTGTAGATCAAGGTAGCGAGACGGTTCTCGCAATCACAAAGAGAACAAGGAAGAGAAAACCCTCAGGGTGCTTGCCAGCGTTTCGGCAAGAAGACTTCGTATGGCCCAGGTGAACAGAAGCCCCCTTCCCCTTCCTTGTTCACTTTGTGTCTTTTGTAGATGAAATTGAATAATCTTCTTGACTCGTTTGCTGGGGGTGTGTAAAGCTTGCTCAATCCTACTCGCCCAGGGAGCTGGTTCTGGCGCAAGATGAGAGCCAAGTTTGTCTCGCTCTCAGAGGAGTTGAGTGCTTTGGGTTATTGGAGTTTAACGTGCCAAAGCGACTCAGGCTATGAGGGACGCCGTAGTGAAGGGCTCCGGAAATTTCGACCACCTGGGGTTCTTTAATGTGCACTGACATATCACGGAAGAGAACAGTGGGGAAGAAATATTTTGGTTTTGAATGTATGGGTAGTGATAAAGATGGGGAGGTTGCTGCCGAGATAATCTGCTAAGACACCCTGTGGCTTAACCAAGACGTGCGGGCTTGCATATGTAAGCAAGGTCACCGAGGGCCCGCATGTAACACGTGCCGATTCTTGCGGGTGTGTTTAGGTTTGTGTCGGTGTACTGTTGATAACTGGTAAGGTTTAAGGAGTGAGGATGGCTGTGTGATGTGTGGGTGTTGTCACCGAATAACATTTAAATGGGTTATGACTGCGTTTTTCAGACTCATTTTGTTCGCTATGACTCTCGGAACAACTGGGAATGAGGTCATTTGGTGCAACGAGTAATTTGTAATTGAATTTTTAAAACTTGTGCTGTACCGTGTGGTAGTCAGGTAAGACTAACGCGCTCGCGATTCATGACGCCGTGAACCAACGCTCACGTGCTTTCTCTCAACTGAACGAGTGAACTGCGCGCTCCTCGTAACGAGCGTAGGGGAGTGGGTGGCTCGCTGTTCGGGATAGGAGTGCTGAGGGTAAAGGGGGGGGGGGGGGGGGGGAGTGACGGCAGGGGGACAAAGGCAACAGAGGTCCGTGTCCTTCCCTTTTCTGTCTACTGCCGATCTCGGCGGCTTAACTGTAATGTGTCAAGGTGATTTTGCATCGGTTTTCCACCAGACGGCGGCGCTCTCGGGGGAGGGGCTTAGAGTCAACTTCAAATTGCAATTTTTAGCTAAAATGCCCACGTAGAGCCCTGCTTCTTTTTTTAAGTATGCATAACAACGGTCGTGGCTAGAACGCCACGATTTGTTGGGAGATCATAAATGACCCCTTTAATGTACAGGTTGCTTGTTCCTGCGTAACTGCGTTTGGTGTGGAATTCTTCTGTCTGAATGTATTGTTCGACTCCTTGGTGAGTGGTATATGGTGTACGTGACGGTGGAGATGAGCCTGTTGGTTGTGAATGGCCTCTTGGGGGGGGGGGGGGGGGGGTTACGCTTTCTGGACGACGTATACCTTCGTGCGTGTCCTACTGACATGCACTGACGGATGACTATGTGAGCAGCCTATCCGTCAAGCTCACCAAGACAGCACAGGCATAACTGTGTGTGCCCACCCTCCGCCATTCCTAGAAAAGCTTTTCCCGCCAAAAAAATAAAACGGTTGAAAGTAATCGCTCGTTCTGTTTGTCGTCTCTCTGCTTCAGGCCTTCCTGTCAAGGTTATCGCTTCACTTCAAGAATCACACACAAGCATGATTGCTCTCTCAGTATACCAAAAACAGGTTTCCTTGTGATACTTCATAAATATCACGGCTGCAACACCGCTGTCGCTGTATGCATGAGGAGCACATACTATAGACATATAAAAAAACTGCGCTTTCCGCAGTCCTGTTGCTACTCGCCCCACTGTCAGAGTTTGTGCTTCGTCTACAGACCATTCAGTAAACTGTGCTGCATTCTTGCGCGGCCTGAAATGAATGATGTGCTCACCGTGTGCTTGTCTTCGGTGAGCTCTGCCATCCGAAGCTGCACTTGGAGCTACGTGGAGAACACGTCCAGCACCTCCAGGCATCCAACGCCGCGCTCGTAAACAGTCGTGTCCTGCGCAAATTCGTTACGGGGGCTTCAAACAGCAGCCCTGATGTCACACTTTTCCAGAGCACATGGTTAGCGCGGTGCGAGCAACGGCGAGCCCCTACTGCAGCTGCGTCGGCGCGTCTTTCCAGTAATGCAAGTTTGGATAGCTTCGTGGCTTGTATACTATAAGTAGCACTTGAGAGAAAACGCTCGTTCTGTCGTCGTCTCTCTGCCCCAGGTAGTTTTGTGAAAATTAGTCATTCCATTGCAAAAATCACACTGAAGAGCTTGATTGGTCCATCATTAATACACAAAAAATGGTTGCCTTGTGAAAGTTCATAAACATATGGTTACAACACAAGTGTGACAGTACGGGGAGCGCATACTAAACGCATCCAAGAAAAGATGTCAGGGTTTTAACTTGGTTAAACCTACTAGTGCGAAAGCTCTAGTTTTTGCCTATACCAAGTATTCTTTGGTCCCAATAGGCTAAGGTCAAATTTCGGGTGTTGCCCGGGTCCTACTTTGGAAATGCCTCAATTCAAATTTGGAGGTCGCCATCGTGTTTGGCTTGGTCAATTATGGTTGCACATAGATTTTGGTACAAAGTTGAGTGAAACCGTGGGTAGGGTGTGTGCCTCATGTAGGGCATTTTTGGTCAAAGAGAAATACGCTCTGTTTAGCGTTTGACCTTTCGCCACATCCGTGCGCAGTGCGCATTTGTAAGGAGGGGTACATAAGGCGCGCTTCCCCATAGAACAGGCGCAGACACTCGCCATAGAAGGAGAAGAAAAAGCAACAGTCGGACGGCGCTGAAACACCCTGGCCAATCCCCCGCCATGGGTATGTGCCATTAAGCCCGAGGACATCGTCATCATCATCAACACCGATCCAGAAGTGGTAGCTTGGGAGTTGGCTGAAAAGCAGCGAGAGCTTTTCGCTTTGAGATATCCAGGCTTAACCTTAGCTAAGCCACAGCCAAATTTTTTAGTCGGTGTTTCGCACTAAAATTTCACTCTACGCTGTCCTGCTTTTACTCGTCCGACTGTATACGTGCTCGTGCTTCGTCTACAGACCGTATAGCGGTGGGTGCGGCATTCTCGCGCGGGCTGAAATGAGTGAGCTGCTCACCGTGTGCCTGTCCTCGGCGACGGTGAGCTCTGTGCCGTCCGAAGCCGCACTTGGAGAACGCGTCCAGCACCTTCAGTCATCCAACGCCGCTTTTGCTTACAGTCGTGACCTGCGCAAGTTCATTAGGGGGGCTTGACACAGCAGCCTCTTGGCAGCCATGACGTCACACTTTTTCACAGCACGCGGTTAGCCCGGTGTCACCTACGGCGCGCCCCTGCTGCAGCTGCATCGATGCGTCCTTCAAGTAGCGGAAGCACGGATAGCACAGTCACCTGGTGTACTATATGGTAGCTGGCCACTTCAATCTGCTGCATTGCAATATGTAGTTTTGTGACCGGCGAAACAGGACGCAGGGGGTATTTGCTCGGATAAAAATTGTTGCAAAAGTTAAATAGAGTGTGCCTCCACCGTGTAACACATCGTGTGTGGCGCTGACGAGCTGTGATACCCTTTCGAAAGGATAGCAATCTCTAGAGGGCATGGGTCAGTGCGGCACAGCTATCTCGATCGACATAAGACACTTTCCGAAAACGACTTTCTTTGCTCGGACCATTTCGTCAACGTCGGCTGCAGGACAAGTCTCACACTGTTGAGGACCCTCGGAAAACATCATTGAAACGAGAGCATTTCAAACCTGATGCTGGGCCTTCCAATTTCTCAAGAATATTCGACTAGTTGTACGCTTCGGAAGAATAGAAGTGCATGCTATTTCATCCATTAGTGGGGTACAAGCGAAAGCCCCGTGAACCAGCGTTGATTCCTCTCCCGCAGGAAGCGCAGGGGACACTGCAGTGGCCGATCATTTATCATTGGACACGTCTCGGAATCCTCTCAATGTCCATCACACTTGGCTAGCAGCCTACTTCCTTGATAGGAAATGGTTTGCATACCATGCTAATGAAACTAAATAGGACGACCATTGGTCAGATGACTTCGCAACTCTTTGGCCACCGTGCACGATCACATATGTTCCATTCGCTAAATACGCAACATACCCCGGCTAAATATACATGTATGCTGTGAGGGCCTACTTTTGCGACAGTTTTGCGTTGGATGCAGTGCTTTAAATGCCCACAACGTGCTTTCGACGATTGACGCCTCTCGCGGCGATTGTTTTTAGCAGGGTCACCACCTCGAAAAAGCGTTGGCGTATTCTGCTCGAGCTGAGAAAGGTAAATCCCAAATTTTTCTCCGTGTAAGCATGCCATGTGCAAATTCTATTTATTTTTAGCTGGAAGACAGGTTTGGAAGCGGCACCCGGCTTATTTCTCCTGGGCTGGCGGGGTTTGTAATCGCCTCTATGCAGGTGGCGGGAATGAATCGCCATTCGATGTTGCAAGCGTTCTTGAAAGGAAAAAAAAAATCACAAGTCACAAAATCACAAATCAATCTAGCGCTTGCGGGTCGATGGTCATGTCATTATGTATTGAAAAAAAAAAACAACAGATAGCCCTATATAGTCCTGGAGCACGCAGGCTGTGCTCCAGGAAGAAGGGTGGCAAAGCGCTGAGGGGAAGTCGTGTTAGTTAACTCCTGCGATGCTTGCTCAAAACGAGGCTCAACAAGCGTTGAAAATCAGTGACGGCGTCAAGGGTACGCGACGGGCAGCGGCAAAAACAGTCACGCAGGCACCATGCCTACGTAAAAATTAATTCTCCCCTCCTCCCCAGTAAAAAATTTTCTGCCCGCGTTCCCAGTTAAGTATTATTAAGGAGAATATTTTTTACCTATTTGAGGACTTAAAAGCGTCGCAGTCCTGCTATCACGGAAATAGTTAGATAACGTGATCACATCAATGGAGCAGGACGCTGCTGATTGGTTTATGATTTGGTTTTATGGGGTTCAATGTCCCAAAGCGACTCAGGCTATGGGGGATGCCGTAGTGAAGGGCTCCGTAAATTGCGACCACCTGGGGTTCTTTAGCGTGCACTGACATCGCACAGCACACAGGCCTCTAGAATTTCGCCTCCATCGAAATTCAGCCGCCGCGGCCGGGATCGAACCCGCGTCATTCGGGCCAGCAGCTGAGCGCCGTAACCACTGAGCCACCGCGGTGGGGCAGGACGCTGCTGAGTACGCTCAGCATTTTGTGTGCAGTAAAATTTGTTCAAAGTGCTTACATTATACTGGTACTATAATTTGGAGAACACTACTGAGTACGCGCTGTATTTGGTCTGCATAGTAATATTTGTTCATTGTGTCTAGAATACATTGCCACTATAATTTGGCTAAGATGTGTTGCCATAAAGGCTGCGACAGCAGTTCCAAGAATGTGGAGCTCTCGATCTAGAGTCGGCATATTTACTCTACGCAGGAGTACACTGGCTTCAGGACCCCTACCTCGCCTGCTGCCTGGATCCCGGACAACACGACTGCTGACTATGATCCTCAGTGGAACATGGTTGACGAAGAGAAAGTGGAAAACCTGCTGGAGCATCTGGCGTTGCTGGTCTGAAAGCCCTCGTGGCTGGACGGTTCCGGAGGCTATTCCCTACATCGCGGAAATTCCAAGCTGCACAGGATGCGTCGAAGAATTCACTGCACAGCTAACTGACAGGGAAGGTTTGTTTATGTTTACTGAGGACTACCTAACAAATGTCATGGGTATGAGCTTAGGGATGGCTCTCAATGTATGCAATGTGGTGAGGTCACTGATTTTATTTATTATTTATTTACAAAATACTGCGGACACTGAGTCCAAGCAGGGTGGGCGAACAAAGTCAATCAAGAGACACAAAAAACGCAACATTTCAACAAAAAAAAAAACAACACAATATAGAAAAAATAATTGGTTAAAACTCTTGGGATAATGGTTTAACTAGCTCATTCCAATCTGTTATTGTGCGTGGAAAAAACGAAAACTTGTAAGTGTCTGTTCTAGCGAATATAGGGGTTAGAGAACTGGGATGGTGTTGACGAGTTTGTCTGGTTGGTGCCGGCGTTAAGTATGATGAGGGATCCAAACCAAGTTTGTTATGTAATAAAAGAGAAATAAATTCTAACCTAAGCTTTCTTCGCCGATGTTCAAGTAGTTCAATTTTATTAATCTCCATTAAAGTGGTGGGGGAGTCAGACCTTGCATATTTATTAAAGATAAACCTGACAGCTCTTCTCTGTATTCTCTCCAGATTTTTTACGTTAGATTTAGTATACGGGTCCCACACTATGCATGCATATTCGAGTTTAGGTCTAATTATTGAAGAATAACAAAGTAGCTTAATTTTAGAAGGAGCATTTTTTAGTTTATGTCTTAAGCAGCACAATTTCCTAAATGCCGCAGAGCAGATATTTTTTATGTGCAAGTTCCACGATAGATTGCTACTTATTGTTACTCCTAGGTATTTGTAGTTGGATACTTGTTGAAGAGGGAGAGAGCCTAATTTATATGTGTAGCTATGAAGTATGGTTTTTCGGGTTATCGGCATATGTACACTTTTGTCAGCATTCAGAACCATGCCCCATCGGTCGCACCATTCAAAAACGTTGTTCAAGGCACTGTCCAGGTCACTTTGATCCTCCTTATTTGTAACTTCTCGGTATAGAATACAATCGTCAGCAAACAATCGAATATGCACTGGTGGGTTAACAACTTGAACAATATCATTGACATACAAAAGGAAAAGCAGAGGACCCAAAACACTTCCTTGGGGAACACCGGATGAAACTGGAAGAGAGCCCGAACGTTGTCCACCCACTTCAACAAACTGTTTGCGGTCTTTTAAGTATGCAGTAATCCATGTCACTAAAATATCAGGAATGCCAATTTCTTTCATTTTAAAAATTAGTTTATCATGAGGAACTTTATCAAATGCCTTGCTAAAATCCAAAAATATTGCATCGATTTGGCCTTTATTATCTATACAAGAAGCAAATGAATTTATTACTGTAATTAGCTGTGTTACCGTCGAGAATCCTTTTCTGAACCCGTGCTGGAAGCTAGTTAGCACGCGATTTTTTTCTAAAAATTCGTTCATACAATGTGCAACTATATGCTCTAATAGTTTACAGCACGGGGACGTCAATGATATGGGGCGGTAGTTCTGCAAGAGAAGACGGTCTCCTTTTTTATAAACGGGAACAATTCGGGCTGTCCTCCAGTCATCAGGTATTTTACCTATTGAGATTGAAGCGCGAAAAATTATTACAAGGAATTTAGCCAGAGTTTCGGCATAGCGTCGCAGAAATGCGTTTGGAATGTTGTCAGGGCCACATGACGTTTTGGTTTTCAGGTTCAACAGCATAGAAAGGACACCAGGGTAAGTAATAAAATTCACTTCGACGGGATAATACACTCGGCTATTGTCGGTACATGAGCTCGGGGCAGATAGAAAACCCGGCATAGGTTTCGCGACTAGTTTAACATCATCTGCATGAAGACATGACCACCGACCTTATGGAGCAGGACATCAGCAATACTTCATGTGTGACCCATGGAGACTGGGATGCAGCAGGAAATCAGCATGCCTTCATGTCTAATCTCGGAGATTGGAGGGCTACAAAATTCTCACCATTTGCACTGTGTCAGCGTTGCGCCTTGAGTGAATGTGTCTCATGCAGCGTGTCAGCTCTCGCTCCACCATTTTCGCCAAAATGAACAGGTTTGTTTTGAGTTTGTCTCCTTTCTGGCACTGCTCGTCGATATTGGCTAGAATACCCATTCCCAGAGCAACTGGAACTCAGTCACCAGCTGCCATATCTGATAACGAAGCAGTGTTGGGAATAACGCAGGGTTACTGGCAATGGGTGCTTGGTACTAGGCCGCTGGATACTGGGAGGTAAGTGCAGCATTTATGAAACATCGAGGTCTGTGCTCATTAAAGAGACAGTATATTAATTACTGACTGAAACACGTGTCATGAGATTATATTCGAAAAAAAAGTATCATGATGTAAGAGTGGAGCAGTGCCATATCGGAGGAAACAAAAATATATAATTTTAATTTGGCATTGAAAAACGCCTAAGAGCGATGAAGCCTTTCCATTATTGGTGTACCCACCACGTGACCGTATCTCCGAGATGTGCACTGTTTGGAGCGGTAACCACGGTCTTCTAGAACGTCAGTGTCCACACGACGGACCGGAGCACGGGAGAAAAGGTCACGTGAGTGATGTGCCGAGTGCGACAACACACCGAGGGAAGGAAAATTCTAGTAACTGCTGTCCTCTTCGCTCATCTCGCGCTGCCCTCTATTCGCGAGCAAACTCAGCGTAAGGGGGCACTGTGATGTCTGGCGGCTCACAACAACGTGACAGCCCGTTGAAAAGGGGTGTGAACGTGGACGTGATCATCGTCATCATAAATATATTGCTACACTGGGCAAGATGATGTATTTGCAAAGGTCCGTACGTGGTCTGTGGATGTGTCCATGCATATAACTGGTCGCTTTGAAAATGTATTGCTGTTCCTGGCTTGCGATGAAATTCGCGCTTGTTTGTGGAAAGCGGTCATGTTTTTCACGGTGAGCGCTTAATTCTGACGTGCTCTAGAATCCCCATGGGCACTGAAGCCGAAGTTGTGACATTATTTGCGTGACAGATCCGCATATGAGATAGCGGTCTGACTGATAGATGCATTTACGGAGTCAACAGTAGAGTAACCAAGGTGTTCCAGCTGTGTCCCCAAGAGATGGAAGTACGTCAGGACGGTGTTCATTCATTCCCACAGATAAGGACCTCGGTGATTTTGCCATCAATGAGCATGAAAGCCAAGGCGCCGCGCTCGCCAGATGTTTTCACTCTTCGCGCTCTCTTATGTGCCGCGTTGTTGCCGCTAAATTTTTCGTTGCAATTAGCAGTAGAAAAAATTCTTCGAGTCGAATGCTAATTATGCTCTCAGTAGCAAATATGAAGCTACCTTTGGCGAAAAGGACAGCAAATAATTCAGGGGCACTTTGACTGTCTAAAGCATAGTGTCGAACCGGAACCGAAC
Organism: Amblyomma mixtum; assembly: GCF_055824585.1. NCBI lineage: Eukaryota > Metazoa > Arthropoda > Arachnida > Ixodida > Ixodidae > Amblyomma > Amblyomma mixtum. Next base: position 112,054,783 of record NC_143017.1, on the reverse strand, counting down.
CTGAACCCGAAACAGGAACAGAACCCGAATTTTCACCCGAAACCGTAGCTGAACCGAACCCAAAGCCTTGCCATTACTGGTGTACCCACCACGTGATCGTATCTCCATGAAGGTGGGTCCAGACGTGCGGACCGAATCGCGGATGGTACGCGCGCGTCAGCGCGGTTATCGTGACACGTGCATCCGGGAGTCGGTCTGAACGTCGGGCATTCACACGAACGCAGCGGACAATCCGCGCATACTCTCGCCCACAGCGGGCTTGCGCTGTTAGCGTGGCTTCGAAAACTCAGCTGCCGAGAGTTTAAACATGAACGCCGAACGAAAACGTCGTCTCGCCGCACTGGTTGTCGCCATTAAAGCGTCTGAGGGCGAGAAGGAAGCTTTCGCGTCTAAAACGGTTATGTTGGACAAAGTCAAGGTTGGAAAAACAGTGTTTGGCCATGCAGGACCTGCTGTACGAGGACCTACTTGAATGCGACCCGGAGAGTACAAACGCTTGCTGCGGCTTAGTCCAGAGCAGTTTTACCAGATACTGGCTCACAGAGCTCCTTCTCTCCATATTCACTCAAATAAGCAGAAACAACAAAGCTAAGCGGGTATTTACGCACACGCTCAAATACACAGTACGACGCAGTGAGAGAAATACGAAAAGGAGGACACACAATGCTGCACTCGAGCTGCAAATGTGGCGAAAAGCGCGCCAAAACGAAAGGCGCCAGCACGAAGCAAAGCCGACTTCATTCATGATAGCTAGCCAGACGAGCGCACCTAGAAGCAAAAACAATCCCGGTCCGCCGACAAGCCCTCGGGCTGAAAAAGGCTCTGGCCTTTTTCATTCGGTCCGCGGTCCGGGCCCAGAAAAGTGCACGCCGCCGGCTCAAGGTCGCTCAGAGCAGGGACGTTCACGTTACGTGGCACGCGGACAGCGCTGACGCGCCCGGACCATCCGCGATCCGGTCCGCTCGTGTGCGGATGCTGCGGATGCAGAGGGAGTTGGAACTGGTCCAGAACGTCAGGGCGATGCAGGAGCAATACGTCTACGCCGATCCCGGAGCTTCGAATGCGGAGCGAGTGGAAAGGATTGTCCGACAGAGCCACCCCACGTTTGCTCTCTATTTGCGGAAGAAGTCACTGCGGCGACTTGAACGAGCTAGCTGTGGCAGCGCGTCGGGTAGAAGCCGAAATCTCGCCAGCCTGCGCCGCCGCTCTACGCGCTCTATCACACCAAAAGAGTCCTAGATTTTTCGTGCAGGACTAACGCATTTAAAAATTCCTTTCCTTGCGCACTATTTGCGATTGGAATTGTTATCCGCCGATACGGTCAACTGTACAACGGTTTCGTGATTCCTCTGCGCCCTTGTGCCTCCCCCCATCAAAATGCATTCATGTTGTAAACAGTATCTTGTGTCTTTGTTCTGATTTATCATTCAACGTCCTGTATCTAATTGTTTGCTGTTTCTGAATTTGTTGATTTGTATTGTCCACTCCTGCCTAAGTCCTGTATCTTAGGCCTGTAAAATAAGTAAAAAAATTTTTACCAGCACTTCTGACAGATACTCTCGGCTTGTATGCTGACACGCGAGTTTACGGCTACTTTTTCGGTTTGTCAAGCAAGAGAAGCGGTATTTTCCGTAAAATGATATTTATATTGCATTTGAACGACATTTCCGAGATAACTCATTAGCAGTGTTTATACTCGGGTAAGATTTTTGAATGCCTTGGTAGCGTTACCGTCATCGTGGCTTTTGTGAAATTAAGTGATTTACCTAAGTGATCTAACAGTCCTTGAATTTACGGTGCCTCACCATAATTGAAATGTGCTGTAAATGCGAAGCAAAAAAAAAAAAAGACATGCGTGTAGCCTTTGGCAAATTTACAAATATGTGTAATTCTTTAGGTGCTTGGCTCAAATAGTACTTTGCACCTTTCTTTACAGAAGTCTTTTTGCAGCAATGCTGTCAGCTGCTTACTGCTGCATTTCACACCATCCGGTCATGTGGTGATATTGGTGTTTTTTGAGACTGAGATCTTCTAGAAGGGATTGTATATATTTGAGGTGTTTGGCAAGTGGTGGCCCCAAAATTAATGTGTACAGTTAATAAATCTCACAGAAGGGTCCAGGGATCTAGAAGCAGCTGCAGTTAGTGAAAAAAATGGTTCTAGGAAAAAGCTAAAATACTAATTGACCAAGATGATTGGCCTACAATCAAAGAAACTGCTTGGATTTAACGTGGTGTTAGAGTGAAGGCCTTATGATGGTCAAACAATTTCCAATTGTTGCCCATGCTTGGCCTTCCTTAGAATGGCCAATGGTTGGCCTGTCACCACATCTAAACACAAACTTTGATTGGTGTCCAGCATTTCGCCAGTTATGGAAGCGTTGGCCACTGATGATTTGCCCTGCTGAAAAAAGTTGTACGATGCAATAAGCTCATAGAGTTCGTCACACAAATATCATAGAATTATCATACAAATCATAGAAAATTATCATACAAATGTCATACATTTCTGTAAAGTCGTGCAATCATCAAAAAGATGTCAGAATATTATACGAATTGTGTAATATTTTATGAGGAAGCCTCTATGAGGTTATTGCATCATAGATTTTTTTCAGCAGGGTGAAACCGCAGTTTCCAGCGCGGTGCACACAGCTACCGTTGCAACATTCCGAGCTGCTTTTCTTCTCTTTTGTCGATTTTCTGACGGGGATCCTGTCTGAGGCAAAGTGTTCGAAGGACTGAAGGGGCAATAAATGAAACGTGCTTTGTCTTGCTGCAACCTATACTTTCATTTCAGTGTCAGAGTTAGGTTTGGGGTTTGGAATAACGGAATAAAGTTTTTTCTTTACAAATTAGGACTTTTTCAAATGTTTATAGTTTCCCTCTTTGCGCGCAATCTGGCGGTCCATTCTTTTTGGTATGCAAGCCCTCGAGCAGCTGCTGGAAGACCCTATGAACCCAGCAACGGAAGAAGCAACAGTGCCTGCATTCGTGTAATAGTGTTTCCCTCTTGGCATGTGCACAAATAAATAGAAGTATGCGCTGCATATTGTCGTTGTCTTGATTAGTATACCAAAGCATTTCCCGCTGCCCAAGGCTGCAGGGCAGTAATACGTCAACTGTAAGTATTCAAGTTCCACTATTTCCCGATTCAGACAGTACAGCTGTAACGGAGGGTGCTTTGTTAAGCACGCATAGCTCGTAGTGACGCTTTGTACTTTCAGTTACTCTTTGTAGCAGGCACCGTCTTTTTCTGCGAGAACGTCTCCGAACCTAGCACCACACTGACACCTGATGATGAAATAAAACTCATTGGTTAATAGACTGCAAACAACAGAAATTGAAAAATGAGAAAAGAACTTCCTACTGCTGGCTGGAGACTGAGAAAGAAACTTCAGTAGCGTTTGTAATTTACTAAGACGACCATGTTCAGGAAATTAATAGAAGATGCCATTCATAGAATTCCTCATCAACGCATGTTGCGCTTACCAATAACAGAGTTCCTGTTGCGCATAAAACGTATCATATTTTGCATTACGTCCGTGGACATCAGCTGGCTAGTTTCTGACTCCGTGCACTAGTATACGTTGTTTGTGCTTTCTACGTGACGTAGGGTGCCTATTTATATTCCTTTTCGTCGCGATTTAAACATCCACGGTTGTTCTCTGTGCGAACGGAGCGACCAACGAATGCCACGACGCCAATGCCGGAACTTGCTTTCAATTTCCCAATACAAGTTTTAGCGCTCGGTAAGTCCTTTTAATGCGTTATGCTCGCTTCAGCAGTTTTGGTCCAGCACGTCTACGTTGACGCACCTGTAGGGCATCTAGGGTTTTTTTTTCCAGAAACCCATAGCGCCAAAGGCATTATAGTGGGGCTACAGGAAACAAAAAAAAAGAGTGCAGCTTCACAAGAGTGACAAGAAAGCATTATTTCATGTAACCCACCACACATCTTGAACGCACCTCTGCCATACAAGTTTCTATGCTTTCTGTAACATTGAAAGCGATCTGACTATACTTAATCAGCAACTTCTCTACCTAACCATTATCCCGTGACCAGATTAACGGACGGCCTAACCATATCAACGAATACAACAATTTCATAAACCTTTTTTTTAAATGCATCGGAAATTAATTTTGAGAAAAGAAATCACCGTTTCATTATGCTGACTTTCACATGACCGGTGCGACCTGGCTTTTATTACCGTGGTACACGTATTTCTTGCCGTTTATGAAGCATCGTGCGTGAGATTGACTTCTTCGACATTGATTTTCGCGAAACTCCCTACACTTTATTTTTCCTTGCGTACCCCTTCCCAAAAATCCTCTTAAATGCTAACTTTGCTTTCTTTTTGTTAATTAGCAATCCTTAAAATCTGCTTTTCAGCGTAGGAAGCGAAAATATTAATCGAAGGACGATCTCTGCAAGATCTGGACTTGTCCAACCTACGAGCACTTTCATTTTTACCGATTCAACACACGTTTGATTTACACGTATAACTGCGACAGATATAACGAACGCTCGGCTATTAAGGCGAAAGCCTTTAATGCCCCATACTGTTGTTAGCAGACGCGTCGGCAGCCGTGTCGACAGACGCGTCGGCAGGAATGTCGACAGACGCGTCGGCAGATTCGTCCGCCTTTCGGCGTCACTGCTTAATAGGCTCAAGGTTCCAGCATTAATAAAGGCGCATCTAGTGAATGCATGGGCTTTATAAATAAAATAAAAGGAGTAAAGTCAAGGAAAGGAAAATAAAAACTAAAAATAAGATGTGAAAATAAAAATAAAAAACAATAAAGTTAAGAATAGGAGCAAAAAATAAATAAAAAACAAGATATGAAAAATAAAAAAGTAAATAAAAAATTACCGACGATTACGTTACTTCCTAATGCGAAATTTGAGCGCAGCAAATAAGCTGTTTCACCTTTTCGATAGATTGAGGCAAAGAAATCGAGCAACACATGTATGCGCTATCACAGAATTTTTTTTTATTTTTCACACGTATTCCTTTAACAAAGACTCCACTAACAGTTCTTGACAGTCATGAAGGAAGCTTTGTGGTCGGAGAAATAGACTGATATATGTTCGACTTGGTACAGCAATGCTTGATTCTCAAAGACGAGATCTATACAAGTGCCTCGCGAGGTTGTCACAGCCGTGGGACGCGTTACGAGCGAGAGGAACGGGATGTTCTCCCGCATAAGTGTTAGGAAACTGCTGTTTGTCTTTATGTCAACATTAAAGTCCCCCACTACTAACATCGGTGTGGATCGATGGACGGTTAATGCGAGTTGCAGGAAGTGCACGACGTCTTTCGTGAGTGCGGCAGGGGCGAAGTAGGCAGCTACTACCAGCAAGCCGTTGGGCAACTTTGCGGCGCACAGATCGCCAACTTCATGTGACGTGCCAAACATTTCGACTGGTATTGCAGAGAGACCTGTGCGCAAGTAGATAGCGACTCCCGCCGCTCTGTTGTGGTCTCTGCGAGCACCACAGCAGTATAGGAAATCTATGATTTCGAGAGGCTCTTCGGGATCCATCCAGGTTTCAGCAAAGCAAAGTACAGAGGAATGGCGCAGAATGTGATCGTGGTGTACGTCCTTGGCATGTGCGGCAAGGGAGCGTACGTTAAGAATGTGGTTGTGAATGATGAATCAAGTGCTGCCAGCGAATGACGCGTCCATTGGCTGTCTGCGTGTGTTACTGATGTGTGGTTAACATGTTAAGCTTCGCCTGTAAGAGTGGAACGCGACAGCGTCTTGCAACGCTGCCAGGGAGTCCACAGAACGCCATCGCCAATTCGGCTGTACGCCTTGCTGGACGGTAAATTTATTTTTTGAGGAAAGGAAATGTATCTCTCTCGCATGTCTGGGTGGACACCTGCACCTCGCCGTAAGCGAAAGGGGGAAGATGGGAGTGAACGAAGACGCCGTATTAGCTAGATGCGCCTTTGTTCATTCCAAACCATTCAGCTGGCATTACGGAGTGGCTAGCGTGCTCGTATCGCACTCCGGAGACCCTGGTTCGATTCCCCAACTCGACCAATTTCGTTCTCGGTTTTATTGATTTATGCGGTCTAACTAGAAAGGTTAATTAGGCTATTTCATATTTATATTATTGCATTTCTATCCATCGTGTTCTGTCATTAACCTGTCAATTGTTGGAACTGTCTAGGATGTTCGACACAACGTATATGAAACGAGCAACGTCTTACTGAGTGGGGAAGTGCGTGGTGGTGGAGGGAACGTTGCTTCGTACTTATCTGTTTTTTTCAGCAGCGTCTGCTTCCGCGGACGCCGTTGTCGCTGCGGCGCGCGTCTTTCTTTTCTTTTCTTCTGACCTCTTCATTCTCCTCTATATTAATTAGGCTAATTGATTAATTAAGCAATTAACTAAACTCAGTCCAACTTAGTTGCAGCATCACTATACGATCCCTTTGATTGGTTGCATGGTTACTAGCCAAAGTACAATTGGCCCCATTTGAAATTCGCGAACTGTGACGTCACGAGCATTTCGACCAATTGAAAAGCGTGACATTGGGGGCGGAGCTGGTTACGAGGCCGACGCCGACGCCGACGCCGACGCGAAACCCAGGAACGGACGCCAAAGAGCTGCGCTCTAAAACAAACAGTGGCCAGGAAACGCTTTCGCCTTGCAGCACTTTAGTGAGCCAAAGTGCCCCCTGATTTTTTCTGCATAATGCACTGAGCTAGAAGTGTTTGCCTAGTGCATCTGCTTGGTGCCGAAATGTACCGCCAGCAGTGATAACAAGAGGTAATGTACGTGCACTATGCCCTCGAAGTGCTTTTAGTGTACAGTACACTTTATGCGTATCTGCGTAAGAATTTACACAGGAGAGAAACGACTGCTAACTTTCCCGCTTGGATACATCGAGTACGCTTGCATTTGCTTTAGCTCGCTTAAAGTTCAAGTTGCCAACCGTAGAATTATAGCGAAACTTTTACAACGAATTATTTTCGTTCTCACGAGCTCTTCTGCAGTGTGCATCCTGCCCTGCTCTACGTTTGCTTTGTATTTCAACTGGTGTCTTTGAGATGGATTTCTGTGCAGCGCCTATAATACGCAGTGCGACCAAGAATTGAAATTCATGTATACCTAGTTATGAAATTGATGAAGATGACAATGGAGCATCTTTCGATCAGCAATCCGTTCTTTAAACTTACTAGGATTATTTACCTTCGGGTTTATATTTTATGTGCATTTTAGAGATATGGGAAAGAAGTCACTTCTATAGAGATTATCTACAACAGCCCTCACAGTAGCTGCCAATAGCAAGGTCTATCGCAGCGCGTTAGCTGTGTGCTGCATTAAAGCATGTTGGTTCTCTTCTATAGAATATGCATGACCCAGATAACAATATGAATTTTTCGACTAGCGCAACTCGAGAATCGGTTCTAATACCTCCCCACAATGGGTGGTGTGCATGAATATCGCCGACCAACAGGAACGGCTCCGGAAGCTGGTAAATGAGTTTTTCAAGTTAGTCAATGGAAAGTTGATGATGTGGTGGTATGTATAGGCAACATACGGTTATTACTCTACTACATGTTAGTGCTCGTATTGCCACTGCCTCTAAATCTGAGAGGCAATTGAATTCTGAAAAACAACAGCAACGACACCTGATGAGGAGGTACTTCCTTGCCAGTCCTTCCGGTACACTACATATTTCTCCAGAAAGTTTCGTTGAGTTTACCGTAGGCAAACTATGTTTGGTTGATACTGCGCGAGTATTTCGATGCCAACCAGCTTCTTTGTAGCCCTCGGCAGTTCCAGTGCATAATGCTTTCGACAGCCATAGTTGTAAGCGAGGACGCGAAAACTAGCCGGAGTTATTCACATATAGCCGCATTTATTATCCTGCTAAATTGACAGATGTCTTCGGTTTGAGACGGTCTTGGAAAATCCGCCTCTATTTGGGGGACTCCTTCAGCGTCTCCGACGCTGAGAAGCCTGGTATTACCTCCACTGGAGACGCGGAAGCAGATGTGGATTCGTCAAGAGGGAGAGACTCTCTCTCGCGTGCCTGTATTTTCTCAGAGCTCTGTGAAAAGTTGACCTCTGGGACAGGGAATGTTGGCGATGGTGTATTGCGTGCCCAGACGGCGCCCGCCTCTGCACGCTGCGTCAGCGTAGGATCTTCCGGAGAGAAGCTAGAGCTTCGTCCGGGCTTCAGAAAACGTTCTTTTGTGTAACCTTTATCTGGATTACTTTTTTTTTCTCTTTCTGGAACGCCTGACGTGTTCGTGAATGCGCAGCGTGTGTCCTGTGACAGTTGAGACATTCTGCTTGACCGGCACTGCAGTTATCAGTCAGGCGCTCATGGGCACCGCTCTTCGCATTGATGAGATTTCCACGGCATGTTTTGGATCCGTGTCCGTACTCTTCGTAGTTGAAAAATCTTCTCGGGTTTGGGATATAGGGACAGATTTTACAGTGGATGATTCCGATTTCACAGTATCTGGTAGACGGCACCGTTCAAATGTTAAGGCGATATCGGATGCCAACGCCTCTTCCTCGTTTCGCCTCATAGTGATGCGGCGAAGGGCAATCGCACCTTGATCTCGGAAGCATTTCAGGAGATCAGACCCTGTTTCGCGGGTCAGATGGCATTCTGATATACCACCTTGTACAGTGTTTAGATTCCGTTTGAGAGGTGACTGTCACCAGATGGTGAGCAAACTGCTTTTGCTTGAGAGGATGTCAGAGTGATCTTCCTGCGAAACTTCAACCAGAAGGTCATTGGATTAAAGTGTTTTGCTTTGTAATTTTTTCCTATCATTCTCTCAAGGGTTCTAGCAATAACAAAAACAGACACTGCAGGAACTTTGTCGTTATCTACTAGGGAGTGAGAATAACCGCATTTACAATGATTGCACCGGTATTGATAAAAACACTTATCTAAAGCAGCCGTATTACATTTCGGAGAGACTAGACAACACGAAAAAGATGAAGAGTTATCAATGCCGCATTAATGTATTTAAGTATTCGTTTTTCCTACCCCAATTCTGGACTGGAATAAGCTTCCGATTGATGTGGTTTGTTCACCTGGTTTCCAAAGTGCTGTTGAAATGATAACCTGATGTATTTCTTCCAGGTCTCAAGCGTTTACCAGCGCTTTGCCGATGTGTTACCATTCATATTACTTGTGAACTCCTTTAGTCTTCTCTTAGTATGCTGTGTTATCCTTGCTGACATGTTTCCCAATATCTTCTGTGCATGTGTTATTGTATGTAGTAATATCCCCCCATAATGCCTCATGGGCGCTGTAGGTACTGTCGAGACGCAAGGTAGCAGATCCCACCGCTGCCACCCAGTTGTTGCGGCTCGAGGTAGCGTGGCCAGTTGTTGTTGCACCAAGGGGGCTCGTCCGGGATGAAGGAACTGTCTGAACTTCAGATGGTTAGAGATTACAAAAACAAGCAGATTTACTGACAAGAAACTGAGACACTTATTTACAAAAATTTACAACGGAAGAACAAAGAATCAAAATTTAAGAGTTCAAAGCGTCGAGCGTCTGGATGAGCCTGATACTCAAGGCTCAGAGCCACTGGATGAACCTATTACCGAAGGTCCAGAGCGTTCGTGCCCACTTTGGTCGCAGGTTATATAGCCCAAGACTCCGCCCCTGCACCAGGGGACCTTCCATCGCGACACAAAAGATCGGCACCAGCACCACCATCGAAGACCTGTTGAGCCCCCTCACTAGGCGGTAACTCATGGGGAACAAAAGATCGCCACCACACGTCACAGACGCAGCTGGCCAAGACACCTGTTTAGAGCCCGCACGTGGGAACTGGCAAGTCCACATTCCTAAGTCCGCAGTCCGCATTCCTATAGCATTGTGTCGTGTTGACGTCACAGCCGCAGCTGCGCAGGCTTCCTCGGATTCGTTCCGGGTTTTCTTTTCAAGACGAGGGACACCCTTTCTTCTCCTGTTGTCGGTTGCTTCTCGAAGGGGAGGTCGTTTTCGCCGAGCCGAGTGTGGGAAGAGCCTCGTCGGCCACTTCCCAGAAAGTCGCCCTTTTCTGTGAGGTCATCGAGGGGTCAAGTTGAAGTCAAACGACCCGTCAAAATTGCCGCTACGTAGAATCTCCCTCCGTTTCATCTCGGGTCTCAAGATGAGTCGTAACAGCTACCTCCCCCGCCAGACGAGTCTCGGCGAGTAGCAGTCATCGCTGCTGCACGAAGAGACGACTTGCAGAAGCATGCCAGAAGTATGCCAGAAGCCCTCTGCCGCTCGCAACGTGGTCTTCTATTATGCCGGCCAAATTCTTTGAGGCGTCTCTGAAACCCCAACCACATGCGCAAGCAAGCACTCAACCTCCCTCCGAGCAAACCAGTTCCAAAAGAGGGATTCAATTTCGGTAGCATAGTCGTTGTAGAAAAGCCCACACTGAAAACCCCCAGGACCCACACAAGCTGAGAAAACCCGAACCTGCTACTGTGCCCTTCACTTTCAAAAACGCACGAAAAAAAACCTATAGTAGCAATTTTTGTTCATAAGAGCATTCCGGACAGCTAAAAAGTCCGCGTCCCTTCCGGCATATACTTAAAAAAAGTAAACAGCTCCAAAAGCTGCATAATTGAGTGAAAATCACAAACTTTACAAAGACCACTCAGCATTACCACTAAAAAAAACTGGAAACTCGTTTGCCTTCACCCCTGTCTCGTTTTTTTTACAGTGAGTCAATGCACCAAAAAAAAAAAGAGGCAAACACTTATTCCCCGAATTGGACATTCTTTAGCCGCGCCCTGCGAGGTCGTGGTCGGATGGCCGGTCTACAAGCAGGTGCTTCAAGAAAACTGTGAAGTTGATTGGTTCCGCCTCCGCTCGACCTACCGAGGAAAGGGTGCCTCCACCATTTCTTTGTCCCTGCCTGCAGCGACTCCCTCCGACTCACGCGCTCTCTGCGGCGCCCCTTTGTGTGGCTGTCGAGCCCTATTCTTCGTAACATGTAGCATGCGTCACGTGTCCAACGACCACGCCGTCTGTCGCTCTTTCGGCCCGCAAGGGCAGTCACCTGGGCTTTCATCGTGCCCATCCGCCTTCGGGAAAATGACACTGTGGGTTTTCCCTTTCCCTCAACAGTTTTCGCGGTGCTGTCCCGTGTTAATTTGCCGGCCCTCGCATCAGCATGAACACCTGCCCTGGCACTTCTCAATCGCTTGTCGCGTTCGCGATGTTTGTTCAATGGACAATGGTGCCTTCGGCCTGCAAGGGCAGTCACCTTGGCTTTCCTCGGGCCCAGCCGCCTTCGGGAAAATGACACTGTTGGTTTTCCCTTTTCTTTCACAGTTCTGGCGGTGCTGTCCCGAGTTAATTTGCCGGCCCTCGCATCAGCATTAACACCTGCCCTAGCATTCCTCATTCGCTTGTTGCGTTCGCGGTTTTTCCTGCGCCGCGACGCTACTTGCGGTTTACTACTCACAGTGCCAGGCGGCGGCTCAACTGTTGAATCGTCCACTCCTGTGTTTCCATCTGAGCACCAAAGCTCATTTTCCTGCTGCCTTTCTTTCGGAGCAGCATCAAACCCATTCAGGGTAACAGAAACAATCTCGTCTGTACGGCACTTTTCCGGGAACGTTGCGCTCTTCCCTGGCGCTTCACGGCTGCCGTCGGGCGATTCCCGTTCACTCTTTGTGTCGCTTAGTACAGCCTCAACTTTCTGACCGCCAGTGCTCGCCAGCTGCACCAGCGGTGTCCCTTGTCTGGTTCTGTCATCGCGTGCACACCGAACCTCACTGCATTCTTTCTGGCGCGGGACCTCAGTCTTATCTGCCAACGCGCTATCTGTCTCAGGGCTAACAGTACGCGCGTCACACCTTTCTTTTTCCTCGCAAAGGTTTCGCTCTTCCTGTTCTTTCTCCACGCGGAGGCTTTTCTGCGGAATAGTCTCACACCTCTCGCCTGCCTCCTTGTTGAGAAGAGGTACCACTTGCTGGGGACAACCGCCCGACCTCTTGCTCAACTCCATTTCTAACTTACTGAGCTCAGCCTTTAGCTTCAGTAGTTTTGCTTCATTCTCACGTTCGCGCTGACGCCACTTTTCCTCTCTTTCTCGCTCTTCCTGCTGTCTGAGCTGCTCTTTTTCCTGCTCTTTCTTTTTTTGTTCGATGAGACTCCACTCTTCAATGAGCTCCTCATCATCTGCCCCCAAATCAGTAATGGCCTGAATTATCATGGGTTTTCGTGCCAAACCCCTCGTCTCAATCCCCAATTCCTCACACAACAGCAACAGGTCCGACTCCTGCAGTTTCTGTAGGTCCATGATAGTTCTGAGTCTGAGCTATTTCCAAAACAACTATGCAAAAATACCAAACCTGTAAGATTTAAGCACAGGTGTCTACCAGTTCTAAATTTTAACCCTCTTTTAGAACCTGGTCCACATCAAAGGAAAAGCCAAGCACTCACCCACACACGTGATCATGTCCAAGACAGCTGCACTCTCGCTGGCCGACCGTTGTTGTCGCTTGTGGCTTCAGATTCCCATCGCTGATCCACAGTTGTTGGGTCTTCGTATCTCACCAGTCTCTTCGGATCCCAAGGCTTCGGATCCCAGGCTTCGGATCCCAGTTGGGTCTTCGTATCCCAGGCTTCGGATCCCAGGCTTCGGATCCCAGGCTTCGGATCCCAGGCTTCGGATCCCAGGCCTCGGATCCCACGGCTTCGGATCCCACCGCTGGCAACCAGTTGTTAGGTCACGAGGTAGCAGATCCCACCGCTGCCACCAGTTGTTACGACGCAAGGTAGCGGATCCCACCGCTGCCACCCAGTTGTTGCGGCTCGAGGTAGCGTGGCCAGTTGTTGTTGCACCAAGGGGGCTCGTCCGGGATGAAGGAACTGTCTGAACTTCAGATGGTTAGAGATTACAAAAACAAGCAGATTTACTGACAAGAAACTGAGACACTTATTTACAAAAATTTACAACGGAAGAACAAAGAATCAAAATTTAAGAGTTCAAAGCGTCGAGCGTCTGGATGAGCCTGATACTCAAGGCTCAGAGCCACTGGATGAACCTATTACCGAAGGTCCAGAGCGTTCGTGCCCACTTTGGTCGCAGGTTATATAGCCCAAGACTCCGCCCCTGCACCAGGGGACCTTCCATCGCGACACAAAAGATCGGCACCAGCACCACCATCGAAGACCTGTTGAGCCCCCTCACTAGGCGGTAACTCATGGGGAACAAAAGATCGCCACCACACGTCACAGACGCAGCTGGCCAAGACACCTGTTTAGAGCCCGCACGTGGGAACTGGCAAGTCCACATTCCTAAGTCCGCAGTCCGCATTCCTATAGCATTGTGTCGTGTTGACGTCACAGCCGCAGCTGCGCAGGCTTCCTCGGATTCGTTCCGGGTTTTCTTTTCAAGACGAGGGACACCCTTTCTTCTCCTGTTGTCGGTTGCTTCTCGAAGGGGAGGTCGTTTTCGCCGAGCCGAGTGTGGGAAGAGCCTCGTCGGCCACTTCCCAGAAAGTCGCCCTTTTCTGTGAGGTCATCGAGGGGTCAAGTTGAAGTCAAACGACCCGTCAAAATTGCCGCTACGTAGAATCTCCCTCCGTTTCATCTCGGGTCTCAAGATGAGTCGTAACAGTACTTGCAATAAATAATTAAAAAATATCAGGAAACGAGGAAAGTAGTCACAGTGCGGTCGATTTCTAGTGGAGCCTTCTACGGTGCAGTTGCTTTTCAGGAATTCATCAGGCTTTTTGGAGGAAGAGGAACTCATGCGATATAGGTATGCTGACGGTTCCTGAAATGTCGCCTGTGTTGCCCATTCTTATTTACAGAAAGGTCCCAGAGCCCCTGACTCGTAAACAGACGGGGAGCCCGTCGGCCGGAACTTGACCATGGCTCCAACCGCCGCCCTTCATGGTTTCTAACATTCACCTTAAAAACTATCGCCACGGTGCGGATGACAGCTTCCGTATAAGGGGGCTAAGGGTCCGTGGTGGCACCAAGCACCATCACCTTGAGACTCAAGGAGCCGTTGCGATGATGGGAGCGAGATGCTAAAGCCCCGTGCACGTTAAAAAACAACAAACAAACAAAATAATGTATGAATGAGGCAAGATGAACAACTAGATGGGAACTTTCACTCGTAAAAGCGATTGGAAGCGGCAGCATAAAATACCGAGGAAGTAATTTGTGAGGGTAATGAAACAGAACGAAGTTACTCAAATTTAACTTGATTATGACCAAATGTTTCGGAGAATCCCCCAATGTGGAGTAGATTTGTAATAAGGGAGTAATTACTCATTGAGGTCCAAGCTTGCCGTCCTGGTTAGCTCAATTGGTAGAGCGACTGCTCCGGTGTAGCGGTGGTCCTGGGTTCGTACCCCGGACCAGGACGAATTTTTCTATAACTACGAAGTTTCTGAGGAAGCTGTGTAGCTTTCCTTTGTGGCCGTATGGCTGCGCTCGGGTGGACGTCAATGAGTAATTACTCCCTTATTAACTCGATTATGTTGGCTTATGTCGATTATATAAGCTGGATGATTGTCCTCTGCCGTTGGCGCATCTTCCTGACTGCCTTCAGGCTCGCCTAGCTCATTTCTGTCTCAAAACCTGCTTTGTACGAACTATTCAAAGCTATCCTCAACTTCCGATTGGGAAGATATAGATTTGGGCACCTCTGTTTTTTTCCACATCCATGCCGGTATCCCGAATTGGGTCTAAAAATTACAACGAGAAAGCCAAAGGAATGTTCAACACTATAGCAAGGGAACAGCTGTTTGAAATTGGTGGCGAGGTGCTGGAAGTAGTAAGGGAATACGTCTACTTAGGGCAGGTAGTAACCGCAGATCGGGATCGTGAGAGGGAAATAACTAGAAGAATAAGAATGGGACAGAGCGCATATGGCAGGTTCTCTGTGGTCATGAATGGCAGTTTACAAATATCCCTCAAAAGAAAAGTATACAACACTTGTATCTTACCGGCACTCACCTACGGGGCAGAAACGCGGAGGCTAGCGAAAAGGGTTCAATTCAAGTTAATGACAACGCAGTGAGCTACGGAAAGAATAATTATAGTGTAACGTTAAGAGGCCGGAAGTGGGCAGAGAGGGTGAGGGGATAAATGCGGGTTAATAACATCCTAGTCGAAATCGAGAGGAAGAAATGGGCTTGGGCAGGGCATGTTACGCAAATGGAAGATAATCGCTGGTCCTTAAAGGTAACGGAGCGGATTCTAAGAGGCGGCAAGCGTAGCAGTGGACGCAGTAAGTTAGGTGGGCGGATCAGATAAATAAGTTAGCGGGGATACGGTGGCCGCAGCTGGCAAAGGACAGGGTTAACTGTAGAGACATAGCAGAGGCATTTGTCCTGAAGTGGGCGTAGTCAGGCTGATGATGATGATGATGCCGGTAGCACGCCTGAACGATATTCTTTCTCGTGACGTCTCACTTATCTAACTCGGCCACTCTGAAGACCCAGTACTTTCTCCTCTGCCTGCACTGCCCCGGAGATCATAGAGCCAACGATCCATAAAAACCATAAGCAGACTGAATGAATCTATATACAACGCATCAAAATGCGCAACCAGCACCAGACTCCACTTTATTGCAGCACACCCAGCAACGCAACGCCACCCGATTACCATCTAGAATAGCCATCGCAAACAGCGAAGACGCCGCAGTCTCAGAAGCACAGGACAAGCAGCATAACGCACCACTGTCGTAGCCAATGGCATCGGCAAATGCTGCTGACATCCTGCAACGATGTGCCTCGAGTAAAGGCCCTGTGCGCAGCCTAGCATCTAGAAAAACTGACACAGCTACGCCGACTGGTAAGCCAAGCACTCCTTCTTCGATGTTACAACCACACACTACTACTACCATTTACGCAGCTCCACAATATCAACAACATATCCAACACATACCGTCAATGCTAGAATCTGATATGAACAAAACAGAGATCCCGTTAACGTGCTTTGAAAAGACTGAACAGACTTCACCGCCTGACTGACACTGCAAAGAAACTTGACTCAGCCAACGAACGCAACGAAACACGCCAGACATGCTTGAACGCCTTCTCCCAAATGAAAACTTTAGCTGCGAAAACATGGCGTACATTTCTCAGTCGTAAAAGAGGCAAGGAGAACACCTAGGAAACACGAAACATTTTCCGCACAAGCTCATACCGCTATAATGCTGGCACGCAGGACGTATTTCTCATACTACAAAGCACGCTTCTGCAGCCAAAGACAGCACAGACACAGGCACTTTTCGCAACAGACATAAAAAAGACCCTCGATAATGTTACACATGATCTCATACTCAAGTCCGTTCAAGACACACGATGCGGCCCCAACATGTACAATTACATACGCAGTTTTCTCAAAGGTAGGGTAGCCGTTTTCAAGGCAGCGCCGTCTCTCTCTCCTCCCCAGTCAACATTACCCGTGGACCACCTCAAGGATCCATTATATCTCCAACCCTCATTAATATATGCCTGAGAGCTCTATCCACGATCTGAAACCGTCATCCCACATTCTACGCCGTTACCTTGTGGAACGAATCCGGATGTCCAGGGGACGTTGAAACGACCCTCCAGGAAAGCATACACACCATAGTGGATCACTTCGACGTAACCGGATTCAAACCGTCAGCAGAATAGTCGGAATTCCTCCTGATGAATCGAATGCAATACCAAAACAAAACCACCGCCCTGTTACAACTCACCCTACTCGGCAGACAGGCACCAAAGGTGACAGCGTGTAGAATACTCGGACTCCTAATACACGATTACGACAATACAAACTGCAACCATGTACAATTTCAAAAAAGTTTTCCTATTCGTACCGCACAGTGCGTGAGCCACATGACTGAAGGAGCACGAAACATTAACAACAACGGTTTATGGGGTTTGAGGTCCCAAAGCGACTAAGGCTATGAGAGACGCCGTAATGGAGGGCTCCGGAAATTTCGACCACCTGGGGTCACGGAAAACAAACCATACGGTGCGGTTGATGCAGCGCCCAAACGCACTTCTTCGAACTACTTCTTATGAAACGATACTCGAGCAATGAACTTCACAGGATGAGAACGCAAGACAGTTGAAGCCAGGGCTACTGCGCTGCGAACGGAAATTCAGTGACCGCGCATCATGCCTATGCAGCTCCAGGCTAATGACTGGTTATCAGGAAGTGAAAGCCGCGGTCATTGTCTCACGCCTCGATGGACACCTCAACCACGCCGTAGGGGAAGGTGGGAGTGAAAAAAGTAAATTAGCTGTGGTTTAACTACTGCTCAACCTAGTTAGAGAGTGAAAGCTCTAGTGTATCGAGTAACTAGAAGCGGCTTGGCGTCAGTAACGCTGAGAACGTTCCGGACAACTACCAGCACGGGAGCTCGTCGAAGAGGCTGCGTCTTCGTTCCCTTCCACGTCAGCGCCGTCTGCGGCGAGATCAGTCCCGGTAGGCACCTTTTCAACGCGCAGAGTGACGTAATGCTAGGTCACGTGACTTACACTCTGTTATAGGGTATATGACGTCATCCATTCACCCATTGTTATTCTTACATTTTGCTATATTTTTCAAAGTCAGCAGAAGGTCACATCGTGTTTAGCACTTGTAGTTATCCACTGCTATAGAAACATATCAACTCATTAATTGTTGCAATTAAATTGTATAATTAATATTAATTAGGCAAAACTTCATCTTTACAATGATGCATTACATGTGGACATTGTTTACTCCAATGTATTGTCATTACTATACCATGACATCATCATGGTCAACCACAGTAACTAGTACACGCCTAGATGCAATAAGACTAGCGATCCTGCGGCGCTACTCCGCGGCCAAGCGCGGAGCTCGGCGCTGCGACCACCTGTTTCCAGACGCATATCCGTTGTCTAGGCACGCCGTTGCTAACCGCCTGCTACTCCTCTCGAGGCTCCGGCGCCGTTAAGCTTTTGTTATAAAAGACTGCCGAGATCTCACACACCTTATCCGACGGATCCTTAGCAAAAAAGTGTACGACGCCATAGCGCAGTGTGTTAGGTTTTCCACTCTGAGCAGTTTGACACGTTTAAACGCAGGGCAGTCTCCAATGCCTCTCAGGTGGGTGTGGGGGAAGGTGAGGATTCTGAGCACATGGCCACACCATGTCAAAGCTATCGTATATCTCCCCACAGTGCGGGCAGCGCCCATCTATGTACGGATCAAAGTGTTTGGCGATGGCAGAACAGAGAAGAGTTCCTGTCTGCACTGCAGGTGCCGTGGAGTTCGCTCCTCCGCTTTGCTCAGCCCCTTGGCAGGTGTTGGGTAGAGACGGTGGCTGTCGCAGTAATGAATTAAGATTTTGCGGGACCGCAGAAGCGGTTTATGAGCTACTCAGCCAGGAGAACTAGAATGAGGAGCCCGGTGTGTGATCGCTCGGGCGGCCGCATCAGCGGCCTCAATGACCCTGGTGGCAGGAGCCCAGATTACATTTGAACGAGTTGGATCGGCGAGAGCCCGTCTTACAATTTGGGAGGCAAGAGGTGATATTTCCACTGCAAGGTAGCGTTCACAGGCCCGGCGAATGTCTGTGCTAACCGTTCTCGATTTTGGATCGGTGGCAGCGAGAGCTATTGCTATTTCCTCCGCTCGCGTTGAATTCGGGGCCCTAAACGATAGGCCATCGACATTCACTCCCCGGGGGACTACGACAGCCGTGCAGAATCCCGCGGCCGACGGCCCTGTGATGTCTGCGTAGTAGACGCCCTGTTTAGATCCATATTGCCTCTCAAGCGTGCGAACCCGGGCTTGTAGTCTGCCTTTATGTGAAGTCATGTCCATGTTACGCGGGAGCGGAGCGACACAGAGCATATGGCGCCACAGCATCGGCCTCTTTTGATGACGTCGACAATGCTGTCTCATGCCTTTAGTGCCAACTTCAATGTACACACTGTCGAGGCACAAGTGGATACTGTCCTCATTAGGGTCCACGGTAACGTGAAAGTTATCACCCTTAACATTAACCGCTAAGTCGGAATCGCGTAAAGGCCACGGCCACGAGATGCGAGGTGATGAACGCGTCCCTGTTAGCGAGGTAATGGACGTTAAATTTTTCCTTTCCGTTCTTTTGAAAAACAAAAAAGTGTATAAAAGTAGACGATCCATGTGAATGAGCCCGGAATGCAAAAATGAGAAGGTAATGAAATAGCGCTCCGATGATCTGTGCTCCAGCGGCTACGTGGATGTTCACGGCCGCTAGAAATCATTACAGCGCCGGGCAGCATCGCCCTGGCCACTGTGTTCACTCGCGCAAAGCGCCGTAGCGCGGCGGCCGCAAGACATGGACGCAGCGGGCAAAGCGAACGCCGCACTAGGTGTTCACCAGTGTTGTAGGCGTTACCGAAAAAAAGTAACTAAATGCGTTACTCGTTACACTAACAAAAAAAGAACGCGTTACCGCCCTACGTTACCTACAAAAAAGGGGACGCATTTCCGTTACCGTTACCGAAAAAAGGATCGCACGTTACTTTGCCGTTACTCCATGGCCATAAATTTTAATCAGTGGTTCCTCGCTGTAAGAACTCAAGATAACAATTTTATAAAGCTCATACTTCATATAATTCCAACTTCACAAAGAAAACATAGCTGAACTGAACAAATTTACAGTAATTCTGGTGTGCTTCTGCTTACGAAATTACGCGGAAATTGTGTAGCAATAACGAAATGCTTAAATGTCATAGTTCAGAAAAATATATTTGCGCACATAAACAATTTTTTTTTACTTGAACCTGCATAATTATTGCAAAAATGCTGAGTGTTTGCGTCAAGGTGTTCAAGGTCAGCTTCGCTCGCAAAACTTAGCCGCAGTTGCAGATAGAAACATATGGTTGACTGCAATCCCCTTTTCTGTGCTGTATCATTGTACTCTTTCTATGGCTCTCTTGGGGTCAACTTGAAGTGAACTGGCGACATTCATGAGTTTGCTCACAAGAGGGAACTGCTTCCACCAAGAATGCGAGAGTGTCGCCTGGGAACGATACATTTTGGTTGAAAAACAAGCTTACGCAGAAACTCACTTAAAGATTTCTCCAAATGGTTCATTGGTGGCTTGGCATGTGTCCACTCTTTAGAGAGTTGTGTGTGTGGGTGGTTTGGGGGTGAATACAAGTGGGTGACTGCGTGTTCGTGCTTTCTTTTTTAGTTGAGTGCGTCGTCAAGGGCAGGTGTTTTCTGGCATGCATGCGAGCCGCAACAAGGGTCGTCGAGAGCACCGGTAGATTTTGTTTATTTGCACCATCATTTTCGGCGTTTTTTTTTTGAAAAAGAGGCGGAGGGGAACAATTGAAATAAAAAGTAACTAGTAACGTGACACGTCACGTTACCGACAAATGTTAACGTAAGTACGTTGCCCGTTACAGGTCCGAAATGGCAACGAGTACGTTACTCAGTTACCGAAAAAGTAACGCGTTACCGGTAACGCCGTTACTTGTAACGCGTTACCGACAACACTGGTGTTCACTGGTTACCGCTGACCACCCGAGGGCGAGCGGCATCGATTTCTCGCCCTCTATCCTCGGCGCAAGCGAGCGGCAGTATCCGCCGGAGCTGCTTGTGGCCCATTCAGAGCGGCCTGAAACATCCTTAAGTCCGTTCACTTGGACTGCATACGACCCGCATACCTTACGGCACGGTTCGGGTGTCCACCGAGATGTGAGAAAAGCACTGCGCCATTTCCTTTCCCGAAAAGCGAACCAACCAAGCGCATGCCACTGCATGGTCGCGACGCCGAATGCACGCGCCGAACACAATGTTGTACACAGTCCGAAGATGAGTGCTCGAGGCCTAATCTAAAGTACTCTAACGCGGTTAAATATCGCAGGAAGACTGACCAATACGCGGGAGCTTAGCTAGACGCTGGACCATCACCCCACGGTCCGCACTATCCTGCAGCGCCATTTTTACTGAAGAGCTTAAGTGGACATGAAAGCAGAAAAAATTTGGTGCAGTTTGGCCTAAACGACAGCGAACCCTCATGTTTCGTTATGCTGTACAGCCGACGCCGATGAATATCCAGCAGGAAAGGTGCGCTTCTAAGCCGAGTAGTGGACCCCCTGGCATTCCAGGAAAACCAGAAATTCGGGTAGACGAAGGCGAGGTTCCTCCTGGCCCAAGAAAGATTTGGATTGCACGAGCGATCCATACTGCGTGGCAAGGAAGCAAACCCGTTGGGGTGTGCATTTTTGACAAAGGCTCTACACCTTCGCGAACAGTCCCGAAAAAAGCGTAATCACCTGCGAAGAACTGCGATACCTTGCCAGCCTCCTGGTTTCTTCTGGCGGGTGCATGAAAGGCGTGGCAGAATGGCAACGCAAAGGCAGCACGTTGGCAGCGATGAATAGGAATGCCGAGGGTGAAGATAAACGCCACTAAGCTTCTCTGTAATCTTATGATTCCCAACAGCGTTGGCAGTCCATCGCATCTACGATAACATGCATGAATGCAGTTCTGCTTCTTGAGGCGACCGAACTCAAAAGGAATAAAAAAAAATTACGAGTCCAAAAATCTTTTCTAACGCGACGATTCAATGCCACCTTGCGCGACATAGGATACGGTCATGTGTGCAATCGCCAAACTCTTGGAAATTTCACGACAAGGACTTAACTGGGACAACGTCGCGAAGGCTCTCTGCGTGCGCATACTAATTATTCGATGATAATTGCGATGCGTGCTCAGTGGCGTGCACTTAGAATGAAACATCAGATTTAGGCAGGTAGTCAGCAGTAACATCAGTACGCTCAAGTCTCGGCGAAACAAAGACCCTGCTTCTCAACATATGCGCGCTATTGTGAGCGATATGCAAGAGTGAGTAACAGAACGCATGCAGATGCGACTCAAGCGAGCGCCGGTGGTTGAACTTAAAATTGAAGGCTTCTTCGATGTGGATGAAAATGGCTTTCGAAAACACAATATTTTCTCCCTCAGTACCGGATAACAAAATGACTTCTTCACACAGTTAAAGCCTGTTTCACATGCATGCAAGCGAAAACGCTTGCGATTTCTGTCCCCGAAGCAGAAAAACGTGTTTCGAGCGGCCGCGACAGCTACAGGGGCCAATGTGACGATGTTCCGAGAAGTACGAAAGTTTTCGCGGCGTCGCGCCACTCATTCGCTTGAAACATCCTTAACCTTCCCGGTGTTAACACCGGCAAGAACAGTGCTTCTAAATTGAAAACCTGCAGTACTCGCTGAGTGAAGAACTACGGCCCTTACTTCCATCCGTGCTTTCTAGAAGAGGCGAGCCGTGATCGCGTCAAGGCCTGAGTTTCACTTCTACATCGGCCACAGCCACGCGACCACCCTCAGCGGCATATGACTGTATCTGTCACTTTCTTTCACCAGTGCTTCTGCGATTTGGGCAACAAATCTCACGGAGTAAATATAGGTCGTTACGGGTTCTTCGTGTGAGCACTAAAAGCACTTTCTACGCTAATAAAATTCTCGATTGTTGCAAGACTCGCGTATTCAGCAATGCCAATTACAGAACTGACCTGATGCCATCGCACTTACCACTCTTGCTGCTGAGGTTGAAGCTTTGGGGAAGGCTTAGTTCACGCAAACCGATCGTGTTCACACATTGAAGATATCACGCCAACAACACCGCACTTCGAAGACAAGCCGGCACTGGCACGTTGGCAAGAGTTCTTTCTTCCGCCGCAGAACAGAATATCCACCGTGAATGGCGACGGTCAGGCGAACAGCTCACACGAACACGACGTTGTCAGGCGCCGGTGGTAGCTGGAGCTTCAGAATTTTTCAAGCCATAACTTGACAGAAATGACAAACAGGGGCTGGGGTCACATTACGACGAGATGCATAAAGGGCGCATTAGTCCAATAATTAATGCCAGTTTCGAACTACGTCACAAGTAATTAACGAAATGACATCCGAACCCCGCTGTAACGGCGAACCGCCGCCTTGTCTAGGCCAGGTAGGCTTAGGCCTAGTCTCGCTAATTCTCGTCCGCCGGGCGGGAACAAGCGGGCGGCCTGATAGCAGAGTTGATAGCGCGTGCTGCAGTTGAGGCCGCAGCGACTGTTTTGTTTTCGTGTTTTTTAGTTTTCAGACTGCACTGTTTTATCTCGGTTTGAAGCTCACGTTCAGTCGCGCTCGACTGCTTTGCTTTTTAGCAGACGGGAGCATACCAGTGCCACGTAACCTTTCCGCCGCGATTGGAAAGACGGCAACAGAGCATGCTTGGCTGTCGCCGAAACTGCTAGTCCGCTTGACTGGGGATTCCGTAGCGTTACCATACTATCACGAGAACAGTGGCAGGAAGGTTGAAAAATATCCATTTCGACCTTTGGCAGACCTCTAGCGGTCGAACTACTTTTTTCTAGAGTGAAGATCACTTTCCTTAAACAGTGCAACGAAGGTTAGGGGCCAGCTATGCGCATATATTTTTCCGCTCTTCTTGCGGAAATGAATTGCGGCAGAGCATTTGAATATGTTAACACCCCCAAAAAAAGAGAAAGAACATTACTGCCAGCAGCACCAAACCTTGAGTAAAGCGTGTGTAGACACGTGCGTGGAGGCCGCACTTTTTTTTTTTCGGGATTTTGACGGGGTGCTGTTCTTGCAAGAAAGCGTAATTTTTCTACTCATTTTTAGCGATTACAGTGTAGGCGAGATTATGCATGTGTATACTGTTTGTGCGGCCACCCTTGTTTTAAAACGATTCAGCGTGGGTCTGGGGGACCCTTTACGGAGAGAGCCCATTGAAATTATGGATTATGTGCGACGTCCAGCCAGAACTGCTTCCAATAAATTTACCAGACTGGTAGATCCCTTTATTGCCGAAGGTCGCGTCACCTCAAGTTGTTCTCACTTATAATTAAAGCGAAGGCATATGCGTATAGTGGTGGGATTTGTCGTTGGACCATAATCACGGTTTGGCTGACGGTTCGAATCGGTGCTTCGCTCGTGGGACCCACGGCCGTAGGTGAGAGGAGGCTCTCATCTGGCCCTGTTTTCCGCTCGCTGATGAAGGAACTCAGGAAATATGGCATCTTCATCATATTATGAAGAGTGCGTTGTTTGTTGCTCCATGCGGAATGTGCTTGACGAGGAAAATCATACACAATGTCAGCGCTGTATGCCTGCTTTCTTTCAGTTGCCCGGGTGCCATTTTGGGGGGAACAGCATTTACACGCACGGCCCAAACGCGGCTGTATACCGTATTCTGCGCAATAGTCACGAAGCTGTAAACTTATAATCATCGTCTCTTGTTATCGGCGCTGTTCTGCATGCAGAGGCGACAATACTGCGTGTGCACTCTGAGCGCATTCCCGCTTTCCACAACGTTCGTTGGGCAGATAGGTCCTGTATTCGCAAATATCTCATTAGCGTGAATTACGCGCCCCGAGATTCTAAGTAAGCAGCCTCCAAATGCAAAAACTACATTAGGAGAGAGACGGAGAAGAAAACTCGCACGATGGTATATTTTACGATATGTTGAGGTAGAGAATACGAGAGTGACTTCATATATCTGTATTGCTCCAGAGCGCTCTTTTATGTTTATTACGCATACTCCCTGTTCGACTAGCGGTCCTGTCCAGTCCGCCGCTATATAGGCGCTCGGCGTCACCAGTGACCTTCTCCTCAGGCGGCGCGTTTAGCCAACACCCTCTGAAGAATTTTGACAAGAGGGTGTTGGTTTAGCAGCAGGACCGTGCTACATTCATCCCCTCTCGCCACACTACCCTCTCTCCTTCTACGGTAACCATCCTTCTCCCCCTTCTTCCGGAGTAACTGCCTTCCAGGCGGTTCCCGTGGCAACCAGTCTCCGCTTGTGCCTTACGCCCACGCTTTTCCTTCCAAGGTTCTCATTCATCTTCGCGGCAAAAATGGCACGAGAGTTCCCAACTACGTTAACGGAGTGTGGCCACTGTTTATTCGATATGTGAAAATAAGGAGTTTCGCACTCATTGGTTTCAGCGGGCTGCCGGCAGTAACTGATTGTATTGCGTGCAGTGCACATGGGCATGCACCAGAGTAAGTTGGAAAGGATTACTGCGGGAAGCTAAGATATGAAAAGTTCACGACAACTGACGCAAACCACAGAAAAGGAGCCTGAAAGAAATCGAGTGCAGCGCATGGACGGCTGACATTTGCTAAGTGGGCTTGAACCCTGGTTCGTTTTTTTCGCTGGCGAAGCACGCGTGGAATATTCTCGATCTTCGTAGTTTCTTCAGGCATAGTCGGCACTAGCACGAGGTCGAAGCCACGGCTTATCTTTGAGCGCCCGGAACAGATTCGCCACTCGCACCGCGCGCGCCCGCTTGGAAGCGCGGCCCGAAGGTCAGTCTCCACTGTGCACCAATGCAAGCGCCCCCGCACAGGCGCTGCGAACGAAGTAATAACGCGAACGCCGCACTTACTGTCGTCCAGCCAGCGCGACTCAGACTTCCTCGCCCGCCCAAGAGCGCGGAAGTCTTTCACCCTCACGCTCATCATCATCATCATCATCATTTAATGGCCCTTAAAGACCCCTGGCGGGGTATTACATAAGGGGGGGGGGGCGAACATCGAAGCAAGTAATGACATTATTAGGTCAAAAAAATACATATACAAAAAAAGTACAGTAAAACAGTGAAAAAAAAACTGAAAAACAGTATACAGTGAAGAAAAAGTATACAGTGAAACAACCGTTGCTTGGGGAAGAGAAAAAAAAGAAAAACACGTTTATAAATCAGGCAGACAGGTGCAGTAGTATATCAAACAATCATAACATAAAAATAAAACGCAAAGGCAACAGTTACCCACATTGGGATTTCAAGTGCAATGACAGCATTTGGCGGAATTTCAGAGCATCGCGTTCAGTGACAATTAATTCGGGTAGTGAATTCCATTCATTAATGGCAAGAGGCAGAAATGACTTGTTAAATGCGTTTGAGGAGCCATGAAGTCTTAGGATGCTCATGGAGTTGAAAAGACGGCGTGATGTTCGGAGGGGAGGGAGCAGAAGGGAGTGTCGAAGTGAGGGAAAACAATAGTACAATTTATGGAATAATGATAAACGGGCAATTATACGCCTATGCGCGAGAGGCTCGATGTCGGCAGATAATTTTATTTTGGTAATGCTAGAGCGGGTGTCATAGTTGGAGGAAATAAAGCGGGCTGCACGGTTTTGGACGGCTTCTAGGCTGGCTATTAAGTAGGCTTGATGTGGGTTCCATATTGGGGATGCAAATTCAAGTTTGCTACGGACGAAAGTTTTGTAGGCTAGGCTGCGAATGGAAGAAGGGGAGAAACTGAGGTTGCGTCTGATAAAGCCGAGTGTTTTAGATGCATCAGCAGTAATCTTCGTGATGTGCTCGGACCAAGTGAGGTTGCTCGTGATATGGATGCCAAGATACCGGTATGATTCGGCTTTAGTAAGGATGGTTGAACTGAGTGAATAAGCGTAGTCGATATTAGTGCGCTTGCGTGATACCTGCATGTATTTGCATTTCGTTACGTTGAGCGTCATTAGCCATGTGGAACACCAGCTTTCAATCCTGTTTAGGTCACTTTGGAGCAATTCCTGATCATTGTTAGTAGTTATGCGGCGGTACAGGACGCAGTCATCTGCGAAAAGACGAATTGTCGATGAAATGTCGGAAGGAAGATCATTGATGAAGATTAAAAATAAAAGTGGGCCGAGCACCGAGCCCTGAGGCACACCAGAGAAAACTTTTGTTGTGGGAGAATTGTCATTATCGATAGCAGTGAATTGAGAGCGATCAGTTAGGAAGCAGCGAATCCATTTTAATATCAGGGGATCGAGGCATAAGCATGAAAGTTTAGCTAAAAGGCGTTGGTGGGGTACACGATCAAATGCTTTTGAAAAATCAAGGTAAATGACGTCTGTCTGGAATGAAGAATCTAAGTTTAGGTTAAGGTCGGTAGTGAATTCGAATAGTTGGGTTTCGCATGAGTAACCGGAACGGAAGCCGTGCTGATTGGAAAAATAGAAAGAGTTAGAATCAAGGTGAGATGCGGTTTGTGAATATATAATATGCTCTAATAGTTTGCATGCAATGCAGGTTAAAGAAATTGGACGGTAGTTGGACGGATCATGACGGTTGCCTGCTTTAAAAACTGGTACTACTCGACTTAGCTTCCAGTCGTCCGGAATTAAGCTGGTAGCAATAGATTGATCAAAGATTATTTGCAAAATTTGACTGGAGATTTCCTTGGTGCATTTCAGTATCTTAACTGGTATATTGTCTGGTCCCGGGGCACTTGATACTTTAAGTTTTTCGATGAGGCTTCCAATACCGTTAGCTGTTATAGTAACAGGCGGCATTTGCGAAAATGAAAACTTCGATACAGGAGGAATGTCTGAAGTAGATTCATTGGTGAAAACCGAGGAGAAATAAGAGTTCATTACAGCACTGCGTTCGCCTGATGCGACCACAGAGTCATCCGGGTTAACCAAGGAGATGTGATGCGTAGACCTATTACCTGGCGTAAGGAGATTCCAGAATTTCTTTGGATTGGAGCGCATGATTTCTAGCAAGTCCTGGTGGTAAAATTTCTTTTTTGAGCTTCGTAAAAGTCTCGTGTATTCGCAAAGACACGCGAAATACTTATCCCACCTTGAGACACTGGGAGAATGCTTTGCAAGACGGAAAAGACGTTTTTTTTTTCATTAAAAGTTTTCTGAGGGCATTGGAAAACCAAGGTTTGCTGGCATCACCTCGAATGCGTACGAGGGGTACATATAGATGAATAAGTGATATTAATTTTTGTTTGAAGAGCAACCAGTTATCATTGACGGTTCTTGTGGAAGAGGACATACGAAAGTGATGGAAAAACTTGTCTAGCTCAGCAATGATACTTGGAACATCGGCCTTATTATAGTCACGAATGAATTTAACTGAAGGTTGACGAGTAGCGATGGGTATAGATAAGTTAAACAACAAGGTACAATGATCGCTGAAGCCCGGAATGGATGATAATGACTGGACACATTCAGGATCGGAAACAAGAACAAGGTCGAGGGTATTGTTTAGGCGAGTTGGAGTGTGAACTGTTTGCACAAGGTTAAAGGTAAGAACTAAGTTTAGAAACTCACTCGATTGGCCAGAATGTGCGGATAAGTTGTACCAGTCAATATCAGGAAAGTTGAAATCGCCGCATAGTAAGTAAGTTGCATGGGGATAACGGGTATTAAGGTCGAGTAGTATTGAGTACAGTTCATTAACAAATGAAATGTCGCTGTCTGGAGGACGATAGCATGCAAGCAATATGACTGTGCTAGAAGGAAGCAATAACCTTATCGCAACGATTTCATGATTGCAGATGGGCAAAAGAGGAAAAGAAGGCGTGCTCGATTTTACAAAAACCAATACACCACCTCCTCTCCGCATCACCCTATCGCGTCTGTGGACCGTGAAAGATCGCGTATCGTGCAGCAGCTCTTCATTCGAGATGTCCGAGGTCAGCCACGATTCAGTAAATATAGCTATATCAGTATCGCTATCGTTTAGGAAGGCTTCAACGGCATCTTTTTTGGGCAGATAGCTGCGGACGTTGGAAAGTAGAACTGCTAAGGTTTGATAACTCGGGGCTGCGTATGTCACTTGTGGTGACTGACGAAGTAGGTGTGGCGGAGGCCGATGAGCGGATGGCAAACGCTATAACTTCACTTCTTGGACAGAATCTGTTTCAGAGTTATAAATAAATTGACGGTCATTCATCAGGAGCTTGTCGAAACGGATCTTAAATGTGGTGCTTCTTCCTTGGGCGTAAGAATAAAGCTTACTTCTGGCCATTCGCACACGTTTTGAGTAATCTTCGCGAATTGCAAAAGAAGTATTTTTTAGCTTCGATCCTGCCGTTAAAATCCTTGATTTTTCCTTGAAACGGGCCAGTTTGACAACTATTGGGCGATTTTTCTCCTCTTGATAACGCCCTATCCTGTGCGCCCGTTCAATGTCATCAGGGCTGACGGTAAGGCTAAGTTTTTCTGAACAAAAAGAAATAATCAGAGACTCAGACTGAGCCCAGGTTTCAGCGCGATCATCCTTAATTCCAAAAAAGATCAAATTGCCGCGGCGAAGGCGATTCTCTGCGTCATCATATTTGTCGGCAAGAACTTTAATTTCCGCAGAAAATTTTTCTACATTCGTTTGTGAAGTGCTAGAAGAATTGGGGTCGATTTGTTGATTCAGCTCGGCAATTTTTTCCAGTGCATCAACGCGAGAAGACAAGCGGCTGACCACACCTTCAATATCAGTTTGTGCAGCACGTATTTTTGCGAGTTCAGCAAGGACTATGGCTTGGGACTGTTCTAAGCGAAACAGTGTCTGCGAAATTGATTCAAGCGATACAGGTGTGTCCTCTTCTGTAGGACCAGGATTTAGTTCAACGTCACCCGAGAGGACAAGCAAGAGGCATACCAGGTGGGCGTTGAGACAAAAGTAACATGACAGGCACATTACTCTACGGTAGAAGTCAAGCAGGTCAGCGGGGCACGACACTGCGACCAAGAAGGGGTTGCTAGTACGGACAGAGTTGGCATGAGGTAGGTAACTAACCTGCGCAAAGAGTGGCGGTTTCATGACCACGTTCGTTGCAGTGGCGTGCCCCGAATGGCCCCAGAACGATAGCTGCATTTGTAGTCGAGGCGTGGCTCCTGTGGTGACGGTGGTGTGTGGTTGCCAGGCAGGCGTTTCGACTGTAGCTGGATGTGGCGGATGGAACGTGTCTTCTGCTGTCTTGGCGATGAACACGGGAAGCTGCGAAGCAGCCTCACCGAGGTGACGGGCGGTGGCGGGGTAGATGCTGCCAAGGCAGGAATTCAGCGCAGCAAAGATCCAAAGCAGGAAGGCCTGCGCAAAGAGTGGCGGTTTCATGACCACGTTCGTTGCAGTGGCGTGCCCCGAATGGCCCCAGAACGATAGCTGCATTTGTAGTCGAGGCGTGGCTCCTGTGGTGACGGTGGTGTGTGGTTGCCAGGCAGGCGTTTCGACTGTAGCTGGATGTGGCGGATGGAACGTGTCTTCTGCTGTCTTGGCGATGAACACGGGAAGCTGCGAAGCAGCCTCACCGAGGTGACGGGCGGTGGCGGGGTAGATGCTGCCAAGGCAGGAATTCAGCGCAGCAAAGATCCAAAGCAGGAAGGCCTGCGCAAAGAGTGGCGGTTTCATGACCACGTTCGTTGCAGTGGCGTGCCCCGAATGGCCCCAGAACGATAGCTGCATTTGTAGTCGAGGCGTGGCTCCTGTGGTGACGGTGGTGTGTGGTTGCCAGGCAGGCGTTTCGACTGTAGCTGGATGTGGCGGATGGAACGTGTCTTCTGCTGTCTTGGCGATGAACACGGGAAGCTGCGAAGCAGCCTCACCGAGGTGACGGGCGGTGGCGGGGTAGATGCTGCCAAGGCAGGAATTCAGCGCAGCAAAGATCCAAAGCAGGAAGGCCTGCGCAAAGAGTGGCGGTTTCATGACCACGTTCGTTGCAGTGGCGTGCCCCCATACCCAGGTGCCATACCCAGGTGCGCTCCATACCCAGGTGCCAAGTGCGCGTGGGAGACGGGCGCCACCATCGGCTCAAGCAGCCGCTTCGCGGTGATGGGCTGCATATTTTTGAGAAATACTGTATGTATGTTGTCCATGAAGACGTTTATGAAGAACTCTTCGGCCGGAAGGGACGCCACTGCTTTGCGACATTCCCTGCGAAACGGTGGTGGGCTGAAGCCTCGGGGTGAGAAATCGCCACCTTCCAGAAGCGCCACCCACCCACCCAACGGCGTGGGCCTGGGCGAAAAAGTGGTGCCGACGAGGACACCAACGACGAAGCCGGATTTTCTACAAAACAGGAGCGTTAGCGTTAAAAGTAAATGGTTTGGTTTGGTTTGGTTTATGGGGTTTAACGTCCCAAAGCGACTAAGGCTATGAGAGACGCCGTAGTGAAGGGCTCCGGAAATTTCGACCACCTGGGGTTCTTTAACGTGCACTGACATCGCACAGTACACGGGCCTCTAGAATTTCTCCTCCAAAGAAATTCTAGCCGCCGCGGCCGGGATAAAAGTAAATGGAGCTCACCAACATCCGCCGGTGGGTGAGCGGTCAGAAAAACCTTCACCCACCAGAAGCTCACGCAGAAGCGGAACGAAAACAGAGGCGAAGTCAAGTTCAAAGACGCAATGTGAAGGCGGCAATGTAAAAATGAAATGTACAAACAATACTGCGAACGCCCATTTTCAGCGTCACATCGTATGATCGCCCGCGAGTTTTAAAATGCTTCGCTGGTAAAAAAATTCTCCTATTTTGAGATCGAACTGAAATCATCTGACCGGAACATTGCTATTGGCTGGAATGAGGTGACGTCACAAGACGGGATCATGCCCATTGGCTGGAGGTAAGTGAAGTCGTCAGAAGGGAGCATTTCCATTGGCTACAGGGAACCGACATGACAAGACGGGAGCATTTCCACTGACATTGGAGAGGCCTTTGCCCTGCAGTAGGCGTATTAAGGTTGATGATGATGAAGATTCTCACTGGCTGCAGAGAAGTGACTTCACAAGACCATAGCGTTTCCATTGGCTGGAGGGAAGTGGCGTCACCAGACGGGAGCATTCCCATTGGCTGGAGGGAACCGACTTCACCAGACGGCAGCATTCCAATTGGCTGGAAGGAACTGACGTCACCATAGGGGAGAGTCGCGTCAACAAGTATGAGGCCGTGATGAGGAAAACATGGACTGATTTAGTGGCAGTAGTGTCGCGGTTCAATGCGCTGCCTTGAGCCAGCAGGAACATACGAAAGGGTCCAGCGCGAGGAGGGAGCCCAGGCAGGATGCTGCTAGGTGTTGTCTTCATGGACGGCCGCTGCCACCGGTGCTGCGCGAGACCAGTGCTGCTTCTACAGCAGCATTCCTATTGGCTGGAGGAAACTGACTTCACAAGACGGGAACATTTCCACTGGACAGAAGTGACGTCCCCAGCCAGAAGTTACGTCACTTTCAGTAAACACGCCACCAGCTTTTAATGCTATCGCATTGCTAACCATGTAAATTGGTTAATAATAATAGGTAAATGTAATAGGTAAATAGGTCCACGGGCATTTTTTTTTGTCACCCTGGCTCCAGCAAGACCGCTTCCGGTGGTGACGCAGCCCTCGTCGACTTGATATAGTCGGACTGACACCGTCAGTCCGACTATATCCGTCAGAAAGATCACATTACACGAAAAGCCGTTACATTGAGATTACCCGCTATGGACTTAATTTAGCTTACCGTCACAGCACCAGCTGGAGCACTCCTTGTATCATATCAGATCGTAAATCGTGGCCTGCAAATCATCTGGGTGCTATGCATTGCCACGTGCTTTTCCCATGTCATCTGCGTGCACTGACCCCTTTCCACCTTCGGGTATAAATAACTCCGATCAATAGATCAGGGCGTTCACTATTTCTTGACAACCTGGCTGTTCACTTTTGTCGTTCCACTCAAGGACGATACATGGCGCCAGAAGTGGGATGCAATGGAGCAAGTAAGGCAGTCGGAACCCCTGCGTTTGACAACGGACGGAGGACGGAATTGGAAGCTATTTCGTCGGAAGTACGAATTTTTTCTTCGAGCCATGGCATGCGATGACAAACCAAGATCAGAGGCGTCAAAGACGGTCCTGCTGCTCAGCGTTGCGGGTGAGGAAGGCTTGGACGTTTTCAACAACTTCGTGTTCACACGAGAAGAAAGCGAGGAAGACTGCGCTACCGTGATTTCAAAGTTAGAAGTGTTAAGTTGCTGCCCGACATGACAGCCAGTTCGGTGATCGAGAGATTCATTATCAGCCTGACTACGCCCACTGCAGGGCAAAGGCCTCTCCAATTAACCCTGCCCTTCGCCAGTTGCGGCCACCGTATCCCCGGCACCTTCTTGATCTTATCCGCCCATCTAACTTTCTGCCGCCCCCTGCTATGCTTGCCTTCTCTTGGTATCCACTCAGTTACCCTTAGGGTTGGTTAGTTGGTTGCGACTGAGAGAAGGATGAAAAGGAAAGTGCACGGGCCTGCCAACTGGCTCAAGCCGAGCCACCACCGCTGCCACGTGCAGATAGAAGAGAGTTGAAAGATAAGAGGACAGAGCAAAGACGCGCGTCGCAACAACCGCGTCCGCCGGAACGGACGCTGGCTGAAAAATACAGATACACGGCCGCAGCCCGCAGGCTGCAAACCGAATGCCACAGATATATTAGCTACCAGCGGTTATCTTCCCTTCGCATTACATGCCTTGCCCAAGCCCACTTCTTCCTCTTGATTTCATATAGGGTGTCATTAACCCGCCTTTGTTCCCTCATCCACTCCGCCCGCTTCCGATCTCTTAACGTTACACCAATCATTTTCCTTTATTAGCTCGCTGCGTTGTCCTTAGCTTAAGCTGAACCCTCTTTGTTAGCGTCCCCGTTTCTGCCCCATAGGTGAATACCGGTAAGATACAGCGGTTGTAAACTTTTCTCTTGGGGGATATGGATAAACTGCCATCCATGATCTGAGAGAACCTGCCATATGCTCTCCGCCCCATTCTTATTTTTCTAATTATTTCCCTCTCATGATCCAGAGCAGCTGTCACTACCTGCCCTACATAGGCATCATCCCTTACTACTTCTAGCACCACGCCACCCATTGCGAACTGCTGCTCTCTTGCTAGACTGTTGAACATTACTTTCGTTTTCTGCATGTTAATTTTTCCCACAGTTCAGCATTGACGAGTTTTTTCTTTTTGCACGGCTTTATGATTGCAAGCATGTTAAATTTAGCCAGGAATATTCCCAACCTAACGGGCTTGCAGAAAAGGGTGTGCAAATCGTGAAGCGGATTCTGATGAAATCGAAAGCGGCAAATGGGTGTTTCTGGATGGACATGTTGAATTACAGGGCCAGTCCCACCGAAGATGGTCGGTCTCCAGGCGAGCTGCTGCAAGGGAGGCGGCTACGCACACCAGTGCCGGACTTCAATCCCATGCCGGTGATACAGGTGAAGGCACGCAGCCGGATAAGTCGCAAGGAGTGCGCTGTATCTCGCCTCAGCAACGACTTGGTGCGTTTGAATGGAATGTCCTGGGCACGGAAAAAAAACGTGATTGGACCGGTCCGGCCACGAGCCTTTTATGTGCGCACAGAAAACGGTGCTGCTCTTCGGCGCAACCAGCGGCACCTTTTGACAACGAGGGAACGGTGTAATATCAGTTCGTCACAAGGGCTGGAGACAACAGTCACTGCGCCTACACCGACAACACCGACGCTCTCGTCGCAGCATAAAGAGGCATTGGCAACGGGCAATCCGGCTTAAATAACTCAGCGGCCATCGGTCCAACCACCGCGAAGGACGACACAACAAATGCGGCCACCGGAGCGTCTGCGTTACTACCAGCGATTCCGGCAGACAAGCCAACGATGTCGAGTTTGGTGCTGAACAGTTGAGCCGGAGGATGTATCATACCAGATCGTGGTCTGCAAGTTATCTGGGTACTGATGTGCTCGGGGATCGGGACCAGGGTCTTCACCGCATTAGGGCGAAGCAAGCAGACTACGGAGAGAAGCCTTCGGGAGGAATAGCAAGCTTGAAGGTTTATTTTACATCATGTACAGTAGCAAGGAGACCAAAGTCAGAAAATGGGGGAGGATCCCTGGCACCCCACAGATTGCTACTTAAATGCAGTTCACATTCCCCAGGCACCCGGCTAGGGAATCTGATGTCTGGTTGAGCGTCCAATGGGCCGCCAGCGTCTTCCTAGGCTCCGCCCTCCTCACGTGGCCGCGCACACCGCACAGACACACACACACACAGGCAAGGAGGAACTTGGCGTCTCTCAGTCGCGAACTGTTGGTTTTCCGCGGGACGACCAGGCCCAAAGGTCGTTGCTGCTGTGTGATGACCTTGATTGATGGGGACGCGAGCGCTGACCGCTCACCGGTGACCTCTTCAGTTCGGTGGGAGGGACAAATCAGCCGTGTCGCCTCTCCGCTTTGTCGGCTCCTCAGGGCGCACGCGGGCACTGAGTTGGCGGCGCCGTCGCCCCGCCATCGTCTCCACTGGGTCTCGTCCGTCGGTCCACGGCAGTCCGGGAGAAGCGCCGCACTCAGCCTCCCCGGCGAAGGGGATTAGACGCCTTTGTGTACGCCGACGCCGTTGCCAGTAGCTGCCCCACGCAGTGTCTCTTTTGTCTTCCCCGAGCAGCAGCGCTTCGGCCAAAGTGGCCTGATGGCGCCCGATTGGCTCGCCTGTTTCCGCTGCCAGTCCCCAGGAGCGCAGTCCGGCACCAGAGCCGCATTCAGCATCGCCGGCGAAGGGGATTAGAGCCTTTGTCCACGCCAACACCGTCGCCAGAAGCCGCCCCCAGGCAGTGTCTCTTTCGTCTCCTCCGAACAGCAGCGCTTTCGGCCGTTTACCTGACGGCGCCTGACTGGCTCGCCATTCTCCGCTGGCTGGGCCTCCGATCATTACAGTACTGTGCAGTGCCACGTGTTTTCCTCGCCCTCTGCGTGCACTAACCGCCTTCCACCTTCGGGTATAAATAACACCGAACAATAAATGAGGGGGTTCACTGTTTTTTGGCAACCTGGCTGTTCATTCTTGTCCCACTCAAGGACGATACACTCCTCACGAGTACGTGGCTGCTTCGTCTTTGCGGTTCAGAGCAGAGGTTGCGCGGTGGGTGGCGTGAAGCTCCTTCGCCATGGCAGATGCGAGACAAATTGTCTCAGCAGCAGTAAGGAGCCGAGATTCGGTGTGCTCGTGGGCGTCGTCCACGTAGGCGAGATAACCGCTGGTCCTTAAAGGGCAACTACAGAAGTTTTAGAAATCGACGAGATTAAGAGGGTCGAATGTGCGAAACTTGCAGGTAAAGCATGCGAAGTCCTTTTGGGGGTAGCATTTGAAGTGGTTTCGTCATCGACGATTCAAACAGCGACAGCCTTAAAGCTTCTCCGCAGCGCACAACGCCAAATGGGGGAGGGGAAAGGGGGGGGGGCATGATGACGTCATCGAAGGTATCACTACATTTACAACGCACAAACGCCTGCTTTGAAGCAAAAACCGACGCAATCGAAGGCACAGTCCGCCGAACGTTGTTTGGCAGCATCCAACGAGGCACGGCAGGGTTTGGCTGACGGCAGCAGTAATTTGAAATCATACCTTCCGTGACACCCCACTGAATTTCCCCGCATTCCTGTAGTGCTTTCTGGAGAAGCGCAAAATTGATTGCGTCATCGTTTTGAAATACTAGTGCAACAAAACTTGGTATGATTTGCCTACAGCCCATACAGATTTGAATTCTTGAACATTGCGAAATTCTCAAAGTGGTGCAGTTGCCCTTTAAGGGCAACGGAGTTGATTCCAATGGAAGGCAAGCGTAGCAGGGGGCGGCAGAGTTAGGTGGGCGGATGAGATGAAGTAGTTTGCGGGGACACAGTGGCCGCAGCTTGCAAAGAACAGGGTTAATTGGAGAGACCTTCGCCCTGCTGTGGGCGTAGTCAGGCTGATGATGATGATGATCGCAAGAGTAAGAGAGAAGCATCCGTACCAGCTAGCTACCTTGGCCGTGGCCGGTCCGTTGGGCTATGAGGGACGCCGTAGTGAAGGGCTCCGGAAGTTTTGACCACCTGGGGTTCTTTAACGTGCACTGACATCGCACAGCCCACGGGCCTATAGAATTTCGCCTCCATCGAAATTCAGCCGCGGCAGTTGTATCGCCGCGGCAGTTGGCACAAAAAAATAGTGTCCGGAGGGCCATTTTCGACCCCCACTAACGATGGACTACCTCGGGCACTATTCTGGGCGAAGTTTCTCGCATCGTCGATGGTTTCGCTCAAAGCATCGCCTATGGCTTTGTGTTACAGCTTTGTTAAAAAGGTCACCTGTGCCGGCGTCACTGATTATTCTTTTAAAAATGAACGCCAGGAAAAGGAACTCTGCTTATACAGCACTTTACCGGCCTTTTCTGTCCCTTTCTTGTATGGTAAGGATGCTCAGGTGCCCGCGAGCCGCGTTCAGAAGAGGAGCGCCTATTCTTAGAGGTCGTCCGAGGTATCTGTGTGCGACAGACACAAAAGTTTAACCCAAGAAAAGGAAGCCACTCGCCTTGGAAGCAATTAACTCTCGGAGTTTTCAGTGTTCGCACCCGCGCTTGACGATCGACGCCAAGCGAGCGCGATCGTATGCAGCAATCTGTTACCCTGGCTCTGCTTACTGATTTCCGCATGTTGTTTACATCCTCTATACTTCCCCCCGGGCAGCCTTCATGCGCCGCAGCCACCGGTAGCACCTCAGAAGCACCGGCTGGCCGCGCGTCCACTGAAGCCACACGCACTCCGCTCCTTCTCGCACGCATCTGCTACAGAGGCCAGACCGTGAAAGCGTAGCAATTTGCATCTCGATGGAAAGTTATTTTGGGCGTCGAGACTAAGCGGTGACCAACTCGGCTTGCTCGTGTCCGTGTAACGCTCTCGCCGGCACTCGATAGCCATCGGCGGTGCCGGTCTCTTCCGAGAGAGCAAACTGAAAGCTGTCTCCTCGCATGGAGTACAAAGCGCAGAGCGCCACTGAGCACACGTTTTGTCGGAGGAGGCGTCCAAGCTGAGCGCAAGAAATGCTCACCTGCGGTAGCATCCGTCCGCTCACGAGCTATCGCTGCGACCGGGAGCGCGAGTCGGGAAGCGGACGCGTGGATGACCTCTGGCGCGCCTTACCACTGCTGCTTTGGAAAGACTAACGAGGAAATTATTTTCCCTCGGCTCGGCATCCTACGTCCTGGTGCGTTTGCGGGGACTGCCACTCTTGCTGCCTTGCAACTTCACTTTCTGAGTGACTAATGAAGGTCATTCCTTTGTAAAACAGAATCTGGATGGTAAATATACGCTAAGTGACGACTCCGTATCGTCGCGGATTGAGAGTTGATTTTCAGCGTGTTCTTGAAATTTTCAGTATCTCTTGAAATTCTTTCTGAATGATTTTGGCGGCCAAAGATGGTATTCTCTACTTTAATTTATGAGCCAGCCTAAAATCACCTTTTTAGGCTCACGTTTAAGGAGCCCAGCGCTTTGCTTGGCCTTTGTTGTTGGTTGCTTGCACGGTACCCACACGAATCAATTTTCAAATACTTGCTAATGTCATTGTGTGGGACATGGCCGTCTTTATGTTACTTAATATTAGATTTAGAGTTTAAGACAATACCATTTATGCATTCTTTTACGATATGGGCAGATCTAAGCACGATAAACGAACTGACGCCTTTAACTTCTGCCAGCACATTTATTCGAGATGAGAGCTCGCCGATAACAGGGTACAGACATCAACGGAGACAGAGCGTTCTGGCGCGTGACTGCATTGCAGAGAAAGGCGCGTGACTGCATTGCTACGCCGCTTGACCGCTCAGCAATGCATGGCTAACAACAAAATTGTGCCCAGAACGAACGAATCCTTGCAGGCAGCCAGGAGGAACGGGACAAGATTACATTAATGCTATTGATGGCAACGTTTTTCCTGCGTGTAGATTAAGAGTTGTGTATCCTGCGAAGAAGAGATCATAGAAGGCCAGAATGAGATAGCATGAGAAATAGAAGTGAATGTGACGCAGTGGGGAATGGTTTAGCTTTGATCTACCATGATGCAGTATCAATTTCATTCCACGACGACATGCGATAAAACATTCTGAGAAACCTAAGTTACCTGGCAGCTACACGAATATCGAGCGCTAAAACCGTGTTGAATGAAGAGAAAGAAATTGCTAGCTTTTAAGTACTGAAATATGTTAGGGTAAATCATTTAGCGTTTTGTAACACGTTTGGTGAAGGAGATTTGCCTGCAAAGCACGACGTGTTTATTAGGATAACTATTATCAAATGATACCGCCTTTGGGGTTTTCCTTTCCGAAGGGACTTCATGTGAGCACAGGCACAAATAAAAACCCAAATTTTTATCAGTCTACGTGGTGCACTTTTTAAATTTAAAGCAATGACTTAGGTCACATCCAGTGAATTAATGAGGCATTTAAAGGTGCAATAAAAAGGAATTTGAACTCGTCTTTTTCACCGCAGGGGCTCGATATACACGTTTCGAGCATTCTTAGAAACCTCAAGTAATTGCCCTGTGCGGTCGAGTTCACTCATTTAAATCGTATTAAACATCCCGGCTCCCGCCTTTTTCAAAATCACCTCTGACGGTAAGGAGGAGTCAACCAACCTTTCATCCAGTCCCGTGGCGGCTTGCCGCTTTGCCATCGGTGGAGTGATACGTCCGATCGGCGAAAGCAAAGAGTCCACGAGTAATTTTATTTCTGTGGGCCTAATTTGCAGCTATGTAGTCTCTGACTGGAGCTATTCATTCAAGGAAACCTAAAAAAAGAAACAAAGTAAAAGCGAAAGCGAAGCCACCAGGCGACTGCCTGAAAGGCGCTCCACGCATTAGTTGACTCCTATTTCAGCGGTGAGCTCAAAAAGAAGGCGGGAGGCGGGTAGTTCAATCCGATTTAAATTAGAGAAATTGGCCACAAAAGACAATAATTCGAAGTTTCTAAGAATGCTCGGAATGTGTAGATCGAGTTCTCGCTGTAAAAAGACTACTTAAGATTCCCCTTTAGTGCACCTTTAATTATGTAAGATATATTAGAACGCAATGATAGTTTACTAAGAAGTACAGCATCGGGTGCGCACTGCGAGCGGATGTGATGTGAAAGTTTTATCAACAAAAGTATTTGTAAAAAATACGTGGCCCGCGGTTTGTTTCCATATGGACTGTGCAGTTTGCTTCTTTTGTAGAGCATCAAATGCACATCTGCCAAAGCTTGAAGACAAAGGAAAACAGCGGTCCTTCTCGTCGGTTCTTTCCGGGCTTCCGGTTTAACGCGGACCTAGAAAGATTTGCTGAGGCAATCTCGGATGGTGTTGCCCGTTGAGGAGACGCTGTGGGAAAAGTTGTGATGCTGCGATATCGCTGGGGCGTTCTACTTGGCCAGGCTCTCAGACAATGACGTGTGGCCCTCATGGTGCTACTGCGATATTGGGCGGGAAACGAAACGTACGCTTTACAATTTATTGGTGACGAAGAATTCCATCTGGGGACTTGGAAGGGGGGGGGGGGGGGGGGGGGGGCTCTATTTAGAGTAGTTTTGCGTCAAAGTCGAGCGAAGTGGTAGTTCTAAAACTAAGGCACACGTTAGCTGCTAAGGAACGTGGTGGCCTTACTTATCGTTAAAATTGGCAACCAGGCTGCCGCCAAAACAAGTGCTCGGGACAAGCAGTTTTGCGGGCAGTGGCAGCGAGCAGCAGTCAGGTGCTGGCCACGGATGAAGATCTGCAGAATGAACGCGGTCGGTGAAGACGGCCAACCGCCGTTTGCCAACTGTGACACTGCCATTAACGCCACCATTCGTTTGGTTACGTATTCAGAGGATGGTCCAGAAGGCACCCAACAATTTTATAAGAGCGCGTATCACAGGTCTCTGCAGTTTTCCTGCAACTGAAACTGAAAGAGGAAGCATTCAAGCATTCAGGCTCCGAGACGTGAGGTTTTCTGCCGTCCTCCGTAGGGACAGCGAACGCCATCGAAGGACATGAGTAATCAGTAT
Source organism: Amblyomma mixtum (assembly GCF_055824585.1). Classification (NCBI taxonomy): domain Eukaryota; kingdom Metazoa; phylum Arthropoda; class Arachnida; order Ixodida; family Ixodidae; genus Amblyomma; species Amblyomma mixtum. The sequence continues at coordinate 112,014,211 of NC_143017.1, read as the reverse complement.
GTGGCGTCATTCAGATTCAATTTGTGCGCATGGGTTGCCCCAAGTACACGTCCTACGAATGTTCATTAAGATGTTGAAGACACACCTTCACGAGTAATAGAAAAATAGAAGTATTTTTAAGACCCACGCTGGAACGCAATATGCAATCCAAGCTTAAGTGATGTCATCAAGAAAACATTTCTTCCTGACAAAACTCACTTACTGCTCGGAAGATAGAATCGGTGATTCTGCTTGGAACACCTGCCGGGCCTATGCTGATGACTGTGGTGCTCGTGATAGGACGTCATAGGTCGTCGCCAAGATGGCCGGAAAGAGCAATACAATCACGGCATCGTATTGTTCCACGCATTCCATTTTAGAAGCGCGTGTTTGCTCATGGTGATGGTTTCCAACTGGAGAAGTATCAGTCGCCCGCACAGGACCGACGCGCATTAAAACAATACACTTTGGATTTCAGGCCCATAACAGCCAGCATCAGAATCCAATCATCTCATAAAGACAAATGTGCAAGCAGTTACACAGCAAACACGGGTACATCGGGAGCTCTGAACAATGCGTCGTTTGCTGCTACGTTCGGCTTTCTCCTCGAGAAGCCAGACATTTTGTGACGTGCGACCGCTTCAGTGAATAATCACGGCCTTTGAAGCTTGAGAAAAAAGTGCTGAAGCCAGGAACTTGGCACTTTAAACTACGCGAAGGCTTCGTGATGATTGTGGCGAAGTCTATTGCGCTGCTGCCGCGCAGCCTGTGTACGCTTCACCTCGACTCGTCCTGGGCATCAACTACACGTCTCCGCTCCTCCGCCCAGGATCGGCGGAAAGGGGTCAAGAGTAACGGTCACTGGCAGTGTTGCATATTGCATCAGCGGCGAGGCAGGCCGTGGAGTGGCGTGGGCCCTGTCTGAACCATGCGCCGCCCACTCATCTTACGTGCCTCGGACGCCGAGGCCCGCCCGTAGTGCACTCTGGCTCCCGAGACGACGCGAAGGTCAGGAGGCACTACCTGTATGCAGGTGTGGCAGCCAATGTGAGATAACATTTAAAGCGATAGCGAAGCGTTCTATAGCATCGGAAGCAAATCACTGTCACTATTAGGCAAAACGTTTATTTTCTTTTTTTTTTTTTTAGCGCAGAAATGAACCGTAAGCCAAGTGCTCCAAATTTCCAAAGCGACTCCTTTGTGTACGCAATGCAGTTCTCACAGAGATAGCAATAAAGGACATCCATGCGTTTTTTAGGCATGAACTCCGTATACACGGACACGAACATCCTTCGTCAGTAGTTTAGAGCCCACGGAGTTTGCTTTCAAGCCGTGTAGTGGGACTCCTGCAGAATTCGAGGAAGTGTTACCCATTGGAAGAGGCAGGCCCGAAAATCTTCCTACCGTCAGAAGATTTGAGCACTACGGACGCACTTCAAGCCACATGGTATGGCTGAGATGCAAACTCCCTGGACTCTAGACTTTTGACAAAGGGTGTACAGCACATAAACTTTTGACAAATGGTGTAAAGCACGCATAGTATACAGGTGGTTTCACGCAACTTGAAGCAACGAAAAAAAAAAGCGCTGCACTGCAGCTAGGTGAAACTAAAAACACATTGTTTGCCGCCATGTGCAGCTCCTTGGCGTCATTTTTATAATCCACATAATTGCTTAATTATTATTTATACAAAAGTTTTATAATTCGCTTTAAGACAACGTTCGTTTCATTATGTTGTAGAAGTAGTTCAGAGACAACATTGCAACCTACCTCCTACGTTGCCCTTACTTCCGGCATGTAATGAAAAACCAAGAAATATGAAATAAAAATACGTCATTGCGCTCTTCCGCTAACATATTGTATCTGCTGCCAGGTGCGTTTGAAATGCATGAAGAGTGCGCGCACACCTAATCGAAGCCCCGCCGCTATGGCTCAGGGGTTATGGTACTCGGCTGCTGACCCGAAAGACGCGGGTACGACCCCGGCCGCGGCGGCCGAATTTCGATGGAGGCGACATTCTAGAGGCCCGTGTACTGTGCGATGTCAGTGCACGTTAAAGAACCCCAGGTGATCGAAATTTCCGGAGGCCTTCATTACGGCGTCCCTCATAGCTTGAGTCGATTTGGGACGTTAAACCCTAATAAACCAAACTAATAAACCAAACACCGTCTCGAAGAGAGCTGGCGGACATCGCTGACAGCACTCTTTATATTTCGTCTGCACATTCTTCCCGTGGATGGCAAGCGCGCTCAGTGATCGGGGATAAGTGATAGGCAAGTCCCGGGCAACCACTTCAGACGGAGTTTTTATTGAGCCATAAATTGTGCACACAAAAAAAAAACGCCTGACGATTAAGTCTGCATGGTTAAGCCAAATACAAAAATAGGTACTCTAGCACTTCGATTTTCACCTAGGTTTCGGTTTTTGTGAGGCTTGGTGTTCAGAGTCAAGCAGGCTTGAGAGAAAGGTTGGTTGAACCGGTGAGTGGGGGCCTTGGTCCTAGCGCACTCAAACTGGAGGGCACACTTAAACTCCGCCTGGAGGGTAGGAAGCGATAGCGTTAATGGGTGAATGTTCATATAATGATTCAATGAACGCGCCCTAATTCAACCAAATCCCGCAGTCAAAAAGGCTGCTGCGAAGGGTTAACGGGACAAGCACGCCTCTAATACACCACCAAGAGGTTCCGGAAAACGAACGCAAAGAGCTGAAAATTTTGTTCTTAGGCCATTTTATCGAGGCACTTCCCATCTTATTCAGCAATGTCGCCACATTTGTGTGTTGTTTATAAGTTAGCCCGGGATAATGATTAAAGTGACGTCGTACTCACAGTAGTTTATTCGTATCGTAAGAAGTGCCACCTGCTTTTTTCGTTTTGTACTTCTTTTTCCTGAAATTTCGCTTCTGTTCTAGGAAATTAGCCACATTTTCTTCCTTATGTGCTGTAGCCGTAGAGACTACGGCTTATATTCGTGTAAACGCAAATTTAATAATTAGAGCGCCCGAATGCATAAAAGTACGAACCAAATAGTTAATGGAACCCAGCGTTACATCCAGGTTCGTAAGAGAACGCCATGTTTAATATCTTGCTCCCATCGCTTGTCGAAAGGCGAAGTAAAGTTGGAACACTGATTTGCCGGAGCCTCCAACGTGTAAGACATTAAATAGCCTGCGATGTTTTTCTGCTCTACTACTCGCGAGCGATTTGAGCAAGTGTGAAACGTTCGGGAACAATGCGGCGACGGTGCACCCTCTGCAGTCTTTGGTTTGCCCCGCAGCAATTGTTTGACGGCTGCGGTGGAAATCGAAGTATTCGTAAAGGACGTTCGGAGGGACGCACAAAAAACATGGCCACAGAGAAAGACCGCATGCAGGTGATGCCATTCGGTCTTCCAAGAACGCTTCTTCGCTTTTGTTGTCTCCCGTTCAGGCAGCAGGCGACGCGACAGCCCAGATGTTCGTCCCACGATGCCCCGTTAGGCGTGACTAAACGGCAACGACACGGGAAGCTCGAGAAAAAACCTTCGTTTTCAGCGCGTGTGCTAATATTATTCCTGGCGTCAGCCTTGGTGCTTGCCCCCACAGGGCGAGTAAGCTCCTCATCAATCCGTCAGCCGCGAAACCGGAGTGGCAAGCTCTGCCTGTTTGCGCGAGGCTGCACGCGGGGTTTGCAGGCACCTCTGCGAGCCTTGACGCTCGGGAGACGAAACAACAGAAAAGGCCGCCCACGGACGCGTCCTTCGTCGGGACACGCTCGCCGTCAGCTTCATTAGCCCCGCTACGGGCCGCGTAATTTTGCTGTCCGAGCGGCGACGCGCCTCCTTGAAGCGGAGCGATGCTCGAAGAAAGAACAACCTGCGCTGACCCCAGGCGACCGTTTCACACGCCCGCCTTGTGCGGAGGCGTTGCAGCAGCCGCTTACGTGCCGTCTGCGGATGTGAAAGTTAAAACGGCCGTTGACGTGCTAGGCGAGTTTACAGGGCCGATTCGCGTGCTATGCCTGGTGTGTCGTAACAATCTCTCGCATTCTTTTTAATGCGCAACTTGTTGTTTAAGCGTGCATGCATGCGGAACATTCAGCATTGATTCTTCTTCATCCCTATGTTAATTAAATAATAATTAATCAAACATCTTATGTCTTCATAGGTACATACATACATTAGTCCAAGCAAAACAGAGATAGTAGTGGAAAGCAAATTGTTGTTGTAACCACCGAATACAACAACCAAAATCAAGTACAATATGGCATCAGTATGTATACTCATTGCTTTAAACAAGCGAGAAGGAAGGTAGAAAACTGGTCTAGGGAATGCGGGTTGGGAAGGTTTGCTGGAGGCTAAAAGGAAAGAAATATTTGGAGCAATCTTTAAAAATATTTCTGCTTGGAAGTGACTGTTGTGTTTATTACGATTTAAACACGTATTTATTTGATTTATGCATCGTCCTTTACTCGCTAGAGCTGAATCATTTGTGAAGAAATAAAAAAGCGCTGGCCTTTCTTCGCTCTTCTAGGAAAGCGCAGTCAAGTCTTCTTGAACATAAAGAGTAGTAGTCAGAGAATCTACCCTTGAGTTGCGGAAGAAAATGAAGCCTTTATATTACAGCGCCGTTTCCTGCCTTCTCCGCTTAAGAAACTATTGCTCATCATCATCATCAGCCTGACTACGCCCACTGCAGGATAAGGGCCTCTCCCATGTCTCTCCAACTAAGCCTGTTCTTTACCAGCTGCGGTCACTGTATTATCGCAAACTTCTCAATCTCATCCACCCATCTAACTTTGTGCCGCCTCCTGCTACGCTTGCCTTTTCAAGAAACTGTTACTTGTTTAGCCCAAACAGGGTACCCTTTCCTGTTTGTTGTGCGGATAGTTAACGCTTAAATGGAGTACGGCGTAAGGCACAAGCTTGAAGTATGCCACAGCGGTCGTGAAGCACAGCCTTCGGCAGGACCATACGTTAGCCGTTACGGAGCTAACAACTAAACAAGGAAGACCAGAATTTCTGGAGGTCGACTCAAGTTTAATGTATAATACAGTGCAATGCGATACGATTGCGACTACGATTAGGATACGATACGATACGATAGAGTACGGTAGGGTGCGATAGGATACGGTAGAATACGAGAGGATACGAGAGGATACGACACGATATGATGGGATGGGATACGATGCGATACAGTACAACTGAATATAATAAATAACAATACAGTACGATAAAATATGATACAATACAATGATACGATACATTATATTACAATAGAATGCGGTACTACGAGGGGCACCTTCAAATGACGTGCTGATATCAAAGAACATCACGTGAACGTGAGCAGGTACATCAAGGACGAAAAGGTTCCTGTCAACTAAATGTTACAAGCTGCGCATTAGTTTGCAGGCCTCAGCTACTTTCATTCTTTAATATGGAAACATGTTATTGGGCTGTGCCCCACTGATTTGCAGTACACTCCGTTTAGAGAAAAATGCTGGATTATATTAGGGGACGGTCACTTGGCTTACCATTCCACCCCTGCACAGCGCCAGTTGTCCGGTAAAGTTGCGAAGCTATATAGATAGAAAGATAGCTCATGTGGTAATATGCGTATACTCAATGCATATTTTCTAGAAGAGTAATTTTGATCTACCTTTTTCAGACTAGCGCACAGAAAGACAGGAAAGGACGGGCGCTGTCGGCAGAACGATGCTAAAGTGGGTTGGAAATCATACCGTCACCCCCGTGTGCTGTGCGATGTCAGTGCACGTTAAAAAACCCCAGGTGGTCGAAATTTCCGTAGCCTTCCACTACGGCGTCTCTCATGGCCTTAGTCGCTTTGGGACGTTAAACCCCATAAACCAACCAACCAACCAACCATACCGTCACCCTCACATCCTTTCACTAAGTTATGCTGAAAAGCACTGACATCAGCTCTCCATGGGTACACTACCAGGATTGTGGCCAGAAAAAAAAAGATATTTGACATTGCTCCTACGGATGATCGTAGAATTAAAATATTCTTTGTTCCAGTACAATGAAAGTATTTGCAGCATCGACACTGTCGTGCATTGCGTTCGTTCCAAGTGTCTGCACTGGCATCTAAATAGGCCGACACTTAGCACGACTGATTTTCATAACGACTGGCGAAGTAAGTAAAAGAATGACGGGCGCTTACCTCGGTTAGTGGCCAGGCGACTGATCAGCGATAGCTGGTTCGCGAAATGATTGAAGAAATGATGCCGCAATGCATAACCTTTTGACGGATGATCATTTTGTGCTGCGGGTGGTGCGTTTTAGCCTGTCTCGACAATCACTTATGTCCGCTTTTCAAGCCCGTACCTAAGGATCCTGTCGGGCAGTATGTTTGCGGGCTGTGTCACACCCTTGCCCATTCTTCGTCCTCTTCGGCTCGCATTAACGTTTTCGTGCTGTGGACACCCGTTCACGCGTTGCGTCATGGGCACGAGTTCACCTCCAGCCGCTCCGAATTAGATGACGGCTATGTCCACATCTCCCACCAGCAGCGTATAGTTAATGCTCACGACTACGCTTTCGCGTTTGCGCCCCTATTTTCGGAGCGGTACCGTAATAGAACTACGAGTAGGCGCGCACAGCTGCTCTCCACGCTTGGTACCACCATATGTGACGAGCGAGCGCCGTTCTGTCACCGATCGGGTGTTACTCGCCAAGCACGGGGGCTACTTACACACGACGAAGTGAAGAAAGGCTGCAGAGGTGCTGCACGAGAATGGGCCACTCGCTCTGAAGCGCTGTCTACTAAAGGATTCTGAAAGACGAGAGGCGCGTGATGCTGATGGGACGCCGAGCTGGTGGGGTCCATGTGAACACAGACTTGTCATGCCTCTTCCGTTCGGTTCCGCTGAAGTTCCTGAAGTTCCGTAACGTGTTTTGTTACGAACGAAGCAAAGGCAAAGTGGCTGTCGCACTTGGGGCGGAAGCCTGAGCCACGTCGTGACAAAAGGCGCAAGGTGGTGGCAAAAAGAACGAGATAGAGCAGCTGCAGTGAAAGGCTGCCAATTAATTTTGACTATCTGGGAGGGTTCGAGCGTTCACTGACGTCGCACAGCGCGCGGGTATTTATTTAAGCACTTCGCCTCCGTCAAAATGGGTCCGCCGCGGCGAAATTAGATCCCGCGACACCGTGCTCGGCCAGAACCACCTAGACTGGCTCGGCTCCCCAAAGCCACTGTCACTCACCCACCACGAATGACACTTTCTTTATTATGTTTGTGCTTTCTGTTTACCAGTGGGTTTACAAGCCTAGGTTGACTGCTCTCGGAATGAAAGAGGGCGTTATTTGCACTGATTGCAGGCAACCTGAGTTATTGCGGTATCGCAACGGCATAAGCATTCGGCAGCCCACCAAATGATCCTTAAAATTGCAAAAGGTACAGGCGCGGACAAAAGTAAGCGGAGCACGCAGCTGTCTTCGAATATTTTTCACGCGTCACCTAATTGAAATTTCCAGCAGTGGTACAGGCATGCTGGTAGGAAGATTGGTGGGTTTTCTTGTAGACAAACAGCGCTTCTTATTACCAATAGAGAAAGGATTGTACTTCGAACGCAACAGCGCGCTCCGTTTACTTATGGCCGCGCCTGTACATGTACTCTTTAGAAAAAGCGACGCTAACCTTGTGTAAGTATTTATAGTTGGGTGACTAGAGTCGGTTCGTTTCTGAGCTACGCAAATTAATGTGGACGACAGGAGTATACAAGCATACTTTCATAATAACTATGCAAAAAGACAGGCAGTAGAGAAACATAATGCCCCATTATGTTTAGTGTCATTAGTGTCATTAGTGTCATGTCCGGTCCTCAATATCTGTATTCAATGACCACTGAGTCCAGTTAAAAACCTTGGCTGTCCTTCAACTGTAGGCTTATTGGAAACACGCATATGTAACAAAAAACAAATTAAAAAAAAGCACAAGAAAACATGCGTGGTGCCCCGTGCTCTTTATCTTCGCTTTTTTTTTTTTGATAACTTCCAACTATATTATTTTTCGTTTTTGAGGCACCTTACCAGGTGAGCTATGAGAGCTCCATTCAGAATCTAGAAACACATATGGGCACTTCGGTTTACCTGGCTCTTGTTCATCTACGACATCGCAAGAACGCGTCACATAATTTCGCATGCGCTGAAGAGGTGCGCCGGAAGAAGAAAGAGGAATAACGGTAATGGGGACGACAGGAGCCTACAGGAGGCGACATTATTTCAATGAAGCCCGTATATATTCTCCTGCGAAATTTATAATTCTGGATTTTTTCGTTACGCCCTTTGGTGCCACGGTGCCCACGAACATTTCGGCGGTGCGAATATGATAGTCGTGAAAAACAAACTAAAGGAGAACTTTAAATGTGTAACGGAGCGGCCGGAATTCAGTGCGACGGCGGCTTCTTCCGTGACGTTTATTGCACAACACGACGAGTTTCTAGGTTAATGATCTTGGTTGTCTCGGCGGCGAGATGAATAGCACGCGGAGCGTCTTTCAGTTGCACCCTTGCGTGCAGCCGAGGTTTGATCGCCTCAGCTGTGCCTTCTTACATGCTGCGGCTCGTCGGAAGTAGCCGATACTGCCAGCGAATCTGCTGCATCCAGCTCCTGTGATATGTACTGTGTGCTTCGCAACCGTTGCGTTTGTGCCGGCACGGGGACCGGAGTCGATCGCTTATCCGAACAGCGAGTTCTGGCAGCTGCCTCGTGTCTTGACAGGAGTAGCAGCTCCTATTGTTCGCTCGTTGAGGACGTCGCGCAAGCTGCTAGCCAGAGGGGAAGTTTGGTCGCTGCACGCGTCACGCAAGTAATTATTTCTAAATTAAAGGTCGCAACTTTTTCGGGAACTGCACTCTCGCGTTTCCTTGTGATAGAGTTTTACATTTGATTCGCTTCAAATTCCTTTATTTTATTTTTACTTTCTTAGTTTTTATGGGAGATAGCTATAAAATCAGTCCTTGAGGACGAGAAAGTGCATTGATTCCGTGTGTCATAAAATGGCTCTATAGCTTCTTTTATGATTCATTTCAAGGCAATAACGGCCACAAATAAAAATTAGGTCTAGCTTTGCGGCCTCGCTTTCAGCAAACACTGGACGCTTAATGGTGTACTCAGCAAGGCTGCATTGACTGGTTCTGTTCACACTAGCAGCCTCAAAAAGTTCTCAGTGCAACAAAAATGTTTAACTTAACTTGAGTGCCGTCTGCACGATCACAAAGGGCCCGTAAAGAATGAACGACCTTCGATAATTAAGAAGCTATAAGTGATGCTCTACGCTGACGGCCGAAGTCGGAGCGGGCGGCGAAGAATCCAATGCCCTCCTAATGCCATTGCATTAAGAACTTTGTCGCGCAGGATTCGAAACAGCGCTTGACGCAAATAGAGCAGCTTCCTGTCCCGACACCTCAGACCATTCGGCTATCCTCGCAGCGCATGGTGCCAAGAGTAACTACTGTTAGCTGTTAGCTTCTCTCATACTGTGTATAGGGTACCACAATGCTCTCCGCCTTAATCGGAAACAGTACCCCGACCTTCATCTTGGTCTTTCTCTGCAGAAGGCTCACATCATTCGCCCGATACAGCTCAACACTCTTTTCACACGTGCACAGCTTCGTCTCTGGAAATTCCGTCGCGATCCTTCATGTTCTAACTGCCCTGTACCTTTTGCGAACTCTCCCAGTGCCTTTTCTCCTGCAATTGCGTTCTCACCCCCTTCCACACTGCCGGGACCTTGCTGGACTGGCTTTGAGCTAAGGGTGAAAAAAACAGCGCCTGCTTTTGCAGCAGGCCATCGACGTCTCCGGGGCGCCTAATTGTTGTGCCTGAATATATTCCTATACTACTACTTCTAGCATTCGTTTTGCGATACAGTATCCTCTTCATTGTGTTTCATGCGTTTTTTTCCGCGCTTCCAAATGTTCTGTGGCGGCATTGCTCCAGCCGTGGTTGTATGTCACAAAAGGTAGGCAACCTGAAATTGAGAAGGCAGCCGAACACGTCGCCAAGGGCGCGAAAATGAGCGGGAGAGCACTACGGCGTGTAAGGCAGGGAAAGTTGCTAAACACGCTGAGCGAGCTGCCCAGTTGCTGTTGAATTATGTTTTGAGGAAAAGAAACGGGCACTAACCGCCTCACTTTTCGGTGCCCACCTCGGTAACGCCATGAGGGAACGTAAGATCGAAGGAGTGAAAGAAGAAATAGAAAATGCCGTAGCGGAGGGCTAAGAAAAGTTTCGACCATCTAGGGTTAAAGTGCACTTACATCGCGCAGCACACAGGTGTCCAAAGGGGCAAAAGCAGCGAAGGGCGCCGAGCACGTCGTCAGCAGGAAGAGGAGCGAGCTGATGAGAACTGCTCGTCAAGGTGTGGAAGCAGCGAAGGCTTTAGCTGCCTATAGCAGAGAACACAAGCAGCTGAAGGCGGCGGCACATAAACAACCGAAGGCACCTGGCTGATAGCTGACGGCTGCTACGACGACTTACACGTCATTCAAGGATTTCCTGCGGCATTCCTGCAATGAATTGTACTCTTCGCACCTACTCCTGAAGACGAGGTAGACTACGTCGCAATTTCACCGTATCCTTGCAGTTAAAGTGGGTGTAGAAAGCTTGCCTACCATCGATGTGCATTCCCCGCGTTCTAGTGTTGCGGATGCGTCTCTAGCATCCATTGACTGGCCCGTTAGAAAGCCCGCTACGCCGGCACGGATGCCAGTGGCGACCGTGCCGCAGACTTGAGCACCCCTTCTGACGGACAGGACAATGACGCGAGCCCCCGGAATCACGTAAGCGCCGTCGAGCCGGACGTGCGGCTGAGAGCGTACGACATGCAAATTTGCGAAGACGTGCTGGCTCTCTCCGCCGTCGCCGTTGGCATTGTGGCTGAGACCTCGCGTAATGCATGCGACCCCGGAATGAAGACTTTCTCACGCGATACCGGAACAAAAGCCTCGTACTTATGGTGCACTCAGAGCCGCTCTAAAGCACACAGGTCCGTCCGGGGACAGTGCGTCTCTACCCGAGAGCTCCTGTGTCGTCTGGAAGGAAAAAAAATATTGAGGCTTGGGAAGAAAGGCTTAAGACATGCTAAGCGTATATTGGCAGTCATTGTACCCACTTCTCGGGAAGCGCGCTTGAGAAAAATGTGTTGCAGGGAGTAAGCAGTGACTGGAATGGGTACACACAGGACGTAAATGCACGCGGTGAGCTCACAAAAATGCCCTGTGGCGCATGCGTTCAAATGTCGCCACTGCGGCAAGCGAAGCGAGGAGGAAAGGAGAGATGTATATTAATTTATTAAACAACAAAAGCGGCGATGGCTGTTCAAGGGGGCCTAAAGGATGGCGGCGGCAAAGTGGGCATTGCACTGAGAGTTCCACGCAGGGAGGAGGAAAGCAAGAGTTTATATTGAAAGTATTTTCCTCTTTCTCTTCGCAGCGCTTTTACACTTCGCCTCGCATGAACTTAATAAAGAGGTTAATTAACACTCGCTGCAGAAATTAGTGTGGTTTCAGGAAACGAGCTTTTACTCCTGAAAATCATGCTTGGCCTCCAGCCGACACTCATCGCGCCCGCGGCCGGATTATGAGCCCTGGCCAATGGTTCCCGTCCCGTTCTTGGGTGCCTGGTTGGCACTGGCCCTTACGAATTTAGACCAGAAATAAGACACAGATGCTGTACAGCAGTACTGAACACCTTCACGTCTCACAGATGCGAATATTTGGCTTTCAGCAAAGATACATTGGCATCTTTAAGTTTCTGCCCGGTCCCAGAATGGCATGACCAGCATGGTGGCTTAGTGGTTAGACTCTCGGCTTCTGCGAAGAACACAGAATTATCTTGCTTTTTCTGCCGCCGTCGTACTTCGGCAGAAATGGATTCGGAGCTTTTGTGTTACGTCTTTCTTTCACGAACTATACACTGTTCGCACCATGCAGGGATGGTGCCACACACACACAACCGACTGCTGGCGCCGAGGATGCGATTGCAGTCCCTGCCGCGGCGGCCAGTTTTTGATGAAGGAGAAGTGCAAAAGGCGGTCGTGTGCTGTGCGTTGTCAGTGCACACTAAGAAATTGTTTATAAAAAGTTATCAGCATAGATACATAAGACTGCTTGCGTGTGGGAGGAGGAGGAAGAGGAGACTTGCGTCTGGAAATGCGAAAGCATGCAATGGACGCAAGACGCAGACGTTTGGTTGCGGTTTTCGAATTGAGCTCAGTTGTTTTGAGTTGAGTTGCTTTATGCTAACGGTGGAATTAGCGTTGCTTATTCTAATTGCTCCACCGTTGCGTCACTTAAATGTTAATAATATCCTAGAACTGGTCAGAGCTGCCGAGCTATGCACACAGTCGCTTATAATAGAACATAGGCCACTCCCGCACTCATCATCAATGCAGACATTCACTCACAGCACTGCATTATCCACTCAAGAAGTCACCATCTATACGCATATTCAGTCACAGTTAAACATAGTCCATTGCAGAGCCACCATTCATGCACAAACTCACGCACAGAATAACATAGACCACTCCAGAAGGCACCATCTACGCACACATCAGATCACAGAAGTCCATAGACCGTCCCTGCTGTCACCCGTTAGAGTCAAGATCAGTGTCCTGCAGGAATGTTAAAAGAAGGTAGGAATCCTCTCTTCTACATGTCTTATTTCCCCTAGGGAAGAGAGTGTCCTGAACTGTGAAGGTCGCCTGTCCTCTTGAAGGAAGCGAACATCACATACCTTTCCGCGTTGTACTCTGGGCAGTACATAATATAATGTTCTATATCCCCGCACACACCACATATAGAACATAGCGGAGCTCATTTCAGCCGATCGCTCTTTTTTGGGGGGAAGCATGACACCACCCACATACACACAAACATACAGACACATACACACACTCACATGCACAAACATACACACGTACACAAGCGCGCGTGCACACACGCATGCGCACGCACACACACACACACACACACACACCCACACCCACACCCACACACACACACGCACACGCACACGCACACGCACACGCACGCACGCGCACACACACACACACACACACACGCACGCACACGCACACACACATTCACATGCAGTACATACACACGCGCACACGCACACGCACGCGCACACACACGCACACGCACACCCACACGCACACACTGACACTGACACTGACACTGACACTGACACTCACACTGACACCTGGACACGAGCACGCATGCACGCACAAGCACGCGTATTGCACCACCCGGAACACTGCACGACGAGCAGTTGCATAGAAATTTTGATACGAAAGTCTGGGAAGGCATACAATGAAGGTGCACATGTCGTCGGTTCGAATCCCTGTCGCAAGATAGCCTCTAACTTTTGAGTTATATGCAACGTGAAATCGTATGACACTACCAGGAGCGCTGTACGAGAAATGGTTGCGTCACAATTTTGATGCGAATGTCATCATATGAATGGCGCCATATGCAAGTCGGCCAGTAGCGGGATAGAAGCGCCTTTAATTTCCTGAAATCCAAATTACTCTGCAATTTCCCGACCGCGGCGGCCACGGTTCGGAGGAGCCGAAGGGCAAGATACCCGTGTTCTGGACGACGGCAGTAGAAGTTAAAGGACACCGTGGTCTAAATTAATCCGGAACCGTGGACAACGGCACTTTCGAATTTTTCTACTTTAATTCTTTTATTCATCTCATCCTTGAAGGTGAGTTTCAGGTGTACAGTGAGAAGTGAGACAGCAACTGTGCGTTTGGTTTCCTCAAAACCCGTTTCTCTTACGGCGAAGTTCGGAAACAGACACGCCGCAGAAAGAACCGGCGGAAGATAACGAAGACGAAATCAAAAGCACAGCGCGAGAGGTAATCAGTTAAGCACACGAGGCTACGGCAAAGGCTGGGTGGCTTATCTGATGGCGCATCCGCCGGCTCGAATCCCTCTCGTTTCAGTAAGTGTGGTACATTTTCTTCGGCTCCAACTTGTTCGGACGGAAAGGTTCGGAGAGTTTCGGTTATGTTCGGCTCCACGCTCGCTTCTAGGTTCGAGTTCATGTTCTTCTGAAGGTTGGGCATCATGTTCTTCTGCTTCCTACTATGTATGCCCAAGTTTGGCGAGAATGGGAGCAGAATCTCGCCTCATGAGCTCAAGTGTTTGCTTCAGACACGACCACTTTCCGTCGCATACGGAAATCAGATCATGCATCATGCCTTAGACCGTTCTACTCTTGCGGAAGGTGAAGAACGCTTGTAGCTCAATAAAATAAGACAGCTGAATTACTTCTGAAAGATGTGGTCCTTTATAGAGCTGGATATACGCACGGTATGCTTTGTAAATGCAAGGGGTATGTTCTTTTACGTACGGCTCCGAAACAGGAGGTCGCTCACTCGCATACGCGGAGGCCCTGATAGAGCCATTGTTCTCGCTTCGTAACACCAGTCTGGGCGTTGTCTTTCGCGTTGTCTTCGAAACACAACAGCGCATCCACTCTCTAGTCCGTCGCACCACCGCGCGCGCGACGCCTCGATCCGTCCTGTGTTAACGCAGTGACGGGAAGCATGTGTGACGGGCAAGCGAAGCTGAATATTTAACGTCTTTACAACATCGCGCCAGGCGTACACCGGCAGTTAGTGCACACAAGGTAAAAATCAGTGTTCTCTCGTGTGTGCGCAGACACCGCGCAATCATTTTTGCTACCGCCGTGCGCTCTCCGGTAGCGGCGATCCAGGGAGAGTGGGAAATCGCGTTTCGAGAGCGCCTTAACGATATGTCGTTGACCGCCCGTCGGCTGCGCGTCTCCGACGGAGCTGCCGGCATTCTTTTTTACCCCCGTCTGTCTTCCGGACGCTGCGCGCGGTGGCCTCTGAAATGCGCCCCGCCATAACGCTTGGCGAACTGCTTGCGCCAGTGTCGAGGAAGAATCGGCACTGCCGACGGGGAGGAGGGGAGTCTTGGACCGCTGCTCACGTATGGAAGGGCTATAATGCCACCACTGCCAGACGAGATGGGCTCAGCGTTTTGGGCCAAGGTTCGTCAGCGCGCCTGTCACCATGGGTGAGGAAGGAGAGGCGTGGGTAGGGGGAACGCATGGGCACGGCCAGACAATGCAGGGTCGCTAAGACTGGGACAAGAGCATTACCAGAGAAGTTGTCTGTCACAAAGAATTGTTACAGTCTCGTGCTACTGTGCTACGCATGCTACTGTGGATACCTCTCTGTCTGGGGACACTGTCGCATTTCCTGCGTTGGCGAGAACTATCTCCGTCTGTCAGGCAGTTCTGAAATTCAAGGGTTGATGTCTTTTGCAGCTACACGCGCTTGCCTAGTTAAAGTTTTAGGGGGAAGCTACCTTGTTTAAGCTACCTTAAGGCATCATCACGTGTAATCATTACGACAGCCTACACTCTCGAGAACGGCACTGTGAAATAGCGCTATCAGTGAGGCTACCCAATCAATCTGTAACGAGTGCAGTTGATGCGTACGAAACAAATTCGGTTAAGAAGAAACAAACGACACCGGAACTGTCACATCCTAAGTGGACATTTCAACCACACTGCAAAGGCAAGAATGTAAGATCGAGTGAAAAATATTTGTATCTCTCGTCAAGGGTAAGCGTAAAGATTAAAATTTGCAGCAAGGGCGTGCAGCAGCTCATAGGCTGTGGCAGCTGCACTCGGGTATGGGCCAAATCCCTTGTCTGCTCGATGTGATTGCCGCCTCCGTTCACTTCTCTTCTTCGAGCTGGCGTTTCTTTCGCTTCTTGAGGAACCGCCGCTATCAGGTGCTGCTCTTAGTTGGACAGCGCAGGGCGTCCTTTGGTGCTATTACTTCATTAAGCGCGATACCACGCACCAACGCTCATTACTTTTTAGCAACGCAGTCGAACGCATCGGCCGCCTTCTCACCTGCGTGTGCAGCTACGTAAAACAGCCGTTAGCGACATGGAGGGCCTTACAATTTCTTTTCTCGTTCGGCAGCATAACACGTCCACTACTGTGTCGTTACTGGCACCGGACGATCGGATAAAAGATGCTGACGACGACGGCGCGATTTATCCTCTGGAAAGCGTTATACGTATATTGCTTAAAACAGACAGCGAGGGAAGGTGAGTCGATGGTGGAGTGGTCTGAGGTGTCGGGAAACGAAGCTGCTCTATTTGCAGCAGGGCTGACTCGAATTTACTATGAATATGGTATTGTAAAGTTATTACCATACTCAGCCAAGCATACAGCATTGCAAAAGCTTCCATTTTCGGGCGCATGTTTCTATATTGGGGACATCAAAGGATAGTCTCTGTCGGGACCCGTATGTCTCAGGAACGAAAGACCATACCGGTATGCTAACTGCACTCGTTGTGACACCGAACTGTAGGGGCCTTGAGTGAATAGACAAGATTTCACCTGTTATTTGACTTTACACGATGTCTTTAATTTTAGGTCTGTTATGGGCGCTTTTTGTTTTGACGTGCCATAACGGAGGCTTGAGAATAAATTCTATTTGTGAGCTTATTACTCTAAGAAAGCAGGCGAACATGAACTTGCACTCCAAAGACTATGAGCTAAGAAATCTAGGCTGCTGTCCTAGGAAACGTTCCGAAGAGACCAAAATAAGAGGGACCTGGTTCTAGCTGTTCATATAACTTTAAACGCGCCAATTTAGATGCGGAATTCACTTTGCACCTTGACCAACCGGTGTTATGATTAATCCCCCTTGCAGACAATACGATCACGTAAATTCTCTTAGAATGATCGATTTTCGTTGTGTGCTCGCGCCGGTGCGCCCCTCCTCCATACCCTGAACAGTGCTGCTGTGCACACTCTTCTAGTTGGGATCTCAGGCAAGAAGTAAATTATGGCGGAGTTCGAAGTGAAAGTCACATTCAGGTGGAAAGGATCGTAATAGGCTATCGCGCTCTCGGTGGCAGCAGCAGAGCTCTGCAGCTTACGCCAAGGAGTAGTCAAGTCGGGTCGCTCGCGGCAGGCGTCGCCTCCCAAATGGGTAAGCGGGTGCGTCATCCGTATTCCAGCGCGCCGCCTCGCCATGGGTGGTGTGGCCGACGCGCAAGTTGAGGTCGCAGAAAGCGGCACCCTCCGGTCATGACCTCAAACCCTATTCCACAGCGGCGGCGTCATCTTCGCAGCTTTGAAGCGCGTCAAATAGCTCGGTGCGCGAGAGGGATTCCCGACGGTCGCCGTATACGAGCTAAGCCGCCTGCCTTCGCCCGTGCACGGCGAGTTGTTCTCGCTACTGTTGTACCCTCCTGTCGCACGTGCATCCGGAACCTCGGAGCGCACGGTTTTCGTACGGCGCGTCGAACCTGTGATGTAAATCTCACTTTTGAGAAATAATTGTTTTCTGGCTGCGCAGTTTTGCCCAAAGTAAGGTGTTCAAAGTTCAAAGTAAGTTCAAAGGTGTTCAAAGTAAGAAAAAAAATAAAAAGAAAATCATTTTAGCTTGTGCCCTGGCTTTCCTGCAATCGTCTTCTGAATTTCACTACGTACTTGCATTACGTTTGAAAGTTACGATTGTACACAGCGTTTGTAATGATTTCTTAAAGAAATCTGAAATCTAGATGTCCGATTGTGCCTGCAAGCGAACTGTACAATCATTTAAAGGAGCACTGTAGAACTGACACCTTCAGACATTGCTACCTCACAAGCGTTTTACATATTCGAAATAGTTTGATGTCGGCTTAGGCGTAATCATTGCAAAATGAAATGAATTATAGACGAGCAATGCGATAAATGCGGCAGCGCATGCGTTAGCTTTAGTGCTACCCCGCACGGTGCAGCCGCTGTCGCTGACGTGTCCAGAGAATGCGAGCGGGTGGCGTCATCCAGCCCGTCAGTCACCTTGTGGCACGCCGTGCTCATGCTCTACTCTCCCGACTCAATCCAGCAGTCACGTTGTGATCCACCGTACTTCCTTTCCCACACACGCTACCTCTTGCCGACCACTCTCTCCTAATTTTCCTCTCTCTTTCTTCTGAAAGTGCAAAGCTACAAAGCTAGTTCTGCCTCATTTAGTATGGTCGCGCATGAACACTAGTACTCGTGACTGCTGTGAGGGCATGTGCCCCTTGCCAATGCGCGAAAGTGCACAACCACCCAGTTCCTTGAGCCACACCCTTTCTTCCTCCTGACGCACGCATGCATACGGCCCACTTTGGCCTGGTAGGATAGCTTTCTCCTTATCAAGGCAACAGATGCTTAATCACCTCCTGTGTACACCGGTACACACGTTGGCCTGCAGCAATGCCACTTCCCGACATTTCTGCCTCCACTGTCGCAACCGCCTTCCTTTCTATTCGGATGGCCCGCTTTTTATGTCTACCGTCATCACGGACCGCGGCAAACTGTTCGAATCGTCTCTGTTCGCCGAGCTTGGTTATCTTTTCTGCGCGACTTGCCAGCATACTACCGTCTTCCGCCTCATAAAAAATGGTCTGGTGAAGCGCTTCAACTGTATTCTCAAGACCGCACTCATCGTGCATGCCGTAGCAACGGAGTCATTTCAGCTGTAGTTCAGCGCCTGCCATTCACCACACTGGTCATTCGCTGCGCCTTCAAACAAGGCCTCTCGTGCTCAACAGCTGAGCTTGTTTACGGCGCACTACTTCGCCGTCCCACCGATCTCTTCGTGGTTTCTCCATCACCGCGACGTGTTTCGGCAGGAACACCTCGCACAATTTTCATCACCCGAAATGACCGTATGGAACGCTTGCACCGGACCGCAATCCCTGCGCATGCAACACAAACACACAACTACCCACGTTTTTGTCCGTCAAGCTTCCTACCGGAGCCCGCTTAAGCCATATTGACTCTAGTCATTTCGCGACCTTGAGCGCCGTTCGGCGTCGTACACTGTCGACATGAATGGCTCCGCTGACTCGATAGCCCTGGAGTTACTGAAGCCGAGCCTACTTCAACGACTCCGTTCCCTCTCATCTTCCTCACCGTCTGTCCACTGCGACCTAATAGGCATCACGCCATGGTCATGGGAGCCAGCGCTACTCTCTCGCTCGTCACCCTCGCTCCGCGCTGGGGGAGGGGGGGGGGGGGCTGCAGCAGCACCACACTTTCGTCACCGACTTCTCAAGCTAGTCCGAAGAACAGGACGAAGGGACTCGAACTGCATGACGTAGAGCTCGAGCTTTAGAAATCCGGAGTGGATTAAAAAAAAAAAAAACCCTGCTCTCGGGTTGCAGCACACAGCTCGGTACATGTCCTGTTCCCGCGTAAGCTCTGAAATCTAAAGTTTTTGACGTTGCATTAGAACCCCAATAGCCGCATGTCGGCAGCAACAGCCAGTTCCAGGGCCAGTCGCAATGCAACTACTACATGGATTGCAAAGCATTGTACGGTTCTCGTTATCGTTGTAGCCGACCAGTCGGTGCGCTTCGGCTACGTGACGCATGTGCTGCTATCGCCTTCCTGAGCGTGTCACCACCTGTGTTGTATGATGTTGCTCCGGTGCTGCTTTTGGTGTTTTTGGCCATCATACGACGCCGTGACACCCGAGGGTGTGACACACAGCTGTGTCTATCAAAGCTTCCGCCTTAGGACTGCACCTACCACATGGCGAATGCTTCGGATTATCTACAGGCAAGCTCTTCCCTACCCACATATCGGATGTGTGTTACTTGAGGTTCGTGTCGGCGTCGCTTACGGGAAGTAGCTAAGAACGAGCTGTGAATGGAACTTACATTCGTTCTTATTCCTTCACGTGCGGCAAAATGAATGGCAGAATACCGCTGTACAATATTGTTCCTCTAAAAATTTTATATTTTTGTTAAAAACAGAAAACACATTCCTCTTACCCTTCCAAATTTCTCAACTTTTTATCTGTCATAATAAAACACTAACTGTCCTAAGAGGAGTGAAGTCGCAACATTACAAGAAAATAAGCGGAAGGTTTTGAAGAATAATTTTCGAGAAAAGCAAAAACGCACGGGTTATGGTGAGTGCGAAGAAAGCTGCTGGCAGAACTAGGCTACGACGTGGCTAAAATATCTAGCGAGTGCCGTCATGTCCATTTCTCTCTCCGCGACGGCGTCCCTCCATTCTTCCCCCCTTCTTTCCTTTCTTCTCGTCTTCTTTTTTTTTTTTTCGTCTTTCTATTCGCTTTCTCTCTGTTCTTCTCTCTTGGCCGCTTGTATTGACTTTAACCGGCTTAGATTGGCATGGGACGGTTGCAAAAACTGCAACGGGCTTCAGTCATACGATGGTTCAGGTAGCTAGAGCTCGCAATAACGCTCTCACTTAAAAATAATGCTAAAAGTTTAAAAAGAAATTGCGTTTTTATTTTTGCACCCCGAGACGTTCGTCATGCAATCGTTTTTGTCGTTATTGAAACCCTTCAAAGAAGGGGGTTTGAGGGGAGGGAGAGGCTTTGTTTTCTTTTCGAAACCTGAGCACTCTCATTTCATCGTTTCATCGAGCATCGTTCATTGCAGGTGATAAAACGGCATGGTATAGCGTGTTTAACATCCCAGGTTGATATAGGCTACGAAGGGCAGCGCAGTGGTGGGCTCCGGATGAATACCAACCACGTTTTTTTTTTTATCGCATAGTTCATCTACTATTGTGACGTTGTTTAAAGCCTAAATTTGGGCGAGTTAGTATGTATTCATATTGCTTCAATAGCGGAACAGGGACGGGGCGAAACGGAGACAACAGACATGGGCGAAATCATGGAAGCGTTCTATGTGACGTTGTCGTCGTCATGGTAGAGCGGCCATTTCCTCTGCAGTCGGGGCACCGTCCACGAAACGGCAGGCCAGCCGAAGAAGGCCGACGTGAGAGCAATCGAAACAGACTTTGTATACAATATTTACCAGACAGTACAATGGTTCGGCACGAAGGCCAACAGCATAACGGCTTCACGAGACGAGTTCGCTCGAGTGGCGGAGACCGATGATCTGCTCTCTGCTCTCCTCCGGCTTCCGGGCTCGCTTTTTATACCCTCCCTGTCTGATCGACAGTTGCATCACTCGCGCCGCGAGGAGGGTAACTCATCAGCGGTGGTGCGAGACACCCGGGTACTCCCGAGCAAGTTTCGGCGACTTGCCGCCAGGCGCTTGCCAGCGAGGCGAGCTTCCGGTAGTCGATAAGCTCGACACCTAGCTTCTGCAGGATGCTAACGGAACGAACTTCTATTGAAGAAGTTCTGGCACAGAAGGGCGCCTTACGTTTCGCCTCGATCAAAACGCTCCCTACGCGGCGGTACCGAACCCGCGACCTCAGTAGCCGGACGCGTAACCACATAGCCACTGAGGCGGTACTAAGTGATAGGAGATTCTGGCTCATTTTACACTGTTTCATATGACTATGAACGCTGTATGGTTAGGCATGGGAGCACTGAAATTATTATCACTTGAAATAAACGTTGCTGTGCTTTATTTTGTTGCATTGGGCGCGAATAAAGGCACTTCATGAGGTACGCTAAGGTACGGGGTCCGTTTTATGAGGCGACCGAGTAGTCAAAGCAATGGCAATGAACCAGTCGTCTAAGGCGTCAGAAAACGAAGCTCCTATGTTGGCACCGGCACTGCTTCGAATCTGGCTCGGACTGAAGATTCTCATGGAAAAGTTCGGCCGTTTCGGGATGAGTTCGACATCATGTTCACCGCTTGTTAGCCGCGGCTCCCAGACGGTGTTCACCTGAATTCTTTTTTTTTTTTTTTTATGGGGTTTAACGTCCCAAAGCGACTGAGGCTATGAGAGACGCCGTAGTGAAGGGCTCCGGAAATTTCGACCACCTGGGGTTCTTTAACGTGCACTGACATCGCACAGTACACGGGCCTCTAGAATTTCTCCTCCAAAGAAATTCCAGCCGCCGCTGCCGGGATCGAACCCGCGTCTTTCGGGTCAGCAGCCGAGCACCATAGCCACTGAGCCACCGCGGCGGCTGTTCACCTGAATTCTTCGAAACTAAAAAAGAATTTCATGCCTAAGAGAAGTTTCGGTGCTCTACTACAGGTTGCAAGTATTGTACGATAAAGTGCTTTAATGTATGGAGGTGTGAAAGCAGACGCTTTGTACGGGTGTTCATTTCTAAGCTGCTCAAAGAGTAATTCAAGAAGTGCTCAGGAGGCTCAGGAGGGCGTCGTAAGGGAGATACTAGTATCTCCTTTGGAAATAGTTTCGTGGGCCACCCAGCCTCCGTTTCTTTCTTGCGCATGGCTTCAGTAAGGACCAGAACTAGAATATCGTGGACGCCGGTAAGGTTAAGCAGCTTTAACTGTATATACAAAAAAACGAGAGGTCATTATTTGTTTATTAAAAGCTAAAGATGTTGTACGAAGGAGTTCCCGGCCGATTCTATGATGTCGACCGTAAACGGCTGGTAACGTGACAATCACGGATTCATGGTCACGTGTCATCATGGCTAGCGCCAGGATCGTGACCCTGTACCCGGTCTGAACATTTTGGTAAACGAAGACGCGCTGCGCCAGAAATTCTTCTACAAAAGTACACGGCCGTTGCCTCATTTCGCGTCCATCGAAAGGCGATCGCCGCGGCCGGGGTCAGACTCTCGAGCTGATAGAATTTTATTTCTCTTATGGGGGAATTTCTTACTCATGGTCACAGATTCCTGAGCACTTCTACGCATGTATTCTGCAGCAAGAACACAGCTTTCACATTGACATACTTACCCCTGAGCGCTGCCGAGGTGCCTATCTATGCAGCAGCTCAGTCCTTGGACGACCGGCTCTGGAAGGAGCCGGAAACAATAGATCATTGTTTTGTGCCTCGGTGCGGGTTCGAGGTAATCTCCTTTTTCAGTGGAAACCTGAGGCGCGAGCCTTTTAGAGGCTCTTACGTCACACGCTGCGCCGTCTTCGACAGTGGCCATGACGTCCACGTTACGGCACATCCTTCGCAGGTCCGGGCCGGCAAACAGAAGGAAGTGGCGAACATAACGGTCAACTCTTCAGTTTGATAACGCAGCACAGGCGAATTTGGCCATTCTTAGAAACCAGTTCCTTTCGGCTCTGATCTCTGAATGGCGCCTGACTAAGGTAGTTTTCAGGCTCAATGGGTTTGCGTATCGAAAAATGAGAACGCCCTGAAAGCAAAGAACTTTTGCATGTGAAGTACAAATGATGGGATGATAAAATTGCGATGACGCAACTGCACTGTTAGTCTTTGTCCCTATCTGTTGAGCATTTTCTTGATAATCACTGCACACATCATATTATTCATTAAATACCTAGCTCATTAAGTGGAGGAGCTTAAGCCAGGGCATGCTTCTTATTAGCCAAAGTGTTCTACAATCGCTGGGCCATTACACGTCGTATTTAATGGTTCGCCTGCGGCGCCGTCACAGAGAAGAGCAAGCTACGCAGTAACCTAAATCGAGGCGGCAGTATAAGTAGAGGCCGTAAGCGTTTGCAACGCAGCCCCTCAGTGCATCAAGGAAAGCAGCGCGTGAGAAAGCAATTCACTCCACGCGCATTGTGACGGGTGTGCGAAGCCTCATCGACACTACACGTCCACGGAACAAGCCACCCACAATTGCGGGGCGTGATCGCCTCCTGGGAGCCGGAACTACAGCTTCAGATCATTGAGAAGGACTCATTGAAACAGTACAATCACAAACTGCCCACAAAGATATTTACGTCCCCCACCTGCGTGCGTTTCTAATTCTCGCATTTTGAGAAAGCTATTTGCGCCGCCAGATCACAGCGACGACATGAGCAGTATTCTTCACAGCACAGTATGATGGAATACTTCCATATGTCACCCGATACGCCATCCCATGGCAACACTGCACGACGTAGTAGAAGGGCGCAGGTATGCATGAAACTATATATCCGTAATATGAAACTGAAGTAGTGCAGAAAAGTGGATGCGCATATAACGCTAAGATTTCGGGAAGCTCCACCCACAAGTATGATGGATCCTTCCCGCACCCAGCTGCGCACCTTCCAACTCCTTTTCCTACGTTGGTCGTTAACACCGCCCATACATTGGGCTAACACAATTCCGCCACGTCCTCCTGTCTCAACCCGCCTGCTTAATCAAGCGCTGTCAAGGGAGAAAGATGGGCTGGTTGGTGGTTCACTCTTAATTAAAAAGACTAGCGCTTTGGTCTAGGACGAAGAAATAGAGAATAAAGATTGGACCAGCGTTAATCAAGTTCACATATGTAACTGAAAGATCACAACACATAAAAGAAGGAAGCACAGGGCGCGATGTACGGGAAATAAATTGTCAAGGCAGAAAGCTGGGCTAGTTGGTGATTCGTTGTCGTCCTATCTTTTTTTCAGTTCTTCTTCCCAGGCCTAAGCGCTAGTCTTTAAAATTAATAAATAATCCAGCCACTCGGACCTAGAACACTAAAAAAACTCATCTCTCACTTTCCTTCCGTAGCAGAGTTGCGCAAGCCAACGTTATGTTGAGAATAGCACACCCAACTACCACCACCGCTTTTGGGTTTGTATCGTCCGGCGCTTGTTAGTGTGTCGTTTGCGCTGTGCGAACATGCCCATTCTATAATGGGGTGAAATATTTTTCATTTGTTATGCGTTTATTCGTTTATTCATTTCTTTATTTCTCAAAACCCTGGTTCATATGTCACCAATATGGGCTTACATCACACATTGGCGTCTTCGCCGAAGGATGATATCTTCAATAGAATAGAACAATGTTTCATTAAACTCAGCGAATATGCACAGACGACCGCGACAAAGCCGCTAGTGGGCTCGTGCAGCGGCACCAGTCAGTAGTGGCCCTCTACGCGAAGTATCAGTTGCGTTTGGGAGAAAGCAACAGTTGATTCTAGCAAGTACAAAAAGCGTGGATACTAACAAACATTGACCAGTATGCCATAATTATCATGAGGTTAAGTCACCATCAGCCTTGTACGCATCAGAGAAAAGTAGTAACAGATTACAATTACAATTACCTGACCATAAATGCGATTTATTTCAGTAGTCAATTACAGCCCCTAAAAAGTAACTGAACAATTACAGAGAATTAGTTTGTTACAGTTACGTTATTTTTCACCATCTTTCATTAGCAAAGCGCAAATATACAAGGGCCAGAATGAGCGGCATGGTGCGGCTTGTTTCATCCATTGTCTGACGCAGTACATGCGTTTGTAATATTTCACCGGCAGTAGTTCTTTGAAGCTTTTTAGGCATTTTTTCCAGGTTTCTTTGTGAACACATCAGCAGCAAGACTGAAAAGTATCTCGATGAACTCTGTGGAGTGAAGGCCGTTGCTTCAACATGCGATGACGTTGTTCACCACCACGAAGTTACTGAAAGCGCCACGCTTCGCTGTTGTTCGCGCTCTGACGGTACATTGCCCAAGCTTACTAAACAAGATATTCTGTTGTGCCGTCGTGGTAAAAGGAAAAATGCAAAATGCAAAGCGTGTTCCACGGGGCCAGTCAAATGCAGGCCGTCCGGTAACGCAGACAGGATTGAAATTTGGGCTAGTTGGTTTCCTTGAGTATAAAAAAAACTGTAGTGCTACAGACGAGAACGAAGAAAGGAGACAGGACGAGCGCTGGACCGGCGATGGACTCGCGCTTGACTTGCTCTTGACGACTTCCGCTGGAGATAGGATATGCGAGCATCCTCAAGCGCGCGGCTCTACCGCAGATCGCCCGTTGGCGCTCTGGAATTCCGCGGTACAACAGTTTGCTACTGAGGTCAGGATCTGGAGGTTATAACCCTTTTGAGAACTTGTTTTGGGGAAACATACTTTCTAGATTACTAGCAATCGATAACTAAAAAAAAAATGGTTTACCTAGAAAGTGACACCTGACAAAACGTAATTAATGGATTACAAAGTCTGAAAGAAATGCATTTATTACGAGTAAAAAATGAACTGTAACGCATTAGGTGCCAGTCTGGTTGCATCCAAGTGCTTATATGGCAGCTCTTAGCTTTCTGCGGGAACCTTCTACGGGAATGGCAGCTCATTAAAAATGGGCGGAATAAGAATTTGTAGATTTGCTTCAGAGAGATTAGGAACAACATAACGAGAAACATATCTCGGGAATATGGGCTTCACTTTTCTGAGCTTATAAATAGTGTTGCAAAGTTATTGTATTTTCATGAATAGGTCATCAAAAGAAGACGAACCGCCTGTTTTAAATACGCTCTCAGTTTTGTCGCGGGGCGACTAGTGCCACTTTTAACTATATTCTTCAATGCTTCGTTTATTTTGTTTTCCTCCTTTTATCAGAAAGTTGAAGACATGGCCCATCCCGTATCTATGCGTGACCGACTTCAAAGCTTGCGCCACTAACTTTAACACTGAGACAGGTAAAATGCTTCGATATTTGCCGGCATAACAATCTCTAAATGCGGAATGTTACTGTGGTGCATGACACACAATTTGTTAGATCAGTTTTTGGGTGCATACAAGAAAAGCTGAGATGCGACGATGTTCGGGCATGCGGAAGGTGAACTGATTTTGAGTCACCTGCGCGAGATGTGTGATGATGAGTAGGCGCTGTTACGGCGCTGTCGACTGAGGCATATAAGTTTTTGGAAGAAAAAGAACCTGACAATTTTTATCTTTTTTATCATGTATGAAACCTTGAGATTCGAGCGCTGTGATAATTTCCGCCGACAATTCTACCTTCTATGAAGTTATGTTGTAACTAAACGATTACGCAACAGGTCTCTCACTCCAACCAATACCACCCGAGCAATATTTCTCCAGATGCTCTCTTTGGTTTAAAATATTGATAGCTTCGGTTACATCATACTAAGGCGCCCCTCAACTCCGTTCCCTTGTCTGCGTAATGACATATCTTGTAGTCGGTGGGAAACCATCGGGTTAATCACAGTCGTTAGCTGCTGAGCATATCTCGCCAACATAATATGTGCCGACAAAAATGTTGATTATCGCACATTTCATCTTTAAAGGCGACTTATAAATCGCGAAACAAGAGACGAATTATTCTTCAATCACAGTCTCCGTCTCTGAAGGCGCAAGGTCTCTCGGAGCGCTCGTAACTTCAGCCGAAGAGCCGCCTTCGCCTCAGCAAGCCTCCTTTGGCTGCTGGCTGAATTCAGACAGCTTAAACTTTACAATTATAAAACACAGCAGAACAGAGGACCATAAAGAAGTGGACGACACACCATGCTGTTTCGCCACCGCGCTGTGCGACGATATACCAACATGCCCAAGTTACTGCCATAATTCAGCTTAACCTTTTCGATGTGTTTCTTGTGTGCATAGAGGGAAGCAAATGCAGCTTGGAAGGATGCTGCTCTCGTTGCTTTCACCAACGCTTCTAGCTGTCCCTGAAGGGGCCGGCCCGGTGTCCTCAAGCGACTTAGTGATCAGTGTAGCGCAGCATATATGTGGCGGAATGACGCACTTTTCATTCCGATCTGGCCGAGACGCCGCAGAGGCTCCATTGCAGGTCACGGCGGAACTTACCACGGTCGGCCATTGAGGATCGCGACCACGCATCACCGCTATGTCTGGGCCACGGCCAAGGGGGACGAACGCGTAAGCGCCGCGGCCGCTGCAATGGGCCGAAGTGCGGGCCCATTGTGCCGCGACGGCGTCCCGCTTCGGAGAAGGTGCGTGCACTCATCAGTGCCCACCGTGCCACGCATAGGGCGTGTCCCCACCGATCACCCGAGAGGTTGATGGACCGCTGCCCGGTGCCCAAGCTGGTCGCCAGCAAAAAAAGAACAAGACAGCGATCCTCTTTCTCAAACTGTTGTTTTTTCTCGTGATCACCACGTTGTTGTTCGCCGCGGAGAAAAGACGCGGCGCGCGCACCGGTGTTCGCTGGTCCGCCGGAATACGGGGACGCGAGTGCGTAATTGCGAAGAAGAAAGTGACCCTCGATGGCGACCCACTTAATATGGCTAACCTTCGTGGTGTGTCCGCGAAGGAAAGGGTAGAGTGGGGGAGGGGCTGTGTGGGCTCGGCAGATTTATTTGTTGTGACAGGGGTGAGAGTGATCCGAGACGAGCAGCGTCTCTGCCGGGAAGCAGCGAGAAGGCCGCGGGGAGAGGCGCGATTAGCGAGGAGAGGAGGAGTGGGCGGCCGGCGTGGAAAGTGTCTTCGGATGAGTGCCGGGTATAAAAGGCTCCGGCGGCCGGCCATGGAGAGGCAGACGAGAGCCGGTGGTTTCACCTGGATCACCCGAGGAAGTACTTGCGATCGACCATGGTGAGTGTGTGTTCCGCGAAGCACTCGCAACGAGGGCGGAGCCAACATCCGCTATCGCCGGTTCAGAATGCGGAAGAAAACAATTGCGTAGGCGTGGAAAATGGTAAATTTGACGCGCTGGGGTTACTACCGATCAGGTATAGATAATTTTGTCCCCTTAAGTTTCCTGCTTGTTAGTGGATGGTGTAATGTCCGGCGAGCCGATACCCGAAGGCTCTAGGCAGGAGAGTGGTTTCATAGAACTTAGGTACGCGGACACACCTAATTAAGGACGAGACACAAGAAGCGATGACGTATGAGCTTGAAACTAATTTTCTCTCAGCGTAACCTCATTAATGTAAACCATTACTTAATCTGCCCGTAATGTTTGCAAAGTAGCCTCAAGAACCGCGTACTGAAGGAATGAAGGGCTTGACCTGCCTTCTTTTGATGGAATTTTCCTATATCTGGAAACGGCAAGGCTTAAGTCAGAATTCTTTATAAACCCAAATGAAAACTTTGATTGAAGCCCTACAGCTTGACAATGGCCATCTAGATAATGACGGCCCGAGAACAACCGAGAAGGTAATCTTTTTCCTCCGTAGTCACAAGGCCATGGCGTAGTCAAGCTTTACATTGGAGGTTTGTTGTAGAAAAAACAAAGATGTGCTGTATGAGCAAAACATGCATAAATCGACGACTTGTTAGCCCCTGATACATCAATCATATGGTTGCGCCCCAAGTAATCAAGGTTTTAAATTAACATAAAATAATTTCGTTATTATGTGCTTCATCATCTGAACGTTTTCGCGTAAACCTACAGGTAATGATGAACATCTGTTTCACGTATCGGCTTGCAGTATCTCCCACCATCGAACCACCAACAGAGATTCTCCATAGATTTCCTTTAATTTGTGCCAAATCTCCGGTCTTAACCTTCGCAAGTGTCTTCCGCCCTCCTAAAGGCAGCAAGGGCATAGACCCCAGGGGTCTTGTAACCGCATCTGGGCTTCTTCGATCAGTAGTATTTCCGGCTTCTTTGGCTACATATGGTACTTTGTCTCGGGCAAGCGGCGTAATTGCTACCCGGACGCTCCTGCTTGCTGTTGTGAGTGGAATGCTATGAAGCTGGCTTCAAGTCACGTGGGGCTGGGAAGCGGCCTCGCAGAGCTTGGCAGAGACCACTCTCGAGGGGGCAGCGAGCGGAACTTCAGGGCTTTTTCGTCTAAGCAGCGAACATTTTATCGATGACAACATTTAGGAGAGAACCGACAGTCCTGCACGTAAAGATTTTATTGGAAAGTTCTTCGATCTGATTAGAGGGAAGCTTAACACCGGGCGCGGATGTCTCCTTTTTCCCACTGCTAGTCGTTGCCAACTTGTCGATCTGAACACAAGAATCGAAGTTGAAGTGTAGCCCCAGTGAGCATATTGAGTGCTTTCAAAGACGGAGGTCATTATTTGGCTCTCATCTTACGCCCTCTAGTTCTTTCTACACTTCCTTCATTTTTTATGCTCAGAAAGGCAATCCCAGCATATAAAAGGTCAAGTTCTGTTTTCATTTTTTTCTGGAAGAGGGGTTGAATCGAATGAGAACCTTGCGCATAACCCGAATAGCAGCCAGTGGGAGCCGACGTTCCTAGGAATTTAAGGGCTAACGGATCGTCAAACCTCTTACACCTACAATATTATGCCAACGGAGGTAGTTGGAATGTGTCCTGTATGCTCAGAGCGTACAGTGGTGAGCAGTCTTGTCTAGAGCGCTCGGGCGGTGCACTTCCTTGCAAACAAATCCAGATTTTGTGGCAGCCTCTAGGGTCAGGCTGCAACGCTTGCACGGAAGTAGCGCCAGATAGCCTCGTAAACAAAGCAGGCACGAAAACTTTGCCCTGTAATGAGGGGCTGCTCTCTAATTTCGGTTTTTGTTACCAAGTGCGCACTGCTCAAGCGCTCTAGACAAGGCTGCTCACTACTGTACATTTGTACCGAAGCAAATCATAAATTTAATTTGAGGCAAATTGAAATCTGTTCCAGGATGGCGTGCAGGCTTTCGACACTGTTATTGTTTCAGAATCGCTTCTAAGATATTAACTTTATGCGAGCGCATCTATATTTTAATTTGAAGGAAATTTCGTGCATTGAGTGATATTGTTGGTGTCAGCTTGCCTGAACTCGGCAAATAATGAAACCTATGAGTCAGAATGTGTGCGTGAAGGTAGCAATTGCTATGGTAGTGCGATTTCCTGTGCACTGACCCGTGCATTTGGCGACAAAAGAAAAATTGCAGTGCGCGCCAAAAATTAGCAGTCTAAAGATATATTAAGAAAATTCACAGGACGATCATGAAGGCTGATGCGAGAAGGCTGCGCTAGCATTTGTATTTACTCTCGGTCATCACTTTGATGCTTTTACTCTAAGGCGAGGCTCCTTACACGAAACAGATTTTTTTCTCTTGGATGAAGGTTTTAATAAGCGGATGCTCGTGGGTTGCTTCTGGAGGTTGTAGTGGGTAGAAGGCTGGGGTGGTTTTGTGGCAGCCTCTTAGCTAGAGTGGTGGAGAGATGGGTGGTGGGTAGTTTTTCTGGAGGGCAGCTGTCTTTCTAACTGCGTCTTTGATTTCAATTTATTCGCTGATCTTTCATTCCGCCGCTGCTTGGACTACTAGCTGATGTGGTGATGGCGAGGGGTGGGGGTAGAAGTGGATTTGTAGCGGGTGGCCGTTCTTTAGGGTAAGTTAGAGTTAGGAGGTAGGTGGAGCTTCTTTAGGGTGGAGGCCTCACTCGTCGAGGCTTTCTACAGACGACTCTGCCATTTTCGCCAGATGCCACTGGTACTGCTCTCGCAGTAGAGGCCTTGGAACAGCTCTGGAGTTCCAGTTTTCATCTACCGCAAATACTCCTTCTCATTGGGCGTAGTTATTAATGCTTCGTTTAAATATTAATAGAAAGCGTTGAGAGTAGAAAAAAAGAAATGAGGAAAAATATCTCGTAGTCTATGGCACCCTTACAATGGCTGCTTATACCACGGGCTTTTTGGGGTGTGAAAGCACATTTGTCTGCGCCGAATTGACTACCGCACCAGGCTTGGGAACCTGAGATCTCGTGTCACGATATGCGTACCGCATACCCGCGAATCCAGACGCACATTTCATCGTCTTCGGTCTTGCAGGATACTTTTCGTGGTAAGCATCACTTCTCCATGCAAAGCCTCTGTCTTGAGCGGCCGATTTGTCAGCTCTTTCGGGCATATTGTCAACGGAGTTATAGATTTTAAAATGATCACTTTGGTGAAAACGCTCTTCCATCGCTGTAAACTCGCAGCTGTCTTTTGTTACAATCCATTTATCTCGCGCATCGCTGAGGCACAGGATATACCCACAGCTTTTCAGCAGAGTGCATTAATTTATGTTCTGGAGAATTTTTCATGTTTTTTTTCTAAACAATATCTGCGCTAGAAAATTTCATTTTCCGACTTGCTGAAACGAGAACACGCAGTAGTTTTTTGACACGCTAACGTGCCTCCTGAGTCGGTAGTTAACTCCTCTTTACTAGACCTTAATTTCTTTGAATGTGAGCTCTGCGGATCTTGCAATCCGGGCTAAAGCTTAGTATTTTCTCCCAAGCTATCGAGGCACTGTGTCCTATATCCCACGAGGCTCTTACGCGCTTAAAGAGAGCCCGCCAAGTCCGCAATGCCAAAACATAGCGGGCCTGGCTGACGTCGCGTTCCTGCGGGTTTTATCGAAAGCGCCAGAGCAGACGAATCAGGCACCACCAAAGCATCACTGACACCGCGGACTTAAAACGAATGCCGAAAGAGAGGGAGGAAAAAATCTACTTTCCGTACCGTGCCACATAGTTCAAAACACGAGGTCAAAACCATTAAAATTATCAACGTTAACGGGCTCGTTTATCAACAAGCCTATAAAGGGGTCGGATTCTATAGAAGTTCGCGACAGTTTCATCTCTGCTTCTGCCAACAACTTTGCGGAAGCTAAGAAGCAGATTGCAGCTGCAGTTATTACACCGGAACTGAAAATAACTGTCCCCGTAGCCACTACTGGTTTCACTGTGTTCACAATATCTATCGTGCAGACCTGTCTTCGCTGCAAAGGGCGTCTAAAATGCGCCATCCTCACCCAAGAAGCCATTCCGCGAATCGTCCAAACGCCAGCTGCGGGCGCAGAGGTGCGCTTATAACGGATACAGTGGAAAGCACATCTACATTTCTAATTGCAGGGACGCATTTGTACGCACAGACCTCGCTGTAATAGCGAGCCCTCGCCGTAATAGCGGGCAACGATAGTATCTTCGTCGCGATCTCCTTCACCCTTCCCGAGAGTAACACCACCATTCCTATACAAAACACACCTTCCATGGCAACGACGTAGTGGGGCCTTCCCGCTTGACGCCTCGTCCGGCCGAGTTCAGTGCCTGCAGAACACGACGCCGACAATGCACGAGTGTACTTTACTTTCTACTAGGAACTCGAGACATTGAGGATATCGGCACTGTTAAGCACATTAATTACGGTCCTAATATTCAAGAGCTAGAGCGGGTCTGAACACGGCCGCCTGTAACTAGTCAGGTGGAGAAGGGAAAGTTTAAAGATGGGTTTGGTGGTTAAAGGGACGAGACATAGAGTATGTCCGGAGATGCATGTGAGGTAAGTTTTGGTGTACACAACGGAGCAGACTCCAATGTGTTTAAGACTGTGTTTAAAAAAGTAGTCATCATAATTGACAAGGCATGCCCTGTACACCCCCTGTTCGACAATTCGCTTGTGCGGTGTAATCTGGTGTGGAATCTCAGTCCTGTTCCGTTCACTGAAACCATGAAAATGAAACCATGAAAAGTTTTGCGAAAACAATCATTCGGTTTCAGCAGCGTGCTGGCTCGAACAACTGCCAAAAATGTACAATCAACAGTCCAAGCATGAATAAGAACTGCAGTATTCCTTACTGCTGAGCGATCGATTATATGTAGTTTCCTAGGTCGCCAATGAAGGCTCGCCAAATTATGGTGCGCCAGTCAGTATTTAAGGTCAGCTCTACTTTTTACACGACAAAAAAAAAAACGATTAAAACCGACGTTATGTCGCTAGTAGTTTCCAAAAATATATTTTGAAGCTCTTGAAAGCTTACCATAATGCATTTTTCTCGCTTCTTACATGTGGGAAATTGTAAGCAGTTACACCTGCTTTGTGGCTTTGTGGTACGGCAAGCAGTGTCGCAGCAGTTCTCAGTACAAAGAAGGATCGTGCAAAAGTGCTTTGTAGAGGAGCTTTTTTTTTTTTGTTACCACGAGGAACTAGGAAATCATACTGTACTTTCCTAGGGCAGCAGCGAATGAGGAGGAGTGAAGATTTCAGGGAAATGCTTAACAGCTGCCCTAACGCACCACGTCACTGGGATCCCACGTTGAGGAGCTAAGTCTCCCATCTATAGCATCTACAGAGAGAACGGCCTGTTAAGTGTGAAGAGCATGTAATGTGGCCACACAGTATATTTTTTTTTAAATCTGAGAGGTGCTTGCATTATTTTGCTGTGATTTTTTTGCACTCATTCTTTTTTTTTTCACCCCAGTAACCACCAGGTAAATTCTGATCAATTATTGCACTGTGTTTATATAGCTCTTGGACATTCGACTAAATATTCGTTTTTCTGAAAGAAGCTCTAGGTCGTCAAGTCACAGATTTGCATTATTAGCCTTTTACACGCTATCTAAATATAATACACGCAAAATAGATTGGTTCAGGAGAGTAATACGAACATCAAGCAGGACGTGCAACGTTCATCCGGCCACTTATGTAGATTACCTAATAATGAGCCTCTGACGTTTCTTCTACTACTACAAGTAATCGCCTAATAAAGAGGTAGTCACGGAAGTGTATCAAACAGTCAACGAGGATAAGGCTGGAGAGATGCACCAGCAGACCACGACAGCGCGGGCGCCGCCTATCCGACAGGGTCAAGCAAAAATAGTTCACTTCCTTGCGCCCTTCCGCATTCGTTCTGCGTAGTAATCAGCTTCTATTTTTGCAATTTTTCCTCCGGCCGATTTCACCCTTCTGGCTAAACGTGTCGTATTACACGCAGCGCCCTTTGCACCACGCATATCTTCTCGACGGCCGGAGGCCAGCGTCACCTCTCTTCGATCGTGAGGTCACTCGGTGGAACCAACAGCGCCAGTCGCTGCAGTGACCGCTAATCTTTCCATGCAGAAAGCCAAGGGCGCTCTTGCAAAAGGGCCTGCGTGGTAGCGTGCGCGCGGATGTTACAAGGGCGCATACGAAAATGGTCAGCGAACCTGCCCTCCTGGCCTCTTGCAGAGCACACGGAACAGCAAGCGGGAAGAAAGAACTGCCACAGCGCGTTCAATCTTCCCCTGCCCGTCGTGGGGCCCGGATGGCAGACGCCTTCATCTGGAAGGCGCTCCGTACCATGAACGTAGCGTAGCTTGCCTCCGCAGGTCATCGTTGGGACCGCAAGCACAGTAATTAGGCGCTTCCTATAGCATTCACGACGCAGGCGGTTCTTACTTCCGCGCTGCCTCTTGGAGGGTACGTACAATAGCGTGCAGCCCCGTCGGAGTTGTCGAGGCAAAGAGGCGCGCTCGAACAAGCTTTGACGGCGAGCCGCCAGGCTGCGTTTTGGAAGGTCTCGCAAGGGCGTGCCACACTCAAAAACTCCGAGGCAACACAACCGGGACACACACAAATGTCGAAATCTGACGGGAATGGCCAGCAACTGTTCGGCATATGCTGCGGGTTTCCGCACTGGACTGTCCACTTAGGTAATGGCCATGTTCTAAAATAGGCGTACATACATCAGTAGAGGGATACTCTTTATGCAACCACGTTCCAAAGTGACCAGCCAGCGCCCAACAAAAGCGAGGCAGTGTAATCAAAAATTCGTGCGACCTAACACCACCACCGCTCACACCGCTCGCAAATGCGTTCTCACGTCAGCCTCTTCACCTTCCGGGTTATGGAGCGCCACGTTAACTGCTTGAGAGCGCAGACCCGGCGCAACTGAACTACGCAAGACGTCGCAGACGGTACAGCGTTGTCGGAGAAGCGAGGAGGTGCCTTTGTGCAGGGGAAGCCCCATGCGCCGCGCTCTCAACGCTCGGAGACCCACTTTCACTCTCGCGTAAACCTGTTCCCGGACGGAGCGGCAGTGACCCGAAAACCGCTTTTGGTGCCCCTCTCTCACTTTCAGCTGGCGATCCCGCCGCTCACATCCCGTCCACCTTTAGAGAGCATTCACTTCCGCCACCAAAGCGGAGCGTAACTCTGTCGCTTCGAGGGGTGCCCCGTAGGAGAGGTCGGCACGGCAGGCGGCGTGCTTGTCGCATTGTGCCCTGTCGAGACTCACAGGCACCGCTAATATTTGTGCTTGGGTGCGCGAACTCCGCCAGCAGGTAGGGGGCTCTCGTCGTCCGTCCGTAAGAATGATGGCGCCAATAATTCGGTGAGTGCGACTTTACGTGGCCAGGGGGCACTCAGAAGGGCACTATATGGCGCCGTCCGTGATTGCGCGCATCCATTAGAATTGTTAACGTTCCCAGCTCTATAGTGAGCGAAGTGGAGATGACCAAATTCAAACCGTGTTTGTCGAATGAAATTTCTGTTTTTTCATTAGGGGAGCCGCGTTCCCTTAGCGCAGCGGTTCATGTGAAAGGCAAACAGAGTGTGCTCGACGTGCTTCACGGCACGTTTTTTTAATGTTGTCTTGGTGGTCCGCTGCATCGCGGACAGCTGCACATCTTTCCCGGACACACACGGGGTTATCTATAGTGCCCGGTTAAGTGAGCTTAATCGTCCAATCTCGGCGAGGCTGGAAGAGGGCGCGTCTTCTTTCCGCCGTGGCTACTTTTGTGCTCTCTTGCGACATGCATAGCAGCGCAGGCGAGGATGGAAAAGCGGGCCAGCGATGACGGCGCCGAAAGCAATTTGTTGCTGCGCGCACTTTTGGGACCCCCCAGTGCACTGCTTCCGGTCTCTTTCTCCCTTGTTTCCTTTGTCTGCCTCACAGAAAGCGTGCACTGGAGGCGCGCACGACGCCCTAGTCAAGTGCTCTGCTTTAGAACGACTCAGACTGGAGAGGATTCCGCAGCGCGTGGCTTCCGCCTCGGAAGGAAAAGAATGCGCATAAGAAGGGGGAGGGAAATGGGGGGAGGGCTCGCTAGAGGCGCTCCCAATGAATTTGTTTTTGGCCGTTCTTCACACTAGAGCTGAAAAAAATTGTGGTGTTTTCTATCTTCAGGGGCCCAGTGAAACGACTTTACCGTTCGGTCAGCAACGTATAACGTAAAGTCGAATCTGTACTACTTCTCTTGAAAGCCTTCCACCTATATGCGAAACCACAAAACAGTTCGCACGTGTGAGGGTACTCCTAAGACGGCTGTCACTGCTATTGCCATGAGGCACCGTCAATTCAGGCAGACAGCAGTCATTACTGATACCTCTGTTCCAGTATTTGTTTCTATGTATAGCTTACCTTTTTGCTTTGTGAGCACCTATGTTAAATGTTAACCTCGTTCAGGATAAAATGTATGGTTACAGAGTTTTCTGTATTGTCTTTTTTAGTGCAGTCTGGTTAAATCGGTGCTACCAAATGAATTTTTTTTAGGGCCCGCAGCTCAGAACGACAGCTCGTGGCAATTGTACTGAATGTTCCATTCCTACGTGAGCAGTGCTTTACTTTCGTGCATGACATTGGTCCATGAAATCCCCAGACCGCAACCCTTTCGACGAAATACGAGAAATGGAGTGAGGACAAATTGAACCTGGAATATGAATGAACTGCGCATGATGCTGTGGCGTTGAAGGCGGGCTGCAGTGCACGTGTAATGTAATCGTTGATGGGTGAACATTGAGCGTAAACATAACTTTTGAAACATTTCCTAAAATTTAGGAGCGGAACTAATACTCAAACGTTTGTATTGCACGCATTTCGGCTTCCCTGTGAAGCTTGAGTCGAGGGAGGAAAAAAGTTTTCATTAGACGAAATATATTGGGCACGTTAGCTAATGAGCGGCGCACAATCAAGATCTGTAAGGAACAAAATTTGGGGGTACACTTAACCTCAGCTCTAAAGGTATGGCACGATAGCGTTAAAAGATTAATGCTCATATATGCAGAATTGGTCGTTGTCTACTTTACGCTCCTAAGCCCCTGGGAGTCCTCATGCCTCTCCCGGATAGTGGTGCAGGGGTTAAACGATGCGCCACTTACTCGACAGGTGGCTCCTCCGAACACAGCCAGCAGTGCAGCTTGTGAGACCAAGGTTGTTTTTCCTAAACAACCTCCTGCTTCAATCTCTAATTTAATTGCCACCTGCCACTGTTGGCAGGTTGCTCACGATCCGATGGGCAGGTTGCCGACAGCCACAGTGGAGACGTTGCTACGACGTATCATGGTAATTTGCGATTCGCTGATGACATTGTCAGGACATGAACTGCAAAGCATGATCAATGAATTAGACAGGCAGAGCAGAACGGTGGGGCTAAAAATTAACATGCAGAAAACCAAATTAATGTTCAACAGCCTAGCAAGGGAACAGCAGTTCGCAGTTGGTAGCCAAGTGCTGGAACTAATAAGAGAATATGTCTATTTAGGGCTGGTAGTGACAGCTGATCCAGATCATAAGAGGGAAATAACTAGAACAATAAGAATGGGGTGGAGCACATATGGCAGGTTCTCTCAGATTATGAATGGCAGTTTACCAATATCCCTCAAGAGAAAAGTATACAACAGGTGTATCTTGCCGGTACTCATCCATGGGGCAGAAACGTGACAGAAACGGGACAGAAACGGCAAGCCGCCACGGGACTGGGTGAAAGGCACTCCACACGTTGGTCGACTCCGCCCACCGTACGAGGGAGAATTAAAAAAAAAGGGCGGGAGCCGGACGTTAATTCGATTTAATTTGGGAAATCGGCCATACAGGGCAATAAGTCGCAGTTTCTAGGAATGCTAGGAACGTGTAGATCGAGTTCCCGCTGCAAAAAGACAAGTTCAGATTCCTCTTCAGTGCACCTTTAAGCCGCAGTTATGCCGAATTTGTTTTATCTAATACTGCGCTGTATTCAAACCCTTGGATTCGACGCGGTTGCCCAGTGGTCGTGGCGTTCCACTACTGAGCATGAGTTCACGGTATCAAATCGCGGCCCCGGCGGACGTGTTTTGCAGGCAAGGACACCAAGTGGTCAAAATTGATCCACGACCTTCAACTACTTGAATCTTCCACTTTCCCTCCCTGCACTTCTTCCGTCCAGCCTTGGACGGCACCCTTGGTGGAGCTTAACTGAATTTTGTGAAATTCCTTTAACTATTCAGTAAGCTTTGGAAATTTTAGACGCGTAAGAACGAGAACTGAATGGATATTGCATTCAACAATATTTGGGTGAACGCAGCACTATTTGTTGCTTGGTTTATTTTATGGAAATGGAACAGCCTAGGGGGCTTGCGAAATAGCGGTGCCCAACTGTAAAGCTTGTCGCACTAGCCTGGAAGTCATTGTACCTAGAGTGTTGTTCTTGCTGCATTATGGTACTTTTATATTTCCATCCTTCTTTTTTTCTAATGATTTACATCTGTGTTGTTTTGTTTTCTACGCTCATAAACCTGTGATAACCTGTGAAGCAGTAAACACGTGAGCATGTTTGTCTGCAGCAGTGCAGCGACGTCCCGAGAAAGAAATGAAGTTCAATCAAAGCGAAATTATTCTAGCGTCGCAGCTCTCGTACGTTTGTCGCTTGCACGTTTGTCGCTTGCATGTTCTTCTAGAGTGTGAAAGCATGCTCCCGAGGCCTAGCACCTGTTTTGACATTTCCCTTCCTCTCCTCCACAGAGCACCACTCGAGAGCTCTTGCATACCTATTCATGGCTACGATTTTCAGCATAGTACTACACCTTAAGACAACACAACGCACCTGCAGTAATTCGTTGAATGACAAAGAATAATTGTAATTAAACTAATGTAACTCTTTACGTGCGATAGGGTAGAGGAGGGAAACTCGAACTTAGGCACGAAGCGGAGTGCTGCCAGCGTAACATATTGTGTTTGGGACCCACATCTGTCGCACGCGAAAGATTTACCCGCACATGGAAAGTTCTCAAGGATGTGCCGATACTCGCAGCGTGCTGCTGTGGCGTTCCTGGCCTCCCTGGTGGGCGTCTCCCTGGCGGGCAACATTGGCGGCGCTGGCGGCGGCGGGTCGCACGGGGGCGGCGGCTACTCGGGAGGCGGCGGACTCGGCGGAGGAACCCTGGGCGGCTACGGAGCTTCTGGCTATGGTTCTTCTGCTGGCGGCTACGGCAGCGGCAGCCTCGGCGGCCATCGCTCCAGCCCTGCTGCGGGAGGCGCTGCGCACTCGGCTTACGGGGACGGATCCTACTACGGCGGTCCCTCCTCGGGCGGCTTAGGCGGCGCTAGCTACGGCGGAAGCGGCGCTGGTGGCTACGGTGGTGCAGGCGGCTACGGTGGTGCAGGCCACCACGGTGGCTACTCCACTGCCTCCGGTGGCGGCGGTGCAGGTCACCACGGTGGTTACTCCACTACCTCCGGTGGAGGCTATGGGCCCGGAGGAGGGTACGGTAGCAGCGGTAGCAGCGGCTACGGAAGCGGCTCAGGTGGTTATGGCGGCGGAGCTGGTGGCTACGGTGGCGGTGCCGGTGGCTACGGTGGTGGAGCCGGCGGCTATGGTGGTGGGCTCGGCAGCCAAGGTGGAGCTGGAGGTGCTCTCTCAGGGTACTCAAAGTCTAAAGCCAGCAAGCTATCGGGAGGTGGATACAGCGGTGCGTCGCTCTTCGGGGGCGGTGGCCTTAGCGGCGGCATTGGAGGAGCCAAGCTCACAGACACCGGGGGCTACGGTAGCGGAGGAACCGTTACCGGTGCTGGACTCGTCGGCGGGGGCTACGGTGGCGGCGCCGGCACTGGAGCGGGCCTCGGAGGTACTGGTGGAGCAGGTTTCCCAGGCGGGTTCTCAGGCAATGCGGTGACGATCCCGGCCAAGGTGATTGTTCTGAAGGTTCCCATATCTGATGGCGGCGCTGGCGGCGCAGGAGGCGCTGGTGGCTTCTCGGGTGGAACCCAGGGCGGTTACGGTGGGGCCCCAGCGGCAGGCTTTGGACCATCGGGTGGCGGGTACGGAGGTTCTACTGGCTACGGGCCCTCATCGGGAGGTTATGCGAGTGTAGGCCCAACGGTGTCGGCTGGACTCGGTGGCCACCACGGTGGGTACGGTGGCAGTGGCGGCGGCCTCTACGGAGGGAAGGGAGGTTACGGAGGCACTGGACTCGGTGGTGGTCTTGGTGGTGGTCACCATGGTGCCGGCACTGGCGGTGGACTCGGTGGAGGCAAGGGCGGTTACGGAGGCGCTGGGCTTGGTGGTGGTCTTGGGGGTGGTCACCATGGTAGTGGTCTTGTTGGCGGCATTGGCGGCGGACTCGGTGGAGGCAAGGGCAGTTACGGAGACACTGGGCTTGGTGGTGGTCTTGGGGGTGGTCACCATGGTAGTGGTCTTGGTGGCGGCATTGGCGGCATTGGCGGCGGACTCGGTGGAGGCAAGGGCGGTTACGGAGGCACTGGGCTCGGTGGTGGTCTTGGCGGTGGTCACCATGGTAGTGGTCTGGGTGGCGGCTATGGTGGCGGGCTCGGTGGAGGAAAGGGCGGATACGGAGGTTCGGGATTCGGCGGAACTGGAAAAGGCGGTGCCGGAGGCAAGGGAGGATTTGGTGGAGGTCACCACGGGGGTTTCGGTGGTGGATCTAAGGGTGGCTACGGAGCTGCCGGTGGCCTCGGTGGTGGCCTTGACGGAGGATACGGTGATGGCCTCGGAGGAGGTGGTGGTCTTTCCGGTGGTCACCACGGCGGCTTTTCTGGTGGTGGGCTTTCCGGTGGTTATGGGGGCTACTCGGGAGGAGGAGGCTACTCCGGGGGTGATGGCTATGGATCCAGCGGCGGCAAGGGCGGCTCTGGCGGAGGACACCACGGTGGTGGTGGCTATGGAGGCAGCAGTTATGGTGGCTCTAAAGGAGGATTTGGTGGCGGCAGCTACGGTGGTTCCAAGGGCGGTTATGGGGGTGGCGGCTATGGTGGTTCAAAGGGAGGCTACTGGTGATCATACTGTCCCCCATCCCGTACCACCTTCCTGCAACAACTCATGGCTGCTTCCCGACAGGGATTCGTCGAGCAAAGTGGGAGGTCGAATTGTTCATTTTGTTATTGCAGCGTTTTTGTTAGCATTTGAATGTGGTGAGCAGGCAACGTTTCTCTTCAGCTTTTTCTCCGACAAAAAGAGAGCTTTTCGTGCCTTGCAGTTTACTGCAACTTGCAAAGGCTTCTTAGTTGTACAGGCTTTTCACCGTATGGTATTGAAAGCTGTGTTACCTGTTCTGCTTGCTTGAATGGTTACCTAACGATCTCCAACAGACCTCAGCACTCTGGGGGCTAGAAATGCATTGAATAAGTATGTGCAAATCTAAAGTTCGTGTTATGTTGTGTGACTGTGTAATTTAACTGAGCGAAAATAAAACGTGTGACATCGTTCATGTTTCCTAAGCCTCGTATCTTTCCTTGCCTTAAGCTTCACGCGTCTAGGATGACCGTCCAACAA
The DNA here is from genome assembly GCF_055824585.1 of Amblyomma mixtum. Taxonomy (NCBI): domain Eukaryota; kingdom Metazoa; phylum Arthropoda; class Arachnida; order Ixodida; family Ixodidae; genus Amblyomma; species Amblyomma mixtum. The sequence goes on along the minus strand of NC_143017.1, from coordinate 111,972,467 downwards.
GGTAGCGCCGCATTTTGATCTCCAGCCCTTTATAATCTCACAGACCGTTTGGAAGGCCAGTGTCAGTTGAGTTATGCGAGATTTCAGGCACTATTTTTTCCCTTGGTGGTATGATTGAAGTCAGTACATGTTTATCTGCTTTGGCGCATCATATCATTTTTATTGGTGTTTTAAAAGCAGAGACTAAGGCTAACTATGCAGTGCGGATTTTTTGTGCCTGGTATATGAGTATGTGACTATGAGTGGTAATCTGCTGGAATGGAGGCGATATATGTGTCCTGCTTCTCCGTAGTCTAGGTGAAAAGGAAAAATTGGGGGGCGGGGAAGGCTCTGGGTCACTAAATAATTAACACCATGATGACGGCACGCACGGCTACCCCGTCCACTGAAATCCATCGCCATTGCCACTGAACGAACACAAACGATTTGCCAGGTTCATGGTTGGTATGATGATATGAGTTAGGGCTTCCAGTTCGAATCGGTTGCTGAAATTGGACTTCTGCCCAAGGGTGGAAACCAGGGTAAAGTGGCCGTGTTCCCGAGCTGGCGCCTTTGTGCATATGTATACATTTGGCTGCTATTTTGCTGCATACTGGGGCATGTGTACGAGATGACGTCTCCAATGATGCGAAACCGGGGTATTAAGGTTAATACATACAACACTGTAACATCAACAGCTGAGGTTATGGTGGCAGATGTAGTGAGTTATACTGCAGGGTTCCGACTGCTTCTACAGATGGTGGAAGTGGCAGCAATACCATGATTTGGGTCTGATGTTGAAGAGTATCAAGCGCCGGTTCAAGCGCCCTTGGCAACTAACTGGCCCGCCAGCACACCATCAATAATAATCACGCGAAGCGCACCAATAGGTTGCTCGCGCGTCGTCTTTATTTGATGGCCTGCTGTGAACTGTTTATCTGAAGCACAGGCATACAGTATTCACTGCAAGAAGTACACAATGACAGAGGAGGCTGCGGTGCAGGGTCCAGCTAGGTGCCAGCTAAGCACGGTGATAATGAATAGGGTCTGCAATGGCTTCTGCACAGCGGAGTACTCAACACATTCCTCCGTAAAGTTGGTTCGTAGATCAGCAGAGACCGACTTGCTATGCCGCCTACTTGCAAGTCTTCTGCAGCGATGGACCGCGATTGACCGCGTTTGTGGTCACCGTGTGGGTAGAGGGGTACCGCACCATCTTACTTGGTATTTTCCATTTCCGTCTTGAACTTTCAGCGCTCCCTCAAGGTTGCCTCATGTATTCCATCGTAGTTCGCCCATTTCTGGAAATCAACAACGCAGGCACGTACGTACATGTGAGAGTCGCCAAAAATTAACAGCGTACTTCCACTAGCGTATGCACTGTTCATGTGTCTCTACTTCTAATATTCGCAGCGCTGCAATGACCGAGGCGCATCGGGAGCACAGGAAGCGTCACAAATTCCGCCTTTTACCTTCGGTACCAAACTAACTGCTTCAAACACGAGTTTCACATGCCTCAACCGTGCAGGCAGTGAGTGTGAGATGCGATGCGCGCACTAAAGGACTATAGATCCGGTAATTAAGTTCCCCAATGTACCTAGGCGTGCCGAGTTCTTACTTCCGAGTGCGAAACATTTATGCATCCGTTGTTGCTTCAGCTGCACACAACATTTGGGGCGTGTAAGGTTGCCTGGTTCGATACGTGAACATGCAGAAAAAAATATTCCTACTGGATTTCCTTAGAAGTCTTTCATGGTAGGCAGTGAGAGCTTGCGTATTAAGGTTTAATTTCCCACGGGGCCACGCAGTGACAGCAGAAAATCGAATGTGACAGGCAGACCTTGTGTTACATGCAGTTTAAATTCTCTAAATTACACGTAGGTTACGAGAGACGCGGTAGTAGATGGGTACGGATTAATTTAGACCACCTAGGGTTCTCTAACGGGACCTGACATCTCAGACCGCCAGAACGATTGCTCAATGAGCATGGGTTTGCTGGGCACTTAGTGGCTTGAGGCCCGCACTCACTCGAAGTCCCGGGGTCCTTTCTTTTTAGGCACCGGTTCACGACCTCGGCATATCTGCCATCGCACTCAGTGTTTTCGGCTCGGACTAGCTGGGTAGTCCCTGCAGCTCAGACGTGAGCCAATCGGTTCCTGTTCACTGGCAGCCGCCGCGGTGTCTCAGCGGTTATGGTGCTCTGCTGCTGACCCGAAAGACGCGGGTTCGATCCCGGCCGCGGCGGTCAAATTTGGATGGAGGCGAAATTATAGAGGCCCGTGTACTGTGCGATGTCAGTGCACCTTAAAGAACCTCAGGTGGTAGAAATTTCCGGAGCCCTGCACTACGGCGTCTCTCATAGCCTGAGTTGCTTTGGGACGTGAAACCCCATAAACCAACCAACCACCCTGTTCACTGGCTTGCGTGGAAGCCAAGATGGAGAGCCATCCACCATCGTTTGGGGCGGTGCCCCCGTCTCAAAGGCATTAGTAGTACAAATAGCTCAAGAAAATATGTGGAAGGCGAATAGCTGTTGCTGTTGTCTTAAATGAAAAAAAAATCATAGACAATGCGATCAATGCGGCTGAGTATGCATTAGCAACTGTGTTCACCAGGATGCAGCAGCCACTGATATCTTCAAGCCATTCGAGCGGGTGGCTTGATACGGTCCATCAATTACTGTGATACACGCCGTGCTCTCTTTCCAGCCTCCAGATCCTATCCAGCGATCGCAGTGTGACACGCCGAACACATTTTCTCCCTGTAATTCACCCCTCGTCTCTGATTAGGGCCGCAGTTTCCTCCTGGCCACCCGTCGCCTCCCAATGTCTCAAGCTCTCCCTGTCTCTGCTCTTTCTCTGCCTTCCTCCTCTTACGAAAGTGGTGAGGAATTTTCTCTCTGTACACTTCATCTTTTCTTCACCTAAGCTTCACCCGACAACGCCGGACACATTCTACGATAAAGGCCTTTGCAATGCTAACGCATGAAAACGCCGAACGAGCTAATACCCAAACAAGAAGCCCAGCCAAGTGGGCAGCGCTCCTAGTTTTCTTCATCCTTCAGCTAAATGCGTGGTTTATTGTAAGTAGACAAGCCTCAGGGCATAGCCAATTATATGAAATGACCTTTAGCGAGACTTCACAGCGTGAATGAACAGTGTTAGTGTATCATTTAAATCAAACAGTTGTCAACACGGGCAGTGTTTGTAGCTACGAGTTTAGACACATCCGTATAATCGTTCATGAATGTTTTGAAAGTAGAAAGGTTACTGGGCCGGGAAACTGTTCATTTCTTAAACACCGCAGTTTTCGTGCTTTCATTGTTTGCCTGCCCGGCTTTCTTAACAAGGCGTATAAGCTGCGTACTGATGCTTCCATGCCACAATTTCCCCAACATATCATTTTATGCATTTACCACGACATCGTTAAGGCTCCGGTTCTGTGGAAAATCCAGCGTCGTCAACGTTGTGAGGGAAAAATCCAAAGAGAAACAACCTAGGCTGGCCATCTTGGTCATGTGGCTTTACGGCGTCATCACAACCTGCCCAGCGGGTTGTGAGAAAACAATGCCAGCACTTTCCATCGCAGGGCAGCAGTGCATCGCTTAACCGCTGCTCCACTGCACTAGGACTTGTATGAGGACTCCCAGGGATCTACGAATGTAAAGACGAACACGGCAGCAAAGGGGGCCAGCTGGTTGCACGTTTAGGACGGAATTAACGCGCTGCACCAGGAGTAAGAACAGACAAAGTGGGACAAGTGCACGGGACAAGCGCACACTGGGTTTATTCAAAGTAGGGTGAACATTATTTATTTATTTATTGAATAGTGCCGACATGCTGTATGTTCAAGCAGGAGAGGGAAATACATACAGGGGAAATAGCAAAGCAAGTTCGATAGTACCAAACAATATAGATACCACAAAATAAGCAATGCAAAGGTGCAATTGAAAGTGCGGTTACAGTACAGCTACTACGCCAACAGTGAAGATACCAGGAAAAATTAGAAAGCAACGGAGAGTTCTCCGGTAGAGTATTTCATTCAGAAACTGTTCTTGGAAAAAAAAAAGCTTGCATGCATTTGTGCGTGCAAAAAAAGGTTTCAGGCTAAGGGTATGCTGATGGCGCGAGACTCGTTTAGAATCAATAGCAATGCAATTTTCGGTTCGAATACCAAGTCGAGAAAATTATAATGAATGAAGGAAGTTGACACGAGCTTTCTTTCTATGTGCAAGTGGTTCTAAGTATGCATGTTTCCACATGGCAGAAGGAGAGTACACTCCATGCGCATGCTGAGTTCAGTGTATTCAATCAATTGCGTCGCATCACCAGCTCCTCACCAGCTGCGTCGCATACGTACGCTCCTTCGCTTCTTTATTAGTTCTGTCCTCTCACCTGTTAGCATGACAAAGGGTGTGCTTACACTCTTGTCTACACCGGCCTGTGATATCTCAGACGCTTTTTATTTTCCGTTCCCTTTTGTCTCTCGCACGAGCTAAGGTGGGACGTGGAATATAATAGTTAGTCGCAGTGCGGAAAGAAATCATGTTCGCATCAAGTACAGTGTTGAATTTGTGGCGACACACTCTGCGAGTATGTCCGCGTAGCCTCCGCCTTGTTGTCATCCTGCCCAGCGCAACACGGCTACACGCTGGACTGCGTTACTGATAAAACACAGCGCCACCGCTGCGTCACCCGAGGCATGCGTCGCCGGCGGTGGCTACAAAAACAGGCTGCCCGGCTGGGAAGACTGGCTGTTTCCTTCCGCTACCGAGACGAACGTAGCGTATGTATGCTTGTCTGCTGCCACCGCTAATCGAATAAACAGTTTTGAACAGGGGATTTATTAATGGGTCACGGTGACCAACGCCCGCCGCGGTCGGGTCGCAGCAGGACGGCAGAACCAGCCGAAGGAAGCAGCTCCAGCACGAGACTCGCGCCCGAACCTCCAGCGATGACGACGAAGTGCGCCACTGAGGAGTCGTCCTCTTCTTCTTCTTACAGTTGTTACGTTTTTATGTTGGCTTTCGTCCTTCAGCAGAAACGACATCCCACAAATAAATAGACATGTCGTAAGGCTAAAGATGAGTGGATATCCGAACACGGTCATGGCATTCGTGGCAAAAAAAAAAAAACCTACAGAAGCAGCTTGTCAACAAAGGATTGCAGTAAAGGAAGAATTATAGGGCTGGCTATTGGCGTGGTCGTCATGCCATATGTACAAGATGTTTCCCATGCTTTAAGATTGTAGCAAGTAATCATGATGTTTCCCTGGTATTTACTGCACCTGAAAATTAACCAGCTTCTACTATAAGATCAATAAAGATATCAAGAAAAGAACTACCGGATGTGAAGTAGCACACAAAGAGAAATCCGAGGAATGTGACTCAGGGGACGTTTATACTATTCCCCCTGTCATGTGGCATGACTTACATATGCCGATCCGGCAGATGTCTGAACGCAAGGTTAAGAGGTCACTGCATAATAGAGTGCATACTTTTTCTCTTAATATAAGATCGCAAATAATCAAAAACAAAGAGAAATAAATATGCTTCTTGGTGAGTTTCTCTGCGTCCCTTCGATTTAAACAATGGTCCTTTAAGATTCAGCAGAAAATGTTAGTCTGGCGACACAGCGGTCATTTTTTAATGATGTGGGTCAATAACGACTTCTGAGCCTTTGTGAAATTTGCAACCTTATAAAACGTGCACAAACGAAACTCTCCATAGGATAAACACGCCGAATGTACCGCAAATGACCACTGTGCCCTGACATGTAGTTTAGAGAGAAGATATTGAAGGATGCGGTTGAAAGGTGGTTTTGATAGGTACGTACCTTGCAGAGGAGAATTTGAGAGCTGATACTGAAACATGTTTGTAAGGGGTGCTGTTAATAAAATGCTTTATTAAGATATTGTTGTTGCACTGTTTTGTAGGATTCAGGCGTTAAGAGGTGCCCTTGTGATCCGTGTATAATGTAGAACACGTCATGATGACACTTACGTTCTTCTGACTCATGTTGTTCGGTGACGTCGTTGTTATCACGGGTTTGTCGCACACGCGATAGTTTCAATGTGTGTTAGTCACAGTCAGCTGGGGTACTTCGTCCTTGTTCATTTTCGTGCCTTAGAGTCATTTCGCCTGTTCTTCTCTGCCCGTTCCATGCGTCCCTGATGGTCCCCTGACGGCGTGCGAGCCTTACGTGGCTGCATATATGGGAGAACAGCGGCGCGCATAGCCTCCAAGCTCCAAGAGAAGCAGAGCGGCGTTTTGTAATATGTGAAGTGGAAAGAAAGGAAAAAAGGAAGGAAGGAAGGAAGGAAGAAAGAAAGGAAGAAAGAAAGAAGGAAAGAAAGGAAGAAAGAAAGAAGGAAATAAATAAATAAATAAATAAAGAAAGAAAGAAAGAAAGGGAGAAAGAAAGAAAGAAAGGAAGAAAGAAAGAAAGGAAAAAAGAAAGAAAGAAAAAAGGAAAGAAAGAAAGAAAGAAAGGAAGAAAGAAGGAAATAAATAAAGAAAGAAAGGGAGAAAGAAAGAGAGAAAAAGAAAGAAAGAAAGAAAGGAAGAAAGGAAGAAAGAAAGAAAGAAAGAGAGAGAGAGAAAGAAAGAAAGAAAGAGAAAAAGAAAGGAAGAAAGAAAGAGATAGAAAAAGAAAGAAAGAAAGAAAGAAAGAAGGAAGGAATGAAAGAAAGGAAGGAAGAAAGAAAGAAAGAAAGAAAGAGAGAAAGAAAGAAAGAAAGAAAGAAAGAAAGAAAGAAAGAAGGAATGAAAGAAAGGAAGAAAGAAGGAATGGAAGAAAGAAAGAAAGAAAGAAAGAAAGAAAGAAAGAAAGAAAGAAAGAAAGAAAGAAAGAAAGAAAGAAAGAAAGAAAGAAAGAAAGAAAGAAAGAAAATTTTCGCGCTTGCTCTGGGGGCACTGGTGGCGAGGAAGAAGAGTCCAGAGTGCGCATGCCAGCAAAGTAACGGTAAATAGCAAATGGGACAAAACGAGGGCGTTCATGTCACAGGAACCTTTCCTATCTTTACTTTATTTTTGTGCATGGGCCATTTTTATGAGCAACGGGTCTAAAGATATTTAATAGCGTGAAGGTGTGCGGCGATTGAAACGGTTCGGGTACCGTATTTCGCCGAGGTGTAGCACTAACTGTTACCGCTGTCAAAAAGGTACAGATACGATTTACGCTTTTTACGTATTCCGAATTCCCATAACGCTTCGGCATCCTGGCATAGTTATGTACACTATTGAGGAAGAAAATATAGATTGCTGCCAAACGTCGAAGTGAACATCAGGCTCTGGTTGAACCGCACGTGAACACGTTTTTAAGCTCCAAAAGATATCGTGAGAGAAGGGAGTTCCTGCGACGCGCTTATTTAAATCTTTTGTTCGGAGTCTATTAATTTCAACTTCCTTCTGTGTGCAGGCGCCAGTACTGGTGGACCAGTTGGACCAGTGGGAGATAGTGAATCTGTCGCGTTAGAAAGGACAGGTTTACAAAGAGACGCAAAAAAGTAGCTGTTAAATGCATTTCTGTAGCAATACAAGATCTGTGCTTCGTGGAAACACTTAGCGCGCTGCTTCAGTGAAGTCGCTGGAATCTCGAAGTTTCTTTTAGAAGACGCTATGTACACCTATTTCCAAAAATACTCAACAGCAGGGATTAGGAGCGACTGCCCACTCTCTGCCTTGCCGACGGTCTTACAACGTGAGTGCGGAACACCGCATCCCAGACTGTGAACCTTAGCGCTCATTGCAACAACTGCAGAAGAACCGCTTTCAACCCCCTCACCCCCCCCTCACCCCCCCCCTCACCCCCCCCCCCCCTCACCCCCCGCTGAAATCCAGCAAAACAAGCAAAAGCTCTCATGTCACTTTCCTCAGATAATCTTAACAAGTGACATCCGAACGATGAAGTGTCACTGGACCTGATGTTGATATCTGAGTTTTCTTCGAGGTGACGTCAGGTTTCGCAACAAATCGGAGTCGTCGATTTTGACAGCACGCTCCTTATGCGGTCATGGAGCCGCTGGGAAGCGGACTGGTGGATAAGCGAGTGTCATAGGCTCGACGTCTTGGCAGCGTGAGAAGACAGGGGTGTAGGGGCCGCGGTAATATGGAGTGTCGGGGCAGCTGTCCCGCTGACCCCCCAGAGGCCGTGAACTCACACACTAGTGCGAAAAAAAAAGAAAAAGAGCAGAAAAAAGAACAGCAATAGGCGGACACAATGTACATCGAATTGCTGACTTCACAAGCCGAAGAACACAAACACGCGTAGCAGTGCCAAAAAAAGTTGCCACTTGGAAATGGTCTGTTTTCTCCGAGGCTATGATATCATCAGATATAAAAAGTGCTAGGGGTTTTACGTAGTTATACCGAGTAGAAGTACAAAAGCAAGTTTTCATTCTTTAATTTGAGGGGACACTTAAGCTCTGCCTTAAGGGTATGACGCAATAGCTTCAATAGTTTAATATCCTTAAATGCAGAATAGGTCATTATCTACTTAACATTCATAGATCCTAATACCACGGCGCCGAGTCCACCACTACCAGCGCACTGGGGCAGCGGTTAAGCGATGCGCCACTGCACAGTCAGGTGGCTGTTTCTATCATAGCCACCGGTAGGTATCGTGCGCCCCATGTTGGCTACGGCACGAGACAATATGACAAGATAATTGCTCAAGGTTGGTACGTATTTCAGTACTTTTGCACTAAAATCAGCTGTAATTTAAATTAAACACTGGTGTTACAGTTATGAGCGTGTCCGCGATCGAAGAAGTGCACCCCCCGTCCTGAATGCCGTCATTAGCTGCACAGGCAAGAATTCGTGTCCGTGAGGCAAGGAGCAATTCATGATGAGTTGTGTGACACCACTTCTGCGACAAGCTTAAACATACGTATAACCATCAACGACTTGTTCCGCCGTTTCAGACTCGCCGACAACCCAAAGAAGCATTGCGAAACTAACTGCATGAGGCTCCATATACTTGGCGTTGACATGATCCCGACAAGAGTCGGGTTAAGTAGGCTGTCGGGTCGAGAACCAGTAGTCGGGCTCATGTATACGCTAGGGGGTCGAGCTAAGGGACCGTCGAGTCGAGCTGGGCCAGCCCGACTGCAGGGGGTGGGTTGACCCTGCCCGATGCGGTTGAAAGGAGCATGTATACGCTGCCGCATCGGCTTAGCGCGTCCTATCCTGCCTCTTCTCTGGTCTGGTTGGCGCTGTGCAGGAACTCGGAGATATTTTTTCAAGCTGCTGAGGCACACATTGGAAATCAAAGCGAGCCGCTCCCGGCCTTGAAGAGAGCGCGCACGCGAACGGGCGAACAACCGACCGGAAAGAGCAGTAGTCGGGAACGGGAACTTTTCGTCAGGGCGTTCCTCCCCCTCTAGCATGCGTGTGGTTTGCTTGCTCGACGCAAGGGGTAGCGACAATCTCTGCCCGACAGAAAACCGGTTCATGTAAACGCGGTGGGGTCGGGCTGGTCAGCCCAACATCTGGCGCGCCCCGACCAGACCCGCAACGTCGGGCTCCATGTAAACAAGGCTATAATAGACAGACTAAACGCGATTGAAAAATAGTTAAACGGAACTCTTTATCATAAGAACGTCCTGAATGCGACGCTTGCGCCATTGCTTCTCGGAACTTTGCACTGGAAAACAACTAGTATTGCTGTTCGCTAAGTTCCAGCTGTTTCAGGCTTCGCCGCCACTGCTTTTGAGGTCATGACCACTACAGAGCAACCGCAGAGATGCGTGAAGAGATTGTCGTCCCCAGCATTTTGTGAGGCCGGGGCTTTTCAGCCACCCCCTGCGCTCTTCCAAACGTCTGCGCTATGCAAGTTGGGGGATCCGTGCTGCCTGTCTGCCAGAAATACCAGCAACTATTTTCTTTTTCCGTAGCTTCCGAATTCGCAGTGTTGCCTTGCGTTCAGTGTCGTGTGCCTTCTCGCCATATGTTCGTTTGTATAGCTGTCCGGTCACACTGACAGAAAGACCATAGGCTGAGATTCATAGAAGCCCTTGCCCACACCAGTAAAATCACGGGGGGCCGCAACGACAACAACGCAGGCCCCGAAAAACTGTACGCTATTCCCGCTGAACTAAAACGACTCTCTTTTGACGTGGGCAAGTCAGCAAAACGCAAGAACTTACGGACTAGCACCTCTTAGTGGCGAACTGCTCTTTGGCAGCTGCCCGACATCTCGTGGTCTCTTCTTTTGCGCCCTTTTCGCACTATTTTTTTGTTCAAAACGGATCCCACTCTCCCGCTAATGCTAATACGCCTCGTGTGACGCACAGGAATGCAGTATTCACTGCAAGGAGTACACGATGGCGGAGGAGGCTGCGGTGCAGGGTCCAGCTAGATGCCAGCTAAGCACGGTGATAATAGTTCGAGCTGCGTATCGGCAGCTTGATTGCAGTACGCGCTAGGCAAGCTGGTGAGACCGCCCCACCTATCCCAGCTCAGAGTTCCGACAGGGGCCTCTCGAGTCGGTGACGATGCGTTTCGATCAATCGATGAAATTCGCTATTCGCCATTCAGGAAAGGAATGGTCCTGCCATCTAACGGCTGTCCTCAAAGGCAATAGGCTAGTTTGGTTTTTTCCTCCTAGATGGCGGCGCGGTTCATAAAAAATTCAATATGGCAAATTTTAAATGTTCAATTCATCTTGAGTAGGGGGGTACACCTGGACCCGAAAAGTGATCCATGCAAGGCGCAGATGGCTTTGACCTTACGCAGGAATTCCGCGGGGGGTGGAGCTTTATCCCGCCAATTGATCTGCAGCCTGCGCGCTGTATTTGAACGACGCCGCGCAGTCCGCGAGGCGCGGGCGATGATTTTCAGCGCTACTCCTCAAGTTTAACTGCGATTCTGTAACCGTTCCCACTAATTATATATCCGTGGCACAAATGTGCATCCAGAAGTCTGTGACCCTTTCAGAATCAGTTGCCTGTTTTTGTTGCATTACTCCAATGAAGAAACAACCGCATTGCTTCTGTATATTTTTTTCTCGGCTAGGTCGGACGGAACCGATCGCTGTTGTGAGGTTATGGGTAAAGGTACGTCGGACGGACCGGGGACATTTTTTTTCCTGTGTACTTCGGGCAGATGCAGTAAGTGCTTTTTTAAAGTTTGACCTATACCTCGCGAAATTTTCTCGTACGGTCTGTTTCACATGATTGATGGTGAAAGGGAAAATTCAAGTTGACAGACTGAATATGTGCGGGTCGCGCGTTGGTGCAGCTTTACTCGCTGCTTTACCTATGTCTGTATACTTCCCGGAAGGATGTGATTGTCGTTCGGTGCGTGTTCTTCGAGTGCGCCAGCAATAAACTGTTCGTGCTGATACGCGCATGACAGGTATTACCGTAAGTGCGACCTGTAGAATCTCTAATGGCTATTTTCATGCATACGAGGCATAGGCGAGTTTCTGTCGTGTGTGTCGAAGTTCTTCTTGATGAACGTTGAGGCTTTCTTTGAGGTGAGCCGTGTTCTCCTCCTCAACGTCTCATCTCGTCACTTGTGGCGACGTCTGAAAGGGGTGTTCAGATCGCGTTAACCTGGAATCGGCTAGGTGGGGGGGGGGGGGGGGGGGGGGGGGGGGCGTATAAGCTTTATACACACGAACTTTCAGGAGAACACACAGCTGCGGACTGGGCGCTTGCCTAATCCGCAATCGTATGGTTCATGCTTCTGGCTTTTCGGTTTCTCTCAAGTGCATTGCGCTGGAGTAAGCCCGTAAGCCATTATATTTCGTACCTGGTTGCTGGAGGAGACGGAGAGGATTAGAGAGAGCTGCCCACACAGGACTTGTATGCATATTGCAATCGCGCGAACGACAAGGGACGAAGACAAGACGGAGCGCGTTCCGCCCTGTCCTTTCTTTCTTCGTCCCATATCGTTCGCGCAGTCACAATCTGTATACAAGTTCGAAGCGCCAACCAGCCCGCCTTTCCCTGTTATCCACAGATGACTTTTAATAGAACCTGGCATCAGCTGGGGCTACCCCTAGTCTATTTATTGCGCTTTTCAATAGTCGAGTTTGTTTCTGAAGAACTTATCTGTATAGCAGGCTGTCAAGGCCGCAAATGGCGTTTTGCCTGCATTGCACATTACCGCCCACTTGCTCGGGCACAGACGCCGCGCCCCCTCTTAGTATTCAGCATGCACCTCCGTGTTGGCGCTGCTTGTTAAGCAGAAGCCTTCTTTAGGTTTAAGCGAGCAAGCTTTCTGATGCAGACACAGCACTTCATGGTCCCGCCATCAGGTCTCAGGGCGCCGTGTACATCACAGGCCCCTCGATTCACATGTCCTTTCTACCCCGCTCCAGCCGCGGCGGCAATGCATATCTATTTTTTGGGAGCTTGCCAGATTTTAGTGCAGCGCGCGACTTATATCTGCGCAGTCACAGCTATCACCAAAACCGCCCGCCAAATACACGCATATGGACAAAAGGACCACAGCATCGAGCCTTGTTGGCAGCCATTATTGAAACCGGCCTGTTACTTTTCCTTTGCTTTATGCCAAAGAGCAAATTTGTGCAATAAAGAAACGCAAGCCTCGGACAACGCTAATGACTGATTTTGCTGCGCCATGTTTGTTTAAATTTATCGGATTCTTGCTAGGCTTCAATCTTGTATTGCTTTTAACTGAAGAAAAAAAAAATGTCTTCGAGTTATTACCAACCCTAAATTGCACTTTTCAACCGTTAAAAAGCCTGCTTTTAGACTGTCTTTTTATTTTTATTCTTGTTTGCTAAAGAAATGGCCAGCGTAAAAAATTTCCAAAGGTCGCGTCACGATTAAGCCAAAAGTAATGAAACTCGATCGCAAGCCACGCTAAAGTAATCAACAAATAGCGTTCGGATATTGCTGTGTACATGGCTGTGTACATGGATATTGCTGTGTACATGGCGTGTGCGCTCGCTTTTTCGGGTTTTTTTTGTCGTCGTCAAGCGCCGTTCCCTGACAGCCAGGGTCTGCTGACCGACGAATGGGTTTCCCGTTCATCTGTGATCCCACCTGTCATCAATAAAGAACATTAGACAACAACAGAAAGAAGCACTTTGCCTTTAGACCTCGTTGTACTCTGAAGTAAGGCAGTGGAACATTTCTTGCGAGTGATTGGTCACTGAAGGGTGGGAAATGTGTGAAAATGCGCCCTGGGGTGGCTATTAGCAGTAGTTAAAAAAAAATTTGAATTCAAGTTTGAAGAAGCCTAATTGACTGCATCGCAGCGTCATCTTGCGCTTTACACCTAGCAGCTATTGCATAACTCCAGAATTTATTTATCTAGGATTTATTGTCTTGTTTTCTCAGCCTCCAACCATCCCCTCCCGTTTCCCCGTGGTCCTCCAGAAATTAGAGTTAGGATAGCTCAACACACTTCTTCGACGGGTGCAGAACTAATCGCTCTTCGTGTCGCCATTGAACACATCAATAAGCAGCGCCCTCAGCAGAGGTCTATTTTCACCGATTCCAAAGCTGCCCTCCAAGGCTTACAAGCTGCTCTTTGCCGTGGAGCCCACTAAAAACTGGTCGCGGAAATTCGACAACTACATCACCCTGCCATCAACAAAGGACATGACATTATGTACTAATGGCTACCGGGGCACAGCGGCGTAGCATGGAATCACCGCACGGATGAGGTCGGGCGAACTACTCACCAGGACGGCGATTTTGTATCGATCTCCATTTCGAGACCAGACGCGGCGGGTAGGCTTCGCGCACTTGCACGGGACATCACGCTTGCCATGTGGAATTCGGGTCAATTTTACAATGCACGTTTAAAATCCTTGGACCCAGATCTGAAGCTCCGGCTTCCATCAGGCCTACCACGACGTGAAGAAATTTTACCGTGTCGCCTCTGGCTTGGTGTTGCTTTCACCAACCATTACTCTTTCTTAATCGGTACGGCTGATAGCCCTGCATGTGCCTTCTGCGGGTATGACGAGCCTATATCCCACATTCTTTGTGACTGCCTTGCCTACAGCGCCGAAAGGCAATCCCTCAGCCGTGCGCATGGAGCGTCTAGATCCACGCCCACTGAAGGAAATGAAGATTCTCGGCCACTGACCGCGCCGATCGTCGGCGGTTAAAGCCTCCAAGGCACTGCTCCGCTTCTTGCGAACTTCTGGCCTGCATGATAGGCTGTGACTTTAACGAACGTTGACTTTTCAGAGTGACTTCAATTTTCTGCTACTCTCTTTTCTCTTTCTTTTTTTTTTATCCCCTCACTCCTTTCCCCCCGTGTAGTGTAGCAAACCGATTATTCTTCCGGTTAACCTCCCTGCCTTTCCTCTTCTACCTCCTCCTCCGGTCCGATTAGGCAGAAGGGGTAGGCCGCTGTAATGTACTCGCCACCGAAAAAGTGCCGTAAACGTGCACCGCAACTTAGGTATTGAAGCAAAGCACCGAGCGAAACTGACGCTCCGGACCCATATAGGACGGCCATATTTGCTTATGTTTTGCAGTGTTGCCAGACAGATAACTTTTTTCAGAGCTGGGAATACAGCATGACGGCCACAGGGTGGACGTGGCTTCAGCTATAGGCCTACAGCGACGTCCGTGGTACCTTTAGGTGCGTCAAGCATATCTTCAGACACTGCGTAAAACGAATGCGGCCGGAAGAAACACAGCAACGTAGTTTCCCTGTTGGGTTTAAAAGTACCGGTGGCCTTCAGTAGCCATTGTTCGCGACTGCCAAATTTTCAAGTTACAGTTCCATAACTGAAAGGTTAAATAGGATAGACGAACTGCGGTGAAACCATTCCGCTGAATGCAACTGATGCTGAATGCAATTTGCATGCGGACACAGCAAGACCGAATGAGGCCAAAATAACCTTCTCCGAGGTGATGTTGATCAGGCACGCTGACAAAGTTTCACTTGCCACTGTCTCACTTCTCGATGGGCCCCTCAACCATGCCGTCAAAGAAGGGAGGAAGGAGGGAGTGAAAGGAGAGAGAGTGAAAAAATTTTGCAAAGCACAGCGGTGGTTTTCTGCGTTTCACCTCCATCGAAACGTGGCCGTCGTGCTGAGAATTTTTACACAGGAGAAACACCAGCATACGCACTTTCCGAATTCGATCTAACGCCCACGTTTCGAAGCGTTAGCCATAATTTTTCCACACACGTGGTGCTCCGCGCTTAATCTTTTCGAGAGTTATCGCAGATCTGTAAACGCTCGCCAAGTCAGCAAAAAGTAAGATGCATCGCAGTGAATAAACGACCGCATTGCAGGCTGTACCAACGCCAGCAGAAAAAAAAAAAAAAAAACGCTTTCTTTTCGAGCGCAAAATAAAATGTGCACGCGGCTTGCCGCAGTATTTCAGCTATCGGAAATATCGCGATCATTGCAATTAGTGCGTGCAGTGTAAGCAGTAAGCAGCGTGCGCTGCTGAGGTAGCCGCCACGATCTTATATTTATTTATTTCCTTGCCCCGTACACCAAATAGCGATATTCTGATACGATATGACGCTGTTCGCGCTCGACTGATACACGGCTAGCGCATGTCCAGGCCATTCGGCGCGGTGATTACTCGAATGTTTACCTTGATAGCCGTACATGGTGGCAAGCATACTATATTGTGACGAAGGAGACGAAGCTGGCAATGGCGCAGGACGGAGCGTTCGCGCTAGACAAGCGGCCATTAAATCATCTCTTTCCATCGTTCATCGCCCCTCAATCTTCGGCTGGTCGCTGCGTAACATTTGGTGTAAGGTGCTGGGGAATCATTGGCATCGTGGTCCTGGAGCTTCGGAGTCCTGTGCCTTCCGTGGTCTTCGACGATGTGCACCTGGTCCGTACCGCCCCGCCACGTAAAGAGCACCCTTGTGCTGCGCGGTGAGCAGGTTAAAGAACCTCAGATGTTCGTAATCAGCCCAGAGCCCACCATGATGCCCCTCAGAAGCTATTCTTTTCATTTCATTTATTAGTAACCTCACGGAAGTTTGGCATTACAGAGATAAGTGATTCAATGAATAACACATTAAACGAAAGCATGAAACGCAGCAAAATAAAAAATGCAAGTTGTTAGGTTCCTAATTATACAAAGTTAGGCAGTGCATTAAAAAAAAAGAATGTTTATGGTCTTCAATGGCGGCGATAAGTCCGGGACGGCGATTCATATCTTGTGAGGTGCGTGGAATAAAACTATTTCAACAGCAATCAGTAGGAAAAGAAATATTTCCATCTTGTGGGAGTGGTCATTGTTGGCAGAACAATTGTTCGGAATAGAGATTAGTTCATTGCGCAGGTGGATGTTACGGAAGTATATTTTGTGAAAAAGGCAGAGGGAAAAACAATATAGCGGTGAGAAGCAAGTGACGGTATACAGCGTTTGTTTCATGGTAGATGTCCTGGCAGTCCGATTATAGTTGTGAAGAATGAACTGAGTAGAATTATTCTGTACCAGTTCGAGTGAGCTGGCTGAGCATACATACAGGGTAGGCGTACCCTGAGTCCCATACAGGGTAGGCGTACTCAAGTTTAGTGCGGACTCATGTTTTGTAAAGAATCATTTTTGGTGATACGGGGGCAGCAGAAAAATTACGCCTACGTATCCGAGCAGTCAATCAGCGTCGGATATCAAATGATTAATATGAAGGAACCTTGGTAACTCTGCCGTGATATGTACTCCAAGCTAGCGGTAAGATATCACTGACTCAAGGATTGCATTACTAAGATGGTAGACAGCTGGACGTGACTCAGTACACGGGATCCACGCAAGACTTGGTATTCGTTGCTGTTGACTGGCATAAGCCAGTGTCTGCACCAATCAAAAATATCGTTAAGGTCAGTTTGTAGCGGTTAACATCCTGGCCATTAATGATCTCTCGGAGTACAACGCAGTCATCGGAGAACAGATGCATGTTAGATGTAACGTACTGGGCCACGTCTTCAAAGTAGATTAAGAAAAGAAGGGGGGTTTTGAACCGAGCCTTCAGGTGCACCAGTTTTGACCGAGCTACAAGATGAAGTATGATTGTTAGAATATAGAAACTGAGAAAAGTGATAAAAAAAGAGTTCTATAGCCATGACAAAGAAAGCAAAACTGCAAACACAGGACAAGGTACGAAGAAAGACACAGGCGCTGACCAACTACTCAAGTTTATTCGAAGATGATGTCTTGAGGCGAGTAATCAGCTGAGTCGACGTCAGAGATGGTGTAAACGGCTGGAAAAAAAAGCAATAAATTATAAAATTCATAAAAGCGATAAAATTTTCAAAGAAGTAGACGTGCGAAAGCATGCATAAAGCCTGGTTGGCTCATGGTTTTTCTTTGCTGGGTCATCGGCATGTCTGGCGACGATATTAGTTCGATAGAAGTGAAGGGTGCATTATTGGGACATGGGAAGCGCCGGTGACGAAGCTTCTTGCACAACTAATCGATGAAGCAGCGGGGCTGGGGGCAGGTTCACATGGAGAAGTTCAACACTCCAAGCTAGTATTTTGCACGAACAGATTTATTCAAGTTTTCATTTTTTCCTCGCACAGTAACCGACTGGAATGATTCTTTATTGCCTTTCGCCACACTTTGATGTTTACTAACTTTGTTATTGTTGTTTTGTTTGCCATTTTACCCACCCTGCTTGGACCTGTATAGGGTTTGCAGTATTGAATAAAGAAAGAAAGAAAGAGTGCCAGCCGGCCATATCAAGAGCTTCGTCGTACATGGCGTTGGCGCAGGATCATATTGATTCGAGTAACATTAGTTGATGGAAACAACTATGTGCAAGGCACAGCGCCAGAGCGTGTATGCTAGTTCCATAGTGATATCAGCTGATGAAGACGAGGATATGCAATGCACAGTGGGCGAGTGCGCTGCAGTTTAACGCCGTGATCGGCTGCGGTGATAGCATAGTGCTCTAATGCAGTGACCAGCGAAGCTGATATGTTCGCGCCGCCTTTGGTTTGAATTTCAGACGCGGCAGTATTTTATTTATTTATGGTTCGATCAAGGTAACCTTCAAGGTAGACAAACTCGGTGAGCCGGTTCGACCTCGTGAAGTAGTGCATCCGCCGCCGAACATGGGAGACGCTTAAGCTCCGGCTTAAAAGTGAAACGCGACAGCCTTCCCTCGTGGTCGAGCACCCGTCGATGTAGATGGCATATCAGCATTCAGGCAAGGCGTGGACTTAGAACGACTTTACCTGCTCCATCAGACACCCGCCTCAGTAGCAAGTTTCCGCCCGCTCTTTATACCATCCACATGACGGTATCACTCCGCACTGCTCCTAGAGGCACAAATGAGCAATGGAAAGTCTTGACTCCGTTTTCTAAATGACGAACGGTGATGCCACACTCATTCGCAGCGCTTCCGGTTTCCTCCGCGAGAAGTGGAAAGCTTGCGCAATGTTTTTCCCGCACTAACGACGCCACGGAGCTTGTGCAGCAGCGGTAGCCTGTGGCGACAGTGGCGGCGACGGCGACGACGACGACGACGCCGACCCTCTCACGAGCTCCTCGACGCTCTGGAGTTAAAAAAGGTCTATATTTATCAAACTAACGTCAAGCTTGAGCAAGTCGCGTTCGCCAGTCATGTCATATATTCCGCTGCACTGTGATGCCTAGAAAATTTACGCCTCATAGACAACATTCTTTTGAAGCAATTTCTATAGAAATATACAAATATTTCGATGCCGCCAACGAATTGCCTGGAAAAACGCTCCACGTGGACCTAACGTTATTCGAGGGTGCTACCACTGTCTTGAATTGCGGCGTTTCTGAGCACTGGCGAGCAAGATGTTTTATCCGATCATTGTGCTGCCAGTTCTTCAAGCTGAGAGCATGTTCACGACAGTTATTGGACGCCTCACTAGGAATCTTTCAACATCATACGCTTCTGTAGAGAAACCACAGATTCCGTCTCCTCCTCAGCTAGGGCCCGACAGCCAGGCGTGAGCCATTGCTAACTGACGGCACTCGGGCTGCGGTTTCAGTCGCGATACGTGCTAGTAAGCGAAATAAAAACAGAAACAGCTCGGCTTGTGTGGCTGCATACGAACTAGAACGTACCATTCATAAGAGCCCCGGTGTTATGCAGGCGCGTAACCAGACCTCGTAATAGTGGCTGGCCGGTGGAAGGATGCCATTGTACGGGTTGTGTTTCGCCGCGGGCCGGTCAGGACGACTACGCCACAGATGCGGGTAACCCTGCTCTAGAGAGCACAACTAGAAGCTCACAACCTAGTCTATATCTCATTAACAAGTCAAACTACCGGCGTCCCTGTATAGTGAGCTTTTGCTTCTATTATGGCGCGCAGAAACAAGAGTGGTCAGCATACCAAAGCGCTAGTGAGAGGGAACCTGCGCCAGCAAAGAAAATGAAAAATTGCCTTCTCTGTGACAACAGCCAGCGGCTTTCTACTATACGGCGTTACGGCAAACTTACGCCAAGGGTCACAGATTCAAATCACGCAGGCAAATGGCCGCGATGAAAAGGGAGCGGAGGCGTCGCACACGCAAAGCAAAGAAAGGATAAGCAGGTTCCGTCGGCAACGATAACGCTTAGCACGCCGGAAGTATTCCGAACGGACGCTGCCAACGGTTAAAAAAACAGAAAGAACACATGAGAAGGCTATTTCTACTAGTCGCTTATTAGCAGCCTTGGAAACTCAGTTCGCAGATATTTTCCGGGTGAAACTGAGTACGGTTGGTTTGTTCGCGTTCGCCCGAGCGCATTCAGAGCAAGCTGTGCTGTGCATCCAACCGTGCGTTGTGTCGCGACTGATGGACTGCGATTATGCACGCTGCCTAGGCATGTGTCTGACGCGGCTGTGCTACTTAGTCTGCACTTTACAGTCGTCTTTATACTCATTTTTTACCGTCGAGATAAGTCAAGGTACAGTTAAATCAAACCAAATAAAGGGTCAGTTGGATTTTCAACTTTTAACTTCTGGCCATATAAACTTACTACAATACAGACCCAAGGAAAACAACTCATGAAATTCACACAGCGACCTCACTTTATCTGTTTTCAACTATGAAAGTGTTTTGCATATGTAGCTGTTAAATTAATAATGCATTTTCATGCTTGACGTTCAGTGGAGAGAAGCATAAGAACGAACGATATTTTTTCACGTTTATGTAGCCCAGCTGTTATCGTTCAGGAACCCTTCACTAAGCCTAACATGAAGAAAATGGAAAGGCTACGAAGGAGTGCTGCTCGATACATATGTAACAATTTCAGAGCGCCTTCTTTGCCGAAAATAACCAGGCAGCAACTAGGGGTTGCTTCTCGACTGTGTAGCGGGACACTTATGGCACGTCTTCAACTCTAAGTCCGAGTAAATCTAATCACTAAATTTTATCCACACCTTTCAAGATCTTTTGGTATTCAGAGAAGCTGTAAAGACTCCACAATATGGCTGAAAAGCAAACCCCATTGCCTGGCTACTTTTGGGAAAAGCAGCACATCGGCATCGTATCTTATAATCAGAGCTCGCCTGCCGACAGTAATAGCGATATCGTTCTGCCCGACTTAAATTTATGCATCAGTTAACTAAAGGACACAACACAGAATCGAACTCGCCGATTTGTTTTCTTTCTCGTCTGGATACGTAACCAAAAAACGGATTCGACTACTACAGCTTCTTTCCGTGCTCGTAACAGTATTGAGTACTCATGTATTCCAAGAACTATTTCCTATTCGAATAGCGGGACCAAGATTTAAGTGTTAGAACCGTCACAAACGTTATTTATGCAAAATATTGCCTAGTTTGTGTTTTTGGGCGTTCCTTAATTTGCTATTTTATTGTGTTATGCTCGTCATCGTGTTGAAATACTATAATAGTATAAAGTAAGAATATTTGTGGCGCTGGCACCACAGCTTCATTTTGTACTGCTCTCTTATTGTATACTTTTGCCTGTTTTGTTTTTTGACTGCTTTGTTTTCCCGCCATGCTATACATGTATTCCCAACGCGAAAGATTGCAAAGTAAGTAAATAAAACAAACTTATTAATAGAAAAATAAACAAAATAAAGTGTTTAGCCGCGAGGCTAACAAAAAGAAAGATAAAATTGATTTTAAGGAAGAAACTTCACAGCCCAACGCGGAGGCTCAGTGGTTAGAGCGATCGGCTTCTGAGCAGGCCACGGTCGCGATGGCCGCGTTTCGATGGAGGCGAAACGCAAGAGGCGCCCTTGCGCTGTGCGATGTCAGTGCACGTTAAAGAGTCCCAGGTCGTCGAAATTATTCCGAAAGCCTCAACTACGGCACCTCTTTCTTCCTTTCTTCTTTCACTCCCACCTTCCTCGCTTCCCTTACGGCGCGGTTTGTGTGTCCATCGAGATGTGAGACAATTACTGCGCCATTTCCTTTCCTCAAAAAAGCCAGGTAACTTCTCACTGAGGTTAGCTTTATGCACAGCATTGTTCCACGCAATTACGATAAGTGCAACTTACAGTGCTCACAGTTCTTCAGCTGGCGCAGTCGCCTGCCATGGGTGCTACGCGGCTAATCTGTATGGGGTCCATTGCGATGCGCTTGCATATTAAAATCTCCAGCGCAGCCCTGCAGTGGAAAAGATACATCGACCCAATGCATGCAGTGCTCGACAACCATCTGGCAGCACTCACTGCTCTCAGTCTCTATGCACCCTGCTCTGCCAAAGCCATGGTGCCCTTAAATACCTCACCACTGCTTTTGCATTTCTGGCACCGTTCAGATAATTGAGTACCATATGTTCTACGTCGCTATTTCTGGCATTAACGCAGTCGCAGCTGTGCTGCCACATTGCAGGCTTAAACGATAAACCATATCACACGTAAGAACATGACTTCCATAAGTGCTATAGACCGGAATAAGAGAGAACAAGTTCTAGCTAACTGCACTTCGTCCTGGCGTTTAGGGCTCAGTTGTCGACTGTCCGGCCCCAGCTGTAGCTTTCGTTCTAGCCCCGACAACTTGTGAGACGCAGTACATATTCTCATACCTTGCGGCAGATTTTTTTTTTTCCGACATCGTTGTTTCTTTTGTGCTTTGTAGCGGATAGAGTACCAGGCCTCGATCTACAACTGGCTTCCCATAAGTCAGTGCTCAAACTACTGAGTGCACATCTTTTCCAAACACAACCACAGCATGTAAGCCTGGTCACACGTTTCTTTGTCGAGATTTCGGGCCTCACTTTGAAAGTATTCACGCGAGCAGCTTACTGAGCAGCTTTTCTAAAATATGCGCCCAACAGGTGGGTGGCATCTGCAGCTTGCGATCTTTAGTGACATACTGCTAAGGTGCAGTTTTTTTTTACGAGGTAGGTAAAACCTCTGCCTTTTTTTTTTGTGGCTGGGCCCGTTTCAGCAGAGCGAACACCGCCACACAGGTTCCGACACACGACCCGCTAAATGTTCGAATCAACCTCTATGTTGTATGAATATTTCCCAGAAAGACAGCACTTCTGCCATGGGAGTAATTACAACTCTGACATCAGCGCATCCATTTATATTGAATATTCATTTAAAGAAACTTAGAAAGCAGTAAAAGCACATATAATCAATTCTGTTACTAAACATTACTCTGGACGACACGCGGAATTCGTTTATGATAACTAAAGAGGACGTTACTACGATGGAGGTTTTGTTTATTTACGTGGTGGTGCAGACTCGTATATTTTGTGAGCTAATTCACCCGAAGTAAGCGGTGCATGTGTTGCAGATTTCTGTTTGCCTTGCGCAGTTTGTTTCAAGCTGAAATTTAAAGTACCATCGACCGTGAATGTTTTAAGAACCTGTACGTGCGCTTGCAACAACTAACCTGCATTTCATTATGCAAACTCAGGCACTCCACGGAGTGATAAAATCATTGCATTATGCATTGCAGCGGCGGCTCGCGAATAATGTCTGAACGAATGCTGAAATATTTAAAATTAACCTGTGAGAAGTATACAGGGGTTAGTATATTATAGGTCGCGTTGTGCGTGCTCTGTCAAGAAACCGTAAGCACTGGCTGTCGCGACTTTGCTTTTGCACCTTGAGTATGAAAACGTTACTCTTGTGTTCTTTAGTATTGGCTCAGCATAAGAATGAGTGTGGACGAACACTATACAGCAATACAACGATAGTTTGAAGTGTATTTTTCTTTGAGCCCAGAATGAGTACTGAATTTCACGAGCATGATTGGTAGTCTTCAAAGCGAACAAGGACTGTAAAGAAGCAGAGAGAAAAAGCACGAAGGCAGGAATATGCACTCTTAATCAAAGAAGTAATTTACTGGCTGACCGATTTTTTTTTTTGTTGTGCTAGATGACTCGCAGTGCAGTTGGAGGCCATTCTGCGATCCAGGCCAAGATCTTTCGAGTCAAGGAAAACGCCTTAGGCGGGAAGGAGACAGAGACAAAAAGAGTGCGTAAAGGGGTAGGCACTGCTTGCTCACCTGATGCTAATTAATTTGCCCCAGTACTTTTCCATGTCCCTTCAGAAGAACGGGCGGAAGAGATTTGAAGCCGAGATTGCCACCAAACTGCCTAAAGGTTGTTAGGTTGTAAACAAGAGGCCTTCTATGGGTGCCAAATTGCGGAGGATTGTATTAATTGCATTTTTTGTCTTAATTGCATTTGTTTCTTCTATTCTCATATTCTAGGCGACAGTGTTGGGGGAGTGTTGTTATGCTATAGTTGACCTGGCTGCTGAAGTGTTACTCGACGCGTGCCGACTTCATTACACAGCTACAAATGAAAAACCTTGATTTTTCACGCGAAATTTGATCTGCTTGGCTGATGAGCGGCTTATGAGGGACTCTAGAAACGAATGAACGAACGACGAAGACGGACGTTGACACCGTGGACTGCATGTGCGAAGGAAATTCTGAAAAATGTGTTGCAGGTTGCTTGGAAGGAAACACAAACACAGAGCTCTAACAATCAGGCTAGAATCTCTGATCAGTGCAAAAGGAACGCAGCCTGTTGATTTACAGCGTGGTCCCATTGTGCGTAGTTCTGTGAATTGAGGCCCTCTGCAAAAGTGCATTGCGCCTCTGTGGAGTGCAACGAATGTTAGTCCAGGCTTGCTGCTTGGCTGTTATGAATCTGTTCCTTTTGCCAAGCAGATGAAAGTGGGACGAAGGCTTTCCACGCTGTCCATAGAGCTTCGGGGCGCATGTATACGGCGCAAGAGAAGCCGAAGAACGTAATATGTTGAGTGGGATTCTGGTCGGGCCAGCAGTAAAGAAGCCTTCGCCTTTCTAACTAAGCATGCGCACGTGTGTACAATGCGTGTGTGTCTGTTAAGCAATGCTCCCTTTGCGTGAGATCGTAGAAAGTAAACAAGACTCTACTGCGCGTGTCATACTATTTCGAAATTCCCTTTCTTTTTTGTCAGGCTATGACTATTGGCGAATTTGCAGCAGCCTCATTTACTTCGAAAGTGCCAAGTTAAACGTCAGCTTGAAAACAGCAATTTACATGCTGACTACTGTCGAGCCATCTAAGATAGTGTGAGAACCCTTAGTTACAATTATTCGTCTGTGTAGCCGTACGCGCGATGCATTCAAATCTCTAGGCGCTTTTTTTATTAATAGTATAGTTAAGTTTCTCCTTATACCAGTTCAGTAAACTACGCTGTTGTTGGTTATTTCGGTAACATTTAAAATTCTTACCGAAGTGTCATTCACCTCCATAAATGTTATCGTTGCGTTTGGCTGCACTGCCGCCGATTCCCGCTGAGTTTCGTAATATGCGCTGTGGAAGCATACTGGCAAGCATTACGTATCAGGAAAGCAGTCTACTTCAATTATCGTCAGCTATTCTCGCACTGGCTATTCTCTGTATGCTTTTTATGCGATATTTATATAAGCAACTTCTTGTCCGCAGAAAGGAAAAGCTAACCCAATGTTTTTCCTGCCCCATTTATGTATACGCAGGACGACCTTGTACATTTTCTAATGAGTTACGCCGTTGTGGATCCATTCAGCGCAAGAAAATTGGGTAGAAGATGGGAAGAGACGAAATAGAGGGCACGGGGTCACTGCCAAGCCCGATCGTTTACCCAAAGTCAGCAGTACGGAGAAACCACTTCCTTCTTGCAATTGGCACCACCGACGACCCCGAAGGGAAAGAAGGCACACACCGAGAGCCGACTGCAAACAAAAGGGACTTCGCTCGAGCACCGTCGGTGACGAAAATAGCAGCGCGAGCGGCGGCGGTGGCGCCTGAATCACGGCGGTCATGTTTGCGGTAGCGGCGCTCTCCCTGGGAGGCCGTATGACACCGCGGTGACTTCTGAAATGTGTGTCAGCTGCGCCCGATTCCAGGACGTCGGGCTTCCGCAGCACGCCGCCGCCGTCTTGTCCCTGCTTTGGCTCGAGCTCTTTCCTCTCCGGCATCGGACGTCTCTGTAGCCCTCCTCATCATCGGAGCTGAAGGGAGAATCTAGCGCACGTATGGCATCGCTCAGCTAAGCGCCAGAGTTACAGTGTTATACATTGCGAACTTCATCTGAATCTGGGCAGCTCTTGTGCAGGCTGCCTGATTCACAGTGGAGTGTTGAAGACTGTGGACCAATGATAGCCAGTTAAACTGCAAAAAGGCAGGGTGTGCAACGGCCGCACCGAACTGAAATCCATATTTCAAATGCGGGCGTTATTTTAGTAACGTCTCCCGTCACGTGTCCAGGAATTGTAAAAGTGTCTATGGGACTGCCAAAAAACTGCACAGATGCCTCAAATGAGTATGTAGTGCGGTCGACCACTCTGAAGCTGTTGCACGCATGAACTGGAGATCTGGACGCCACTTGATGAACGATGATTGAGAATGGTATTGTGCTGAAATACTAGCATTTAAACTTCACCTGTGTAACTAAAATGGACCGCTTTCTTTACAATAGTCAGCATTATGAGGAATATTATGCCCACTTTTGTACGCTTATTTCGGCAATTGCGTGATACCGACAGTAACTTTCCAACATTACACTGAGGTCCGACTGAAGAGGAACACAAAAATTGAACTTCTGACTGGCTCACGACTTTCAGTCTTCCCGCGTAAGCAGTCCCAATGTAGAGCAAAAACAACTGGAACAGAAACCGCGCAATGAAAATCACAGCGCAAGGCACAGCGCACTAAGCTTGCATAAAGCATCTTTTGGTGTAGTGCAGAGTGTCAAGTTTTGGGACAGAAGTGGGCAATGAAGAAAAATACGCAAGACGGTAAGAGATAAGTAGCGTAAATTCTGAGTAGCACAGCGATACAGCAAGAAAAAATTGAAGCTTAAAACTAAATTGAATTCCTATAGCCCAAAAACTTTCCTGAAAAGTATCAATGTGCGCTGTGTTATAGAGCGACAAAATTTACAAAAAAAAAATTCAAAGAGCTGAACTCTTCACAGGCATTCTTTAAAAAAAAAGCGCCACTTTGCAGCGTCAGTGCTCACCACGGCCTTTATTTGAATGAAACTAAAGCCGAATAAAAAGAATTATTGCATATATCCTCTCTCTTCCGGTGACCCAAGCGACTTCATTGCCCCTTCATTGCGTCTTCATTGCACAGGCAAAGACCTGCAAAACTACGCGCGTGTTTTGCAAAATGTTATCGACTCTTGTGAATACGAAATGAGGCACAAACGAAAAACGTCATGTGGGATGACGGTTCAAAGCGAAATCTTAAAGTGAAACTAAGCCAAGGGTAACTAACTTTCTTCCTGGAAAGGAGCGCGAGGAAACGCACGAACAGGGTAAACACTAATAAAAGATGTTTATTTAACATTAAAGACGTTGGGAGGACCGCGGAAAAAAGCTGCACAAGCAGCTGGACAAGCCCTGCAGCCTTTTTCTACACGCAGCAGCTGACAGCGAACTCATGCAGCGCCCATAACGACATCCTCATTATTACCCAATTTAGTACGCGGAAAAGTTGTGCGCTGGAGGGTGAAACAAGCTATATACATATACGCAGACGCATATATATGCGAATGCATATATATTATGAGTATAATAGGTGCATAGAGAGGCGAAATTGTGCCAAAAGTTGAACACGAAAAAGAAAGAACATCCGTTAGCAGTTATCAGAAGCACTGCGAAAAGGAAATTCATTCATAGGGCACATTCGAAACTGAGTCACAGGTATACAAGAGTTACGATACAATGAGCTACGGAAGAAGACGTAAAAGAAAGCAATCATGGTACAGAATTGTTGGAACCGCGTTTCATAACCACAACGCCAGGAAAAGTTAGGAAAAATTTTTTCGCTGTTTATATCAATGAAGAAAGATGGGCGAGGGACAGTTTCAAGATACGCGCGTAGCAACCGCACGCTTTTCAAGCTGCGGTCTCGAACTGTTTTGATACTAGCTCGAAAAAATTGTAATTCCACTGAGAGTTGAAAAATTTTGACTTCCGTCCCCCATGACACATTTCGCAAGCGAAGCACTGCTCGCCTCCAGAGCAGTCGCTCCTTCATGTCTCAGTGGCGATGAATATGCGAAAAGACATTTACCAACAAGCAATTTTTCTTGTTTACAGCAGTTAGAACAAATCCAAGACTGTCCCATTTTCAACCAGAGCACATTTTACTGTGGAAGTGTCATTCATAATATGGGTCTCAAGATCCATGACCATACAGAAAAACAAGGGCCTTATGGAAACACTTGCAGACCTACCGCAACTACTTACAGCGTTCATGTAAGGTCTTTTAACTTTCGGAAGTTCCTGATCCGGTGGAGAAGCCAACTTGTTGCTGAAGTGATGCCTGCCGAATGACATCTTCCATTTCGCTCTCATTCCAAGCTGGCGTTTGAGATAAAAGGCCTTCCTTCCTGGAGCCCAGTTTTCTCCTTCCTAGGAAGAAGCCTGCATTGGAGCTCAAGTCACGTACCACGTTTCTGTTTCTAGAAGACTTGCCGCATCGTGCGCTGCCGCTATGCGGACTCAGTCCTCGTGCATCTCGCAATTACGAAATACCTCTGTCTCGACCCATGTGGCGTCGGATGAGGCAACACAGCTGAATTCTTCCGACAACGGCCCATGCGAGATGTCGATACAGTTCTGTGCAGTGGTCACTCGAGCAAAGTTCTGACGCCTCCCCATGGATTTTGGAAGGCGCAGCAACAGCGCTGGCGGAGCTCGACCTAGAACAACCGGACACACAGCGAGGAATAGACAAAATACACTGTGTGTTGCCGAGCATTGCATCCTGGTCAAATAAATTCCTCTTTTAAACCTGCATCAATAACAGCGCTCGAGAAATACCAAAGTTTTGCAATTCAAGCTAGCGTGCAACAATCCTGGAGGGAACCGTCTAGCGGTAAGCAGGAAATAGTTGACAACGCTTTTGTCTGGGTGGCGCTGAGGCTCCCGGTACGCAGCGTCCTACGTAAATGAATCCACATATTTCGGCCAGCGAGGCAGGAGAAAGCTAACCAGAGCTTCAGCAGTCGACGTATGTCGGCAAGGGTTGCTACGCGCGCGCGACCGTGTCTTTTTCCGAAGCTCCGGAGACTAAGGGGACAAACTAAGGAAGAAAACAAGAGTACAAGCAGGCAATATAGGCGCCAGCTTCAACTGTTAACACAGGTCGCTTTATATACATGTCGCTCCGCTATTCCTCCCCCTTTTATTCCTCTCCCGCAGTGTAACATAACATCGAAAGCGTTTATCCAAACAGTACCCCTCTTTGTCCGGTAATACTACTGAAGCGGCTCTGACGCACGCGCTGTCGTCCGAATGAAATACGATTTCCCGCTCTAGTTCGTCCTTCGCTGTCTTGAAGTGAGTTTCTTCAAGCAATGACTTACGAAATCAGATCTTTCAGGGTTGTGCCATCGTTTAAGAACGGTTCGGGAGGACACCTGGCGCACGAAAAAAGTCACGAAGGACCAGCTAGCCCGAGCACCAATATTTTGGTGCCTTTATCTCTCCGCTTTCAACGCGCAAGCATGCGAAATGGAGTGAGCGACGATGAACCTATGGCGTTGTGGATTTAAGAATGTGGAGGAGCAACACAGTTATTTTCGCGATGAGACCGTGATGACGGGACAGCTGTTGGTGACTAGCGAGATTGACGTTGAGCAAAGCACGGACGAGTGCGTTGTTCTTGCCAAGGTCAAGTTTGGGTCACAAGCCAGTGACCGCATTGTTTACGATCGAGATGCAATTTTAAACAAAGAAGAAGGGGTCTCCATTGAACAAAACAGAGTCAAAACGCTCTGCCCGGTCTTTGCGCTCTTTCATGTCTTCCTGTTATTGTTATTTTACTTGCTCGGCTTGCTTTCGTTTTCATTGTTTCCGCAGTCACTCCTTCTCACGTTTCACCCGTAGCAGTGGCTCAATAGCTCTGGAATTGAATTGTTCACCCCGATGCTGAGATTTGAATTCCGGTACCAGCTGCCGCATATCTACGCAGGCGAAATAACCAAAGATGTCTGCGTGCTGTGCGATGTCATTTCACGTGAAAGAAGCTTAGGTCTTTGCAATATATTAGAATTTCCTACAGTACGGTGTCGCTCATACCTCACGTGCACCCTCGGGACGTTTACCGTACAGATACCACAACCATACACGCTTTACTGTGTTTCGACATTGCGCCATTACAACCGCGGTCATGCGGATGGCGGCACAGTGGTTCCGCCATTACGGTTTCAAAAATGCAAGTAAAAAGCAGGGCCGTGCTGCTACTGCATGCGTGCGACACACCTCTGAGGAATGGCGTCAGCCAACTGCGCCTCTGCTGTTGTGCGTGCCGCAAACGTGGCGCCGGTCGGGACGGCGAACGCTGCTGGCGCGCCGGTGGAGCGCAAAGCTGGCAGGACATAGGTTCGCTCTCGCCTCTTACCGCGGGTGATGGATGAGGATTATTATTCATTTGTAATCAATGCTTTATCGCTCTGCCTGAACTGCATCGACACAAAGCCTGCGCCAAAGGGTTGCTTTCAGTGCACACCTTGCATTGACCTTGCACGTGCATATAATCGCCCATGCATAAAATCGCAGCAATGCACAGTACGCTTCCCCGTCCTTCGGCAGCCGCGGCGCAGCTTCAGTCGTCGCTGAAAATACGCTCCAACGAACACGTCTACTGCACCTCATGGACCAATGCACAGTACTTAGCGCACTCGTATTCGGATTCATTGTTGCGTACGTCGCGTTCATGTCCACCTTCGCTACCACAGGTATCGCCTGGTAGTTGGCAGCACTGACTTCACAGGATACTGGCTTTACCAGTAGCATACTCTAGGACAAAGAGAATACATCGAGGCAATAATATCCGCACGAAGCGTTAATACACGAGATTCTGTATATACTGTTAAAGATGGCCTGGATTTATGAAGTGTGCTTAAATTGTGGAACGGCCTCACAACTGGATTTGACGCATATTCCGCGCTCTTTATGGCCCGCCTGCGTGCACCAAAGCGTCGCCGTGTTTCCCCTGCGCTGAACCGTTTGAGGCATACGGAGTAGAACTTCGTTGACTACCGCTAAAGAGGCGCCGCACGAAATATTTATCGGGCCTTATCTCCCGGAGGTCAGCCGTGTACTCGGCAGGAAAACTCGTGGCGCCGCTCGGTCATGCCATCCGGATGGAAGAAAGAAAAAACCCGAGTTCCAAAGCCGGGTGTCCACCTGCAAGAGCCACGCAACGGAATTCCGTGCCCCCGTTGCGGGGGCCCGAAGTGGCGTGCAGCAACGGCGGAATGCGAAGCCCGAGCGAGTAGAAACCAACAAGCGTCTTTTGAGAATCGAAAGCCGGTTTTGTGTGCGTTTCTGACTTGAAGATATAGGTTGCGCGCCCTCCTACACTTCGCCCGAAATCTGAATCCGTTGTCAAAAACTTAGAACAAAAACTTAGACCTAAAAGGTGAGCTCATAGACTGCTTCAGCTTTCTGTGTACGTTGAACCTATGCCAGCCAGCAGGAGTTTCTAACCGCAGACAGTTCTGACGCCGGCGTACTTTTCAGAACAGAAGGAAGTTGCGAGAAAAGTATTTATTGCGTACTGCTGTCTCAGTGAGCAGGGCAGCTTTCGCCTGAAAGAGTACCACATGCTTCAGTGGCGTTATACGTACACATAATTCGCAGAATGGGGCTTAGTTTGACCGGTGAAATGTCAAATACACAGCCTAGTCGCACGGACCGTCCAAGCACACGAAGCTTAATGAAAGAAGCTAGGTCCATGCAGTAAATGCCTTCATGCAAACATTCGGCTAGGTAGTCGTTTAGCTCCAGAGCGCGCAGAGCAGCCCTGCAATCGTCCCAGGGAGCAGACCAGCACAACTCACGACCCAGGGAATTCCTGATAATCCTTTACTGCACATTTTTGGGGGTTTTCTAGTAAGTGCGGTAGATCGAATTCCATAAATCGAAAACATACTCAAGCTTCCTTAGGAGAAGTTCCGGTACAGGGCTACATGGCGTGGCAGTGCTAAGAGGGACCCTGCATACACGGGTGACCATGCCAAGCATCTGCAGACTTCCGCGCTTTACCTCCAGAATGTCAGGCGAAAAATGCAACTTAGCATATAAGTGCACGCGAAAGTCGTGAACAAAAGACACTCTCGTAATGTCCTAATTGTTGAGAGCGTAAGAAAACTCAATAGGGTAGGCGTTGCGAGTGAACGATGTAACAGCCACTTATTTGCATTCACTTTCAACTTGTTTGAAAAACACAACAAAAGCAGCAACATCGGGATGTAGCCACTACTGACTGCAGACCTCTGAGAAGTCTTGCTGCTTGCAGCGGCCGTTTCTATCCGTTGAAGAATTGGAGGTAACAAAATTATTGTCTTGTCTGCTTCATGCATGGATTTGCAAGGTTTTTCTTCATATCACTCGGATTAAACTACACTAAATTCTTCCAGAAAATATAGAGGCAAATGTCTCACTGGCAATCACTGCTGTATTCTTTTTGGACACAAGAGACACGTGCCATCTATCCGAATTTAAGAAATTTCGAAATAAGTTAACTGCAACCCTCAGACAAGCTAAGAAAGATTACCTTCATAGGTTGTTTGATCCTGAAGCTGTAAAGCGGACGGACATCACGTGGAGAAACCTTAGCGCAGTGCTTAACATTGGACGTCAGCATCCAGAGGGCGTACGAGAATTGATCATTAATGGGGAACTTTCATCAGGCGCGCATTTAGCAAACGCTTTTAATAATTATTTTTTGTCCCTAGTGAATAGTTTGCACGATCCTCGCTCCGCAGAGTACGTCAATTCCAAAACTTGCGATAGTGCTTTTCTGCATCCAACTAGCGCCGAAGAAATTTCTCTCACGTTCTCCGCTCTGCGAAACAGTAAAAGCTGCGATATTGATGACCTGCAAATACGCCCCGTAAAACACGTTTTAGATCTGATATGTCCAGTTCTTGAGCATGTGTATAATTTGTGCTTTGTAAACAGTATATTTCCTAAGCGCATGCAGCTCGCAAGGGTTACAGTGCTCTTCAAAGCCGGTGATAGAAACAACATGTCTAACTACAGACCAATATCCATTTTACCTGTATTTTCAAAATGCCTAGAAAAATTAATAACACTCAGAATGACCGCTTTCTGCGAAAAACACAATATCCTTACTGACTGTCAGTTCGGTTTCCGAAAGGGTCGTTCGACAGAGTTAGCTCTACTAACACAAAAGGAACTAATATTACAAGCATTTGAGCAAAATTTTGTGACACTAGGCATTTTCATCGATTTTTCAAAGGCCTTTGACACAATTAATCACACCACACTGCTAACAAAACTTGAAATTTATGGTTTCAGGGGCCCATTCCTTAGCTTAATCAAAAGCTATCTGCAGTTCAGGTGTCAGAGGGTTTCAATAAATAACTGTCTTTCAGATAACTTACCCATTCATTCTGGTGTACCTCAAGGAAGCATTCTTGGACCTTTGTTATTTAATATTTACATTAACGACATAATAAATATTGACACCACTGCCCAATTCATCATATACGCTGACGACACTAGTCTGTTTTTTACATCTGGTTGTGCAAGGGACCTGTTGGCTCTTGCGAACGCTGCTTTAAGCGAACTCAATCGATGGAGTTCATTGAATTCACTGTCTATAAATAAAAGCAAGACAAAGGCTGTACTTTTTCAACCTAAAAACAAAAATGTCCACATTGACGGCCATTTGCAAATGGGTTCCTCGGTTATCAGCATTGTGCCATCCATTAAGTGCCTCGGGGTCGTATTTCAAGAGAACTTACTTTGGAATCTTTGTACAGACTCAGTTGCTAACAAAATCGCTCGTGTTGTGGGGATACTAACGAAACTTCGATTTTTTCTTCCCTTGAGCGTGAAAAAGCTGCTTTACAACTGTCTCTTCCTGTCCCATCTGAATTACTGCCATTTAGTGTGGGGAAACACCACAATGTCTAACATCACAAAGCTTTATCTTTTGCAGAAGAAAGCAGTGCGCGCTATCGCTAATTCCTCATATGACGCTCATACGCAGCCTCTTTTCAGTGCCCTTAACTTACAGCCGGTCACCTCCATATATCGTAGTATTTTACTCAAGCGCTTCACTACTGCGAAAAAACAGAACACCAAATTCTTCGAGCATTTATCTCTATTGACAATGAGTTCTAACATTTACAACACACGTCACAGAGAAACATGGTACGTTCCTAAAACGCGCACTAACTACGGTCAACAAATGTTACGCCACACACTGCCATCTTTGTTAAACTCATTAGAAACTTAATAACAACGTAGCTCTCCTTTTATGGGCTCATTGTGGATTCGTTTTTTTGTTTTGTTTGCATTGCTGTAGTATACACTGACGCCATGAATGTTTAACCAATTTTCTTTGCTTGTTAGTAACTTATTATTTATGTTTGTGAATTTCAAAGCTATTTTATTTGTATAATTTTATGCTTTCTGCTTTTTAAATCCTTTCAGCATTCTATCATTGATTTTTTTTTTGGCCGTATGTACTTCTGTTATAGCATAGAATGTTATAGAATGTTCACTAATACTTTTTTTTCGTTTATCCATTATTGTATCTGCGTTCTCTTTATTGTGCATAGTGAAATTTCTGTAGGGGGTACAGACCCCGTCAAGCCAAATCCATTTGGCTTTTTGTCTGCACTCCCGTCATCTGTACATGTATAGATGCAAATAAACTTGAATTGAATATGATATCGTGCCATAATATTTGAATAGAAAGGAACAATCAATCATTGAATATATTATAACGTTCAACGCTACCACCTTATGGAAGTCAGCAGATTCACAAACAAGCATGAGTGGGTGCATCCGGGAAGCTTGAGCCAAGGCGTGACGTAAGCAGTTCTCGGAGTACGTGCAGCCTTGTTGAAAAGTCTTCGGGCCACGTGGTGTACCTTTCAGACGTATATTGCGTCACTGGTACACGCCCCTCAAGACAGAAGCTATTGAAAGGTGAAGACGACAGTTCCTGTCAGATTTCAGATATTTAGAGATTCTGGGACGCCTTGAGTGACCCACAAAGCGGCTAAAGAGCGAACCATCTGGCGCGAAGGGTTTTGACAGTCTTCGCAAAGCTATTGGAGAGATGCGGGTGCCTGTTAATAGAACTTAATTTGCAAGTTTCGCATTCTCCGCTGGGAATGCCGTTTATAAGCTTCTCGACCCTGGAGTCGCCTGAGCAGCAAGTTCATTAATAGGAGACCCCGGAATCCGTGCTAGCTTTTTGTCCACGAAAGCAATTTTCGGGCGGCGCAGCAATCGAAGGGGCATTTCAGAGGTGTTCCATGGAGTACCGAAAATTTTCCTCAATTAGAATCGAACATCGCTATTCCCGCCCATTTTTTCTTGCAGCTGCTGCGAAAATCCAGCAGTTGAGAAAAAAAAGCAGATATTTTGGCTCTTTGGAAATTTTTGGTTTGGCCCGTGTTATCTTCTATCGTGTATGGATTATGTCTTGGTGCTAAAATCCTTTTATGTCCGACAACCAGCTAGGCAAGCAGCTAACTGTTTTGGTTGTTACATTTCCCTAAAACTCACCAAGATTCTGTTGCCACCAAATTTTACCCAGGACTAAATTTTCTGAAGAAGAAAAAATTCCCAGAATAGAACATTTCTGGGGCACTCTGATAGTGTTAACATGAGCGAAACGGCCGGTGCCAGTACATTTATGCCATTCCCTGTGGTGGACATGTCATGCTCACTTTTAGGAGAAGCACTGGGTGTAATATACACCCGTTATATTGTGTGGCCTCTGCTCGTTCACAGCTGCGTGCCGCTTCCGCCAGCCAAGTACTGCGGTATCGGTTGGCGAAGCAATGCTGCCAGCCAGCGATGCCCTGGAAAGCAGCGCACTCGAAGTATGCGTGTTAATGGCGGCCCCATTTGTCAGCCACAGGCACGGGCGGGTTGGCCGCGGTGCAGCACTGCCTCGCAGCAGCGCTTATCGAAGAGAGGCCAGTAAATAAACGAGCAGCTCATGTCCTCGAAGCTACCCTGGGGGGTCCAAGGTGCGCTGTGCCTTTTGTTTGACCGAACACCTTCGAAAGCCCCTTCTGCTGCAACGCAACTTTATCGAAGTTTGAGGGCGTCAAACCAAGGTCATATACTTCACAAGGCCCGAAGCGTTTCTTTTGGTTTCATGGTTGGTTTGGCGATGCATTTTTGCAGCAATCGTTGGCAGGAACCCTTCCATGCTTCGGGCGATGATAAAGGTGCACTGAAGGACCCCTACTGGACGATGTCGATGTCGCTGTCCTCTTGGCAGAGTTCCCCACTGTGGCTACAGGGACCCAAGCATACCGCGGGCAAAGCACACAACAAACGACAATGAATGAATGAATGAATGCTTATTTTTTCACTGCGAACATGGGGACGGATCAAAGCCGAAAAGATAGTGACATGTAGCTTGAAGGGTGTCTGTGACCGAGCAGAGATGCAAATGCTAAACAAAAAGAATTCTTGTATTCTGATTGCTGAATAAACAAAGACTAGACGTGCATAATTCGCGTGAGAATAAAAGTTGTGCGCAAGAACACAATGCACATCGAAATCTGAATGAAAAATAGAATGCTAAAACATGTCATAAACATGCGAATGAAGCTAGCTTTTACAACACTCAATTTTTTGACAGGAAAATCACTTCAAAAGCCTAACAAAAGTGTGCTTTGTTCCATAGCTGTACTTGTTAGATGCATTCAGTACACATTAACACTTAGGTGTCACAGGACGGGGTCAGTTGGAGAGATGTGGGAGAGGCCTTGGTCCTGCAGTGGGCATACTAAGGCTGATGATGATGATGCCATGCGGAAGATCCCTCCAGGATATCGTCATCGGAAAAGATGCAATTTTTTATAATGGAGCATAAACGCTTCGAATTATTATACAAATCGCTTATGACAGTAAATTTAGGGCTCACATAATGCAGGTTAGCCATCTAAAATAATGCATATAAAGTATGATGCCGGCAGATCGGTTTGTTGAACCCGGGTCCGATGGCCGATGAGGGAGAACAGCTGTTCTCTATGGGCAGGACAATTTAGGCTTGCCGAGGTTTCCCCTGCATAGAGAAATTAATTTGCGCTCACTTTTGCCCTCAAATATCCAACAAAGGACAATCGTGGGCAGCATGCAGGCATGACAGCTATCCAGCGACGCCACGGACGATACCAGGCCAACAGCGGTTTTGCGATCAGCAGTCACTTTTGATCTTGCCTAGTTTATTCTCATACAGTGCCCATATTTCCATTGAATCTTCACTCCGACACTTGACGAGGGCCCGATGTGGGCTGGATGTGTAAATGTGGGCTCAGTTAGCCCCAGCAATACAGATAATGGACCCATGAAAGATAAACAAGGCCAAAGGTCGATTTGGGCTTGCTCACATGTTACCTTTGGGGTGCGATGTGGGTGTTTAAAAGGGTGCCCCAGCCCCAATACCACACGCGGGAGCCACGGCGACACATCACTGGGTGCTACCTGGAACATGTCGGACGACGTAAATATTTTGAAGCGGAAGGAATTCAGTGAAATGCTACATAAACTTGAATAAGTAAACAGTCAAACGACTAAATATAGAGAAGAGACGAGGCGAACACTGCGACTGGAACTAAGTGAGCTTTATTGAAACAAGTCCGTCTCCCGAGAAAAGCAGCCGAGCATGCGTAGCACAGCCAAGACACGTACACAACATCAACGATGGTTGCCGATAGCCGAGGCGCTAGCGCTGGTGCGAAAGGAAACTCTGTTTCTTCTGCATCAAAGAGGCTGGCTTATCTCCACACGTGAATTCCAAGAATCCACGTCAGGATACTCAAGGATATTTCTGCCTGCGAAAGATGATCGTCCACGCCAAAACAGCTCTGGATAAAGCCGGCTTTATGGCACGAAAAGCCTGGATAAGAAATCCGTTTCTCGGGAGCCGCGAGAGATTTATCTCGACGGCCATTGCTTTAAGAAGTTTTCTCAGCACTACAAAAACGAAAACACAGAAAGAAAGAAGTACACAGGACGGGCGCTGTCACCAACTAGCCCCACAACGTGTGTTAAGTGGCCATTGCTTTGAAGGGCTGGATGATGAGATACCAATTTCCCTGCTTTTTCTCTCCCTGCCTCACTGTAGAAACGTCCTTGCTCGTCTGCACAGCCATATCACTGAACGCAACAAAAGCTTTATCTTTGTGCAGAATAGCACACTGTGCGTATTTTTTCCTTCGCTGCCATGTTTTCTTGAGACTGAGGCACGTCGTCACTCTCGGGCGTCTTCATACCACACATCTGTTCGTTTTCCAGCGTAGAAACATGTCGAAATATTTATCGATACCTTAAATTGTGGCGTGAAAATTTTAAGCACGGCAGCGAGCTGAATTCTCCAGCGATACTATTAGCTGCACTGACAGATAGTGACGCGTCCCTAGCAAAGTTGCATATGCGTATACTTTCTCGAGCGCATTCTTTCCAGAAGAAAGGACACAATATTTTACCGCTCTTTATCATAACGGGTAAACGAGACCATGCAAATGGCAGAATAAATCATGTGCGTCGCTTATCTTAAGCAACGCTTTTCTTCGTGGTGTAGGATACGCGAAACTGGATAATCTTGTGATGCGAGTTTTTATGGATCATTTGACATAAGCATTAAGTTCACTTCTCTTTATGTTGCTTGCATGCTCACACTGAGAATATTCACTGAGGTAAAACTATGACGGTACGCGTGTTATTTCTCATTGATTAGTGAGAATTTTACTTCGTCTTTACTCTCCTGACTATCTCGATTACTTGCACTAGGTGGAACCGTTTCTGTAGCAAAGAACGTGGTGTCCCACGCAAGTGAGGGAGACAGTGAAGCGAAAACAGGCTCGCACCAGGTAACGGTGGATTTGGCTTTGCTTGTAGATGCTCCTGGTCTCTCATTCCTATCAAACACGCTCTCCATCCTTCGCAAGAAATGGGAGAAATTGCAGACCAGATACCCCGATCCGTCCAGCGTCCCACTGATCCTAATCCTCGGCTGACAGCGTCTTCATCGCGGGTCCACGCAATCCTTCAGTGCTTGTCTCTCTCATGCCCTCCTTCGCCACCCCGGTAGCTGCAGCTTCGAGGATGGTACCACGACGGGACCGTGGCAACCGCGTTTCGTTGGAGGCGAAACGCAAAAGGCACCCATGTGCTGTGTGATGTGAATGCATGTTAAAAGATTCCCAGGTGGTCAAAATGAATCCGGAGCGCTCACCTGCGGCTCTGTTTCTGTTGCTGCGTCTTTCCTTTCCTGAAAACCAGTTCGATTTTTCAATTTTCACGGCGTTGCTGAGTCAAGGCCATGAATGCTCAAATGTGCTCAGACAGCGAGCCTGAGGCCTGTGCGCCACTTGGTCAAGCGACGAAATCAATAACATCGGTATCGCTTCTCACACGACTGCAACGCGTATAGAAATTCTTCACGGTCCTCCTCAGTTATTCGACGCTCCCAGGCTTCACGCGCATGATTTTGGTTTCACATTTTGCCAGCTGCAATCGGTGCATTTTAGCCCCGTTTCTCGTGGGACAACCGAGCGGGTATCGGGGAGACCTAAATCTGCTGTGAACCATATAACTTTATTAAAGGGGAACAGTATGCGACAGAGTACTGAGAGAGCACCTTCACGCCTAGTACTGCTTGCCCCTTTTTGCTACGGAACTATTCTTGCTGCACACGCATCATGGATTTTTCTGTTGTGACGAACCACTGAGGGCTACAAGGCGCAGACTATAGGCGGATGCTCCCAAGAAATTTTGGTCGTTTGGTATTCACCGTTTCGCGCCTAAATATCAGCGCACTTGAGTTCTTACTTTCACCTCCACCAAAATGTAGCCGACGCTGCGTAGGTCGGGCGTGCGACCTAGCAGAATGCTGTTACCACTGAGCCACCATATCAACCTTACTCAACTGAAGCGTGTCGACGCGAACGATTACTAGCACTGAAATTCGATAGGCTGTGCCGTCTAAGTCTCCTTTATCGCAGAAACACGTGAGAGCATCGAAAGGTGAAGTAACTCACTCAGAAGCGTACGACATTTTTTTTTTGTGTAGAGCGCCGCCGCATTGACGGGCTCTGTCGTGTTTGCTTTTTTAGCTTACCTCGGGCTGTCGCCTCTTGTGAGTGTGTCTCCGTGCGCTATTTATGATCCTCGCCTCTGAAGATGAAAAGACCGAAAGAAAGAGAGGGAGAGAGAACGAAAAGAAAGGAAGAAGATGGCGCGATGCGGCCGTCGTGTCTCGCCTGCGTGTGCCGCAGCGGCACGGCGCGTCATATCGACGCGTCGCCTGACTGAGCCTGACGACGACGAATGACCGAGCGGCGTGCTGATACCGGCTGTCGGTGCGAGCCCCTATTTCGAGAAGCCGCTTTCCACAGGTGCCATACTACAACCACCTGGGCTGTTCACGCCTGACTTTCCATTTGTTCTTTGTTTCCTGCTTTTCTCTGTTCTTGTCAAAGGCATATAAATAGGGTGTGAATGCAATGCAGATGTTACCTAAAAAAGTGCCGAAAGTCAATCATCGTATTTTTTTGCGGCACCGGCAAGGTATCTCGGTGGTGAAAGTATAAGAAACAAGTTTACGCACTTGTACGTCCTTAGGCTTCTGTCTGAGTTGTAAAAAAATACTGTTCTATTTATTGCAATGACACGAGCTCTCCAAAAACCTAACAGCCCATTCATGCTTATATGCGTTTAAGGGGGATACGTCTTAGTCATTAAAAAAAAGCATTCTGCTGCAGCCAGCCCTTCATCTTAAGGGCAGCCTGCACGCAGAGAGAGAAATAAATGGGGAGAAAGGTGACAAACGGAGGAGGACGCACTAGAATGCATGAGGGCGCTTTTAACTTGTTGGCACATCGTATTGAAGCCCACAAAGAGGCACGCATAATCCACGCAGGGCCAGTATACGTGGTTGACTGCTGTGTGCTACTAATTCTCTTGTTTTCCTGACATAGCTGCATAAGAGACACATTTAGGAGTGCAAGGTTCTGGTAACGAGGTTCGAGCATTCATCGAGCAGCGCTCCGCCGTGACACGCATATGCGCGTGGTGCCCAGATGAACCCCCTCTCGAGTTTCTGGCCACTGTCATTTGCTATAGCTGCATGTTCCACTAGGACCCAAACCTTGAGCTCGAGTCTACGGGACCGTTATTACTGACTGCACCGGAAGAGGTCCTGTTCTCGGCCTTGATCGATGGCCAGTCGGCAAGGAGACGGCCTAAACGCCGGACACTTGTAAGGTACAATTCCCTGTCACTGGCTTTAAGTGTCCGGTGCGGCGAATAAACAGGTCAGTCCCACAAAGCAGAAAGAAATATCCTTGCAGGCAGAAAATGGCCAGATTGGAAGTAGCGACACAACTCGAAGGCAGCGCCCGAACGCTTGCCTTCTTCGTGGGATGGAAAAGGTTAGAAAAGGAGGAAAAGGATGGAAAAAGCTATTGATGTGCAAGGCTCCTTTGTGCTGCATATTCCTCATCTAATCTCCTCTACTTTTTTTTTACATTCTTTCCCTCTACTCGAGTATGTCGGTAGTTTGAATTTAATCTGACCAGTTTTTTTTCTTCTCCTGCACCTCTTTGTACCGTGACCACTACTCTTACGGCGACTCCAACTGCAGACCCGAGCCACAACGGTGTATATATTTAAGAAAGACGCCCTGAACGTTTTTAAAGTGCCCGCCGGTCTGGCATTCGCAGCTGCATCACTATAAGCTCATTACCATGGAGAATCAGTGCAATATTAGAGTGCGGGAAGAGTGGGTCACAATCACAGCGAACACAATCAGATTTCCGTCAGAGATAAAGAGCATATTCGTCTAATGCCTTGTGAAACCGAGAGGCCAAGAGTAGAAAGTTTGGTTTGTTGGTGTAAGTTCACAACACCAAATGGCGAGAAGGACGTGAGGTCGATATACGGCTTCTTTCTTTTTTGTGAACGCAAGGACGGAACTACCTGATTACGTGTCACACGGAGCAGCCGAGGCACGGAAGAAGTTGCGTAACGAAGACGTCGCTCAGGACGCCGTCCGAGCGAAACCAGGCTCCCACGAGAAGGTTTCTGCTTGCGGACAGAAAACAGGTTGAATGTCGACGGCCGGCGACTTCAAGGTTTCGGGGCGAAGACAAAAGAAGGAGGAGCCTGAAAAAACGTCGCTGAAATTACGCTGGCCGCTCCCCTAGCTCGCAATCGCCCTGCGTACCTATTTCGTGTCTCACTGGCGATGATGCCGATCCAGGACAATTATCACAGCTTACACTCTCCGAATGACACGCAGCGCAATTAATCTACGGGATTGCGAGGTCGTTGTTATGACACTTGTTGTAATGCTACCTTTCTTCGATAGAAGCGGTCTGGCGCTCAAGATACAGGACGACGCCATTGATTCTTACGGTGGACCATTGCGCGTGTCCTGTATCGATGACATGTACCGTTGAAAGGTTTCTCACTGGCAGGATCGCGTTCACCAGCCATGGCATGCGATGAGAATACAATAAACATCTATTTTCTTAGTTCCTTCTTCGTTACCAGTTCGACTGCAAGACAGGAGCAAGGCCTTTAACAGCAAGCACTGTGGGGTCCCATCACTCATACGTTGGACCAGTTTCGCTTCCTTCTCTGTGCGGTCGCTATGGGACGCTGCGTGTCAACAGCGCGCGTGAAGAACGCTGCGTACAAAGGCAATCATATCCGCGTTATGCTATTCCCCGCACCTCCGTCGAGCCGCCTATGAGAAATGCGCACGGTGACGCCTTCCATTAATCAGGGTCGACCTGGTGTTCCGCTGGCATCTCTCGCGGGATCGGCTCCGATCCTTTTCGCATACCGTAACTCCAAAAGAGCCATCACTTTGTCTCGTTGCGCCGAGCGCCCATCCCCGTTTTGCTGAACGGCCGCGTGCCGGTGCGCTGTGAATCCGCGGCACAGGGCGGCACTTCCATTTTCTGCGCGTACCCGGGTGTACGAAAGACGTGACCCCTGCCGTCTCACGGCGCCCCCGAAAGAGGGGTGGTCCGGCTGACCCAGTTAGAAGAGGCCCCCTTCCAGTGTTGACAGGGTGGCGAGGAGAAGAGGCGAGGGGAAGGAGGGTTCGCAACGTCTCATCTGGGAGACGAGTTCGTGCGTACGAACGTGCGTTCGTTTGCAGGTGCACTTTTTGCGTCAGGTAGTGCCTGTTTTTAGTTTGGTGCGCGTTCACTAGAGTGCGCTGGTCTTCTCGTTGGGATCTCGCACGAAGGAGAAACCGGGCGCTCTTTTCTCCCTCCGACCCGTCTGTGGGCAACTTCTCCCCTCTCCCCATAAACAGGCGTAAAATACAAGACCCGCCACCGCGCACGCACACCCGAGAACACATGTACGAAGCGTCGAAGCCGAAAAAAAAAACAATAAACTGCGCAACGGAGCCCGAACAGACTCAAAACCAATCACCCTGCCGCAGGCACCTATATCATCTCCTCGCTAAGCCTATATGACACGCGAGGAGGACAGCAGGCGAGGAAAGCAGCGAGCGAGGGTGCGTCCCTGTTACTCTGACCTCTGGGGGAAGATGCACGAACGCTAGGTGGCACGTAAGCATGGCGGCACTAAACTGCAAACGTAATCTTGACAAAAACGCACAACGCAAAGCGCGTAACTACTGCGGCCTCCCCTCTCCTCTTGTCTTTGAGGAATGGTCCGCGCGGGCCCCCAACCCCCTTGCGTGCTCCGAGCGGGCGTGCCCGGCGGATGAAAGTGGAAGAAGGCGCGGGCGTATTTAAGCGCTCCCGAAGATGGAGTCGTGCCTCCTACTCCTCCGAATGCGCGCTGCCAGTGTGGGCCGGTGCTAGTGACTACAAGGATCAAGCAGTTGTCGCGGGACGACGTCGATACTGTGGAGAAGCCATCCTACACAGACGGACATATGGCCTCGAAATATTGTGCGGTGAGTGCCTAGCTGACTGCGACATCGTCTCACCGGGCTATCTAATTCGGACTTGCATATATACAGCTTATCTGACGATCACGGAAACAAAACAAGACGTTGTGAAAGATATTCGCTCAGAGTAGCTCAAATGAAGCGTTCCTCAACAATTTTTCTTTCCAGCAGCAAATATATAAACGGCTCCTTTTGCCGAGCATTGTTTAAAATAGTAGTAGCCATTTGCTTAACAACCTTTCATTTTTTTTTATAATTGGGCTTTGGCGATGAGTTTGAGGCCTCGATGGTTATCTTGCTAAGCGCTTAAGATGTTTGTGAAATCAGATATCGTGATGTCGAGAGCCTTCGAAATCGGGAGACGGTAGAGCAGTAAGAGCCGCAGAGAGGAGGAGGGGGGGGGGTAATTTACTGCGCCTCTTT
This sequence comes from Amblyomma mixtum, assembly GCF_055824585.1. Lineage (NCBI taxonomy): Eukaryota > Metazoa > Arthropoda > Arachnida > Ixodida > Ixodidae > Amblyomma > Amblyomma mixtum. The sequence continues at coordinate 111,928,760 of NC_143017.1, read as the reverse complement.
CTATTGCCTCAACGGTTGAACCAGCTTAATGCATCCCAATTTCTAACTTGTTACCTTAGGTGGAAGACATTTCTCTGCCCAGCAATACCGTTGTGGTGCTTTTCTGCTTATTCACGAAAACGCAATTTTCTTAACCCCTAAATGTGCCTAAGCTCATCGAAAAGTTTTCTTTGAGGTATCATCAAAAACAATAAGGACAGTTCGCTGCAGTAGAAGAACGCAGCAACGTTCAAAATTGCACCTGTGCACAGCCTGTGTTCTTGAATCGGCCCCTGAAGCCCTCTATGGCCGGAACTATCAGAAAAGTAGGAGGGTCAAAAAACACCTGACTTGTATCTTCGGCTGCGCCAGAGTATGCGCCCACTTCGCTGACTACGTTGCAGCTTTTATTTTTTTCTGTTCAGGTGAAAAGGTTGGTGTCAAAATTAAAATTAAAGGCATAGAAAATAGAGCTGTGCGAATGGAAAAATTTTGGTGCGAAGTGAATACAGATATTAAAAATTTATTGCCAGTCGAATCGAATATTTTTTGAACTATTTTCCGAGCACTGCCATGTTAAATTAAGGATGAAATGTTCCGCACAACGTAGCCAGAAAAAATTATTAGAGATGTACGAACATTAGATGTGTCAGTGCGAAGCAAATACGGATAATACAAATTGGTCGCAAACTTAATCTGTTAATTTTGATTATTAGTACAGGTGAACCAAAATAAAGAAAACCACCGCTCGAGAAAACGCGACAATGAAAATAAAGAGAGATGCTGAAAACAAATTTTCTTTTTATCCATCATCAACATAATTTGTTACACTGCTAAGGCTTATGATACGTTAAATATGGAAGCGGCAATCACAAGGGGGAAGGAGAGTTCGCCGCTTCCTCGGAGCGCAGTAGGCTTCTTTTCTGCAGGATAATAACTTGTTTGCGTTTCTTGGAATAACAATTGCTGTCAGTGAAAGAAAGAGTCAGTACAGAAGTTTTCCTTAATGTTCACACGAAAAAGGACTTTACTGAGTGCTTTCAAGACAAGCAAGGCAACAATGGGGGCTAGTTGGTTTTCATCAAGCGCTCTAAAGTGACCAGATACCTTATTATTAGAAGAGCGACGTCAGCGGTCGATAAACGATGAGGCAAGGCACTGCTAGCAAAACGGGGCAAGACGGCTCGAGAAGGGGACACAAGAGCAGCAGCATGAGCTGCAGTGCGATCGGGATGATCCCATCTGGGCTCCCTGGCGACGCATGAATTCAAAGCGCCGGTTATGCAAAGCCACCCGAAACGCAGCGTTCACGACGACACGTAGCCCGCTCAGCCATAGCTTTTCAGTTTCGCCGGGCTCCAAGCCTTGTGACTGGCCCCAGCAGTCGTTGTCGCGTAGCGCGACGGCGTGAAAATTAAACCATGGCGTTCGGTGCCCCACCGCGCGCGCAGCGCTGTGAGCAGTGCTGTGGTGCGGGCTGGCTTCGAGAACACGTTTCTGTCGCACGTATTTTTCCTGTCCTCTGTGGTCTAAGATACGCACTTTCTTGATTGTAACAGACGAAAATTGAGAACGATCAGAGCGGTAGCCTCGAAGCAACCGCAGCAGCCGACGCGAGCCGCAACTTCGTCCTTTCCGCTGTGCCCTGCAAGCTGGGCCGCTCCCATGCGCGTACGCATCTTATCGTAGGGATCTAAAACGAGAGGATCGCTGCCAGTCAGGTTCGCAGCCAGCTGTTGACTGCATCGTAACTAGGTGCGCTCACGTGCCTCGGGGGGCTGCACTTCGTTTTCCAAACTGCGAGCGCTCCGCAGGCGGCTCTCGATGGACATCAGTCCATTGATTTTATGCAGGGAGCAGCATTACAGCGAGCAGGCTTTTGCCGCGTGCTGACAGTCGATTCTATTAGGAATGAACAATTGAACTCGAGGGACAAGTGCAGGATGCAACCGTTTGGGAACGTCACGATGTTTCGCAGCGAGTTTAGATGAAGAAGAAATTCGCCATTTCTTCTGTTTAGGAGGTTCGATTAGCTCGAATAGTGAAATTGTGGTTCGAATGCAATCTAATAGGAAATTTATTGATTGGAAGGAGGCAGGCCCTAAGCCACTGTCGGGAGAAATGAGAAGAGAACGTTACTGACATGTCGAGGCCAGAGTCATACTGTTCGAAAACTATTCAAACGTTCGAGTATTTGCACACTCGTAATAAAAAGACTTATTAAACTCTTGTTTTTTTTTCAGTTCGCTGTACTCCGAGCTGGGCTGTCAACGCATGACAGTTTCGACACATTTGGTTTGACACGTTCCTTAAAGAAATTAGAGGCAGTATTTTGTAACGAATCTCCCTGAGACTCGTTCTTGGAGGCTGACAGCTGTGGCGTCGAATCTGATCACGTGCAGGCTTTGCCCGTCTGCAGCTCCGGAACCTGAAATGTGGTCTGAAAACGACGAATAGGGTAAAATAATGGATGAGGAGAGGAACCGTGACGGAATTCTTACCCAGTGTGGTGCACAGGCTCAGCCGGAATGCGTGAAGTAGGCGGGCGCTCGCGGGGCATCAAAACTAGAAAGTTTTAGCATATCGTGATCTGCGTTCTGCAACCATGATCCGTTGACATGGCGACCAAGCTGCGCCTGCTCAGTGGAAGTTGTGCACCCCTAGTAGCCACTGGCGGTTGCACAGTTAGCTCACCGCGGAAGCAAATCGCGCGCTATGCTAAAATTGTCCTGAATAGGAACAGTGTCAACGTTGCTTGCATTTCAACTATGGTCTGGCGGAGTGTAAGCGAAAGGGCAGTATTAGATGGTCCTGAGACAGTTTGTTTCTATTTGACAAAGCTGCAGTTAAATACATGAGGTATTGCAAAAGTTTACAGCGCTAATTTAGATTTATGTGCTCGACGAGCAGTTTAATAAATCTTCCGCTGAGTTGTTAAGCTTCAAGGTTCACAAGCGATTGCGTTCGCCCGCACAAACATTTTCGCGAAGAATGTGATGCGACACTATGCGTCGTATGTCGTATTTCCTGCATTTCACTGGAAGATCGCTAGCTTAGTCATTGAAATCTTACAGGCGCTTGTAAAAAAATCCAAGAATAAGCGGCACGAGCGTAGCTGACGCGGCCGAAGAGGTGGACATTGCCCTAAGGATAGCAGGGACAGCGGCTACCACAATCATAAGCGACTAAAAAACTGCGACAGGGAAATTTCTCAAAGGATCTGTCCGCAAGCAAAAAGGATATGGGAAACGTGTAAGAATAACAGAATAATCAGCTAATATGGGCACCGGCCCACTCTTAGCTCGGGGAAGTGAGGGAGCCCACGATCTCGCCCGTGGTCTTGCCTTCCCGGTAGGCTTTGGCCCTCAATACACTCTGAGCATGGACAGGCTAGTAAGCTGCAAGAAATTTGCTCACCACTATCTTCTAAACAGGACAGAGTACCCGCCGGAAGATAGGACTCTAAAAACCAAGGAAGCGTCTGGAGGCGTTTACAAACAACAACCTTTCCGAATCCAACTGCCCTTAGCCAGTGGTAACGGGAACAATTTTCGCATGGACGCGAACTATGTCTGGAAAGGGCAGAACTCATACATATGGTAAGGACTTGTCCAGAAATCCGGGATATAGATAAACACACTCGAACAGAGGACTTTTTGAATACCGTACTACGTAGCTAAAACATGAGATACTACTAGGATTAATCCTACTGGCCGAACACTCCACCCGGGTCCAAGAACTCCAGGCCACCGTCTAGGCGGATACGCTGACGCCTATCCTGTATCTGTCCCAAAATAATTATTTACCACCACCACCACCACATGAGAAGGGCACTAATAACGTCTTCACGAGGACATGCCGTTTTTTTTCTATTTTCTTTCCGGGACGCCCCTTTTTTTCTTAATGCATTGCATATTCTCATGTATTCGTCCAGGGAAGGCGATTATGTTTTTGTTAAAGGAAGATTCTTCTTAGCCTTCTTCCGTAATCCACTGTCGATTGGCATTGAAATTTCATCAGACTAAGTCATCCTTCTTTCTAGGGGTGGGCGAATATCAAATTTTTCGAATACGAATCGAATACGAATACTTGATTCCGAATATCGAATCGAATATCGAATAATCAAGGACAGACGCATTTAACCACTACAAAACATTTATTTGAGCACCCAAGAGCATCACAGTTCAACTATCGATGATTAAATGAACACAAAAGGTGTGTGTGGCTGCACAAAAAGTATCAATGTCTCGAACATTATTCTTAGAGGAGTGGAAATATCAGAGAGGATGGCTAGTACACAGCATTGATTAAGGCTAGCTTGCCATCAGCACAAAAGCGCGTTGCTGGGATGAACATAAAAGGTTGTCGTGAAGGAAAACCAGCTGCTCCACATTGTCAGGCAGAAGTAGTTCCCTTTTAGCTGAAACGACTCCTCCAGACACAGAAAATGCCCTCTCACTTGGCACTGACCTGGCACAAAAAAGCTCAGCAGCGCAGTCAGCTACGGCATGGCCCTTGGAGGAAGGAAAAATTGGAAGGAAAAATTTTCCGTCATCCATGCGCATTGCTCTGGGCGCCGCTATGTTGTTATGTCTCGGTCGATAGGGCTTGCGGACTGAAATGAACGCCGGTGCTCACAATGAATATTCGGCTAGGTACGAATATTCGCGTCGGGTCGAATATTCGAAAGAACACGAATACTTGGATTTCGAATCGAATACGAATACTAAAAATATAATATTCGAAATATATTAGAAAATTTCGAATATTCGCACACCCCTATTCTTTACCCGATGAATGGCGCACGAGGAAAATGAGGCGAAAAAACCGGCACCTCAAGATTATCAATAGCAGCATCAGTACAAGCCAATTCCTTCTACATTCTGGGCCGAGCAGTCTTAGGTGAGCTTCGCCAACCTAGCGGTAGCAGCACCCACTCATTACTTTCTCAGTTACCGATCGCGTGTGTTCTTTTGCCGTCCCCGGTAGCGTTTCTCCCTGTGTCTGTCACCAGTGGGTAAGTCAGGAAACACAGTGGAAGCAAAAAGACAAATTCTATTTTATTAAGCGACGTTACCTCACAGGTCATCCGCGCAGTTAAGCTGCCTGTAAAGCTGGACGCGACACCGTTTTACCCCCAACCTACACAGAGCGCTCAAACAGACGGTCCGAACTCCTCTCGGTGTCACCAACCAATAGGTTCTGGTTCATCGACCACGATATTTAGGAATAAACTGGCACATATGCTGTCCTGTTACACTGTACCAGGTTCATCTTGATTTTATGTTTTTAATCTTATCAGTAAAACCATAATCGGCGCACAGGAAATGCTTCATGCCCCTCTCCTATGCAGCACCAGGAGTGGTTGCTCATACTGATGCTGTCGTTTCGCAGTACGTACAAAGACAAAGTCTTCGTTGAGCGAATTCTAAGCAGGTCGCAACAGACAACGGCGAAAAAGGGCGCTTTATGTGCTACGCTTGTTTTGAACGTGAACGCAATAAATAGTTGGGTCAGAAGCTTATCTCGAAAAGAACGAGTGAACATGAATAAACATCAAGGCGGCCCACGGTATTGGCACAGAGTCTGCTTGTCACCGGCCTGGCAAGGCCAGGCCCCTCTGTTGGGAGTACGCAGAAATTCCGTCATTTTCGTGACACACCAAGCCCCTATTTGTAACAGATGTTGGCTCCTTCCTGCAGATGTGTCGATTAATAGAGCCGCTTGTGTTGCATTGTGTCGACAGTAGACTATACTGATAAGTTACAAACAGCAGCATGATAAAAAAGTCATGAAGTATTAATGGAAGAAAAAAAAATCCGCCACGCGGCTTTTCGTTCACCTGCCGTTCTTGATGAATACCTTTCCGTCCTTTCCTCTCTCTCTCTCTCTCTCTCTAATCAAATTCAGGCACTGTGAGCATGAACTGGTACATTACAGAACTCTTACTTCTGTTTTGACCGCGTTGCCCATAAAAGCCGGTTTTTAGCCAGTCTTAAAGTTTTATGGCACAATATTGGCAAATTTATTGGATGTTAACAACGCACTGTTCACCGTTGTGGCGTTTTAAAATTGTTCTATTTTGTAAAAAAAAAAGAAACTAACAGCCCGGTCACCGCTGTGTAAAGATATATTCCTCTACAGCGGTTAGAGGTGATGAATACAGTGTTGTTTATTCATAATTATTGGTCCACTTCTGTTGTAGAGCGTACGTAATGCCACTGTATACGCTGTCAGTTATGGCGTCACTTCGTCGAGGCCACACAGCGTGGCGCGCCGTTACGCCGACACCACAAGGCCGGGAAATCTACTCTGAACAGCTGTCGCTGTGAAACTGGCCTTCACTCGAGGGCCTCTTTTAAATGGTCGTTGCGCAGTCAAATAAGAAACAGCGGCCTGACGTGAGCTGCACTGTCGCAGATGCTGCTTGCCGTGGCGACCACCGCGTCTGCGACCCTGCACTGCCACCTGCTCAAGGGTGGGCCGGGAGGAAGGCCCATCTTCGGTGGAGGAGGCCCCGGCCCTTTCGTCGGAGGTGGCCCCGGCCCTTTCGTCGGAGGTGGCCCCGGTCCGTTTATTGGAGGAGGACCGGGTGGCTTCAAAGGCGGCTTCGGCGGTGGCTACTCGGGCGGTTTCCGCTCAGATTTCCAGAGCGGCTTCGGAGGAGGCGGTTTCGCACCTGGCGGACCCCTGTTTGTGTCGGGGCCCGGAGGATTCGGCGTGGGCCCAGCCGTGGGAGGAGGCTTTGGCCCGAGCATAGCGTTGGCGCCCTCCGTCGGACCGGCGGCCGGCTTTGGGCCCGGAGGCGCGGTGCCAGCTCCGCTGACGTTGTCCAGGCCACCCGCGGCCACTTCGACTTTCATTCCAGGAGGTCAGACCAAGGTGATCCTCGTTAAGGTGAGGTTCTCAGCTTCGCCGCATGCGGCTTTCAAGCTCGGGGCTGGGTAGAAGACGTAGAACACACCGGCTCCTGGCGTCCTACATTTTGCTGTTTCTTTGCATGTACCTGACTGCGTCTTTCTTTGCGTCTTTAATGACCCATGATAATGGTTGGTTGGTTGGTTTATGGGGTTTAACGTCCCAAAGCGACTAAGGCTATGAGAGACGCCATAGTGGAGGGCTCCGGAAATTTCGACCACCTGGGGTTCTTTACCGTGCACTGACATCGCACAGTACACGGGCCTCTAGAATTTCTCCTCCAAAGAAATTCAACCGCCGCGGCCGGGATCGAACCCGTGACTTTCGGGTCAGCAGCCGAGCACCATAACCACTGAGCCACCGCGGCGGCCAATGATAATGGGGCATGCCTCTGTTCACATGCTGCGAAACAACAGAAAATAGGTGATCGTGTGATATAAGTGATCCGGGGCATGGCACCTGTGTAATGGTCCTTACCTGAGGGACGAGGAAGAGGGACTGTGGAGGGGAGCAGAAGGGTACTACCCCTCAGCCCGGCAGGAGCCGGTGAAGTTGAGTGTTTTTTAACAGTGCAAAATTGGCTCTACACCAGCTAATTTGGGCACGCAAGAAACGGGTTCATTAAATGCAGCAGCAGCAGTGTCCACTGAAGAAAGAAAGAATTCACAATGCGGCTTAAGTTTCGATCAACGCGATAGACTGCTTCTCAAATGTAATCCCAAGTACATTTTTTCTCTTCAGCGGCATTTCCAAGGAAAGGAGCCGACGCTCTGCACTATGACACGATCTCCTGGTAGCCACCGGCGAACATGCACGATAATACTTGCTCACTGCCTTCTAGGGGACACTCAGCATGAGCCCCAGGCCACTAGACACATGTTCTATAAATTCATCGTTCACCATCTATTGATAAATGGCGAACTATACAGGGCGCTTTCTAAACGCGGTGCCCGCCCATTGAACGGCCGCAGAAATGGGACTCCGCCAATATCTCTGCCATGTGTTGTGATGAGGACTGGCAGGTGCGCAGACAGGTACCGCTCTCACCTGCGGAGATCTCCGTAATTAAAATTTTTAAGCGATAAGTTGGCGACAGGTTTGCGTGCACGTGGAACGGAAACTACCTGCTGTTGTGTAATTCACTTCTGGAGAGAGCGACAAGCCATGATTGTGAAATAAATTGTACGAAGAAAATGTTTTCTTCTTCCTTCTAGCAGAAAGGCACGTAACGATGAAGTTGCTTACCCGTTAAAGTTAAGCCCGCAATGACTGTAATAGCAAGCAGCAAGCTGAAACCTGCGTCGAGTCTGTGCTTGTTGCGTGTAGCAGCGTTCCCTACTGGTGATTTTCTTTGCTCAGGTTAAACACCTAGGCACCACCACGCACCACCCGACGGGGTTTGGCCCCCTGGGCAGCGGAGGGCTCCTGGTCGGTGCCCCTTTCGGGGGGCATGCGGGCCCCGTGGCGCCACCTTTCGGGCTCCCCAGCACGGCTACCGGGTACGGGGCTCCAGTCAAGCACGGAAAGGGGGGCTGGTGGTGAACATCAGGCTCGAAGTAAGTGGCCTCAACTAGTCTTGCGAAGCGAAAATTGCTGAAAGAACAGCTTCTGAGATTTGGCTTGTAATATAATGCAGTACAGACTTCTGGTGAACCATGAAGTATCTACAGGATGACTCTGCCCAATGCAAACACCTCTAATTTGTTTTCAAACGATGATAGCGCCGCAGAAATTGGACCATGATTTCGCCGATTCATTGACTATCGAATCTAATCAGTGTCGAATGAAAATATAGCGGAGTCAAATATGATTACGCTGGTTACCATGGCAGAACCTTAGCTAGCAGGTTCATGAGCTAGGACCATTCCAAGCACTCCGAATGGCAGTGGGCGTCCAACGGGAGACGTAATTTGGGGCCCACATTTTAATCTTCTTCACTGGAATACTGGAAGAGCTTAACATATGCTCTACTTTGCTCTAACGAACGACATGGGGGTGAAGTTCACATTCGCTAAGAATGCTGGCCAAGACCGGTAAAAAAAACATTGCTTCGCAGGGAGTACCTACAGTTGAAGCTGCGTTTTGTTTTTCTTGCTCCGGGGCCCCGGCATACATTGCAGTATAGCGATAGCACCTAATGAGCTGCTCGACCAGTAAAGCGTCGTCTGTGCTGCACCTCTTTACACTGCTACAAAAAGACGTCAGTGGGGAGTACATACTCCTGCGCTATCCTTCACTAAAAGAACGACAGATAAGCTGATAAGGGATAGGGAGAACGAACGCTGGCGGACAGACAGGCGGCGACCAGTCGCAACGAAACTATCACTCGCTGTATAACTTGGGGAAAATGCCAAGCCGTTTTGTTTTGGTCAAGTGCAGGATTGCTGATCAGAAGTTTAAAGTCGGAAATGTGTCGAGGTTGGTGGACAGTTCATATAAGCTTAGTTTTTCATCACGCAGGTACACCGTTTATTGAGTTTCCTTGACACCGGCAGACGAGCCTGTGACACAGGATCCAGTTCCAGTCTGAATGTTTGTGGCCCTTCCTATAAGTGGCTTAGTTGCCCTTACCGAAGGGAAATGTACAAGCCGCCATTTAAATGATGGCATCGGCTCGAATACGGCCAGTCATTTATAGCATTGTCGCTGCCGATGAGTTCCCGCCTTTCCTTTGACGGAACAGTTCAAAACATAGCGACTTTGTTTTTTCGGCTTCCTTGTCTCACGCCCGTCTGCGCGCTGTCAGCGCCGTGTAGGAATGCATTTTTGTCGGCCCTCTTGTCAGTTCCTTTCAGTCTCACGAGACACGAGTCGTGAATTGAAACGGGTCAAAATGGCTTTTGTTCTCCGTCAGAAGAACAATGCTACAGCAGGTTAAAATTCTCGTACAAGGAAGAGCGTATGCACTGGTGCATCCTGAGAAAAAGGAAACACCGTATCTTCCAGAATATAGTGCGTAGTGGCATGGCAGAATACAGTGTGTTGTGGCATGGGCCGTTCAGCCTTCTTGTCCTAAAGCTTAAGTAATTATAGGTTCCCACGTTGTAGATAATTTTTACTATTACAAATTTTCTTAATATCCTAGTTCTGTTGTTCTGGCGCTAACTTCTGCTTCGACCACGAAGGAATTCAAAGAGCAGCCAGTATTCCGACGGCAACTTGTGCCTGCTCTGACAGCCGGGATGATATTGACAGTGATGGGTTTTTAGCCTGAAACACATTCACAGTGGTTACAATGCCTTTTGTGAAGAGAAATTTTTAACTAGTGACTTGTTTATCGTATTAGCAGAGCACGCAGCCCAATAAGCGGATTGCACACCTGCAGGCCCTACGTACTGTGTACTGACGGCAGAAAATGCGCAGATCTAGCATTTCTTTTCTAAGCCACCAGTGTGCGGATCCCGCGTATCTTCTTCAAATCATGGTAGAACAAGCACTTTAGGATGGAAGATGTGCTGAGAATTTAAAGTACTGTGTTGTTATTGTGGTTTCCTTTTAGAATTTAAGTGCAGAAACGATGTCTACAGCCGCACGGCCCCGAATGAAGGTGCGGTAAAGAATATACTTCTTGAGCGTTTGAGTTTCTTTACTCTGGTATGGTACGTGAATGAGCATAGATTCATCATGGTCGCGGTTTCGTGTTCACTGCGGTAGTCTAGATTGGTTGGATTGATGACAGCCCCAGCCTTGATATGTGTATTGATACAGAAAAGTTTCTGGTACCCTACTGCTATCTATCAGGGAATGAGCGGATTGCAGAGGCCTCCACAATGTGTGGTCGAGCACTCGGCTGGCTTCATCATCGTCGTTCACTATCTGTTTGAGATGGTGATACAAAAATAGTCAAAGTGCATATTGAAACTGCTTTAGTGCCCCGGATGGTACACACTACTTGTACACATACTCTGAAGTTAGCAGGGGAAGTAGTTTCTTCACCAATCACTGACGTTTCGCGGCATGCAGGGGTGGTACTTTTCAGATCAGGTTTGAGCAGTGAAGAAAACAGACTGAAGCCTGGAAACGTCTGCACCTTAAAATGATTAGGAATCAAGAAAGCAAGTGCCAAATCGCAAGCAAATATTTCGCACTAAATGTTCGTGGCTAGGCCACTTGCTCTGCGGCACTCCTGACATAACTCAGCTCCAACGTGAAGAGAAATCTGTATATACCTAGAAGTGCAGCTCAAGAACTCGCACATACTCTGAAAACGACAATATTCACTTTAGACTCGAAATCTCCACAAAACGAAGACCTGCTACTCAGGGATTTTTGCACTCACCACTTGCTCGTAGCTTGGGATCAAAACCGTTATTTTATCGCGTCACGGCCAGTGTTAGTGACAGTGCGGTCATAGACAAAAGTTTGCGGGATGCGGGTTCACGGCAAAAATATTTCGGGTGCGTCATGCAAAGTCGGCGAAGGAAAGCGATAAACGCTTAAGAGAATGTGTGTGCTCCTTCCGATGGAACGAATACCAACTGGCTAGCGAGGACACGGGGGAATAATCTATTTTTCGCGAATGCACATCCCGTAAATTTATACCCATGACAGGACTTCAGTAGCACGACGCATCTTAAATCTTGCCCACCAGGTTATGCATATCAAAAGTTCGCATTGATTAGAAGTATGCATGCATTTTGCTGCCTTTAGTAAATTCATACTTGAATAATGAGTTCATTAGACTTGAAGAAACTATGATGCAATTTTTTTTGCATATTAGGTACCATAGTCTAACTGAACCACTCAGTACTATAGGCAAAGCAATTAGTAAACCTATAGCCACTTAAATTGCATTGGCGAACTCTTAGGCTGATGCGGTTGTGAAGCTTGGCACTCGCTGAATTGTTGAGGCTAATTCGCAATCTGCTGCGCATACAGGGTATCACACTTACCTCCAACAGAACAAGTGTATGGCCCGGACACGTACGTTCTTAAAGAGAATTTCTTCTTTCCAAAGTCACTTACCAGTTTGTTAGGTATCGTCAATATTTTTTTTTTCAATTTTAAATGGTTACACCCATAAAGAATCAGCCTAATACCAAGCTTTCGTTTATTTGCAATCTATCTGACACTGATGATGGAAAATTGTATTCTCTGATCACACACGCAATCATCGAAGTTCGTGAGATGTATGACACGTGGTTTCATTTGATTTAAGTCGAAGTATAATTTCTTGTAATTATCCTGGCACCGAGCGGGACGTACTATACGTCTCCATATAATTTTCTTCGCTGCGCAAGATTCACGTATAATCAAGTCGCGCTTATTTTCCCATCTTTCTGAAAAGGTGAAAAATAAACACGTGGCCACGTCCATGTTTTCTGGGTTAGAGCTGGAGGACGCGAGATGATGTCCCATTCCACTGAAATTGCTAGAAAGCATTTGTGCTCAATTTAAGTCAGTGAGGAACTCCATTGGCTCGTGTCCATCCTCACGGCCCATTCCTTCAATTCCGATACATAGTAAAACAATAGTGTGAAGGAGGGGCCAACCAATACTCTTCGCTATCCTGCATATATATTTCATCTCACAATTTTCTGCAGTGAAGTGGAAGCTACCAACTAGAGGCGATGCTTTCGATACGTGCGCAACTGACTGGCGAACGCGTACCAACTGCCCACTTTCTGAATCCGTCGCCTCGATCTCGTACGTTCTACTTCAGTGCAAGAAGCTCAGAGGCGAAGTGTAACCACTGGCTCCACGGCCAAAGAAGGACTGCATATTTGTGCACAGTATGCCGTGACGAATGTAATGCAATCAAAGTGAAACCACTACCTATAAGATTACCGCAGTAATTGCGCGATCAGTGAGGAAGAAAATAGGCCATCGATATTCAGGCCGCTAGTCCACACAAACATCTATCTCGGCATGGCTTCTAGTTTCGTAATGGATCGCTGGTTAGTGAAGTATCCGGTTGACTTGAAAACCACGCGATCGATAAGGTCAAGCGCCGGTGCTGCCGCAAAATTGGGAATATGAACGTACTTGGAACGTAATTTGGAACGTGCTTTAACGAAGCCACCAAACAGCCTTCTAGCACCGAGTAGTGTAGAAAGCGACAAGCATCAATCTATGCTAATTCCATAATAACAAAGTCAAGAAAGACAGAAGGAAAGCGATACCGTTGAAAAACTCACCCGGAGGATCACTTGGGGAGATATCGTGCCCCAGTTCCTGCGACTAAAGAAGAATGAGGGAGGACTACGTACAGTGGGAAACAACTTTTGCTGGTAACTCCTGTTTGAATTTTTTTTTATCTCATACTCGCGTTCTAGGGCTGAATCTGGCACACACCTCATCTCGTGTTTGCGGAACGCGCTTGTGTACTTTTTTTTCCATTCTCTGTGCTTCCATGATCGATAATTTCCGAGCTTATTTAGATAAGCGTTTCTCTTTGCGGCCTCACGACCAGACGCTTCGGAATGCGGAAAGAAGCTGCATCCGAAGAATTCTGAGAAGAAACGAGTTGCTAGTTGCTGGCTTTACAATATCTTTTAGGATTGGTTGTGCCGCCTACAACCTCATTGTCACGTAACTTCTTTCAATTTGTACTCAGTCATGTAAAGCACATCCATTTCTGCAAAATTGGTATGGCGCCTACGCTTTTTAACACGAGAGCATTAATGTCCTGTTTTATAGAAAATCTGACCTCCGGTAGCGTGAGCGGAAAAAACGGATTTGTCCAGAGAGTCTCAACGTCACAACGACATGATCTGGTGCGGTTAATTCAAACACCCCACAACTATCACGCACTACAACTGTGATCACGTACTACACAATTCAGCATTGCTCTACAGGGCCCTGACCTCTTTTCACAACCATTACGTAAGGCCTCTAAAGAAGGAAAAGCAACTGCGCTGAACAGAAAAATTGTCAGTCATGATTGGAACCCCTCCTCGTTTGGTCATGAGCCGGGCGTGCTACCGCTCGTCTCCATGGGCACGAAAGGAACCCATTAACACTATTTCGTCATAACATAATGACGTAGCTGAAGTGTGCCCGATTGTTACTTTGTTCATGTAATCCCGTCCCTGCTATCTGCACTTTTTAAAGGATGACTAAGGCATCGCAAGGCTTTGGCTGTACGGTTAGTGCTTAGCTCTCTTTATAACTACGGGGCAGATGATAAAGGACACTTCTTGTTCTGTAATATTCATGATATATTTTAGCCAGATATCATATACGGAGCTTCTTGCAAACTCGCTGCAGGAACTCAGTAGCCGCAGCGTTTGACTCTTTAGTCGGAACTCACGGGTTTCATTCCCTGTCACGACGGCTGCATGTCGATCGAGGCGAAATGCGGACAAGCCCGTATGTCGAGATTTCGGTAGTTGGAATCTGAGCCTGAGGTGAGTCAGAATCATTCCGGAGCCTTGCAACTCGGTATTAAAAAAACAGTCGTGCATGGCACTGCAACGAGCTTCACATAGCCCAGGTTGTTGCTTTTGAACGTAAAACTTCATTAATCATTTAATTGGCCTGTCTTGATATTTAAGAAACCATACTTTCTTTACCTCGGAAATAAGGACCAACAATTAACGGCTGTTCTTTTTCTGTCGTTGCCTGATATTAATCTAAAATCTCTGCTGTCCCAAAATAACCAGGAAGTTCATAAGCGCTTCATTGCTGAGACCTGATTTCATTTCCAGGCATCATAAGACCGCAGATATATCCGCACGATAAAACGCTTGACGACAAGTTATCCTTAACAACTGACGATGAAAATTACTGGCACTCATTATGTGATCTCGTGGCAGTAATCTTGCATAAACACTGCTCGCGCTTCAAGAATGGCGCGCTGGCAGAACCTGGCAAGTCGCCATTATCGCAAGCGCCAAATAGCGAGCGGTGTGCAAAAGAAAAGCAACCAGCAAGGACGGCTTGTTTACCAGCCACCATTCTGCCCCCACCTTCTCGCTCGCAGGGGACAATGGGCACTGCATCGTGGTTGGCCCTAATGATCTTTGCACGACGCGACCTCCGGGAGTGCTTTATTCCGGTCCCCCGAAGCCAACGGCGTCGCGAGGCCTCAGGTCGACACGTTCCATATTGGCGTCGTTTCGCTCTCTGGATGATGTCTCGGCAATCGCTGGTTCATCCACACATCTCTTCGAGCCTATAAATACACTCGAATCCGCCAGTCCTCGCAGCTCGTCTAATTGATTCGCCGAAGCTCACGGATGCCGGTGCGTTTTCTTCGCCTGCATTTCGCAGCGGAAGGGAACCCTGTACCGACCTTCCATAGGCTATGCACTAAACCAGAAGGCGCCAACGCTGCCTTGTACTTGAGAACCACGGAGCGTTGCTCCATTGTACGACTCCAGCACTTCGTTCGCTCCGCCGTCTAGCAAAGCATTCGTCTAGCAAAGCACGACTGCTGGGCCACACAGACAACGCACGCTGGGCCAACGCACACGGCGTCCACTCTGGTTTTCATTCATCGCTCGGCCTCCTGGTGCCTTCGGCCCACGATTGCGCTGCCGTACCTCCCACCTGCCCTCTCCTGCACAACTGCAGGCCGTCAACACCGCGCCGCATGTCAATGATGGCTGAAAGCGATAACGCTGGCGCCGCGGCAACTTTCGAAACAACGAGAGAAAGGGTTCACCTCGACCCGCGGCCATCGAGGGTCGTCTGCTTCAGAACTAGAAAACTGGCGAGAAGGAGGGAACTTCTGAGGCAGCCATTGCCCGTAAACTTCTACGCTGGCGCTTGGCATTGATGAACGAGCGCTCGGACAAATTTTACTGCTGTTTGTCCCCGGATCACGCGGCTTCAAGCTCGATAAAAACTTTATGGGGCATTGCGGTGTCAGGTAACGTGTGTGCCACCGCTGTATCACAGCGCAATCGGCGCTGTACCCTGTTCATTAGATAAGCTCGTGGACCAAATATTGCGCAAACAGTGCGCCTCTCAGCGGGAAACGCGCCTCACGACCACAGCGGACACTCAACGAAAGAAACACGAAAGTCGTGCGGCGGCGGTGGATACTCCACGGCCGGTTAATAAGGACGGCACGCTGCCTTCGCACGACGCACTGATGGGACGCCTACACAAGTTTGTTCTTTGTTGACGATGATGATGGTGGTGATTGTTGTGGCACGAGGGCAACTTTTGCGAATGAGCACCATGGTATATAGTTATTTTCGTCTATGCAAAGTGAGGTAAAAGAACCATTTTCCAAGCAGACATCCCAGATAAGCCGAGGCATTTCTCACCGGTGGCTAGCCGGCGGCACTGGTGATCGCAACCCACACTTCACCCATAAAGGCGGTTGTTCAAACTACTAGGCCACCAGTGAAGTCAAATGCGCTGTTTGTTACGCCCTCTTTTGGGGCACCATGTCCCTGCTTATGCATCTTTCCAAGAGCTGCTGGAGTCCGCGCTCCTCGGAGAGACTCCGAGCCGGCTGTGGCCAACCCACTGTCTCAAGGAACTGCCGTCTACCTGCGTCCGCGAGAGCTCAGGTTTAGGGCGAGGCTATAGCGGCGAAGTAGTGGCGGCAGTATTTCAGCAGACAATGTCGTACTTCATTGAACGCTCCAGGTCGATCTATAAAAGTTTTCACTGTAAAAAAAAGTACTGTCATGCCGAATAAACACAGGACTTCAATGGGCCATGAATCGGAAGTGTGACTTTTTTTGTTTTTGTTGTCTCCTTTTCCGCAGATGTTGAGCAAACCAGCGCTAAGGGGCCGTCCACAAAGCAAGGCAAAAAGGAGGCCACATATGTGCACGCGCTGTATACAAGGACTGGAGTCGCCAGATTACTGACAGCTACTGCTGAAGTGCTACCATGTGCTGCTGGTTTTGCGCCCCTGCTCGCATTGTTGTGCCACTGCTCTGCGTTCGTGCTGAGTAGCAAATCTCAGCCGAGCCACCACTGCCATCGAAACTCCAATACTCGCAACATCGCCGCGCTAAGACCGCGCGGGGGCTCCTTTCTACCGATGACGGCGAACCTCCTCTGCAATGCGAAGCATTCCAGTTACAGCCACATGCGCAAGAGAGAGATGGAAGCACTTTCTTTTTAACACTCTTTGAACTGCGTGTATATGTTTAACTATGCGCTTGGCAAAGACTCAGAGCAGGCAAGGAAGGCATTTAATGCTAAACGGCCTGTTTCCATTGCGTGTGAGGCCAAAACTGCATACAAAAAATCCTCCTGTATAGTACATATTGGGTATTGCTACCCTGACAGCTGCTCATGAAACTGGTAGCGTATACTCATCCGTGTTGTAAGAGTTCACCATCAACGAACGTAGAAGTTTAACACCAAGCGAAAATTAGCGTAACTATTCATTGATGATCATGCCCATCCAATTAAACTCATCCCGGTTGTTGTTCTTTACACTTCTTAAGAACTAGAGATCACAGAGCAACCCACGGACAAGAAAGAAGTAGACGACTCACTGGGCTGCGCGTCGTATTTTGCTTTCTTGCCCTGCTTGCTATGCTGTGATTTCTAATTCTAAAAGATGTACCGACTTGACCAGATCTCTCCCTTTACTTACTAAATAAACGAAAAACTGGGCAAAACGAGACATGAATGATACAGTGGACAGGGCAGGGTTGCGCCTGTCCGGTTCTCTGTCCCGTAAATGTGTTTTTCGCGCAGTGTCTTTCTAAATTGTGAACTACGAACATGCCCAAAGGCGTCCTACCTTCAGCTGCTTATGAAAGCCTTTCTCTTTTTTTTTCCTCATTGTTGAGGTGATATTTTCGTCACTGTGCCAGAAGGTAAGATGCAGATTTTCCGGTATCTTGCATGATGAAAGAATGCTATGGCGCTGCTTTTCACTTGCTGTCAAGAGAAACGGTTGTTACGGTCTCTGGGGTGACAATAAACGGATGACGCGTGAATGCTGTTATACTTCCTTTCGTCTTTATTCTGGCCCGCTCATCGACGCAAAGGCTTCATTTCGCTCACTCAATCTTCGACTTAAGTGATTCGTTTTGCGGTGGTACGAGAGCAGACATACGCTTTGACATACGCAGACATACGTAGTCATGAAATCCAAGGTTTGACGAAATCTCGTCTGGTCGGGTGAATACATGTTAAAAATAAAGAGGCACCGACCAAAAAGGTGTAGTCAATATGACAGACGTTTCGGCTTCCGCACGGAAGCCTTGTTCACTCGTGAGTGAACAAGGCTTCCGTGTGGAAGCCGAAACGTCTGTCATATTGACTACATACGTAGTAGTCATACGGGCATCTTGGCTTTCCCCCGTGATTGACTGTTTTTCGCTGCGGCTGTCGAACGAGGAAGCAAAAACGCGTAAAAAAACTCACGATACATATTGTGAGTTTTTACGAAAGACACCGCAGAGAAGCATCAAACTCATTAGGCGATAATTAGCTGAGACATGTCGTGCGGTTGCCTCGTACTAGGGGCTGGCATCCGCCGAACCTCTGACACTTATCGCATCGCACCTGTTATGGATTTACAAAAAAAATTTCGCTCATCGCCCGGAAGAAGCTCGCGAGACAAGCCAATAGCAGAAGGCTTCGCGGGTCTATGTAAATTCAGATCTTGATATCTTGCAATCAAATATTCTTTTACTAGCGTGGTTCCAGTACGGTGGCGGAAAAGTTGCCGACGCTCGCTTAATCTGTGCCATACATCAAAATAATTCACTCAAACCTTGATAACGTAATAAGAAAGGCTGTTTGCGGCGTACACATTGTTGATTCTTGTGGAAAGCATCGGATAGAAAAATCTAATTTCTTGCAAGTCTCGGCTGCGCAAAATACAGTTTATCACCACTGAGCTCTCCCCCTTAGAAATGCCCTGTACCCCCAAGAGAATTTTTATCGACTTTTTTGTTCTTTAAGCTGCTTAGGTTCTTTAAAAAAAAAACAAAAAAAAAAACGAGGCATTAGCGCAGTTACGCTTCCCTGAATGCACGAAGTGACAACGTTGCGGCGAAGACACCAGAATGACACTGAAAACGCGCCCATGCATCGCGAAGTCTCGTCGATTCCTCTCGGTTTACCAGCGGCAACGGTAGGTAGTGCGGCGTCAAACTACTAACGAACGTGTTTTTTAAGCAAACGCCACAAGTGACCGCACACTGTAGAGGAGCTCGAAAACACTAGCATCGAGATGCACGAGGCATATTGTTTTCGTTCACAGAGCAATGCTTTCTTCATAAGAGCAGGAAATTCCTGAGATGTGGTAAAATTGCGCGAAAAGAAAACGCGAAATTAAAGCAGGATACGGGACGAACACGACTCATATCGTATTTCCTTTCCCGCCACTTTACCATGTCTGAAGAATTACACCAATTAGCCCGACATGTTCTACTGAAGCAAGAAATCGACATTACTACCCCCTTTTGTATTTCGAAGTGGCGACTTTGTCTGTAGTATATACATGACGTTCTCTACATTCATGAACTAGAGAATAAAGAATTTTATGGAAAAATTTGGTTTCTAGCTAGTTTTCAACTGCAGGAAAGAGATTACTGTCCTGCCTTATCTTGTTGTTTTCCTGGTTTACTTGTCTAAATGACGATTAACGGGACGAAGCATCCCATAGACCCCCCCCCCCCCCGAGACCTTTGGTGATTTTATTTTCTTTTTTAGAGTGGTAATGACTCTGATGCACTGTAAAAGCTGTAGCGGACCTAGCAAATGCCTTTGGGGGACTGCAGAGGTGACCGAGAGGCAGCCTGATTTTTTTATTAGCTGCAACGAGTCGGCAGCGAGTGGTAATCTAGTTTGCTATCCATAAAATGAAAACTCCAGAAGATCAATGCATCTAAGTGCAGCTCGATGATAATTTTTAAAGTAAAAAAAACACACATTTTGAACGGAGTTTCTGTGTATTTTTGGTGGAATAATAAGAAATATATGTTGACTGATGAGGCCAGCAGTGAACTCAACTTCTTAATTACACCAATATACCTAAAAAACCACAGCAGACATAAGCGTAAAGCGCATTGCTTCCTCTACGACTGCAGTGCAGCGGGGATACAGACGTAAGTTTCGTTTTTAAGCTGCACCTGCATGAACATCAGATGTGCTCGACCTGTAAATTTGTTATTGTGTAACTAGAATACTTTAATATAGTACCTCTCCACCCTATTCTTTCTGGCTGTCCCCTCACCTCTTTCATTTCGTTTCTTCAGTCTGCTTGCTATCCCTCCATTTCCTCTGCCCCAGCTCAGGTGTTTCCCATAGCAATGTCAGATGCCGGGGCTAGCAAAAACCTTTTCCTTCCTTTTAATTATTGTTTTAATAAACCATTACTACGACTACTACTACTACCTACACCTGAAATGGGCACACAGAAACACCTTGCGGTGTGAAAAGCAAAGAAAGCGGCAGAAAATGGAAAGGTGCCAGAAACACCGCCTGTCACTCAAGTCTCGCAAAGCGCTCGTGCGAGAAGCACGCTTGCTCTTTTACCTTTCGTTCCGTGAAACCAGGACGGCAGCCTTCGGCAGCGGCACTTGGGTTTGGGCCAGTCCATTTCCTCAACAAAGAGAGGTGACTGATAATATGGGTACAGCGCAAAACCAATAAACAAATAACGGAAGTTTACCCTCCGCACAATCTTTATTTTAGGCTTTCAAGTAGCTTGCGTGTCCGCGCGTGTCGATGCAAACAGTCCACGTGAGCTCAAGGCGTTCAACGCAGAAAGGGGAAGATGCCTTTGATTTGCTGGTGCCTAATAATGCATGCATCGGTGAAGACGTCGGAATAGCAAATGTGCCCGTGCCCAGCCCATGCGGGATCGTCGCAGGTGTTGCTCAAACAGCCCAAACTGCATGCCTGAAACCCTTCGCCACTGTGAAGCCGAAAGTTTAGCCCCTATATTTTCTACGTGGGACCCATATAGGTTGAAGGCGGGAATACTAGCTCTTTGCCCATACAAAACCACCACGGCTCCCTCACGGTGATGTACGGGCAGCCCCTTTTGGGGGGTTACCCGCACTTCACCATGATAGAGCCCGCATCTTAGCCCGCATGTACGTGCGGTGGGACCTAGATGGGCTGCCCAGTCTGTTTAAGCCCATGCCCAGCCGACGAGAGTCCCATTCAAGCACTAAGTGGGCAGCCCGAGCGTTTTGTGCCAGCACTGCACCCACGGGGGACCCATGTGGGTTTACTGCGGGCAGCCACCAGCCCTCATTGCCCATGTCGGACCCGCATGGGCCCGCCACCGTGTGCTACTGGGGTCTTTTCACTTTTATTTAACCGAAAGGTCTTTTTTTTTTTGGTTGAACGATGGTTTATACCATAGTTGAGTAATACGGTACTCGGAACGCTCGCACAAAAAGGAACCAGAATCGGCGCAGATGAGAAATCAATTAATTTTGGACAAAGCACATATAGTACACGCCTTCAGTCACAAAAAGAAAATATGCTTCAAAGGAACAGTCCACCTGCAGGAGACGAGTGAAAAAATAATGGCATTGTAATGAGACGACTCGCACAATTAGCGTGGACGGCCGGTCTTTGTTCAAGCGGTGCTGTTCAGCAGGCCAGCGTTCGCAAGCGCGCACCCGAGCTTCGTCAGCTTCGTTTTCTGTCTTCTTCCTCTCCTTCGTCGGCGCTAGCCGCTGGGGCAGCAAACCCCAACTCTCTTTATTACAGCATATTAATATAAACCTTGCTATATAGTGATAGAAGCCAGGGAAATACTAGGCGGATTTGCCAGTAATTTTTGTGTTAAACAGGAAAAGAAATGGAGGACAGGCCTGGAAGTGGCTGCATGCTAAGTGTAAACTCTCACGCTCTGCTAGTAGCAGGGCTACGTCACGTTGTGAAGGTAAGCCGCATTTTATGGACCGAACTGAGGGAAACACCGAGGGTTGCGGTTATTGCAAGAAACTTAGGGGTCTTTATTAATATTTTTTTTTTGCAACTGGTCACCGTTTCTTGCGCGGTTATTTAACCCTGCTGTTTCATCCCATTTAAGGATATATACCTTACATATTACCATAATATCTTACTGATAGTCTTTATAACAGCCTTAGTAAATTATGGATAGCAGTTAAAGTCATGGTCATTATTGCATAGGCGGCTAGCAGCTCTCCCAGGCCTCTTGTATCAGGGTTTCAACCTGCCGGAGGCCAAACGAAAATCTGCGTTCCATGTAGGTAAACTATTTTTTATATTGTTCTGCCACGTTTCTGAGCTCCATCAAACGGCATTCGTGCATTCGGGCAAGGACTTATCGAGTTTTCAAATCATTTCTTTTTATTTTCTTTTTTGTCTCGTAACCTACCATTTTAATGCTCATGGCTTCCGCGTTTTTGGCAGACTTCCCAGCATTCTTTGTGTACTGAGAAAACGTGAACTAGTATGACAGCAGTCATTTGAAACACACAAAACACTTAGAACAGGACGCTGTTAGCGTGGGGTGTTCTTGAGGCAGTGACGTCAAGAAGACATCCGGTTAGTAACTTCTAAATTGTACTTTTGGAACGTTCCTTCAGACTGAACCACACCATAAACATCAAGCTCTGAAGGAGGCTTAAAGTAATCAAGTAGCACGTAAGAGAATAACACTAGAATGAGCACTAAACATCAGCTCGTCTCATTGCGGAGTTTTCAGCTTCTTTCACTATTGAAGCGCCTCCTTGATATTACATTTTTAAAGACATACTTGAAGGTATAAAACGGGTTTATCCCAATGTTGTGGATATTATCGGGTTCAAGAACTCCGTGATATCGGATCTTACCAGATACCGAAGGGCTCAGAGTATCCTATGATTTCATTCACAACGTGCATGGCATGTTAGCGTAGTAGAGTATGTTTAACCCTAAAGCAGCGCCCAGGCCTATCCATTTGGCTTACCGGAAGACAGTCATCTCAAACACATGAATCAGTCGCGCCGAGTTATCGCAAGAGGGAGCTCACGCAGTCCTTAGAAATGCTCTTCACGAGGCGCAACGGGTGTGAAACAACCGTAGCCAAGTCATCTCGAATTTCTCCCTCGCCGAAAGTGTCTCGTTTTCTCCCCCGCCGTTTTTTCGACGCTTGGTTGGACAGAAAGAGAGCCGTCGTGAGGAGGAGGGCGTCGCAGAAGCAAAGAAACTGCGGAAGCGAACTTTCCCAGGGACTCGCTGATGCCACTCGATGAGCACGAAAGAAGCTCGCCCGCCTCACTCTCTCCACACGGCGGGCGAGGAGTATAGGGCTCCAAAGGGCAGCAGCTGCTTCCCGCAACTTCCGCGTAGATCACCGGCTTAGGTGAACCCCGCAACAAAAGCCTACTGCTCACGCGGCCTGCCGACCGCAAACTGACCGGTTCTGTGGCCGGGCCGCGCTGCGCTTCCAAGCAGCGTTCACTGCCGGCAAACACGCACACGCACAAAAAGAAAATGACTCCGAGAGGGCTTTCGCTCCAGCACGGTGATCTGCATGGCACACAAATGTCATCTTCTTCGACGGAACGTTGAAGGAAGTTTTCTCTTTTCCGCAGTTCAGGAATCTGAACATTTCCTTGATGAATTCCTAAACCGCACCGAGGGCGCCACGTAACCGGGGATGTGATAATGCTTGGCCGCATTTCGTCACAATACAGCCCTTTTCGGCTATTAACTTCAGCTATGCGAGTGCTGCGAAATGCAAGCAAAAGCAATCATCACTGAACACCGAATGCGTTCGCGCACTTTTCATCACGAGTAGGAGGCAAGGACATCAAACTTCAAAGCTTCAGACTTTTCGGTTTGATAGGCAGTTACGCAGAAACTTACAAATTCGCATCGCTCACCGTGCCTCTCTTTCGCATGCCACTCTTTCTGGTGAGTTGACATCTGGCAAGTGAATAGCCTTCGAACAGGCTCCGCAAAAGCGCCGTCGGGCTGCCTGTCAGCGTGGCGTGGAGGAAGCTCGTAAGTTAGATGCCTGCGCCAGACCACACTGTGACATCATCCGCTTCTCGCGAGATAGTAAAGAGGTCAGGTTACGTCGCCTCACACAGTAACAAACGAGCAGGATCGTTAAAGGGCGTGCGACGTTCATCGTTGCTATATTGCACGTTCTTTGAGAGGTATATGCGGGTTCTAGTAGTTCTTTTTTTTTTTTTGCTTATTGGGAACATTTGGTGCTAAACAGAAACTAAAATGACAACCGTGCTTGAAATCCTACGATGGCCTTCAGTGAGGTTTTTTATCGCTTGCTCTAGCTCCGACCACACATGCAATCAACTCATCCGACTGGATGGAGGACATACACACTTACACGCAACTATCTGAGCATCTTACGCGCGCTTGAGCCCCGTGCCAAGCATCCCAGTTTAACTTTCTTGGGACTGCTGCTCTGAAACTTGAGCAACACTAGTATCATATAGGGATCTGGTGCTTACTCTTGACCCCGGTGTTTTTTTTTTTTGTTGTTGTTGCAGCACATCGGAATACTGCGCTAACGGCTGCCTGCGCACTGAATAGTGGCCCGACGTCTTAGCTTCTCCTTTCAACCGGAATACGGAATCTGAAACGCCAACAGTACATTGATGTGATGTTTGCTGCCATAATGTTTCAATGTCTGATTGGCTTTGCTCCTCGTGTGATTCATTTCCGGCCCGGGAAGAGTACTCTCTTTACATAATAATAATAACAGGATAATAATAGAGAGATTTAGCATAGTGGAAACGTATTAGCGAAGACATACCGGAGCAGGGCAAGGTGGGACCACTACGCGTAGGCAGCTCACGTTCGGTATACGTCTATGCTATGCTACACCTCTCTATTAATGCGTTGATTTCGTGGCGATTGGAAATAGATGAAAAGATGGCCACACTCAAACAGCTGTCACTCACAGTTATTTTGGCAAGGCCATCTTCCAGGGGAACAGAGATAGAGAGAGCTAATGGCGAAATTGTCATTTGTTCAATCGGCCAGACAAAAAACTGCGAACGCTGTCTAGCACTCAAAGCCACGTCGGCATCCCGTGACATCGAAGCTGCTGCGCTCTGCCTCTACATTGCGCGGTGGTTGCGGTCGGTACCGTTACAAGGCCTAAATTAGCATTTTGATGCATGCTGGAGAAAGTATGTAATCATAAAAAAGCGCACAACATCAAAGAGTAAGACAGGCTTCACGACAATGAAGTTGCCCCGCACGTCCAATATCTTCTCTGTTTTCGGCTTTTTCATGATGACGAAATTTTTTCGGTGCTTTCATCTTTTATTGTTCGTGGAAAATACGGCGTTCGCAAGATGTGAATATTTCAAATGTGAAAATAAAAAAAAAATTCCGTAGTCATGGAGCGTCAAAGTAGCACTCTCTACCCTTCTTTTTTTGTTCGCGACATACAGCTTTTATCCCAATACACCGAGTAAAGTCCACTATCTCAAAAACTGTTGCAAGAAAGCGGCGATAGCATATCGGTTTCCTCTCGATGATTACTTTCAGACTTTTACTCTTATCAATGTTATTACCCTAAGCGACGCTTCACACACGTTTCACACACACTTCACACATTTTTCTGGGCGGGGCAGTGTTGGAGGGGTCGAGGTGGGTGAGTGGTGGTGGGCTGGAAAAAGGGATTTAGAGTGGCGGTCGGTGGAAGGGTAGCCCCCTATCTGGGTAGAATGGGGAGGTGGCTGATCCGTGTTGCGTCTGGAGAGGCACCGCCCGCATTTTCAATTGCTACTGGTGTTGCTGTCACAGTGAAAATTAACAGCCGAACTCAGTGTGGTATAACGAATATGCGAAAGCTGGGTGTCAATTGTCTCGCCTCAGTTGCGCTTCGCGTTTTCTGCGTCTTGCTTCCAGTTCGGCTCCTCGCATCGCTGGACCTTCGGGTCTTTTCCGCTTTGGCCACTCGCACCGCTGAAGCCAGGCGGGCGCCAAAACAGCACCAGGTGGTTCTTGGACATGGCGCGCATACCTTTGTCGATGCAGTGTAGAATGTCGGCGGGCATCATGGTGACCTCGTCGATGATGACGAATTTCACGTTGCGGAACGCATAGCTAAATGGGATTAGGTCATTTGTGCTGCACAGCTACTATAGTCCTCCATTAAGTCAGCCATTAAATTCCGATACGAAAAGGTGTCAGGCAGGGAGACGCGATCTCGCCAATGCTATTCACCGCCTGCTTACAGGAGGTATTCCGGGGCATGAAATGGAAAGAGTTGGGGATAAGATTTAATAGAGAATACCTGAATAAATTGCGAATCGCTGATGACATTGCCTAGATAAGCCACTCAGGACATGAATTGCAAAGCATGATCGATGAGTTAGACAGGCAGAGCAGAACGGTGGGGCAAAAAATTAACATGCAGAAAACCAAACTAATGTCCATGTTCAACAGTATAGCAAGGAAACGGCTGTTCGAAATTGGTAGCGAGGTGCTGGAAGTAGTAAGAGAATATGTCTAGTTAGGGCAGGTAGTGACCGCTGATCCGGATCATGAGAGGGAAATAACTAGAAGAATAAGAATGGGGTCGAGCTCATATGGCAGGTTCTCTAAGATCATGAATGGCAGTTTACCAATATCCCTCAAGAAAAAAGTATACAACAGCTATATCTTACCGATACTCACCTATGGGGAAGAAACATGGAGGTTAACAAACAGGGTCCAGCTTAAGTTAAGGACAACGCAGCGAGCTATGGAAAGAAAAATGATAAGTGTAACGTTAAGAGATCGGAAGCGGGCGGAGTGGGCGGGTGAACAAACACTAGTTAATGACATCTTAGTTGAAATCAAGAGGAAGAAATGGGCTTGGGCAGGGCATGTAATGCGAAGGCAATAACCGGTAGTCCTTACGAGGGGGTACCCAAAAGAAACCGGACTAATTTTTTGAATCGGCACAGCTTCTGTCGTACCGCGTTTTGCCGCTAGGAGCGCATAGAACGAACATTGCAGAGTCAGTAAGCCGAGTGCCGTCGTCGAAGGAGGTCAGACTAGTTTAGGCAGAGTTTTAGAGTGACGACTGTTTTGTGTGAGTGTCGTTTTTGCAATGGCTGATTTTCGTGAACAGCGTGCGCCGGTGAAATTCTGATTTTTTCTCGGAAAAAGTGGAACGGAAACTCTTGAAATATTCAGAAATACGTTCAAGGACGATGCTATGGGGACAACTCAAGTGTTCCTCAATTAAATCCTGAATCAAGCAACAGTCATGCCAATGGAAAACTTCAAATTCACCTCGCCTCAAGAAAGCTCGTTAGGTGAAACCAAACTTCAAAACAATGCTGATTTGTTTTTTCGACTTGAGAGGAGTCATCCATTCAGAATTTGTTCCACAGGGTCAGACAGTTAACCAGGCTTTCTGTTTGGATGTGTTGAAAAGATTGGGCAACAGTGTTTGGTGGAAGCGGCCTGATTTGTGGCAGACGGGTGACTGGTTTTTCCACCATGGCAATGCCCCTGCTCACACAGCCCTGTCTCTACGAGAAATTCGGACCAAAAATGGCATGACCTCTGTTCCTCAACCTTCATACTCACCCGACCTTGCCACGTGCTACTTTCTTTGTTTCGTAGAATTAAAAGACAGGTGAATGGAAAGCGTTTCGCTGATGTTGCTGAGGTGAAGAAAAAAACGACGGAGGGACTGGCAAGCGTCCCAAAAGATGAATTTAAAAAATGTTTTGAAAAATGGAATGAAAGATTCGACAAACGTATCATTGTAAGTGGAGAGTACTTTGAAGGATATTGAAGGTCTGTGCTGAAAATGTGAACAAATAAGTTCAAACAAAAATAAGTCCGGTTTCTTTTGGGTACCCCCTCGTAAGAGTGGATTCCAAGGGAAGGCAAACGTAGCAGGGGGCAGCAGAAAGTTAGGTAGGCGGATGAGATTAAGAAATTCGCGGGAATACGTGGCCACAACTGGCGAAGGGCAGGGTTAATTGGAGAGACATGTGAGAAGCCTTTGCCCTGCAGTGGGCGTAGTTAGGCTGATGATGGTCAGCTTGAATGCTGAGTACACGGTCACTCCACCCCGTGAGATGCCGGCTTTAGCGGTGTGGGCACACGCGATGTGTGCGTTGGCATTCGACCTGCCACTACTCTTACCCTCAGTATAGTACACACGTATCCCCACACACGGCAGCACCATTGATGGAAACTTCCAAGGGTTCCATGCCGAGGTTCACCCTTCAGTCAAGGCGCTGCAGGCTAGATCACGTACTGTCCTCTCGCTATAGCATCAATGAGCACGCTAGACGCGCAACCACGCTGCATGGGCCACGTGCCCAGATCACAAAGAGCCATAATGCTGTCGCATTAGACACATTTCATCCATTTAAACCAAAATAGAGCGGGTCCCTGGACGGTTCTGCTCAGCATGTAAGATACTTTTACAGCGAGAATCTTTTATACTTATGTTTAGCCACGCTCAAACGAGAAACTGAGAGGCCAGCTATGCGCTTGGCTTCAGCGCTTCAGCTGAAGCCTCTGACGCCGGCAGCGTCAGTAGAGAGTACGACCAGCGCCGGTGGACGGAACGCGCAGCCGGTGAGGCGCGGTCTCACGCACGGTTGCCAGATTGGGCTATTAATAGCCAAATTGGGCTACTTTTTGTCCGAGTTGGCGTCAGAAATTTCGTTTTGGCTATGTGGCTACTTTTGGGCGACATCTTTTTCATGCGTGAAAAAAAAAAGTTAAAGTAGTTATATAATGTGCTCTGTTACAATTATACAGTGACAGAAATAAAAGGCATGCTGGAATCAAAATGCAGGCTATAGACCTTTGCAATAAGGGCGCCCTGGGCGCTCCCATACTGTTCACTGGGCTGTCGTGAGCACCACGCACAAGCACGGTGGAGGCTGCGTCGGAACCGGTTTCCGACAGTCGAGAGAGAAGGCGTTTCGACGACTCGCTTGCCCGACGCAAAGGTCTATAGCAGGTTAAAGAAATTGAGCGCGTCTGCTACAAAATGACAATTTCTAAACGCTGTGTTCGTGAAAACTTATGCGTTTCAGGCGGTCAAGGATCATGGCATTTCGATTTCTTTTATAAAGAGTGGACACTACATGAAAGTTGCCCCCTGGAACCCGCGCGCGCGTGCCACCGAACATAGACTGTTGCCGTCTGCACATGTGAGCGTTCTCCCATTGACGGTGCACCACGGGTGACCATGGTACCAGACTGGAGGGAAAACACTAAGAGAACTTAAGTCTCCCTACGTGGTGCGAACGCGTAAGCATTAAATGCTACTGTTTCGCTTCTGTTGCCTGGTTTCGTGATCCTCACATGTTAACCGTTAACCGTACGTAGACGTGGCCTATAGTGGTTTGGGCGTCCGCTTCGGCTGCGGTAGGTGGCTGGTTGGAAAACCACCGCCAGGCATGTCCTTTTCTTGTATTGTTTATTCTGGTTCTGTGGACACATTCTGCTCAAGATACGCATGAGGCAAGTAATGCTTACGCATTAATAAGGTCTTTTTCTGTTTCTTCTTATTCTCGTGGTGGACACAGAAAGCGCGCCACTCGCAAGAGCCTACGCTTTTTCTGCAGCCTCAAGCGGCACACGTGCAGCCCTCGAGATTCATCGCGAGCGACGCGAGAGCGCCGTGTCCGTTGCGTAATCTGCATGCACTCATGCAGAGCCATAGAGCCATCCTTCGGCGCGGCGCGGAACCCACTGTAACTAACGAAGGCGGCGGAAGTTAGTGGCGTGACATGCCATTAGATCCGTCGCTACGAGAACTTTCAGAATGGGCAAGTGGGTGAAGTACAGCCCCCGTCAAAAGTATACAGCCCAAGGGGTTTGCTTCGAAGCTGTTTAGCGTGGCTCCCTGGCGCACCAAGTAGTCCAAACTTTAGGAGGATTGAGGACTCAATGCCTTTTCTCTTTCGAGAGATCATGGCTGCTGAGGGTGCATAACGAGCTATGCTGCAGGCCTCACAAAACCACTTGGGCTATATACTTTTGACGGGGGGTGTACAACCAGAACTACAAAAAGAAATGGAAAAAGGAGCTGGAATTCAAGGGTAATATGTTTTTCTCAGTATTGTGAACGTGCTGTTAGACTGAAGATAAAATCGACATAGATTATCATCTAATGGCACATATCCTTCATTTATTCTGAGCTTATGCATATCGTAGAATGTAGCTTCAAGAAGTTGCATGCTAGATGCTTTGAGGTGACGCTCTCAGTGAGAACCTTTCTCTTGAAGCATAAAATTGAAATGGGAGGCTGCGAAAGTATACATTAAGGTATTTTCACTGTCGATGTGTCTAATCTGCGCGCGAACATTTAAAAGGTGAAATATTCCTAAACTAGAGTTGCGATTGCGTTATATAGCGCCGCCGTTCTTTCCCGCGTGCAGACTGGCTGTCGTCACCCGCCTCAGGTGACATGGCCTACTGCCGCGCCTGCAAAGTGAAACTGCGGCCCCATCTTTAGGACCTGGTTAGCGCACCTGGTTAGCTGCAGTGGTTAGCGCGCATGACGGGTGCAAAACGTAACAACGGAAAGAACACGCCGTGCGCACCCCCTCAGACATCAGAAATCTAATATGTAAATATTTCTGCCGAAAATTAATTCAATATGCTTAAGAAATGTCGTCACAAAAACAAATATTTTGGCTACTTTTGGGCTACGCAAAAATTTCGCTTTTGGCTACGTTTTGGCTACTGCGGAGGCCAATTTGGCTACCTGAGGTCGGAGCCATCTGGCAACCCTGGTCTCACGCCGCGCCGAAGCTGGCTAGTCGGAGCTCCGCATGATCGCCCACCACTCTCGTTCTTCTCTCTCGGTTGGCGTGCTGGGATGTTGGTGTCACCAAGCCCGTCGATCGGCGGCTGTTGTTGATGTCATCTCACTGCTTCGAGTTTCAGTTAAAAAACGACATTTCTTTAACAAATGGCACACACACTCTCCGTCCTGTGTGTTTCTTCGTCCCTTGTCGTTTGCCCTGTTGCAATATGCTTACAAGTGCATTTGTGAAGCAGAAAAAGAAGCCGTATGTTGTTCTCATATTGGAAGGGGCAGACAGCTGCTAAGGATGCATTTTACAGCAGTGAGTGTGGGTTCCGTTAAAGAGCCCCAGGTGGTCGAAATTTCCGGAGCCCTTCACTACGGCGTCCCTCATAGCCTCAGTCGCTTTGGGACGTTAAACCCTATAAACGAAACCAAACGGATAGAGAAATGCTGATGACGATATTACAGCGCGAAAAGAAAACGAAACTGGAACTATGGTGGGGTACAACGCACAGGCTGCCTAAATCTGTTCATTTGGAAGCATCAGATGGTAGGATGCACAACTATGGGATCGCATAGGAAATGGCACTGATAGGCTGCCAAAAGTACCGCCTGCGTTAAGCAATGTTGTAGAATTTCCGCCTTCCCGCTTCCGCCGACCATGCCACTGTAGAATCGGAACCGTTCTTGGTTTCCTTTTCTCACGGATTTTCATTGGCAGCAACCGCGGGGTGAATATTATCTGCTCATGCACTCTGATGGCACTGAAGAGGACGCGCCAGCAGCCGACCCATTCACATATGAGTTTTTGACAGTTGGCTCGCTCCCGTCAATGCGGTCAATGGGTGAATGGCAGCGAAACTACTAGCGATTCAAGTCCAATTATCGAAATGATCTCCTAATTGGCCACTTCGGAGACGACCAGCAGGTGTATGGGCCGGGGAAGAACTGAAAATCCTTGCATAGTGTGGTACTGTCTTTAGACGGTTTGACGAATGCCGCTGCAGACGAGTGAGCATCGCTTTTGTGTCGTTTTGCTTTCCCGTACCAGCGTGTTGCCTCTCGCCTCAAAGCGCGGAAACGGGAGGTCGTCGCGGTGAGGCTGTCAGTCTAGCGACCTATGGAATATGGAGCAGACGGGCGGAGCGCACTATAGTCTGCCCAGTGTGGTCACGATGCAAATAAGCCGGCGCTTCCGCTTTCCGGAGACTTTTGTTCGCAGCGTCAGGTACTCCATGCACGACGCGTCTCAATTGAATGAATGCTTCGAAGTGAAGGCAAGCATCTCAGAGCAAAGATCGCATCCGGTCGTCAATGCTAGGCTTTGAAGCTTTTACGTTCGACTGGCCTGGCACCGCTGAGTTAGACCTGCCTGCCGAGCTGTCCGCAATTTCATTTATTTTTTTCACAAAATGAAGTCACGTTATGTGCTTCATCGTATCATGAATAATCGGCAAACCGGTCCATTGATCCATGTAAGCGAACGCGGTCAGGATTTTTCACTCTGATGTCTCACTTCAGCCAGATTTTCGCCGGA
This sequence comes from Amblyomma mixtum, assembly GCF_055824585.1. Lineage (NCBI taxonomy): Eukaryota > Metazoa > Arthropoda > Arachnida > Ixodida > Ixodidae > Amblyomma > Amblyomma mixtum. The sequence goes on along the minus strand of NC_143017.1, from coordinate 111,896,718 downwards.
GAGGGCTCTTGATTCGGCCGGATGACATTTTGTGATATAATTTCATTCATTTGGCCAAATTTTCCAGGGCCCAACAGGTGGCTCCTTATGCTTGTGCATCGGCTACACGTTCGTGCAAGAATGGCACACTCGTTAGATGCAACCCAGCAGAAAAACCGGAGGCGTCGCTTTCCCAAGGAGAGGGGCGAAACAAGGCGTCGGGCTGGGAATGGCAAGGGCGCGGCGGGAGAAAGTGTTCTCGGACCGGAAAGGGGGGTGCCTGGCGGCTGCTACGGCCGGTCCTCGGACGCGGCTTCGTCGTCAGTCGCCTGTTATGCCAGCACGGGAATGACTCCGGTGAGTGCTCTCTCTCTCTTGCTGGACGGACGCTTCCTTCCGTCGCGCGCCTCTTGGCTCCTCCGGAGCGTCGTCCGAGTGCCGAGCTCGGGGGACGTCGCGCGTGAAGAGGAAAAGGCTTACCCGTAAGCAAGATCAGTACGAACAAGACGGTGGAGTACAGCGCGGCTACCGCGGGATACCTTGGCCGCAGCTTTGTTCCAGAGGAAAGACGTCTCTCTCGTCTCTACGGGCTTGGGCCCCCGGCAGCAGGCCACGGTTGCCGACGGTGTTTCATCTCGTAGATAGTAGAAGAAAATTTAGCTACGACGTCGCGGTACACTCTCTGATTGTATCCGCAGTGCCCAGTGTTCTTCAACTCCTCGTTACTGCGGCGAAGAATCGAGAAAGTTTGGTGAATTCACCAAAGCAGTACGTAGTATCACTTTTGTCTGGCGATGAACACGCAGTTTTCGCTCTTTGAAAAGCTCACCGCAGCTTCCCGTCGATTTAATAGCTCTCCTGACCTCGCTTGTGCATGCTCTTCGATCAGCACTTTGGTCTTTGGATTACGTAAAATCAGGACATACGATTTAAAAAAATACTTTCGTAGCGCAGAAACTTCATTCAATGCAAAGGCTTCAGTTCTATGTGCTCGTGGGTTAATGGAAACGACCGCATTGGAAAGAACCGTTTTGGAAAGAACCGCATTAAGACAATGGAGCTCAACGTACTTACCTCCGGTCAAATTTTTAAGAGTAATGCCGGTATTTAACCAATATATATAGCGAATTCTCGCTTGAAGCAATGTATTCCCCTGTGTGCCGTTACATCGTTTTTTTTTTTGCGTGCCCAGAAGGCCCTTTACAGTCATTATACCGAATTTAAAAAAAACGCATAAAAAACCGTGAGGCAGAACAGCTAATCAACTAGTTGGAGTATTTTAATATGCCTGATAGTTCAGTGAGAGAAATTAATACCGGCTCAAAATATCCTAATGACTTTAAGAACAAACTAGCTTTACGTGTGCAATATGTTCACTTGTTCGGAGTGTATGATTACTTGCTTTCACAAAAGCGGTTCTGAAGTTTGATTAGGCTTACAAAGCAGAGAATAACCTTAAAATCCGTAGATGAAAGCGCAAGTAAGAGAACCGTATAGGTGAAAATATTATTTTTTTTTCCGCCTGTGTTTCGAGCAAAGTCTTGCTCTTCAGTGGGATTGTCGTCCGTAACTATTATGAATGACAGTGGCGAAGCGCCCACAACAAGGTGTATTGCACCGGAACTCTCAGAGGTTTAGGCCAAGATCGTAGTAAAACCTTGCGTTAGGTTTTGCTGACTCAAGTTTGCTTTGCCACACGTTTAACAATCTAAAGCATGAAAAGTTATTTGACTGCATTGTGGGTGCTTTAAGAAAGGAATTCCGCAATCTAGTGGCAATGTGGAATAGAAATACGATAAACACGGAATCCAATGCAATTCAATGCAGAGCTGGAATCCAATCGGATCCGTGCCGATATATGGGCACGGTCCTTCGCATTCCATACATTGAACAGAGAGAAAGAAAAATTATATCCAAGGAAGAGGAGCCCACACGCACTTTAAAGGCGCCAACGTCGACCGTTCCCGCATTTTCCCAGAGCTAGCGCTGATAGCTCGTACTGGTAGGAAGTTGTCTGCACATCGCTTGGTTGAGCAAGCGCTTATCGGATGGGCAAACACAAGCTTTTTCTGTGTACGTATTGCCGCTGGTAAAAATAACTTGCGGGTAACAAACGTGTCATTATGCCTGTTGTTATCAGCGGCATATAGTGCGGGGGAAAAGGCACAATACTGTAGCAGCAGTTCGCAGCTGCCGTGACCAAAAGCGGTGGAGAAGAAGAAGAAGAAGACTTTATTTCCACCATGTGCAGTACACAGATGGAGGACGACGGAAAAAAGCCGTCAATAGGCGGCTTGACGAGTCCGTCGCCCCACTTAATGAGCAGCGTTTGGTCAACAGCAATCAATTCACACAGTCAAACAAAAGAAAATGAAAACACTTGATCAGTGCAGAACAGAAGCAAAACAGAGTGGTCCGAAAAATGAAATCCCAGGATAAGTAAAATCAGTTATTCATCCTCAGTAAACATAGAGCGAAGCTTAGCAGTGGAGCAAATAAATAAATCAAAGTAAGGAATCAAGAAAGGAAACGTTAGCTGATAAATACATGGAACAAGACGTGCATGCGCGTAAATGAGGGTGAAATAACCAACCGTTTTAGAGGGCGTTCGAAGGGAGTAAAGCGGCTGCTTTATTCTTTGCAAGAGCAGCGTATACTCCGTTTAAATTGCCGGAGGAGGAGTATGTCGTGTTTTCCCCTGCTTTGGCAGCCAGCCGAAGAGCCTGTGCACTCCCGCTGAAGAGGAAAGGATTTGAATAATAGCTTTACTCCCCCACTTGTCGGATGTTCCAATAGTATGGCCTACTCTGACCTGCATCTCCTTAAAACTTCTGCCTTCCTGGTTGTGTTGACCGTCCTTAGGAATACCTTTTTTTTTTTTTTGAGAGGCACTAAGTGGTGTACCTGTAAAAGTTTCGGTGATGGTATGCATTAATTTATGTGCATAAGTTTATGTGCATAAGTTTTAACAGAGGTATACCATTATTAGAACAGATTATGCACTGTTCATTCGTACATGCGTTCAGAAGAGCAGCATTGCAAGAGAAAAAAAAAACTGCATGAACTGCCGATATTTTGGCTCGAAGCAATAAGACTCCGTTAAATGCCCGTAAATAATCCGTAAATGTCACGTAACGCGAATACATATGCTTCACGTTGCAGTATCATTATAGTACCGATTCACGACGTCACTTTAGGCCGGTTTTATAGCAACGAATATGGAACAGAATTCCTGTGCATTTCGTTCCGCAAGAGAAAACCAGCTACATGCGCCATAATCGGTTTCTGGATGGGAATTCTTTGCGGTGCGCAGCTCTATTCTAGGCAGTCTCCAGAGAAATCGATACGTGCAAGTCGTAACGCTGCAGTGATCTATGAATTTCTGATTGATTTGATTTGATTTATTGGGGTTTAACGTACCAAAGTGATTCAGGCTATGAGGGACGCCGCAGTGAAGGGCTCCCGAAATTTCGACCACCTGGGGTTCCTTAACGCGCACTGACATCGCACAGTGCATAGGCCTCTAGAATTTCGCCTCCATCGGAATTCAGCCGCCGCGGCCGGGATCGAACCCGCGTCTTCAGGCCAGCAGCCGAGCGCCGTAACCACTGAGCCACCGCTGCGGGTATATGAACTTCTGACGAGTCTGCGATGCTCGGAATACCGCATATATACGTCTTCATGAGAAGCAGAACCTGCCTTATGGATAATCATGGCGACGCATCCGGGAGTAGTATTATGTAATGATTCATTAGGCTTTAATCTCATTGTTCTGCTATTGGCCACTGCCCCCGGTGACGAAACCCGTTCGAAACGACATCACGCTGATTTCGGCAAGAATACGGCCATGGTACCACATACTTCTGTAAACGCACCCCGCGCCCATACCACAGTGCTCAACGTTCCCCAGATATCCTGTAAAGGTCGGCAGTGATGGACCGGTGCTGACGACGACGACGAATGACGGAGCGCGACACCGTACATGTTTCAGACGCCTGACGAGCTTTATAGGCACGAATTCTACATTGGAAAAGATGCTATGTGGTTTCTGTGCTAAAAATTCTGTGCGTCGTCGCGTTCAGACAGGCGGTGCCTTCGATTGGTCCTTTGGTTTCCCCGCTCATGTTACTCAGGTCTCGATTGGCGTGACGACCAAATGAAATTAAAACAAAATGAGCGGTTACGTAACACGGCCCGAGATTACAACTGCAACTTTCGCTATTCGACTTCCTGCTCGGCTGCTGGGTTTTGACAGCAACCCAGCACCATGAGTTTGCTTGCTTGCGATTTTCCTCTGTGCGATGGAAATCCTGGATCAGCACAATAGCACGGTTGAGGAGAGCGGGGCCCGAAAGGACCGAACCCAGTCCCGCGAGCCCTCCCTCTGATGAAGCAAACAGGCATGCTTACGATCAATCCATGAACAGGAATCGATATGATGGAGGGATGTTAGGAGCTTCCCCTATTAAACGTGGTGGCGGCAGACGCCACCAAGCTCGTTTCTTTTCACTGTATTATCGAGAACCTTTTTTTTTCTGTGTACTATTTGCAGTCTAGGCGTTATCTAGAAATTATTTCTTCTAAAAAGAAAACAAATTGTGTTCGTTTTTAAGCAATCCCGAATTTTTATTCAGATCTTGCATCACGGAATCTATCGGGAGCGAGAGAAAATGAGGGAGCCTGCGCTCCGGTTTTCAACTTCACACGCCGGCCGGGGCTTTACTTTGCCGGAGAGTTGGGCGCTTGTTTCCAACGGGGGCTTCTAACTCGCGACGTTAAGCCATTATGGCCCGCAGTTGCTGGGGTTTGTTGCGGTCTTATACGGGTCCTTGTGGACTGTGCAAAATATACTGCTGCTGCGCACAGGCAGTCTTGCCGAAAAGAGAAACCAAAGCACCTTCCGGAGTGCTAGGTTGCTAAACAAACTGAAAAATTGGGGACAAAAGCCTTTTTGAGCAGGAAACCGTTTATAAAGCAGTTTTTTTTTTTTGTATAATGGAAGTTTTCATTATAACAATCAATATATACGCAGGGCACTCGACGGCAATCTTGAGTTGTTGTTTTTTTCTATTACCGTTTTTGCTGTCGTCAAAAGCGTTCCCCAATGGTTCTTTATGGTAGTCCAAACTGTTGGATGCGATGGATGGAAACACTTTAAAAGAAAGATTTTGCAACATATCAGAAGAATGAATCATCTTCAATATTTCCACGATAGTATCTTGCAATTCTGAAATTTTCAAAATTTTTGTGCGCTAATGTCAGACATGTGGTGGCGGAAAACCAGGAGCGCCTACGTAGGGCCAGAGCCAAATGGAGTGAAGAAGTGCCGTGACACAAGAATGGAAAGCTTCCTACCTAGATCGTAAACCGCACCCGGCAGGAAAATCGCAAAGATGTTCTCGAAGAACCCCTCTGCCCACGTGAGTGATGTCTGCGCGTGAATGTTTCTTCATAGATATACACAAAGAACGTGATCGCGCGAAGGGTCCGTCTTAGAGAAATTTATCCGCAGAATAGATTTTGGACACCTTCGCACTACGCGTAAACTGGTGAGAGACGCTGAAAAAAGGCGAAGGATCTGTTATGTCTTCCGACAATGGATCATGACACCCAGAGTCCCCCAGATACTTGCCCCCACTAGACGTCATTAGCGAACAGGCGTCTTCCCCCATACCCCGTGCATGAAAATGAGATGGCTACTGAGTCTTGCTAGGAGTATCGACATTGTGGCTGAGCTAACACACAGCCAGCACATCTGTCCATTATGAGTCATTCCTTCAAAACAGTTATTGGTTACATTATTTTATTTCTGTCAATGTTTCGCACTGAGTGTGTACTACTCTTGCAGAACATGCATTTATCCTGAGTTGCAGCACTCTAGCTTATATGAAGTTCGGGACGTCTTCGTAAAGCAGTGAAACATGGGAGAGTTTACTGTCTCAAAAGGAACTATTCGACTTTCTTTACTTTTTACGATGTGGATGTGCTCAAATGCGCGATGAGATGTCGGTTTTTAAAGCACGTAATTGAAGACCAACAGGAGGACGTCTCTGTACTTAAAGTGAAGCATTCAAGCTCCGGAAACTGCAAAGCCTAACCATAAGCCTAACGCATAACCACTTTTTGAGTTTATGCCTTTCTTGACACTGTGGAATGCATATTTCGCATTGCTGTGAGTTCCGGGATATAGGCTGACGTAAAAATTTCTAAATTGTTGCTTTTTTTTTACTCCTACTTATAAGTGACCACCCATAAGACGAATTGCTTAACGATGTCAAAATATTGCCTATTAGGTGCAGCAGGTCAGATGCCGAATTCATTTTGATTTGGAGAGTCTTCTTGCCCACTGGCGCTTTGCATAGACTCTAAACACAAATACGCCTCCATGGGAATAAAAACAGAATGATTGTCCTCTACCGCATTCTCTTTTATAATAGCGAGTGCGTCAGAGTACAGCTTGCTGCCCTTTTACTCTTTCCTGTTTAAAGTGATAGACATCCATATGACCATATGACCGGAACGTGGTTTGAATTGCACATTTTTTTTTTAAATAGACAGTGAAGCATTACTGGTGACATGCTTTTAACCAGACTTTTATTTTTACCTCCTTGCGCAAAAACCTAAAAAAATGGTGCAAAGAGCTCAAAAACACACATAATTTCAAGCAACGACCGCAGAAAGCAGCTTATATAATTAAGTTGGTAGTCTATAATAATGCACGCCTTTAGATCAAAGTCCAGCTTTCTTGGACAAAAAAAAATGAATGTTGGAATATTGTAAGATATGGTTATGGAAATATTGAAGGCAATGGTTCGTTCTTATGATAAATAGCGCAATCTTTACTTTAAAGTGTGTCCAGCGATTCTATGCAACAGTTGAGAGTGCCATAGAAAACCAACGGGTAGCACTTTTCACAATACCACATCCGTTAATAGAAACACAAATACAAGACTGCCGTCGGATGACCTGCGGATATATCAACTGTTATGGTGAAATCTTACAATATATGAAAAAATTGCGTTCATAAAGAGTTTTCCGTTGAAAAATGTTTTTGTCCAGAATTTCTGGTTATGATAAGAGCCATGTACACACTCCGCGAAGTTGTGTGGGCCAAGAACAGCCTACAAGACGCGGCCGGTGTTGAGAAGGCACAAGGTACAAGGAAAATATGGGGCGAGGTGTTACCGGATTTCATGATGAGCTAGCGCAAACTAACAGCCGCACTAGAACAAACCAGAGAGATGTCTGGTATTCCTCTTAGTCTGCTCTGATTCTCAAGTATGAAATGTAACCAAGCGCGTCCATAGTTACGGCTCGCTGTTACACGCACGTCATTAGGTCAGCAAGGTGCTCCCTTCCTCGTATTCCACCGGGCTTACGGATCACGCTGAAGACTTGCGTTCACTGGCAATTTAATGCTAGAGGGCGCGTCTGGAGCAAATTTTATTTTTTTCTAGTTCAGTGCCTCTGAAGAAGAAAAAAAAGTAGGTCTTCAAGTGTTGAAAGAGTTTACGCCCATTGTGCCAGTTGGAAAGTCAACTCTCCATCGAAATTGGCATGCATGCAATGCAGGAACGCACGCGGGGAAGGCGGAGCACATTCTACAATGCCTCATATAGGGTGTTAGCAGCATTCGGATATTGGCCAGGTCTCTTGGCTATCTGACGTTCTGCTTCTTTCTCCTCGCTTCTGTTCTTCGAGCTGGTCAGCGTCCTTGGTCTCTTTCTGGCTGCTTTCGCGTCTTCAGGTGCCGGAGCCATCAGCCGCTTCTCTTCCAGCTGGGTGGCGCAACGGGCGTCCCGCATCGCTTTTTGTGATTTACGTGCGCCCGTGTTGTCCTTGTTGTCTTTCGTGACTACTTATTAATAAGAATAAAAATGGAAGGAAAATAAGTTTCTAGCCGCGGCATCTGCCATTCGGGCGTTGCTCTTTTTCTGGCTGTGCAACGCATTTCTCGATTAATGCACTACCTCACGCGAAATCGCGTTCGCCCGCCCTTCTTCACGCCCTATAGCGATGCGTGCGACCTCTATGGACGCCTTCTCACCTTCGTGTGCGGCTGAACGAACTTATACATTTGGCCAAATAAGAGAGGCTTTTGGTCTCCTGGCTCCCCCGGCTTTTGGAAGCATTTAGAAGCGGAGAACGAAAGAATGCGACACGGCTGTGATGAGTGAGACGCGATGAAACACTATACAGAGTGTTTTAAGCAAGCTGAGCCAGGTTATAACAACAGAAAAAAAAAGGCGGCGGTGAATCGCAGATGGGTGAAACCAGCGCTGTACTGCTTCCCGTGGAGTGGCGCTCCTCAGAGTGTCTTCTAAATTCTGCTCAATTACTTAATTAACGACGATGAATTACGCAATTTTTCCAATATTCACTACAGGGTCAAGTGAGTTTGGTTATGCTGTGGGGGAGGGGTTTAGAAAACAACCGATACAGTTTTTTTGTGTGCTATTTTGTTTGTACGTGGCCATTTTTTTTCATCATTTGAAGAAATCCAGAGAAGTATGAAAAATATCGCGTCATTGCGCTTTTGCGCTGTCGTAAATTGCAGCGCTTCAAGCACGTTTTGAATGAACGAAGCGTGCGCGCTGACTGCGTGGAAGTGATCGGCAGAGGCAGCTTTCCTGGAGGTCACCAGCACATTTTTCCGGAACACGCAAAGCAGACGCCATGGTCTGCTATTAAGAGATTGGCAGGCCACCGACAGACGTAGACGTAGCCTTTATTAATCCATCACATAGACAAAACAATAAATTAACGGAAAGCAGTGAAGTCGTTTAGTTTAAGTAGCATCGGCTTTCTTGATTTGTATCATTGTGCAGCTCTTCAAACTGAGCGGCGGCCGCTCACTTCGGCGCAGCCAACGCGCAAATGTCTTTCCTTTAAAACGAGCTTGATAGCGCTGCAATGTAGTTGTACATGGGCACAGTCAAGTGGTTATTTTTCATATTTGGCGGGCGCTCTTTCAACACACAGGAAAAATACCATGCAGGAATGTCGCGAGCCAAAAAAAAAACATAATCGGTTGTTTGTGGAAGAGGAAGACGGTGGGCACTAAGGCCTCTCTAGGTGGCTGAAAGTCCTCGAAAATCGGCGACCCCCATGGCTAAGCACAAGATCCGGATTTGATCATCCGGCCGTGAGCTGCGCAGAGCAGCCTCCCATCCACAGCAAGCCGTAACGCAAAAGCGTGAGGTTGTTTAAAGTAAAATGAGGAAACGAAAATACGATCGCCTTTAGGTAAAGAACGCTAAGTATACACGCAACTCGTACACAAAGAAATCATGCCGCCCAACCCCGAGGGCACTGTGTATCGAGGCTCACGTCGGTTTCTTTTCATGCCCAATCCAAAGAAAGAAAGCAATGCGTAAAAAGGGACCGCATTCTATAACGTTTCATTTCGTCTTCTTGTATTTTGGCCGACTGTTCGTCCGCCCCGCCCAACGTCACCAAGCAGCAGCTACCAACGACAGGCGACCAGAAGAAAGGAAATGGAAACGTTACAACATACGGGCCCTGGCCAGCTCCCATACAGACATGACCTCTTTAGTGCATGCAAAGGCGGAGCCTGCAGCATTGTTGACCGGTCTAGCAATTGCCGGCGCGGCGGCACCACGGCGTTCCGGCTTCGCTGGGTCCGGCCTCTATCAGCGACGCAGATACCCGCGGAGACAGCGAGACGGACAGAACTGCGGGTTTCCACTCATTTCCTGTTTTCTTAGAAGTGGCCGCTGGGTGGTACCGGATTTGCCAGAATACAGCCCCACTGTCTTCGACGTCCGCTGTGACGTTCGTAACAGTGCACTTCCGAAGGGTCAGGTCACACACCTGTTGGTAATTTGATGTGGTTCAGGCGATGTACGTATACCGGAATCATAGCACACTTCAGTATCAACTAAGCTTAGATACGTGCAGTGGCTGTGGTTTTATTGTCAAAAAAGTACTGCCTCTTAGATTGGCGAAGATAGCTTTGAGTAATGACAAAGACAGTGCAGCGCGTTTAGAGGCACCTTCCGAGAGGCAGAACAATTTAAAGAAAGAAAGGAGCCCTAACTAATCAGGAACCATGGAAATAACATAGCAAAGACGGTGTGCTGTTGCAGTACTGAAAGCAGAAGCACGAACAGTAAAACTGTAGACCTCAGAAGATGAATCTTAAAACCTTTTGAGGGGATATTGAAGTTGAGTATATCCTTGTTTTCTTGTTATGGCGTACAACGTCCAGAGGAGGCCGCCTGATAGTTCTCGGGCTGTGGTATAATCGAAAGGAAGTCCTTGCGAACCACAGGATTTTACAAACACGCGAATTAATGTCATTGCTGGACAGCAGAGTGTTCGTCGCGCAGCTGGAACGCAGTTCTGAGCAGGTATAGTTGAACAAATGCCGGCCTCAAGACCCGCTGCTAAGTGGAGGAAACCATTTCGGTGGTGGCTTCTCGTGTGTACGGTACATGTGCACCTCAGTGCACCAGGCATACCGCGTAAGACACGGCCTCTCTACCCACCTCTCTGCTGGAGCAACTCCCGGGGGCCCGGGCGCCGCTGTAGCTACCGCTACCGGTTAGTCAGCTGGCGGCGCATATCGGTCACGACTGCTCCAACGAGCGGCGCGATACGAAAGAAAACCAGCGAAAGCCATAGCGGCCGACCTTAGCTCACGCTTGGATACGCCGCTCTGCTTCCGTTCGCGTCGCTGGTGTACCCACGAGGCCGTCGGGGGCTGCCGGCGGGGCGGCTTTGCTGGACGCGCACTCGCTTCTTACGGTGCTCAGTCGAGTAGAGCCAGGGAGCATGCGGTGCGCGAATCCATTTCGTACAACGCAGTCTCAAGGCCGAACTAAAAGCCCGCACTCTTCGCCGCCACCTTGAACGTCTTCAGGAATCGCGGATCTCCCTGGACTGCTCATGTGGTATGATTGAAGTTCGTCGTGAGAGCAGCGTATACCGATTCTCGATTGTTTGTACATTTCTTTACTTCTTTGTTTTCTGGTGAGCCTTCAGAAAACAGCAAGTGTCGAGGCCGCTTCCAAACATTTCTATAAAGCTTCCTGAGGCATCTTCTCCAAAATAACATCCCCACTTTCTTGGCGCTCACAAATATCCACTTATATTCCGTTCGCATCTTTTTTGGTAATACGTGAGTTCAAAACCATCCTCACTTCAAACACAATGCTACTCTTTCTACGGCTTTTCGCGTCAACACGATTGTCGAAGCGGATGTGCCTAGCACCAAGAGTGCGTTTCGAGGTTATGTATTTGGCTGTTTAATTTGTTTTTGCGTCGGCAGTAGTAGGAGTGCGTCGGCGAATGCCAAGAACGTACTACTACAGCCGACTTGTGCACCCGTGTCGCCGTTCCACAGAAGCACAGATTCTTCGCAGCAATTTTTCCACAGGCCGCATCCGGCGCTACCAAAGCCGGCCTCAGGACGCACTGCCGCGTCTGTACCGCTCGGTGCGTAGGCGTGCGTGCGCAAAGCGTTCGCGGCAAAACCTCCCACGCTGGGATGTTCTGCTCGCGGGAGCCAAACGTTAAGCCAGAGCAACTCCGTCTGTCGCAAAACCTGCTCGCGTGGGACCACACTGGCAGAGAGAACACGCCCTTTGTACATTCTTTCTGCGTTCCTTTCTGTTGCTGGCAGAAGCACTCCTCGCAATCGAAGGCCGAACGGGTGTGGGCGATGCCGCCTTGGGACGCTCCCGGGCGGCACTTTGCAATCGCACGTAGCTACCGCTCAAGCCACGGAATTAACTGTACACTGGGCCCGGCGATCAACAATGACCTCCGGTTGTGTTTGCTTTGCAGTGATCGATAGCTTCTCTGTGGACCTATGTTGTTTCAGAGGTTGGATCACGGAAGCGGCTATCGCAGACGGCGGGTCAATTGCTTTCACACACATGCGCAGGCACACGCAAACTTAAGCCGAACAGATCGCGGTCACGCTACTGTGCACTCGACGAGAGTCTCCACGACGGCTGTCGTTCAGAGTTTACTGCGCCGACGAAGGACGAATAGATTGGGAGTTTTTCGCCACTAATGCATTATTACTTTCCTAGAAAATAAAAAGAAAACAATTAATATACGACGCCCCTTCCCAGTAACCACCAACAAACAGTTGCCGCAAATAATTATGCACCAGGGGAGATGCAAGGCAGGGAGGTTTGTATTCAGAATTGCCGGGAACGCTACTGGATGGTGTTCGATGGTGAAAGCAGACGCCAAGTTGGCGACACGAGAGCTGGGAGACAGGACAGCGCTGAACGGACACGCGAATTTTTATACCCAAAAATATGTTAAACCAACACTTATACTCAAGTACGCCAGAAGTCAAGCAGAAAAGAAGACGAAAACAAGTACACGGATGACAAAATGGACCCGTGCCCACCTTTAGCCAGGTCCTATAAATCATTAAAAATAAAAGCACCCAATTGTTTGCTCGCGTGAGTTTTGCCCTCCTTGCGGGTGAAAATACCGTCAGATACCGTTAGATACCCGAATACCGTTAGATATTTCTTGTCTATATACTTCGGAAATGATAGTGTTGTTTGTAAGGACGAGTGGCATGGCACTCACGACGATTAGAGGCCAGATGTGAAGGACCAATCGTTTTGTATGAAATTCTAGAACCCGTCAGGCGCGCCTGGCGCGAGGACTAGTTAGGTTGATGTAGGCTTTTATACATGTAAACGGCAATTCATACAGAACCCCGATTACAAAAGGCACACGTTCAAGGGAGTGCTTTACCATGCGTCCATCGCTCTTGCCTACTAACGGCTCCGCGTTGACAAAAAAAAACACCCGCGTCTGATGGTTAATCTGGGTGTGCAGAGCAACGGGTTTATGGACGTGTTCTTCGATGGTTTGTGAGTCAAGTGCACAGACGTCTCCTCCCATAGCGATCGGTCGTCGACACAAGGGTTCTTCGCAGCGCTTTACCGCTGAGTGCCTGAAGTGGACGGAACTGGAAGCTCGTAGCCCGTGCACAAACGGAAGCGGAAAGCCCCCACGAGGGATGGGGAACCTAGAAACACAAAAAAACATTCGCCAAAGTAATCTTTGCTATTTCCGTAACTCACGTACGCGCATTTGCCCAGCAATTTTAGGCGATATCAACTTCGCAAGCGAGCTGTGTGAACAGCGCCGTCTGCCCCCCGAGCGGTGGTCCGTTACATGGCCGAGGGCATGCATTTGCGACCTCTCGTTCTGCGTGACCAAGCGATAGACCTCGAAAGGGCCGCTATAGGCCGTAGCGCTGTGCAGCGAATGCAGTTCGTGTAGCCGGCTTCTCTGAAGCTTGAAGAGTGCATCGTGAGTGCAGTTTAAACCGAAGTATTCATTCGGACAACGAAAATGGGTGCTTAGGAAGCTGATAAAAAGGCAAACAAATAAGCTTGACCTATTAGCGTTACCTGCTAACTTAAATAATGAGTTAACACCTTTTACTTTCGATTAGGACCAGGTTGCGTGCTCCATACAAACATAAACGGACATCAACTGGCTTCCGTTTGTCCCTTTGCGATAGATAGTGCCAGTTGAAGGCCTCAAAAACAACGGCCACAGCCCCAAATTCACTGCAGTATTGCATCGTTCGCAACCTAGGGAAATGCAGGCAGGAAGTTGAGTTATTCGCATGTTAGCTGGTAACTGGACCCAGAAGGACAAGCAACAAATACATGGCCTTAAGTGCATCCGCCATTCATAACGAATTTAATCTTTTTAAACCTTGATTTAATACAGTCAAGAGCGTAACATTTACACAGGGTATTGTTCTCGGGCATTTGTTATAAAAAGCGCACATTAATGACATAGTTATATTTACTAATGCCCATTTTCTAATCTATGCAGTTGATACTCGTTTATTTTTCCGGGCCCCTACAAACATGGAGTAAAGTTCACTGCAGCACAAGAAATTTATCAATTAAATGCCAGTGACAAGACTACCACTTTTATAATTTTGGAGTGATCTTCGTGCGCGTCTACGTGGGGGGGGAGGCGTGTGTGCTATAGATTTATTTTCATTTGTTTGTGGCGAACATACAAGAGATATGAGTCCTTCTGTCATCTGCCCAAAATCCGGCGAAAACTGTTGACATAGCTGTAGATATCAATAATCTACAGACTGAGAACGCACACGCGCTATCAAGGTGAGAGTCATCCCCGGAAACTGAGCGCACAGCCTTACCAGCAACTTACTCATACGAAAATGATTCACTAGGTTTCCCCAGCGGACGTTTTGCCTTGTCTTTCTTTTCACAAAGCCGTTTTCAATGTGCCACAGTGTCAGTGTCCCGATGACTGTAGACCACCTCGAGAAGCCAGTGCAGGGAAAGCACGCGCCACTTTGCCGCCTCTCGTTGTCCTCGAACTTGGTACGCCGTGGCATCGCTCCACGGGGGGCCCCTATCGCGCGACGCGATCGAGCAGTCCTACTCGGCGTGCGGCGCCCGCGGACATTTCCGGGTGCACCCGCAGATTCGCACGCGCGAGTGGCGACCGGATTTTCCGAAGCGCCCGACGCCGAGGACTTATCGGGGCAGAGGCTGTAAATGTGAAGTCCAGTGTATCGGTCGCGCGGCTTAATCCGGTCAGCTTCACGCCCCGCTTTCGGATGTCCTTTCAGAAGCCAGAGCCCACTCGCGTGGATCTGTGGTCACCGAAAGCAGAAGTGTTGTGGGGCGTCGTCGATTCAAGAAAGGCGCCCCCTATATAGGGGGCGCCTCAGTGTTCTGGGAGCAAGCGCGGCTGCTGCTCGGATCTCTGAAAATCTGAAACGAATAAGACGGGGTGGAAGGGAAGGATGTGGACAACGCCATTCGCATTCCTCATCTCACTGCTCATCTTTGTGCACTGAACAGCAGCTGAACAAAATATGCGAGAGGGAAGGCGACGTCAACTGCAGGAGAGGAGAAACAGACGCTTACTATGGAAAATAAATTCATATCTATTGAATAAATAGAGAAAGTGTATACCACGCTCACAGTGCTGAATAATATGACACATTAGCCTTGAGAAGATTACAGATTTGGTTTCATCATTTATGTATCTACCGTACTGGAATGGCCTCCATTAACTGCGATGTGGAGCTCTGCAAAACAGTTTTGGAGCGTTCCTTGGTCTCTTTGGAATAATGCAGTTTTCATCTATCGGTGTTTCTCTTATGGCGTTATTTTGTGCGCCATCTAGCGTAACTTCGCGAGGTGCTCCTTTAAGCCTAGTTTCTCAAGGACCGGAGTGGATTCCTTGCAAGGAATGCCGATCACGAACAGGCGCTTTTATGGTATTCATGACTGTACGCAAATCTATACAACCTTAGCCAAAAGTATCCAGTCTTCAAACTTCACTGTCGAACAGTCTGGCAACCACTCCCGGTGCCCGTACAACGCCTCATCCCTTTTATTTTATTGGTCCGCTGATAAGATCACACAATAAGAAAATTTCTGGTGTGTGTGCAGACCTCCGTTCTGGGCCTGTGCGAAGCTTCAGAGGTTCCGTCACACTAGTTGGCTCAGCAACGAACCGTGTCGTCCAGATACCTTGGACGAGTACTGCATACGACCGTTCCTGAAAAGTGCTGAGTTGTGCTGAATGGCGTGTCACTTCCAGTGGCCGCAACGCAACTCTTTCGATCAATACCAGGCATTAAGGGACAAGCACTTTATAGTACCCTTCGCTGCCATCAGGTGGCGCATGCTGGAATATTAAAAAAGCGCTCTGATATCATGCGAAAGAAAAAAATGCAGCAAGTTGAGATTCGATCGCACGTTCTCACGGTTCGAAAGAAGGATATTTCGACCCCTCGGCCACATAGATTTTTTTCTTTGTTTTCGGTTCAAGGCAAAAAACAAAGGTTATAGCAGCATCACAGCAAAGTAGCAATAACAATACAACAATATTCAAAGTACGCAACAGCGAACATGTTGGCTTTGAAAAATACTGTGCTGGACTATACGACTGTGTTCCGAAAAGGTCAGTCTGGGACAATTTGCTGTTATCAAAAACAAAAGCATGAAAAGCAGAAAGATAAGTCTCTCCTTTATGCTTTTCCGCGGCTAAATAGTGATCGGAGCAGTACATTCCTGACAAATCAAGTTTTCGTTTCCCTAAACACCAAGTTTCGACTGTTTCCGTAGTCTGCTATTGTTTATGTTTCAGAAGCTTGGGAACAAAATCTATATCGGACACCAATGGGTAGCTACCTTCAGACGGTCTGGAAGATCGCCAAAAAACATAAATCATTTGAAAAAACGCAGGCTGCTGTCTTTGCGATTAGTTATTGGGAAATATGTGTCGCTTTCCATTTAAGTGTTATAAGCCGCTATGGTTAGCGTCACTGCTGGACTCTGTCAAATTCCTGGCAGTGTATTCAGGGGAGCGGAGAGGAAAGATTAAATCATCTGCCGTGGTGGCTCATTGGTTAGGGCGCTTGGCTACTGAGCCGGAGTTCCCGGGTTCGAACCCGGCCGCGGTGGCCGCATTTCGATTGAGACGAAACGCAAAAGGCGCCCGTTTGCTGTGCGATGTCAGTGCCCGTTGAAGATTTCCAGGCGTTCATAATTATCCCTGAGCCCTCCACTAAGGCACCTCTTTCTTCCTTTCTTATCTCCCTTCCTCCTTTACCCCTTCCCTTACGGCGCGGTTCAGGTGTCCACAGAGATGTGAGACAGATACTGCGCCATTTTCTTTTCTCAAATACCAATTTCAACATTGAACCAGGTAGATCTGCTACATCGCATAGTTAAATTCGAACGTTCCTTCGTCGCGTCGTGCATTCTATACGACTGCTGACATTGAATGTAATGATCATAACGTGAAGTTATCCTCTCCACATGGAAACTCGCTGGCGCGAAAGCTGAACGCCTGCAGTTGGTCATATGGGCGATTGGCTGCCAAGAGCTGCAGCAGCGCGATCGGAGTGCATTGTGAGCGGGAGCATTTCGGCGAAGCGCTCACCCCGCGGTGGCGCCGGCAGCCACACTGAGAGGTCGCAAGCGGGGTTCTACTGCTGTTGCAAGAGCGGCGGCCCGGTCATCGCCAGCCTGCAGCGGGTCCCGCCTGCTCCGTAGGCGATAGCCGTCTCATTACACGCCTGGACAGTCGCCGCCAAATGGCGCGTGTCGTCCACAGGCGAGAGTTAGGCAAGGAGGTCGGCAAAACTATCGCAACGGCACAATGCCGTCGGCCTGGTTGGCCCACGGGGCGCCGGGACTGCGTGGCTGGTAGAAAATCCCCCGAGTTGTTGTCACCTCCACTGGCCAGCGTCTTTCAAAGGCGCCTTTGCGTATCGAAATATGCCGCCGTGCATAGCTCTCTTTACCTCCGTGCATTTTTTTTCTTTTGTGCCTCCCTCTTACGAGAAAGGGTAATTGTTGCAATCTTTGATGGCTGAACCGATTGCTCTCGTCGCGGTCTGGGACTTTCCGTTTCACTTTTCCACTGGTCGCGATCGAGGCATTGTGGGGCGTTGTTGTACAGTGTCCTGCGTTATTTGCTCCATATAATTCTTTCCCTGTCTTTTTTTTTATGGAGACTGCTATGCGTTTTCGCACTACCTTAACTCCGTTCCTTCGTGGCTTTGCATATTCTTTACCCAAGAAAACTCCTTTCATCAGCTACCTTGTTGTTTGCCTGTTTCTCTCTCAGATGCATTTTAACACCGATATATTGCATAAGTTTTCAGATTGTGATTGAGCTGGTTTGGTCGAGTGAACTAAAAAGAAGAGTCTGGGGGTCGCGAGAAAAAAAAAAGAACACGTGACTGGCGCTTACCCAGATGGTACGCTGAGCGACTAGCTCCAGCTGATTCGCGAAGGATTGCTGAAACGATGGCTCAATGCCTAACTACCATGGTGGACGTTACAGTGGTGGCAGCAGTGGTTCGTTCATAGTTACAAGTATTGAATGACGAGAATGTGTAGTATTGCGTTCGGCCACAGCGTTAGGTTCTGTGTAATTTTACAAATTTTTTGCATCTTAATAATGCCTGCTTCGTGGTCAGGGAAATCAAAGAATCGAGCTGCAATCATTTTCTTCACTGCGCTGCCCTGTGAACTCCAAACCAATGCACGTGTTCCGTTATGTCGACCGCACTGAGTTGGTTCTAAAAGGAAACCTTCGGGTGTGCTGACAACGGCGATTTGCTTGTGCTTCTTGATGTCCGATGTGGTCGCCAGAATGGAAATCGAAGGCAGCGAGGAAGGGTGAAGTTGATACAAGTCGTCCGAGGTTCAAGACGCTGACGAGGGTGAATTTTATTTAAATTGCGAAATTTCTATGAAAGCTGCATTCCTGTACCCAGGATGATGGTAAGGAGTAATTACTCCCTAACTGAAATCCACTGCAGATTGGGAGATATCGCCTAAAAATTGGACTAAACTACTTAATTGGTAAAAATGTTTTCGCCGCGCTCGCGAGCGCTCAACTGCACACGCATCTGAAATGCATACTGAGAGCATTCCCAAGAGAAGACAACTCATTTCTTCTGACTGCATTGATCACGCACTGATGCTGATCTGATGGGCGCGCAGCGACAGCAACCACACAGAAGCCCCATTACTCCTCTTTTGAATTGTTGCCAGAATTTACTTCAGCAGCGGGAATGAAAGCCGTCCACTGTAGCGTGCAGAGATACAGTCTCGAGCTTGTTTGCTTCACTGCTGAACCGGTCCAATCCATCACGGCGCATTGGAAATTGCACCTATGGCACTCTGATATTGGTGCAGCTGTATCCAGTCTTCAGATCGCCACTCTGCGAATTAACACGAGGTCATGTCAGGGCAGCGCGGTAGACAACGTGGGTCGAGTCCGTTGCGAACGCTTCGTGTTTCGGCAAGCTCGGGGAGCGGGAGTACAATAGGAGGCGGGCAAACACCTAGACGCATTGGCACTTTATTGCCTCCTCTAAGATTATTGACGACGTGTAGCAGTTACGTAATACTGAATATCCCGTGCCCGGCTGGTGTGGTAATGAGCAAGCGTGCGCTCTGGTGTTCATTATGTACTGATGAAGCAACGGCTGACCGCATTATAAACCCTGTGATCGGCTGAGAATTAAGATGGCGGCTTACGCATGAATGTTCTGTGCTCTTGGCCGGGCATAGTGCGCTCTGGTTCAATTTTTATTTCCCCATATAAGTTTTTTTATTACGATAATGCACCGCCGAATATCGTTATGATGGCACGCTCAACGTCAGTCAGAACATTCCATGAAGGGTGGTTATTCTTCGTCGAGGGCCGTATGTTAACCTGGTGAAACGATATCACGAATGCAGTAAACTTTTACGTCAGCGCCTGAGTACAACGGAGGGAGAAGAGCCTCAGCTCACTGTATAAGCTGAAAGTAAAAACCCGGGTGGCTGAACCTGAATCCGGCGCTATTCATTCAACTGTATTTCCGTTCGGTTGTGGCCACGGGAACCACGCAGGAGGTTGAAGAGAAAAGATAGCCAAGGAAGATCGACCAAGGTCGCGTCACTCTCTCTAAATTAAAAAAAATATACAAAGCGAACTGCCGCGCTTAGTGTCACCTGCTTGATGGCTCAAGTCGGCCGATAAGACTGACACCACACTGACTGCCAGAGCGTCGATGTGACGATGAACCATGTGCGGGCTGTGGCGGCCATTGTTGCCTGTCATCTGCAAAAGTCCTTCCCTGGTAATGGAAATTACTTTAAGGGAAATGGAAAGACGGAAAAGGAAAATGAAAACGACCGTCCGGCTTCGATCTATTGAGACACTCCGGGAACGGCGAAACAAGGAATGCAAGAGACGTTCACGAGGCATCAGTTCGTTGACGGTTCATACCGAGGCCCGTCGAGCGTGGTTTCTCGCCAAATAGAAGTATCAGCTTCCCTTCTTCACAACATTCTCATCCGCCATGGTGCTGGACGCATCAACGCTAGGCGGCTCGCGTGCATGAATTCTGTACCGGGAGCGCGAGAGGAATTCAGTGAGATGGGATGTTCCCCACAGCGTATTCTGCACAACATGAGAAACCAACAGCCAGAACAAACAAGCGAAACCGATTACCAGGGTAGACGAAAGCCAACGAAATCTAATGAGATTCCTGTGAGAAACAGTCCGATGCACGAAGGATATAGCCTCGTTTTCAGTAACGGACAGGGAATCCCGTTGACAAGGTCGTTTATGACGTAAAAAACGTCATCTAGCCTTCGTGGTGTAGTGAAGCAAGGCGCAAGCAGTAGGGAGGAAAAGGAAATGCGGGAAACTTTCTTTTTGTTGCAGAAACGAGGCGCACGCCAAACACATGGGTATAGCGCAGGCTGCCAAGCAGGAACATCGCGGCTGTCCTTAAGTTACAAGGACTGTGTGAGCGTGGTATTTTATCTTGAATTGAAAGATGAGGACATACAAAGGAAAATCTAAAGGGGAAAACGAGGAGGCCGGGAAGTGTCACATCGGCTCTCAGCGGCCGGAAAGAAAAGGAAGCGAAAGGATATATAAAAGAGACGTGACGCTTCAGACTTGACAGCTCTCCTATTGTAAGAAGTACAGGTAATGGAGACGTTAAACAAAATTACAAAACGCGCAGGAGACCAAAACGCACATATCACACAAGCCGCGAAGAAGCGGGCTGGTCTAATCTACACTATGCACACTAATTGTACCAGAATTTAAGGAGCGCTAACACAGAGGCTAGAGCCTATCATTCGCAAGTAAAAAACAAAACCACATGTCGAAAAATGTTTTACCGTTACCTTAGTATTCGAGTGAGGACAGGAGCAGCGCAGCTGTGAAGTGTGCGATGGCGATGTTGTTTTCGCTATCGCTGGTCGTGAGAGGGCAGCGGGGCTCCCTTGTTCACCTGCCTATTTGCATACATCTGCGCATGACGATGTGGTCTGGCGCAGGACTAATATCACAGTACACCTCAAAACCGATGCTCAAGGTGGACAGAAAGACATAGGAACAAGGTGGCGCGTCCTTCTGTCTGTCCGCCTTGGCAGTTACTCTTGACCCTTATAAAAATGGTCTATAGACTTTCTATAGACTTTTTATAGACTCTATAGACATCCTATAGACTATAGACTTTTGTCTATAGACAGTCTATAGAAAATCTATAGACTAAAGTCTATAGCTGTCTCAATTTCCTTTTGTCCATAGACTATCTATAGACTCTCTATAGACTAAAGTCTATAGCAGCCTCAATTTCCTTTAGTCTATAGACGGTCTATAGATTCTCTATAGACTTAAGTCTATAACTATCTCAATTTCCTTTTGTCTATAGACGGTCTATAGACTATCTATAGACTAAGGTCTATAGCTGTCTCAATTTCCTTTCGTCTATAGACGGTCTATAGACTCCCTATAGACTAAGGTCTATAGCTGTCTCAATTTCCTTTCGTCTATAGACGGTCTATAGACTCCCTATAGACTTAGGTCTATAACTACCTCAATTTCCTTTCGTCTATAGACAGTCTATAGACTCGCTATAGCCTAAGGTCTATAGCTGCTTCAATTTCCTTTTCTCTATAGACTCTCTATAGACTAAAGTCTATAATTGCTTCAATTTCCTTTTGTCTATAGACGGTCTATAGACTCGATATAGACTAAGGTCTTTAGCTGTCACAATCTCCTTTTGTCTATAGACGGTCTATAGACTCTCTATAGACCAAGGTCTGTAGTTGCCTCAATTTCTTTTTGTCTATAGACGTTCTATAGACTAAAGTCTATAGCTGGCTCAATTTCTTTCGTCTATAGATGGTCTATAGACTGTCTATTGACTAAGGTCTATAGCCTCAATTTGCTTTCGTCTGTAGACGGTCTATAGACTCTCTATAGACTACGGTCTATAGCTGCTTCAATTTCCTATCGTCTATAGTCGGTCTATAGACTCTCTATAGACTACAGTCTACAAATACCTCAATTTCCTTTCGTCTATGCACTGTACACTATAGATAGTCTGCTGTCTATAGACCAGTCTATAACAATCCTAATTTTATCTAACAATGTTCGATACACTGACTTTCGACTAAGTATAGAACAATGCCAATTTATTTTTGCACTGCATGCTGCGGGGACCTGCATCTGGTAACCGCAACTATGTCGGGAGTCCTCCACCTCCTTCGCTATTACGGAAATTAAAAAAGTATTGCGTGAGGACATTACAACACCCACCTGTATATTTTCGGGAGCCTTGACAAGCTCCTTTTCGTTATATCGTGACGTATATTGTCAATAAAGTTAAATATTTAATGCTAACAAGTAAGCCGCGGAAAGGCAGCCGTTCTTGAAGTAAAGGCGCCGCAAACTGTACTACATCGAATGAATACGCTGTCCCTTAAAGGAATCGCTCGACACAGTTCCATTCCATCTTTCGATCGTTACTGTCCAACGCGCTGAAATCAGACACATTTCATCAACGCTTCTACATTTCTCTTTAAAACGTCCTGAAAATAAAGGGGGAAAGACGGGTGTGAGAATTCAAGGAAGCGCCCATCGCTTAGAAACACCTCAGAATAGTCTCAAAGAGCCTGGTCCTCTGTGCGATTAACATCTCCCATTTATACCTTTGCAGTTTGTATTCACGTGAATAAGTTCACCGACGCAACAATCAGAAAGCCAGTATTTTTTCGTTCCTACCCTTGCACCTGTTGCTTCGGAGCCGATGACACGCTGATGTCGAGCATATCAGTTTTCTAAACACGAACACACGCAAAAAAGACGTTATGCTATGCAACATTATAATTATTATTTGAGAATTGTACCACATACTATTCGGTGGGAGATGCGGCGCGTATACAGTCAAGCAGTTAGATTTCGGTTCTCTTTTCACGAAAACAATAAGGTTTTTAGAGGGTATGCGAAGAATTCACGCTTATAAACCAGTTACCTTCTGTGGTCTTGGATATCAGATCAAGCTCCACACGGAAAGAGTGCGAGCGATAAAGATACGACCGTGAAATAGGTTTCTGTTTCACGTTTTACCACGAGACGGCGGAAAATCATTCGGGCTGCAAACAACCCTGTGCGTGGCTGCATCCTGCATCGGTGGAGTCGGCGTTTTTTTCGCGGATTACGTTTTCTTCAAAATCCAGCTGCATCGTCCGCTTACGGTAAGTCTATACGTTTATATTTTATTCATTTGGTCTCCTAAACCACTCTAAGCAGAGCTGTGTGTGCAGAACAGATTATGTGCGCAGTGACAAACGTCCTATCTTCGTTTCGAAGGCGGAAGCCATCGGGTTCTCGACTAATGCCGCTTATCTCTGTGCCGCTGTCTTTACTAACGCGCGGAAAGGCAGTCTGTGCGATGCCCTTGATGATAAGCCGCTCCTCGCGAGCTGTCTACTAGAGTTTTCGTGTTTCAAGTTAGACGCGCGGCCAGAAATGTCGTTTAGCCTGTGAATGACGGCCGAAATGGAACTGTGCGGTAGTTAGCGCCGTGTGAGCTCAATTTACTTTGCACCTCCGAAAACGTACTTACATACACTCTCGTCCTGTGGTGGATTACATTTATTTTCTAATCTTTGTGTTATCGCTTGTCTGGACCTTGGAGTGCTGTTCTTTTTGAGGTGTGCATTTCCTTCCTACGTATATGGACGCTCGCTCGGTGCGCGTCATGGGCGCCGACGTTTCAGCAAAGGTGTCTTGTAACGCTACAGACTGGAGCGCGAGACGTTTGTCAAAGTTGTAGTTAAGCAGCGCTGAAGGAATTCTTTTAGTGTGATGGTATAAAATTCATTGCCCGCGCGATTGGCCGGCGTGCTCAAACACCGCGAAGAACCCACGAGCTCCATCCCGTCTCCCCGTCGTTGCACACGTACGGATTCCTCCATGTCTGTCATCAGAGCCGTTGGCCGCCCCCGCTCGCCTGCGGGCACTTCATTTTGAAAGCTGGGTAAAGGTCGGCTCGACAAGAGGTGGCTTACATTTCTTTCCGAGTGGTTCGTTCATGAATCCCGCTCACGCGTGCACAGATTTCTCTAATACCATTTGCGCGAGAGGCAAAGTATGTGTTTCTGATTTCAGACTGCTAACTTACGAAAGCGCCGATGTAATTCGCCGCTTATTTGCGCCTAAAATTAAATTAAGCTGTCGTGTTACTATAGCTGCACCTCTTGAAAGCGCTAATTGCTTCATTTAAATACTTCGTACTTTGAGCGCGTTCAATGCTTTCGTTGATTTTTCTAGCAGCGTTGGGTTAGGCTACCTCCATGCAAGAAACACACCTCTTTACGGCGCTGTTGGGGCTGCACTTGAAGGAAAGACTAATTGAATTTCAGACGGTATTTTATCGTGACAGTAATTTGTTGTCTTAAACTCGCGACTGCTTTTGAAACGGCGCAGCTGCAGCCTCTGTGTGCAGTATGGGTTTTCTGAATAATGAGCGCGGCATGGAAGCGCTGCAACCCGCTTGTTTCTAAGAGCACGCGCAGATGCATGAGTATGCTGTTCCATCTTTGTGCTTCAAGTTATAGGCCCAAATCTGTGGTGAACTGGTTGCTTCTGCCTGCTGGTTTTGTATAGCTTGTGCCCGTTTGAGTATCGGCTTACGTACACCCGGCCAAATGTTTAACTGGCTGTGGTGTTGCATCGCTAAATGCACCTTGTAAAAAGGTGCCTTTTGGCTACACTGCTGGCATATTCGTGCTGTAATATGACGCGTGAGATCGCATTTCATAGTTCCTTTTTGTTAATATAATGTTTGAGTGTAGTACTTGCGTGTTTAGATCAAGGTTATCAGAAATATTCATCGTCTGCCACTACGAAGAGCCGAAACAAGCGGAATACGCAGCAGTGATTCTGGTGGCGCATTTGCACTTAATCGGGGTGAACGACTTGTCCGCCATTAAAGGAGTGGTACTTTACCCAGAGGATGAGGCCATGTGGACCAGATCCATTGCTGCGTCTGCCGCTTTTTTTCAGCTGTTGTAGTGGCAGACGAATATTTCTGATAACGTTGATCTAAACACGCAAGTGCTGCACTCAAACAATATATGAACAAAAAGGAACCACGAAATGACATTTCACTCGTCAAATTACAGCATGAATATGCCAGCAGTGTAGCTAAAAGGCACCTTTTTTTACAAGGTGCATTTAGCGATGCAACACCAGAGCCAGTTAAAAATTTGGCCGGGTATACCAGGCTTCACGCAGGGTATTTTTAAGCGCTTCTTCTATAGCGGTTATAAGAATAAATGCTGCAATATTCTTCTTTTTGGATCCCTGTGTAAGGTGCGCTGAATCTGAATTTTATGGAGGTGGCATTCTTAACACCTCCTTGCGAGTCAATGCAGATATGTGGCACAATTGTTCAATGTCTTCTGTTACAAATAATGTAAAAGGATTGCCATACAGAAATCAGTATCAGTACTGGATTCAGAGTAGAGTGCTCCAGGGATTACGGTTCTTTGTTACAATGTTTTATGAAGACACTTATAATCTGTCGTGTATTTACTGAAATGATTGCGCCGGCGTGATAGCTCAGTGGCTATCATGTTCGTCTGGCGACCTGAAAGATGCAGGTTCGATTCCGGCCTATGCGGTCGCATTTTAATAGAGGCAAAATGCTAAAGGCTTGTGTACTCTGCAGAGTTGGCCGAAATTATTCCGCAGCCTTTCACTTCAGCGTCTTGTAGCCTGTGTCGCCTTGGGTCTTTGAACCCCATAAAACCAAACCAAAAGATCAAGATTGTCTTTCTAGAATGGCATATCCAGGATATGCCTTTCATTGTAAAGCACATGTGTAGAAATTGTATGGGAATTTTTTTCAGTTCCTCTGTTATTTTTTTCCTTTGTGCTGTACAGGTGAACATGCCCGGATGATTGACTGCAAACAGGCCGCAAGAATGCTTCTGAGGAAACTAGCGGGACTGTTACTTTCAACATTTATGTTATTGTGCATTCTTATGGTCCATGTATTGCATATTCCCGGCCTGGATAGCTTGGAAATAAAACTAAATTTGTAAGTATATTGATTGTGTCATTTGTGAACTCTGGTGACTTTTTTCAGTGGTTGTAGACTGTCTATAGGCAGTTTATAGATAATGGTCTACTAATAGTTTAGTAGACAGAGGTCTATAGACTGTCTATAGACAAAGGTCTATAGCACTGCCAGGCCACACACCTATGGAATGTCTATAGACAGTCTATAGACATATGTCTACTGGACCAGTAGACTTGTCTGTAGACTGTCTATAGACAGTAATCTACAGGAAGTCCATGGCCATAAGTCTATAGGTCGTCTATAGTCCGTCTATAGACAAGTGTCTATAGACGGTCTATAGACAACTCTATAGGAAATGTATGACCATAAGTCTATAAACTGTCTATAGACATGTGTCTATAGACTTCCTATAGACCTATAGACTTTCAGTAGACATTTGTCTGTAGACTGTCTATAGACAAAAGTCTACTAAAAGTGTATGGCCATAAATCTATAGACTGTCTATAGACCAGTCTAAAGGATTTGTCTATAGACAGTCTATAGACTTCATAGACTAAAGTCTATAGACAGTCTATGGACTTTCTATAGAAATTTTTATAAGGGGAATCGCTTTGAAAGCACTTAAAGTGCCTGCAGTGTATGGCCTCTTAAAAACCAGAAGAAGAGCACCTTGATATTAATAATTAACCTCTCCGGTAAGCCCAGTCGGATGGCATATTAAGTCTCAATTTGTACGTGGCTAATTGCATTTGCATACTCCAAATATTTAATTCAGATGAAGTCACCCTAGTATAATGCGCCTTTCGTGCCCCGTTAGGCAATAACTATTCAATAAAAGTAATTTTATGCACCTATCACTACTCCATCATTACTGACACAACCACCATCATCTTCGTCATCGTTGGCTTGCCTTTACAAAATGCAGCGTGCCGCAGATCGATTCAGCGGGGAGATAAATCGCGCTGCACGCTAGGTTTCAATCTACAATTCCGCTGAAGAGACCAGAGGTAGCAGGGTCAACAAGGTGCATATACCGCCTGATATACCATGAGGTGTGGCTTGCTGGCGCATTTGGTGTCATTGGTTGCATAAGGTCTTTTCTAACCAAGAAAGCGCAGTCCAGACGTGCACGAAGAAGCACGTGTGCCCACTTGAACTCTTTCTAAGCTCGCAGCTAGTGAGACTGCAAGTTTTGGTGGCTATAAACAGCGCGCACCGTGAAGGCGTCGCGGTTGCGTGGTGAGACAGCCCAGTGCCAGAGCGTAAAGGCAGACGCACGTTTGATGCAGAAAAAGAGAGAAAATGGCGACGGTGGCGGCGCAGTTACAAGTCGTGCGCACATAGGCTGTCACTGGCTCCCGCAGATGGGAAGCGCTTTGCTGTCACTTGCCGCACCATAGCAGATCGCAACAAACCACGTCACGGTAGAGCTGCTCACGAGTTCCCCCCTGGTTCGAGAACGCACAGCACGACATCCGAGCCACAGTGAAGCCAGTGACAAGTGGCCGGTGCATCCGCCTCCTTTTAGCCTTCGCTGCTTTGACCTCGGAAGTCCTGTCCTCACGACTACACACGGCGCCTTCCGTTAGCGTGGTGGGGTTCTATATTTGTTCACTGCAGTGACAGTGTACACTGCACACAATTACAGAGCAGGAAGTAGGGAAACGGAGCCGCTGCAGCTTCTCATGTCCGTTGGAGCGAGAGCAAAAACCGGAGTGGCAGAGAGTCGTCGCGGACGCACAAAGGCTCGTGCCGCTAACAAGCCACCTCGTCACGGCAGAACGCCGTGGGTAGGTCGCGCCGGCTGGGATTCAAGGGAGACGCCTCGTCGGTCAAGACGGCAGATGACTCACTTGCGGATGCACTCAGGTTGACGTTCGAAAGAAGGCACTGCTCTGTTATGGAGGGCCCACTTACGAAGCTGCATATTCGGCGAAGCCAGTGGAAAAGCAAAATGAAATATACGTGATGTCCCACCATTCCTGCACTTAGTTCAGCGAAAGTACCAAACACTCCATCATAAGTGGAACCCTCGTAAGTCTCGTCTGTGTTTGCGAGATATATTAATGCTGAGTGGGCAGGAGGAAAAAAAAGGAAAGAAACGCGTTTTCCGCGTCGCCCTGCTCGGTACAAAACGCTCTCCTTGAAAGCTTCCGCCACCTGCTTAGCGCCTTGTCGACGGACGTAGCGTGTGTTAAAGCACACCACTGGCTCAGCATATGACGTCTGTTCGAAGATAATTACTTAAATTAGTTTTCTCTTCTGACTTTCTTGGTTTTAGTGACTGATTGCTTTAATACTATACTGAGTAGTGGATACTTAATTATTAGTAGTAGAAGTTCAGTTAGTAGTACTGCTTACGCAAGGGAAAAGAAAGACAGGGAGAAGATCGCAGTTTGGAGAAAAAAATCAGCCTGCGGCCGAAATTCCGAGGGCCAGGGGCTTTGAAGGGACTTGTGGCACGAAACGAAAGAAAGGCATTCAGGGCAACGAAATGAGACAGCGTCCACTCCATCTAGGACGAGCTCTACATTCAGGACACGCACTTCCAAAGGTAGGCCCGTGTGCATTCCTAACGGATGCGTCAGCCGGCTTTACCGGCCAAGATTGCGGAACCGTGAGCGGCCTACCGAGAAAAGGCGAGCATTTTTTCTGCGTTCACTTCGGCAGCGGCAGCGAGCCTGAAGTGTCTGAAAACAAAAAACAGGCGTGCCGCCTTCCACCTTCGTCTTGCAGTTTTATTGGAGAAGCAAGAAAAGAGGCTCCGCCTTGCTTCACCTCCTTCAACGAAGAAAAAGGCGTGTGAACCGAACCAACGCTAGATTTTGCGCTTTTTGCATCGCCTAGCCCCGAGCAAACAGGCGCGCGAAACCTGTAGGTAGTAACTTTCGCGAACTTACTTAAACAGCCTGATTTTTCTTCTCCTAAGATGGAAGCTTTATTATCGTTACTGCTTATTATGGATATGACCTTGCATGACAGTTTCTGACACCGTTCTTATCGATTGCCTGTGCTATTACCGCTGGATTTTGTAATTGCCTGTTTTACATTATTACTATTATTCTATGTCGCTATAATTATCTACTATTAATTACAAGTTTAGCTCGAATCACAAGTGCTTTGCATAAACATTGAAAACATTTTTGGGAAAAGAGGCTGAAGCAGCGCGAGTTTGACGATCTAAACTTTTATTTCTTATTTCGTTATACACACAAACAAAAAAAGGTAATCATCTGAAGTGGTTCGGCGCGTGGGAAAAGCAAAGCAAAACAGCAGACCCCAAAATCGCGCTACACCTAAACGCCAAACAGGCAGAGTCAAATGCAGTAAACCAAACCCAAGTAAAAGAAGACAGTAAACGCCAGTTGATAACCCAGAAGGCAAAAACAAAACTAGGCAGGCTTGATATGAACGTGAGCTCAGTGTCACAGAAGCCTGCGCACAGAAGGAAATCGCAAGCGTGTCTGCTCTTGGAGTTGGCGGCACTCGAGATTTAACCAAGAGTCTAACCGGCACTCGCACCTAAGTCTGCAGCCTAAGTGCAGTGCAGTCGGAGATACACAGCTGGCGAGCCAGCGCTTACTCAACGCGGTTAAGACGGAGGGCGTTAATCACCTTTTCGTTATTTTTTATCCGGCTCCCATACCGTGAATTGTGTCGGATCTCCCCCTGCTATCTGCACAAACCCGTTGGCTCCCCGACGCGACCGATTTTCGCAACCGGACAAGCACGCCGCCTGAGCCCCCTTCTACTCGGCTGCCGGCTGAAGGGCATCTGCGCCCAATGGCCCCCTTCGGGGGAGCGCTTTCTTTTCTGCACCCGCCGCAGCCTTACATCGCTCACCCCTGCATACGAAGCGGCACCTCCTTGAAAAAAGTAAAACCAATCCACCGCCGTATACCGCGCTGCCGTGCCCACATTTGCCGCCGTTTCCATTATGTACAAACACCGCTACGTGCGAGCGTAACCGAACGAGACCGTCCTTGAGCTAGCCTGGTTTGTTCGTTTAGTTTCCGGCGCACTGGAGGCTGGAATTCGCAGCGGAGTGCCGTTCACGAGTAGATTTGTGTGCCTTCGTGCGTGTCGTCGCTTGCGGAGAAGATATAGGCTGGGCTGCGATAAAACAGACCCGCGAAGATGGCGCACAGAGTCCGACGGTCACCACATGTGCACGCAAGCATATATACGACACGTTGGCGTTCCGTGCCTTTCGCCTTTAAGAAAGGGCGCCAATCACATAGGAGCCCCACATAGCTGGGTACTTCGTTTCATGGGTCTCCGTTCGACCAGAACGCTGTAATCGAGAAACTGAATTCTTGCCGAAAGCTGGTAGCGTGCGCCATAGCAGTGTTCCTCGATAAGAGGTCGCTGGCTTCACTACCCATTCGACGTCGTTTCCTCGTTCTGTATTATTTTCGCGGCAATTCAGTGGTACACAAACCTTTCGCTTTTCCCAACTCGTGTAATGTAATGTAAATTTAGTGCAGATTTAATGTGAATTTTTGTTGTGAATAAATTTGGAGAAAATGCGATGTTAAGTCAGCGATGAAATACGATGCAAGGAGACGCGAAACGCTGTTATCGTTCATAATCTTAGAATACAGAAACTCATGCAATAAAATTGTAATCTCGATTGTCTAAGGAGCCATCGAAGCCACAATGCTGCAAGGCGAGCAGTCACAGTGGGGTCATGTGGCACAATATGGCGGCGCTGTAAAGACTATGCAATGCTACCGTGGGAAAACGACGCATCTGACGCATTTCTTGGGCCACAGCTACGAGGGTAACCGCGTTTTCTAAGTTCTAAAATATTATATGGATATTTCTAAATTTTAACATTCTAAAAGCACTTTTCTAACTCAAAAAGCCTATTTAAAAAAAAATGTGGGAAATCTCAGGTGAAACACCCTGCATATTTTTCTATAATGGTTCAGGTACCTATATCGGAACAGAAGTATTGAAATTTAATGCTGGCAATTAGTTCCGTGTTACTGGCTTTTCCAGCCTTCAACAATTTTTATTTATTTATTTGTTCGTTTGTTTATTTATTTATTTATTTATTTATTTATTTATTTATTTATTTATTTATTTATTTATTTATTTAAGTACCTGCAGCACAACAGTTATTTCTAACCCAGTACCACTGACCGCAATACAATTCCTTCTGGAATGAAATTGCATTCGATATTGCTGCATGCCGAGACAATGAGATGGCGAATTCTGGTTCCTTCCCCCTTCCAAATTTTTATTCACAGTCTACATTAAACGTAGCACCCGAACAAACAGCAGAATGGATAGTCATGAGTAGCTTATGCAGAAACATTTGTTTTGTTTTGTTTCTTCTCTGCTTTAGGTTAATGCTCCTGTCACGCGTGAACTTTCGATGCTAGTCCTACCAACAAACAGTTATGGAGCTCGGTGATCCTCAAACGTGTCGCATGGCTTCGGCCGCGCCCACTTCTTATGTTTGTCAATTCAGCGAGGTTTTGTGTGCTGTGATTGCGGCATCGAAAGCTACCTTCGCCGATATCTGATTTAATCAGCAAATAAATGTCGAAGTGAAACGTGACGCAACACAAAAAGGGCTTTGAATGGTCCACAGGGCGAAGGGTAAAAGGCCGAAAAACTAATAATATCCCCGATCTAGCTAAAATTGATGTTCTTTTAACCGCCGTGCAGAAGCTGCCTTCCGTCGCCCTGCTGTTGGCGCTGCTGTGGTGCCTGGCGGTGCCCAGCCTCTCGGGCGTCATCCTGACGGGCGTGGCCCCCGGATACGAGCCCGAGCAGCCCACCTTCATGTACACAAACTTCGGCGTGGTGTTCGGCACTCGCGACCTGCAGAAGCAGTACATGTACAACCCGGCCACGGACGAGATCAACCACCGCCACACCGACATCATCGGCACGCGGGGACGCATCCGCGAGAACGTTACGCCTTACCAGGGAGACCCCAACCGCAGGCAGGGACACACCGTCGACCACGGCAAGAAGTGAGGAACGCCCGTGAGTAGCGGCGGACGCGGCGGCGAGCAAGGGTGCTCTGGCGCCAGCACCTCTCTGCTTCTAATGGCCGATGGTGCCTTGGCGTGCTGGTGCACTCAGAGCACTCGAGTTTGCTGCAGCACCGCGAGTGCGAACTAGCCCGTTGGTAAAATATGCAGAAAATTTCATCACTGAGCAAACACCACGGACCGCGTTGACCCATGAGGCTTTTTCGTAATACTAAGTTATCAATTGCCTAAAGAAACGTTATTTCTGGATGAAAACTCAGCACCTGCAGTTCAAAGGTCTCCAATTTGCAAATCAAATGCGCTCGGGGCCTGTGCCAGAGTGCCTTCAACTGTCTATAGATCTCTCGATAGTGGCCGCAGCGATGCTTTTCTTGTGGATGCGCTGATCAAATGGGCTAAATACGCTTTTGCTTCAGCATGTCTTGTGCACTGCGTCTCGCTCACCGATATGCTAGTGGGTTGCATGAACAACACCAATTCTTAGCTAGAGTAACGCTCAAAGTCGCTGCGCTCAACTTGCGTTCATTTCATAGTGAACGTATGATTGTCTACTTTACTTCTCTGGCCTCTCTTACCAAGAAGAAACGAACCTGCAGACATTGAAAATTGAGGGCAATAGTCCTGCAGCCGGATGCGTTCTCTAAACTAGTCTGTCTGGTTTAACTTTGTAAATGGCGGCGCATTCCTAGCTATGCACATTAGGCAGCGTAAGAGACTCAGAGGGAACGACAATCGACCGCCTTTCCGGAAGAAGAGATGCATTTTTATTTTTTTTAGATACTGCAAGAAATTTTCTTTGCCTGTTTTGTAAATGCTATGTGAGGAGGTGGCCGAGAATTTTGAGAGACAGTTAACTATTGTTGATCATCACTGACAATTTATGAGTGCCGGACGCACTCAGCGGCAATCATAATCAATTCAGCACGACAATGTCATTCAGACTGCTGATTAAGGACCCAACGATTCCAAGTTTCCGACTTCCTGCGCATGTGAGAAGGCATTTTCGATGCTGAGAATAATGAATACGAACCTTGTGAGCTTTCAAGTACTCAAAACTAAAACGACGCCTTCTATTAGGTGCAGTCGAGAAGAATTTTCATTGTGAAGAGTAAAAAAGAAATGTGTAGAAGGAATTCAGAAGTAGCTTAATGAGGACACGTCAGCCATTCCAAAACGTTTACAATGAAATTCGTACTCGGAGCTTTTGCGCTGTTTCTAGAAAATTCCCGGCCGCTCTGTTATACATTCATGTAAGCACAAGCGTACGAAAACGTTAAATTAGGCTTTGGATTTTCCGTCGGCACTGTCGTGCTGAACAATTTTTATTGCAAATAATAAAATTAACTTTATGGTGTTTTATATGAGAACTGTCGGTAAACATGAAGATAACCACTTTTATAATTTTACAACATTGTAGCTCGTAGTCGGGTGCGTTGTGGAAATTCTTTGGGTTGCCTCTGATGCAAATCATGGTCTAAAGCGCTGAGTCATAAAGCGAAAGAAATAAATAAGATGTTAACTGGTATATGCTTCATTTTCAGCGGCGGCGATCTGGAAGCATGGCCATCTCGAAGAAATATAGTGCAGTGAGTGTCAGTTCTCTGTATTTACTATATTTTAGATTTGATATTTGTTTTAGTTCACAACAGACTGCGAAATCCTTGCGGATTACGCAGTGGCTTCCCGAAACTTGAGCCTGTTGAACCACTTACATCTCTAAAAGCTGAAAAACAGGAGATCGACCCCATTTTTATGCACCCATCGCATCACAATTATGCAAGACACTGTGCTTAGTGCGATCACAAAGCAACAAAAATGAGAAGAATTATGGCACAATTTGTCATGAACTTAAGCCCTTTAGCAAAACAAGTTTTTCAATATGGCGCCCCATGACGTGACTTCCTTGTTGCCTTTATTGGAAAGGGTCGAATAAGGCCAGATATCAGTGAATCTATTCTTAAAGCACCGCTCGTAGTATTTGCATGGAGAGAAGTAAAAAAGAAAAAAAAAACAGTAAATCGCCCATACCACCCGCGGCGTGATATATTGGCGTCCAGGGTGAAACAACCACGTGCTCTTTTTCCTCTCCGCAGCCACCACATGATTCCGGCGGGCGTCGTGTGGATCATGTGAAGGCATCGAGCAGGCAGTGGTAGTCTGCGACAACAGCAACCGGCTCCTGTCAGAAGAGTGGGCCGTGACACTTAGGAAACGTCATTTGTTGCCAGCCATCGTCGGTTCTTCCAAGTCGCCTTAGTATACATACCGACCACAACTGTGATGGTGCCTTGTTTGACTCCCGTGAAGGTGCCTAGGCGAGTACAAATACGCGTTCGAAGGAATCGAATGCTAGAGTGAGGAGGGCGGCTTTTGACGTTTTGGTCAGATTAATGGTACTTGGACAATTTTGAAATGAATTTGAATTTGTGCTTCAGCCAGAGTATCTCTGTGAAATGTTGCCAGACTATGACCCCGGGCTCGAATAGATAATGGGTAGATATATTTGGTTGTCCACAAATTAGTCTAACAGTGCTTTTCAAAGCGATTTTTGAAATTCTGCCTACAGGACACTTCGTTGCGTTGGCGAGTACGACTAACATTTTAAAAGAGCACACAAGCTGGGAGAGGATAGGCGACATCTCGACTCACAGGATGCGCACGCGCTAGCATTTTCTTTGGCTTCGCCTGGGGTGGTTAGCATGCCACTTGAGTTTTTCTTCTTGAATGCCGGTTCTCAGCAGTATAAGCGGACACCCCCTCACATGATAAAAATTTCAGCTTCCAGCTTGCTAGATTGTAATGCATGCTTGTTATTTATGCGCGGGAAACTTGTGGTACTGTTTGCCCACTGATTCGTCAAAGCGAAAACCGTGGATTGCCCTGTGCTTTTTGTTTGGTGCCCTGGAGATGCGCCCTGCAGCCTTGCCCATCTATCGCACCGCGTTCTATTTCTTCTAATTTTGTGCAGTCTCTGGTTACTTGTTGATCATTGTTTTTGTTGTGAAAAAAATAAATACCAACAGGCACCAGCCAGTTAACTGCTTTTTTTTCTTTTCTTTAAATGCACACTAGTGTGCTAGCACAGCAAGTACACTAGCGCACATACCAATAAAATTTTTACCTTCACAGCCTGTATAGTAGACAAAACTTCTTTTGAATGCCGCAAAGATCTGGTGTGTGGATTTGTAGAAAGAATGGAATGGAAGACGGAGCATAGAGAGAAGCAAGAGAGGATGCCTGAAGGAGGAGATGGTTGGTTGCGACTGAGAGAAGGATGAAAAGGAAAGTGCACGGGCCTGCCAACTGGCTCAAGCCGAGCCACCACCGCTGCCACGTGCAGATAGAAGAGAGTTGAAAGGTAAGAGGACAGAGTAAAAGACAGAGTAAAGACGCGGGTCGCAACAACCGCGTCCGCCGGAACGGACGCTGGCTGAAAAATACAGATGCACGGCCGCAGCCCGAAGGCTGCAAACCGAATGCCACAGATATTCTCCTGAAGGCGGAGAAATAACCTCGGCCTATGTGGTGCATGTCCGCGCGTGTTTCGCGTGATAGCAAATATGCAGAATGTGCGCATCTATAGCGTAACCAATCAACACCCATTTTACGTCACTGTTGCGCGAAAGAACTGCGTGCTCTGCGCATTCGTGGAATACATTCTCACTGATTTTGTAGAGGTTGAAGGTAAGCACTGTGGACTAAGATACTGCTCCTGCTGCTGGGTACAAGAGCAGCTAGTGTCGCAAGTTTATTAGGACTAAATAATAGAGAGAAATAAGTTAATTTCATTACCATCCTTGCGAGTACTAGGGAATGGATGTATAAAACCCGATGCTCAGGGTGAAACCTAGCTTTAAATCTCGAGCAGTGCGTTTTGGGGGCATAATTGTGTTTCTTCTTAAAAATACGTATTCCATAACCTTATGGTGGCGGATGTAGTGCCTAAGAAAATTCTCTGCGCCAAAGAAGCCGCCGCTCTCGTCAACGGCAGTGTCATTTCGTCCGGTTTCCCAGATAGCCAAGGAGACTGCAGTTGCTGCTAGTGCAACTGATTAACACTTTGAAAAATAAAAATTATGCCCATGCTTGTGCTCAGTTTAGAGCAGCCTAAAGGAGTGGTACTGTGTAACGTTGTAACCAGTACCCCTCTAGTACTGATGTTTATCTCCAAGGGCAGTAGGAACAACAATAACATCTGTAAAAATTAGTGCCTCCGTACGTCGCGCGCATTATGTGAGGGGTGTGGGAGCGAGCTTGAGCACCCCGACACTACGTGCCGCCCGGCGTCAGAGGGACGACGGGAGCGTGGAAGCCAAAACCCTACACAACAACTATAGTCTGACAGCGAGAAATGGACAGGTCGGAAACATTTTATATGTTTTGGAAACTTTCCGCATTCTGCCTTTATCAGTCAAGTCGCTGTGTACGTTTTATCATTATCAGTACCGAAACATAAAAGTCATACGATATATGCCTGGGACCCATCGGCCTACCTGACACCCGTGGTAGAAGATGAAACGCAGATTATGTCGAAAGCATAGAGTTGTGTCTTCCCTGCGAAATGTTGAAGGCTACTCATTTGCAAGAAAGACATTCGGTTCTAAGAAGCTTTCAAGGTGGGAAAAGTCGGCTTTCAAGGTGGGAAAAGTCGACTTATGTTATGATAATGCATGGAATGCTCGCGAGCAACACAGGACGGAAATTAGTAAGTCAACGTCTATCACTATACCTGTGTGGTTATGCAACTGTCACAACTTGACCTTCCATTTAACGAGGATGTTGTGACGTGTGTAGCCTCGCGCGACCAGCGCTCCGAGCTGCGGACAAGAGCCTCGAGACAGACCCGGTTAAGAAATTAAATGGACCAGTGTTGGTTTCCCCATACATCTGTGTTCACGCATCTCCTGGTTTGTGGCACGGCTGGGTCTTAACCGGACGCCTGCATAAAGTTGTTTTTACTTGAAATTTCTCAAGAAACCTCTCAATCAGTTTAGTTAGCTTCATAGATCTGTATACCTTTGCACATATATAGGCGAGTCCACTTATAACGGATGCAGTTATAACGAACGCTCGTTAAATACGAACAAGGCCTGTGCCGCCGACAAAATATGTATTAAGGCAACGGCATTGCATCTAAAGTACAGCGAACACCTGTGTCCGTACAACTCGGTTACAGCGAACGAGTAGGCGGCTGCAAACTGGACCCCGCAGTCGATAACTACCGCTTCTTCCATGAGCGCTGAGCGACGACCTCCTCCCAGCCTCCGCGTCACCCCTCCTCTCTACCTATGGAAACAACGCGGCCACCCAAAAAAGCAGAAACAATAAAAACAAATAACGAATATATATACGGGACGTATGGAATGCCGAGGAAAATTTTTGACCAGATGCGGCAGTCAAAAACGAATGCCTTAAAACGCGACGCCTAGCGCTGATGGAAAGTGCAGTAAGCTTCACGGTAGCGGGTTTCTGTGCTCGAGCAGGTACGGCAGCGAATGCTGGTCACCGTTTGTCATCGGGAAGACTCGCAAAGTGCAGTGCTTCTAAAGCTATGCTGTCATTCCCTTCATGCCCGACACAAAGGCCTGAATGATGCGAGGCTTTTCTATTATTCGACGAGTGTGCCAGTAGGCATAAGTCTAGAGGGGGCATGGGGATGACAGATGACTTGTTTGGCAAGTGGCTTGTTGAGGGCGTCCATGACATTGCGGAAAAAAAATACCAAATTCCTTCTCGCACTACACAACCGTGCAGCGCACCACGTGTCGCCTTCCCTTACTGCTGCGACCACGCTCTTTGCCAGTGAACGGGACGAGCAAGACCAGCTCAGAGAAAGCACGTTCTTCGCATGTAATTGCCTTCTTTTCCACAATTTGCGTACATCGAGCATATCCACGATTCAATCTTTTCGTTTGGGTCCGTGTTGCTGTTTCCATTTGATGCTTCCCTGGACTTTCTTAGACCCACTGTTGCTGCCCAGTGTAGCTGCAAAAGATGGCTTTAGTGGATCATTTTTGCTCTTCAAGTTCGCAATCCCATGTGGCCTTTCGAGCGAAAGCAACGGGCGTAAGTCGAAGGCCACGCCACTATTAGCAAACTGAAGCGGGACTTGGCCGTTAAAGCCGCTACGTGCAGTCTTCAGGCCGGCCGCAGTTCACGCCTTGCTCCGCAAGGCGTATAAAAAAGAAACCCAAAACGCAAAAAAGAACAAAAAGTAAGCTAACGGTTCCCGCTTGGGACCGCCCCTGTGCGCTGGCGACCGTCTCGTAGCGGCCAGACAGCGCGCCGCTGAGCACTCGAAAGCCTGAAGCGGTGCCAGTTAGCGTCACGCTGCACCGCCAGCGGAAAGCCGGCCGCAGTTGGGAAACCGAAGGCGTAGCTCAGCGGGCGATCGGCCAATTTGTCTGCTCGATCACGCGGGCACCCCTGCCTCCACACCTTCGTCGATGAGGCCACACCCACGCGTGCGGCGGTCTCCTAGCTATTTTGTCGTTCTTTTTGTAGTCAGGCCTCGGGAGCGCACCCCGTCAGTTAATCTCTAAGTTTGTCCTTGGTTAGGACAAAACCATAGTGAGCGTGAAGACATTCAAAGGCGCGTTCCTTTCCATCTTACTTTTTTGCTTCCCTTGCAAGCCGTAGAGCAAAGCTGAACACTACTACCGGCATAATGTATGCTAGTTCCATTAGTCACAACAGACTGCAGAGTAGTCGAACTAAAGGGCAGTTTAATTGCTTCTTTGTAAATCGATTTAAGTTACAATCAAGTTCTTGAATGAAAACAGCGTACGTAAAATTTTTGGCGCAGGAGTGAAAACGACAGAGTGCGCTGAAGGACGTACAATATGCCACATTCATATCGGTGCTCACTGTGAAAGCATCACTGCTTTGAAGACGCCGAGAGTGAAGAAATTGAGAGAGATGGGTAGCACAATATTTGAGCCCTAAAGGCTCTCTCCAAGGCGCTGCATAGTTTATGTATTAGCGTAGTTCCCGCGAAAAGGAAAGCCTAAAGTTTCTTCTTTATTTTGCCTCACTGCTGAAATCGTCAAACGCATTGCAGAGGCAGTGTCTGTTACCCTCCTGGTTTAATTCGCTTTGTGGTTACTGACTGAATCCAGTTAGAAGGTGAACTCAGTAAGCCCTTAGATATTATAGATGAGGAAATGTGAAACCTCGATAACGTACTTCTATGAGAAAAGAAATGACGCAAAACTTTCGCTTAATACAAAAACTCAATCACGGTTCCATCTGTATCATCTCTTGAAAGGTTTCTAACATGACTCAGTAGAGAGAACTCACGATAGTGGCTGTTTTCTAGCAAAAGAATAAATAAAAATAAAAAATAAACTAGATGCTCTGGCTAGTGTTCGTCTCTGATGGATGTACAGCTAGAAACTACCATACTTAAGCCCGTTCCTTTTGTTATGCTTTTCCTTTTTCTTGGCTCCGCACAGCCATCACAATCTTCTAGCATCCGCTCTGAACCATGCCAGGATTTCAGAGTTCAATAGATTAACTTGAGATCTTGCTCGTCCGTTGTGATTTTCTCCTTTCGACAAGAAATAACCAATTTCATATCCTGCACAAGAGGCTTCAACGCTGCACAATCAAGCGGGCCGTTCCTGTTTCCTGTTCCACAGCTAGGGGTCGACATCTACAGGCTGGGATTCAGCGGTGCAAACTACACATTCAAGCCTGCGATAGTTGGTAGTCGCGAATCTGGCGAAACAGCACCAAAACAAATCCCCAGCATTCGTTCACTTAAGCAGCACTCTCACTTAAGCACTTAAGGCCTAGTTGGCTGCACATGATACTTACAGCGCGCTGTGCGCTTTAAGCCACAAACACAGAACCCGAGTTCCATGTTCGTGACGTAAAGTATATAGTGCGTTGTTAGCATTATGAAGAGCATTAAGAAAAAAAAAACAGTAATGAAGACAAGGGATGACAGAAAAAGGCGCTAAGAGGACGCGAATGCTGTAGCCGAATTACAATTAGGGCAATATGGGGTTGCGGAGAATGCTCGAAGCACGTCACAGTAAGAACAAGAAAAACAAATGGCGAAGCTAACAAAAGGTGAACTCGTCGAGGGAACAGCATTCTTTGTAACGAGACTCACTGAAGGCTGGCTAATGCAATCGGTCATCTTTTCACCCATGTGGTAGGAATCTAACATCGCACGTGTCTACATATCCGGTTGATTCTGCAACATCTTTGTGCGATCGAAGTGGGGGTGCAACCCTTGACTTTTACAATGACTTTTCATTCTTCTTGACATGACTTTCTTGACTTTGCCATTCTGAAAGAGCCCGCAATGCTCGCCAGCTCAAACTTTTGGGGCTGAGAGCTATTTACAGGTTGAGGCTAATGTCGCAGCAGGGAGAGGGACAATTATGCAGTTTGAGGGAAAGGAACTGACGGTAGATGGCACGAAAGAGCATTGGTTATAAGTGAAGACGAGGTAAAGGTCAAGCGAAAGACCCAAACACGAAACAATCTTGGAACCTCTATTTTTATGCCTGTGTATAGTAAAATGACAATAAATATTGCTTGCACAACTTTCTGGTCACTCTACGACATCGTTGATAGGTAATTTATTACGGACTCAGCACCGAGGTGGTCATTCCTTTATCGACTTAATAATTGCGACGAAAGAGTATTGCGTCATATTGACTACGAAAACTGTGTAGACCTTAAACTGCGACATCCCCGGTAACGCTTCCAAAGCTTTCCAAGCTACAGCCGCAATGCACAGCAATAATAACCGCGCTAGTAATGGTTTGGTTTATCGGGTTTAACGTCCCAAAGCTACTCAGGCTATGAGGGACGCCGTAGGGAAGGGCTCTGGAATTTTTTGTTTTTCCACGTGCACTTATACCGCACAGTAAACGGGCCTCTAGAATTTCGCCTCCATCGAAATTCGACCGCCGTGGCCGGGATCGAACCCGTGTCTTTCGGGTCAGCAGCCGCGGGCACCATTACCATAGAGCCACCGCGGCGGCGCGCTGGTAAATGAATGAGCGCGCTCCGTCAAGCAACCATGATATCGGAGTTCGGGAGTAAAAAGCGAGGACCGTGGCGTTCCTTTTGCACACGCTGTATAATAGAGCCGGCAGTCAAAGCAGCCTTGAGCAAATTCGCTGAACGAGGCAAAGAGCAGTCTGTTACGAAATTACATGCCCTCCTCACAGTTCATAACTTAACGTCGATAGCTGTTTCTGCCAGCCCCAAACGAACTTATGCTGGTATATTAGGCACAAGGTCACAGAAGCAAGATAGCAGCCACGCATTGCACCCCGTTTTGGTCGCTCGGAGAGGTTTTAGAGAAACGATGCCGTCGACCAGACAGCCACGGTGGCACGCCCATGAGACCGATGGGCAAAGCCTCTCGCGCCGCTCCTTTGTTCACCGACAAGACAAGGCCGCGCGTTGGCAGTCGCTCTCCGCAGTCACACTTGAGCCTGCAGCTGCCCGACCCTGGCAACAGCAGCAACAAAAGCGACAGCAAGGGGCACCGTGAATACAAAAGCCTGCCGGGAGTGTCCAGCTCAGGCACGGAGAGGCAGGAATAATGGCGAGCGTAGCGAGAAGGACGGGAGCGAAACGGTTTTTTGCCCGCCGATTCAGTGTGCGGGAGCGCAATGCGAGATGAAAAAGCAGCCCTCGCGAATAAATAAGTTTGCCGGGAAGAATACTCAGGAGCACTGGCAAACTGCCAGCTGCCCTCAGCTTGAACGTGCCGCATACTGTTCCGGCATTGTGTCAAAAACATGCAAAGAAAAGGAAGCATAAACTCATATGACTGACAACTTTAGGTATAAAAGCGGTCCACTCTCGCTCTTGCGATCCTCTACGCGTCGCTGTATTTCCTGCTGAGTCTTTCGGAGAACACATATACGTGCGCTTAGCGATGATCATCTCTCCGCTGTGGAGAATTGCGGTTTGGCCCCTTGCCAAGCCAGCCGCCAGGAAGGTCGCATCACAACATTTGGCAGACCAAGGAGCACCACTCGCACACGATAAGGCTAAAACAGCACACCTGCACAAGGACGAGGTACGATGAGACAAGACACAATGCTGATCCGTCCTCTTTGTGCTGGTGCCGTATATTAGCCTTATTATGTCATACACACTCTCCCATCAGTCTGCGCTGTTACCACTCTGACGTCACGCACACAGGAATGGCTGCCCCGTTTCCTGCACATGGCTCTCACTGGCTCGGTCGATGGCTGACCATTTGCGTTACCAACCAGAGCCTGTGCTATGACGCAGGGCAACCGCTCTGGCTAAACTGACATATTCCTTTACGTACGCGAGAATGGCCAAGCCGACTCCAAAAATGTAATTCAGCGTGAAAGCTGTCGGCCTCTTGGAGCGCGCGCCAGCAACGAGCTAGCGAACAAAACTCTAGAGGTGGCTGCAGAAGGTATAGGTATATCTACATGCTTACATCCTCTCCCAAAGTAAATGCAGAACTAAAAAAAGCTGTCTCAGTGTCACTATTCTCGATGATTTGTCCAAAAGTCACATCAAGACGTTGAGATGATGTCAAGTTTCTCGGCCAATCAGTGTCTCCTGGTACAAACGCCAAGTTTCTTGGGCTGTTGATGGGCTTTTGGGAAGCAAT
Source organism: Amblyomma mixtum (assembly GCF_055824585.1). NCBI lineage: Eukaryota > Metazoa > Arthropoda > Arachnida > Ixodida > Ixodidae > Amblyomma > Amblyomma mixtum. The sequence goes on along the minus strand of NC_143017.1, from coordinate 111,854,189 downwards.
AAGCGAACCGGCAAATAACTTTGTACCCGGCGCCTTGCAGCGTGTTGATGGCAGAATCCAATGAATCCTACCACCGGAGCTGTACATACATTGCACTTGCTGGAATTTGAGTCAGAGCTTTCTCCGTTTCCGCCGAGGCCGGCATATGCAGTGGGTTTCTCGTCATGGCACCCCTGCAGTCCGCTGCATAGAGCCAAGTCGTCCGTGAGGCTAAAGACGCTGGAGCGAGGAAGGCCCCGACAGAGTCGATTTATGAACCGTTTGTTCTCGCGAACCCAGCTGATCGCCTGCCCAGAAGGAGGGGGCTACAATGAATCGACGCCTTTTGTCTCAACATCGCGCTGGTTTGGTGGTCGGCCGGAAGCAGACCACCGTGCAGGAGGACTTACGAGTACCAGCGTGACTCTCTTCCACGCTAGGCGTCCTTGGGTCTCTACGGTCAGTAGTGGCTGTGCAAGTTGGTCGGCGGGACAACGCGCAGTCATCAGGCACAGCCTTTGTGTCAGAACTGCGATGTGAGCGATAAAGAGTGGCTGTATCAAGGAAGAAATGAGTTACCACATTGCACTACATTTATTCATTTATTATGCATACTCTCAGGGCCACAAGGCACTTCAGAAAGGAGTGGTGAAGTTATTACGTGATTTTAAAGTACGGAACGACCAATGAAACTATAAGGCGGTGAATCTTGAAACGCTGTCTGAGATGCTGCCTGTGGAGGCGGGAGGGCGGTTTCATTGTTTGGTGGTTCTGGGTATAAAGAAATAATTATACATATTACTGCGACAAGATGGCACATCAACTTCGTGTTTATAGTCAATGCGAAGCGAGGTGTAACTGGATGTGTTATAAAGATTTTCTATTACGAAAAGGTTAACTTAATATATTTTATCGAACAAAGGCGAGAGCACTTGCGGCGCAATGAAATATCAGGCAGATCGGCTGTTTTTTTTTATGGACGTGAAGCCTGAACGACGTGATTTATTGCAAAGAATAAGGCGTACTCCAATTTAGAACAAACGAATGTTTTGCATACAAGCGTATCCTAATTTGGAGCGAACGAGTGTTTTAGATAAAGTTTTAATCAGAGGGGTGCTGATGTAAAGTTGCACCTTAAACAGCTTAACACTCGGTTAGTATTGTTAGTGACATATTCACCATGCGTATACGAAGAAACATTATTATCGATATGCCGATCAAGATAGTTGTCTCAATTAACAGCCAACAAGAGAGTAACTACCAATAATAGAATGTATCTATGAGGTAGACCGACAAGAGATGCGCATAGTTTTTCATTTAGAACTGTTAAGCTGCATTATTCATTACTTCACCAGGGTGGAAATTTGGGCAAGTCGGTAATGATCCATAACATAAGGGTAGCGCAAAACCAGGACGACAGACAAAAAGGGAGAGAACACACACACACAACACAGGCGCTAACTTCCGACTGACGAAGAAAGCCAAAACTAACCAAGTGAACGGAACCTCAGCAAAAGTAGCGCATGCGCTGACCTAAGAGAAAAAAATAAATAAAAAAAAAGATGCGATAAAAAAATTGGAGATCACGGATGTTTTGAACCCAAGAAGGCCAGCTCTCGTTTAGACAAGGAAATGGACGGTGTACTAACACAGTTATCTTGTAAGGCAGCAATCTGTGCAGCTTCCACAATTTCGCGAGTTAGCTCTCTACTCTTGGCAACGACTGTGCATTTATCCAAAAAAGGCATGCACCTGCAATCTTCGCAATGCAAAGCTAGATTGCTGCCGGTATATGTCTTCATGTTGTTATTGTGCTCCGGAAACCTATCGTTCAGGCACCTACCAGATTGTCCAATATACTGCCTGCCACAAGAGAGCGGAATATTGTACACAATTCCCTCAGTACATTTAACAAATCTTTTCCTGTCGCGGATGGAACACTGCTGCTTTTGGGAGCCCTCCTGCTTTTGGGATCCCTGCCCTCCGCACATCGCTCCCAAAAGCAGCAGTGTTCCATCCGCGACAGGAAAAGATTTGTTAAATGTACTGAGGGAATTGTGTACAATATTCCGCTCTCTTGTGGCAGGCAGTATATTGGACAATCTGGTAGGACGCAAACTCTCACGTGACGCTCCTACAGCAGTTTTTCTTCCCCTGTTTTCTAAAAAAAGACGAGCACAGGGCTGCGTGGCTGCTGCCATCTTTCCCAAGAAGCGGAAGGCGCGAAGTCTTCGTTGACCGCGACTCAGATAGACGGCGCAAGTAGCGCTTTGAAGCCCATTTTTGAACGCATTCAGCTTGCGCCTACATGCAAGAACTGAGCAGTTAGAGGTTTAGAGATCTAGGGACTTCATATAATAGTACAAATCACTGCCTTATGGGGCGATGCCCGCATTAAGGAATTGTCGCCACTCTAGGAATGCAGCTAGTGAGACCTCCTGGATCGTTGCGGCTGGTCCAAACCGACATCTCCCCTCATTGTCTTTCACAAACCGCAACTTTGCCACAAGCAGACCTAAGAGAAAAAAATAAATAAAAAAAAAGATGCGATAAAAAATGGGAGATCACGGATGTTTTGAACCCAAGAAGGCCAGCTCTCGTTTAGACAAGGAAATGGACGGTGTACTAACACAGTTATCTTGTAAGGCAGCAATCTGTGCAGCTTCCACAATTTCGCGAGTTAGCTCTCTACTCTTGGCAACGACTGTGCATTTATCCAAAAAAGGCATGCACCTGCAATCTTCGCAATGCAAAGCTAGATTGCTGCCGGTATATGTCTTCATGTTGTTATTGTGCTCCGGAAACCTATCGTTCAGGCACCTACCAGATTGTCCAATATACTGCCTGCCACAAGAGAGCGGAATATTGTACACAATTCCCTCAGTACATTTAACAAATCTTTTCCTGTCGCGGATGGAACACTGCTGCTTTTGGGAGCCCTCCTGCTTTTGGGATCCCTGCCCTCCGCACATCGCTCCCAAAAGCAGCAGTGTTCCATCCGCGACAGGAAAAGATTTGTTAAATGTACTGAGGGAATTGTGTACAATATTCCGCTCTCTTGTGGCAGGCAGTATATTGGACAATCTGGTAGGACGCAAACTCTCACGTGACGCTCCTACAGCAGTTTTTCTTCCCCTGTTTTCTAAAAAAAGACGAGCACAGGGCTGCGTGGCTGCTGCCATCTTTCCCAAGAAGCGGAAGGCGCGAAGTCTTCGTTGACCGCGACTCAGATAGACGGCGCAAGTAGCGCTTTGAAGCCCATTTTTGAACGCATTCAGCTTGCGCCTACATGCAAGAACTGAGCAGTTAGAGGTTTAGAGATCTAGGGACTTCATATAATAGTACAAATCACTGCCTTATGGGGCGATGCCCGCATTAAAGAATTGTCGCCACTCTAGGAATGCAGCTAGTGAGACCTCCTGGATCGTTGCGGCTGGTCCAAACCGACATCTCCCCTCATTGTCTTTCACAAACCGCAACTTTGCCACAAGCAGACACGAAATGCAAGCGGCAAATAAATGTAAACTCCACGCTCACCTCTTTGATCTTAAATCGAACTTGTCATTACCCTAAACAAAAACGACACAAAGCCACAAAGAACGATCGGCCTAGTACCGCGCGAGACTTTTGGCGGCTAATCAGCAAGTAATCGGCGTTTTGTCTTTTTTTCTTTCTTTCTAACGTGTAAAATGAGCTTGGTTTCGTAGAACATGGCGGACAAAAAATAACGTGAAAGTCTTGAATTATAATGCAAAAATAAAAAAGGTGGTTAAGGACGGCAGTTTATTTGTGTGCTCGACCACAAACATAGTAGGTCGATCAGTTGGCACAAGAAAACCACCCAAAGTGAGCCTGAGGATCTCAACGGGCCGTTCAAAATTCTTGGCCTCAGAGAGATGGCACGGCAAAACTGCAAGAAATTATAACCATGGAGAACAGGCAACATTATTCAGCCGATACTGGTTCATGGAAAAATATTGGCTGATAAAAAAGCGCGAAACCAGGTCTGGCAACCCCCTGTCGTTTTCGACAAAATTTTGAGCTGAGGTTTTTGAACTAGTGATCCATCTGAAGTCATTTTATTTAATCCTTTGCGGATATCTTTTGAAATTAGTTATACCCCTTTGGGGGCATTAGCGAGCACTATAACCATGGGGTTGCTTTGAGATATCTTCGCCAGACTATGTGCCATCTCGTTTAAAACCGCAATTCTGTGGCTAGCTACCCTAACTAAAGAAAGAAGGTGCCCCAGCGGCGAGAAACAATAATTGAGCATGTTTTAGACAGGCGAGCAAACGGGGCGCACAAGACACGAGCGCAGCAATACGGATTTAAAGAACTGGCAGTAAGTTTTCGCAATCCCAGAGCAACGCATCACTGTCTTCCTCGCTTCCTCACCCCTCTCCGTGGCCGTTTACCAGAGAAGAACCGAGGGCTTTGATTTTACCTTTTTTTCTTGAACTCACTCTATTAATTGAAACGTCGGTCCGCGTCCTGTGCTCAAATTAGTCAGTTCAGTTTATATCACAAATTTCCGTTAGCGCATGCTTATCCGGATGAGGAGGAAGTAGAAGAAGTAGAATCGCAAGCAGGAATGGCTGCATTCAATGTTGGACGGTGGTTCAAGACGAGTTTGCTGAAAAGAGGCGATCCCGAAACACAAGGGTTTGGTGACCACGCTTCTGTGCAGGCTGGAGTGTGTCAATCTGCCGGCGAGCATCCTGCCATCTTCGCCAAGCTTTGCTATGGCCCCGGTGTAGAGCCTGATTTTTCGTCTCCATCACCTGTCACCTGCTATGCCCTATACCCGGCGCCTGCCTTCCACCCTGAGCTCCCCAACTACTCAGCGGTTGTTCCACGCGTGCAGACCGCGGCCAACCGTACCGAGGTCGCTGCTCCATCTGCGCCGGGTTCACGACCAGTCGCGATCCGAAGCCAAGATCCTATACAGGCGGCCATCTGTTCTCCTCCTGCAGCCGTACCCGGAGCTCGTGCACCGAGGCCTCACAACCAGAATCGCGTGACGTTTGACCCAGCTGCGCCGCCGCCACCTTTTGTATACACGGCCGTGGAAAACGTGCCAGAGAGGTCCGAACCACGTAAGAACTGAGAGTTCTTTACCGACGCTATATTGTCACAACTAATGTTTCGTCAGGTTCCAAAGCTTCACTTTTCCATGCACGTGTATGATTACTTTCATCTCGTACAATAAACGTTCTTGTATACTAAGATTCATAAGTCGCCGATATCGCCAGTAAACTGCTAAAAGCTTCGTGGTATTCCTGTGGCTGGCTCGGCTTTCTGTTGCTGAGAACGGTAAGGGGCTCCAGAAGGTTATTTTTCCCACCTCGAAAATCTCTTAGTGGTTCTGCTTATCGTAATAATTATAATATCATTATCTCTTTCGTGATCACTAACCTGTCACCCCATAATTTTCGTGTTCGTAAAGATGGCCGCTAGCGACAAAACTGTAGCCTTAAATTGAAAGTTAGATTCTATAGTTAATCAGTGGGGGCTCGTTTTAACGCAGTGAGGTTTATTTATTCTGCGTTTAAGCTCCCCTTTTTCGTCGACTTCAAGCAAACCGCTGTCTTGTTCTTTTTTTAGCAAGAGGCGAATTGATGAGTGGGATAGCTTATTAGACTGTTTAGAAGTTAATAAAAAACGTTCTATTCTTAACCTGAAATAGAATCGTCGCCACTGGCGCTTACAGCATATTGAAATATGGTTTAACATAGCGAATACCTTTATTAGAGCAAACAAAGTTTAAAGGTGCATATAGGTGATGCAACTAACTAAATGACACAGGTTGTTCAAAATTAGAGGCATATTCAATGATCACTGACACGCACACAAAGGCATAGGGACAGAGGTAAATAACAATGCACAAGATTTCAACACGCTGAGGGGGTCTCACTGCCGATTGAAGAATCATATTTAGGAAGGTATGGCTCATTTGATTTATTCGAAGTGTAAGTACTCCCCAGCTTGGCTGATTATTTTTAAATAAGAAAGGATATATTAAATAAGAAAGGATATATTTATTCTTAAAGCCAGGCTACACACACTGCTGCCTTATTTTCTAACATAAAATAAGTACTTACCAGAAATTTCAACGAATTGTACTCTATGATAGTTCCAACTTCATTTCACAGTTCTGGAGTTGTTGCCGGGTGGGATGTTTCGGACTATGCATCAGAACTAGTGATATCATTTTGGCGACTTTCTGCTTTCAGGTTCAGATTGGATTTCATTAATGTCCGGAAATGGTAAGTATTTCTTACAGCGGCATGATGTCAAAATGCCTCTCAGCTCTTTGTCCTGGTAATATGGGGGTCACCAAGTGTAATTCACTTCTGCAGAATATTTTTTCCTCATCTTGCCCGGTACTTTCCTGATCTCTTTTAGTCCTTTTGCGCATTTAAAACAGACAAAACGAATATATTTAGCCCCAAGATGGACGAGAGGGGAGTCAGAGCCGTGCACTGCAAAATTATCCATCGTAGTAATAATATTAGTAGGGGTTTAATGTAGTTAAACCAAGTAGACGGTCGGCAGCAGGTGTTCGTTCATCAAGTGGAGAGGACACTTAATCCTCGCCTTGAGGGCATGACGTGATATCTTTAGTGGGTAAATGCACATATATGCAGAATTGGTCATTCTCTACTTCCTCATACCACTACCTCGTACCACTACCAGCGCATTGGCACAGCGGTGAAGAGATACGCCACTGCGCTGGCAGGTGGCTGTTTATATCGCAGCCACCAGTAGGGACTGTGCGACCCATGCTGCTCTTCCCGAGCAACCTCTGGCGTAGCGGGGGCGACGTTCCTCCGAACTTACCCAGGCTTACCCGAGTTACTGCCCAGATTGAGTTGCTAGGCAACGGCACAAGATCGCACGTACGACCGTACGTACGGTGACAAGATCCTTGTTCGGTGTTGGTGAGCCTATGAGTGTTTCCGCACTAGCAGCACTGTCCACAAGCCTGAAGAGAGAGAGAGCGGATTACGCTAACGCATATCTGGTCACACAGAAGACACCTCGTCTGCTTGACAACGTTCGTCTTCTGAGCGTCCATAACACGGTCAGGCCGTGAGGCGTGCGGCGTGCTGTTAAACTATTTGAATTTATTTGCTCATGCTTCCTTTCTTGATCGGACGCAACAAGGGGATATGCGCAGTCTGCGTGCTGCAACGCCGTAGCTTAAGCGTAAATTAGCCTCTGCTTTACTTCTCGATGCTGCTTTATTTCTCGAGTGTCGTTATCTACTTAAACACTGTGCTAGGGCTAATAAGAACACAAGAAAATGTTCGTTATTCAACCGCTGTTTCCCAATATGCATAAAATAAACCTGGCTAGATTTACATACTGTATTTGCTTAATTCTTTATCACAAACGGCAAGTCAATATTTTTTTCCGGCAAAATGTTCTCGATTCGGGGTTAGGGGCAGGTTTCCTGCACCCATATATGTCCGTCCTTGCGACATTATACTGCACGCAGCGCAGTTTTATCGAAAAAACAATTCGCTTTATGTCATCGCTGTCTTTCCACAATGCCTGAAATAGCTCTAAGCAGCCCATTTTTCGGTGTGCGAATGGCACGAACACAAGGCAGTTAAATCCCACATCGATGCCTCCTGCGTGCAGATTTGCCTCCTGCGTGGAGATTAATTAAATTTTTGTTAGAAAGTCGCGTTCCGGAAACATATGCTCGCGTGTATGCGAATCTTGAAATAGCATCGGATTAGGCCACCTCAACCATGCAAGCAATAAAATGCGGTGATTTAACTTTTATTTTAGTCTTTTTTTTTCAGCTCTGAAATTATACTAAAACTTAATGTTAACGCCTACATCCATTTTCTTTTGAACCTTTATAGTCTGCTATGACAGTGTTTTTCAAGTAACAAATATGCTGGATGCACAAGGCATTCTGAGAAAGGGCCACTACATTTGCAATGTAGTACAGCCTTTTTTCAAAGAGCCCGTTATGAAAACCGGAAGCATACAACTCTGCTCGAAAAGAAAACCATAATGCTTGAAGTGCGATGAATAACTCGGAGTAGCGATAAACGCTGGTATAATGCTAACGTAAGTTTAGGCGGAAAAAAATGTGGGATTTTTCTTACGCGCGAGCAGTGACATGGCATTCGTTCATTGATAACTGTGGTATTTGTTTTCCTCTTGCAGACGCATTTTCAAGTCTAGCCCTATTTTCACAGGGTAAGCTGCGCCAAATATAAAACGGGCACAGGTGAACGGGTATTATGCGGTTGGATGCAGAAACTGCTTCAGTTTAGGGCTAAAACTAAATTCTTTTTTCTAAGTTGGGTCATGACAAGCTTTAGTATATTTCCACAAAGGCAAAAATCTACAGCACGAAACACACCTTTCTATCAACAAAAGTACTGAGGCTGATCGACTGCTGAGACCCTTCACCATCGGAATTTACGAATTAGACCTCGCTTCAGCTCAGTCGGAATCCCAGCATTTTACCTGCTGACGGACGCCTCACCTTTGCCCTCGGACGCCTCAAGACCTAGTCTGTCTCGTTGAATATCACCGCCATTTTGATGATTTCGGTGGGCATATTTTAGTGAAACAGACCTGTAGAGGTGGTCTTTGTGGGTATTCTAGTGAAATTTGAAAGCTCTGCGTGGACTGTATAACTTAGAAATAATTTTTAAAAATCGCCACTTGCAGTAGTTCACAACTGATAGGGGCGACACACCTCACTCATCAACACCATCATCATAATCAACCTGACTACGCCCACTGCAGGGCAAAGGCCTCTCCTATGTCTCTCCAATTAACCCTGTCCTTCGCCAGTTGCGGCCACCGTATTCCCGCAAATTTCTTAATCTCATCCGCCCACCTAACTTTCTGCCGCCCCCTGCTACGCTTGCCTTCTCTTGGTATCCACTCTGTTATCCTTAAGGACCAGCGGTTATCTTGCCTTCGCATTACATACCCTGCCCAAACCCACTGCTTCCTCTTGATTTCAACTAGGATGTCATTAACCCGCGTTTGTTCTCTTACCCACTCCGCCCGCTTCCGATCTCTTAACGTTACACCTATTATTTTTCTTTCCATAGCTCGCTGCGTTGTCCGTAACTTAAGCTGAACCCTCTTTGTTAGCCTCCACTTTTCGGCCCCTTAGGTGAGTACCGGCAAGATACAGCTGTTGTATACTTTTCTTTCGAGGGACATTGGTAAACTGCCATTCATGATCTGAGAGATCGTGCCATATGCGCTCCACCCAATTCTTATTCTTCTAGTTATTTCCCTCTCATGATCCGGATCAGCTGTCACTACCCGCCCAAAATAGACATATTCTCTTACTACTTCTAGCACCGTGCCATCAATTGTGAACTGCTGTTCTCTTGCTAGACTGTTGAATATTACTTTGGTTTTCTGCATGTTAATTTTTAGCCCCACCTTTCTGCTCTGCCTGTCTAATTCATAGATCATGTTTTGCAGTTCATGTCCTGAGTGACTTAGCAATGCAATGTCATCAGAAAATCGCAGATTACTTAGGTATTCTCCATTAACTCTTATCCCCAACTGTTACCGTTTCAGGCCCCGGAATACCTCCTGTAAACAGGCAGTGAATAGCATAGGCGAGATCGTGTCTCCCTGCCTGACACCTTTCCTTATTCGAATTTTATTGCTGGCACACATCACTGCGCGTCCCTTACACCGACAACGTCAGTAAACAGATAGGGCGAGCTTGAAGGCTGACCCTTCTGCCCACTGACGTGAAAGGGGTAGGGGGCGCTCGGTGCGATGTGTCGCCCTAGTTGGTTGCGAGCTACTGCGAGCAGCGATTTTTTAAAATTATTTTTAAGTTATAGAGTCCACGCAGAGCTTTGAAATTTCACTAGAATACCCAAAATGACCACCTCTACAGATCTTTTGCACTGGAATGTGGCCGTCGTAATCACTTAAGGGCCCCTTTCAGTACGTCAAGAATTTTCCAAGCGTGTCAAGTTCCTTTCTAGAAATGGTTCCGGTGAATGGCGGTCTTCACTAAACCGGCAGGCTTGTGCACTTCATCAAATCTGACAGCAGCTATTAGAAACATATACTTAAGCCTTCGCATCCACGAATTAGTAGAATAATGTTGAGTCCGGAACTTGTGGAACATGTAATTCACCTTTAACGCCTTCTCAGATATGTTCTCCCAACAAAAAGGAAAACCTCACAGAGGTTGTCATGTTTCAAAAGTTCACAAAAGCTTCAACTACTAAAACGTCAGCATGAGATCGACCTTCCACACTCCTGCGGGGCGGATAAATGACAAACTCCACGCGAGCGGCCACTGCAAACCCATTACGGTCGCACGACAGAGCAGTTTTTGAGAGTCCCCACTCCTCAGTTGCATCTGGTTGTCACTGGTCAACAAGTGAGACGGCTGTCCTCGGTTAGAACACACGGCGCTGATTTTGGTGCTTTTACTTCCAAGAATGTTTGCGTTACAAATATCGCCTTGAAACGAAAGCCATGGTGCAGGTAGTTTCCATGTGTTGACGAGAAAATCTAAAGACAACGAGTTTTGTGTACCGACAACAAAGGGCCCCCAGCCACTGCTTAGGCTGCACGTATACCCTTTGTCAAAAGTTTAGAGGCCAGGGGGACTGGTATCTGAGCCACGTCGTGTGGCTCGTTATGCATCTCCAGCATTCCAGATCTCCTGAAGGTAAAAGGAAACTTTGGCCCTTCCACCTGTGGAGGCTAGAACTTCCATGGATGCTGCAGAAGCTCCCCTACACGGCTTTGAAGCGAGCATCTCTGCGGCCTAAGCTTAAAAAAATGAACGGCTGTACTCCTGTCTACATGATGTACCACGTTTACAACATGGCGTTCTCGGGGTATCCTTCGACAGCGATGGCCTAGAGTCACATAACTCAAAAGTCTTACATCACCTGCTTGCCCTTGAGAATACAACCCTGTTGCCAAGCGGACCGCTCATCGACTACAAAGCGCCGTTGGTCATTATGGCATGGCTGCGATCACGCTTGACTCATTTGTTCCGTAAGAGTACGAAAAATCTATGTTTCGCCTCTCATTGGACGTTTGTTTTCTTCCAGGTGAAAGAAAGGAGAGGTGAGTCGGTCGATGGCAGAGTACGTAAGATAATGCCTCGTTAGTCGACGATTAGTAGTGTACGCTGGTTCTCCTTAGGGCACAGTCTAATCTCATCTCGTACTTCTAGCTGATATAGCAGATATTGACTTCAGTGACTGCGCTTCCATTGCCACTGGCGTTGTAGGTGCACTTATAGTGTTCTTTCTAATTTCATGGGCACGCCAGCAAGCGTCCTTCCAAATTGACTAGGGTTGGCCAGTAATTTCATCTTGCCAGCGAAAACTCATGTGATGACGCGCCGACTTGTGAGACACGCTTCAGGCAAGAAATTGAGCAGAGTCGTGCCCAAAATAAGACAAGACGTCTCGTCGTTCTGTCATAATTTTTGCAGTACTTTTCTATAGTTCTGTCTCTACAACTACGAACACTGTCAGGGAAGGCGCATAGCTCGCTTTCTTATTAAACCCCAACTGGAAGGCGTATTCACTACGACATTTGTTGCCAACTGGTTCCACAGGTCGGTCATGAACGAGATCTTGATGGCCCTCTTGGTGGTTCTCAGCCTGATCCTTATGGTCGTCGCTGCGTTCATCCTCGTTATACGTAAGTGTCGCTATCGCTAGCTTTTAGTGGTCTCATGCTGTGTTACCGTCTTGGTAAAAATTGTAAGCTATCAAACTAATAATGCTGCCTTCTAATTCTATTTTTTTTTTCGTTGCAATACATACGCCATTGTGCTGTCTCCGCGTTCTTTGAGTTCCACCTGTATCACGAAGAGCTGTTTATGTGCGATGGCGTAGGTGGCACTGTACTCAACGACAGTCCAGAACGTGTTCCTTCTGGCCACGACACCTACACACACAGACGCAAATTTCTTCGTTTTGTTTCTTCAAATGTCAACACGAAACCAAGTTGCAAAAAGAGTGTGGCTGATAGTTCAAGATTCCAAACAAATGTCCAGCACTGGTATATGCAGCGAAAGGAAGTACAAACATGTACCATTTTGGAAAACATGCCCAGTCTGATTTCTAATTTGCTTATTCTAATAGTGTAGTGCTCATCCGAAAAGGTAGGCGTATCATTCACCATCATAAACATTTTTTTTTTGTTTACTGAGAATATAAGATTGGAACAGCATTTATTAAAAATTGAGGAGCAACTTTTGCCTGTGCGTGCGGTTACAAACAATGTGACCCGATTAGCACTTTTTATGTAATTTTGTCATTGAGTGGAGATTCTTGCTCGCAGCCAGTGGATGGCTCATACTTCTTGGAGCAATTAGTTACTGAAGCCTTTATCAAAACAAGAAAATTAGCGAGGCAAAAAACCAAAGCGAAGGAAAAATCAAAGTGTGCAACGCAGGGGTCGCTAACGCATTCCTGTACATTAACGAATGCTCGCTTAAGATGCATTGTAGCAACAAAACCAAGAATCGCATCACCACGTGTCGTAGTCATAACGAGTTCCGGGAGTTGCAAAAATTAATAACTGCAGAAAATCCGTTCCTTTGTGCGCGTGGCCGTCTTAGTTGGAGGCGTACTAGACCATTCCGTGATAAGGAATTGAAAGTCGCCATCTAATATCATAGGACAGTTATAAAAATTGCCTTGAACTGCTGCTAAGACGTTGTATAGCTCATCGAGAAACCTTTATGCGCAATTTGGGGGCCTGCAGCAAGCCCCGGGAATCAGCGTACCAAGCCGCAGATAACAAGTCACTCACATTTTCGAAACAATGAATGAGTAAATGTTCGACGCGGATCTGTTTTCCGAGGGCTATAATAACTACGCCGGCTTTTCATTCCGTTTTATCTTTACGCTAAATGGAAAGATAGTTAAAATATGCAGATCATTATTGTCAATGCCAGGACTGAGGCAGTGTTCGAAAGATTACATCAGCAGAGCCCGTGTGGACGGTACACGTACTTGTACAACTGCTGCCCAATGAAGGAGACCACTTTGCATGTGCGGTTGCAGGCGCCGCACGTAAATATGACTCACAGTTGTAGATGTAACCAGGAGGAGGCAAAAACACGCTTAGAAGGCCGCGTTTATCACTGTTCTGCTACTCTCAGCCCCAAAGCCTGCTTTTGTTTCCAGTGACTAGCGTACCCCATTGCAATTCTCACTGCGACTCGGAAACGTTTCCACGCTGTTCTTACATGCGAGCACACGTTGGTGATTGTTCTGTAATCATTTACAGGAGTCGAAGAAGGCGGCCCTGATGGTGAGTGTGAGCCGAACATGGCGGAACTTGTGCCAAAACAGGTTCATTTACGTGTGCAACGTCATTCCTACTCGATGACTGTGCATGTACATGCAGTGGATTCTAGCAGATCAAGCGAGTGGAAGCTGCTGCCGCTCCCAGCAGCGAAGTGGTGGGCCCTCCAAAAATGAAAGCAGGCTTTCTCAGATCGCTGCCTACTGTCTAGCTTTCTAAGTCGATTTCTAAGTTTCTAAATCCGTTTCTAAGTCGGCTCCGGTTGTCACTGCCCGGTAACCCGAATACAAAACTCCACGGCGTTTACAGGCAGTTTTCCAAGCAGTTTAGGCTGAGCCAACCATTCTGACTCGACCGCCGATATTTTTGTACTAAAGCTCGCTCTGACCACTCGTAAGCCATTTGCATGTATCAGAGAAGCAGATTTGATCCTAGCAAGCCCGGACTTAAATGGCGGACCGGCTTTTAAAGGCGCGCCCGCTGGAATTTCCGCCGCCGTCGCGTCATAACTGCCGAGGTCACGAGACCATCGCCAGCCTCGCTCCAGAACGCCGTCGCGTGGCATAACTAAACTACAATACCGTAGCTACATCGCCATCATCCCTGGCGGCGCGCGGCTTGGATCGCACTGCAGCGCTCGTCTCAAAAATGCTCAAAATATGGCTGCCGCCCACGAAGCAGCGCAAGTCAGCAACGAGAACTTATCTCGAAGGAATGGTGACGGTAACAAGCTGGAAATATGGTTTTTGGTTTATGGGGGTTTAACGTTCCAAAGCGACTCAGGCTATGAGAGGCGCCGTAGTGAAGGGCTCCGGAAATTTCGACCACCTGGGGTTCTTTAACATGTAAGACATCGCACAGCACACGGGCCTCTAAAATTTCGCCTCCATCGAAATTCAGCCGCCGCGGCCGGGGTCGAACCCTCGTTTCTCGGGTGCGCAGCCAAGCGCCGTAACCACTGAGCCACCGCGGCGGTGTAACAACAGCAGTGATAATTGCTTAGGAAGACACTTTAACACCGCACAGTTGCTTACTTTCCGCCGATGTCAGGTGGGCTTACATAGCTTCATAAACAGCCGACAGCATTATCTAAACAGAATTTATAATATAATTTTTATGCCTCACTGTGCAGTCAGGAATTTTAAACCCACGCTCCGCGAACAGCTCACATGTTTTTCTTGTTGTGGAGCTTTGAAGCGTCAAACACACAATATCCGATTGCTGTTCTTTATATCAATCTTATAACCCCTTTATAACTACATCTGTAAAACAGCGGTGATATCACGAGTGACCATATATTTGTCTTCACAAAATGTTTTGAAAGGCAGATACGAGCGCTTACACCTGAAAGCTTCTTGTTTTGTATGCGCGTTTTTTTTGCTGGGAGAAATTCTTGATTATTAAGAAAGCGTTTTGGGACATCACCGTAATGTCTGTTGAAAATCGGCCGACCCACCACTGCGCTCATCTACTGTAACTGAGTGCAGCCTTCCCAGTGATCATCAACATCGTTTTTACCTGCACCACCACCTTCATCAGCAGTCGAGTAACTTAGTGGTAATGAAATTTCTCTACGGCCTGTGAACAAAATACTTGCGCGGGCATCTTAGGATACCGAGCTGACGAGTGCTTGGACCGTCCGTTAGAGACGCATTGCTTGGCACAATCTATCAGAAAAGTAGAGCATAAATATGCAAACAAATCAAGCTAATCAGAAGTGCTACAGAGTACAGAACAGTGAAACAAAAGAGAAAAGCAAAATTTTAAAATATAAGAATTATTTTACATCCGCAGTCGAAGAGTCATTGTTCACAATGTAACGGCTATGGGTCTTGGTACATGCAATAAGGCCTACTACTCCCAGTGTGTACACTTGGCAGTGGATGAGCAGAGCCCGAACAGAAATTTATGGTGTCCAAAAAGCCTCCTTACAAGCAGAGCTAGCCTTTTTAGTGAACTAGGGGGTAAATTTAGGCTATTGGGAAAAAAAACAAGCTGAAAAAACACGAAAGATTTCTTGCTTTCCACTCCGGATTGTGTTGTTAGTTTTGAGAATGGCTGGCTCTAGAAGCACGAATGATTTATGCTGTCTGCTATGTGTTTATCTGTTTTGATCCAGAGGATACTACTAGCGACACTGAAGACGCCACCATCCCAACGCTACTGTCGGTATCGGCTCCGGATGGCACTGCTCATGTGGTTTCGACTTCCGTCTCCGTTGACCGCGCATCATCGGGAACCGTTCACGCCGAAGCTGGATTGAACGGCTGGACGATCGCAAAGTGGCAGCCCTCCGTCGACCCAACCCATTAGGGACAAACGCTTTAGCTCTGCTCGAAACGAAGCTTTGGGTGCATAAGTATGCGAAAACGTTGCCAATAAATGCGAACATTTGATTCAGAGCCTGGCTCAAGGGCAAAGGATGACTATGGAATCTGCGGCACAGTGCAGATAAACTGAAGAGAATAAAATAGAATTAAATAGTTGAACAGTGAAATAAGGCTGAAGGATGTAAGTCAATGAAGGGGCAGAAAGTCGCATTGGCCGTAACCTTACCGCTGTATTTCACACAGATTAATCTTCGATAATTACCTTCAGCATGCATGCTATCACAGTTTAGATCGGAGTACTATTGCGTTGCTGCATCCCAAGGACTTGCTGTGTGTCATTATTAGGTGTGCATTCACATTAAATATGGTCGAGGTTGGTTATATCAACTTTTACAGTTTTTATGTGGGGATACATTGAAAAATCCTGGTCCTAATACTCCAAAGATGAATACCGATCGCGAGGCTACTGCTAAAATGAGTGCAGTAAAACGGATAGAACTTGGTCAGGCATAATTTTTTCAGAAATTAGACACTACACATTTCTGCATACAAAGAACATCGCCTGCTGAAATTGCACAAAAAATAAATTTCCAGCTGTGTTGCAGTCAGTGGGTGCTAACGGCAGTACGTTAAAAGTTGTAATTATTTAAAGGTAGTAACGATAGCTTCTTTAATGGATTAAGTTCAAAAGTGCGCAGCAATCGTAAGGAATTGTTGCAGGTTTTCAAACTTAATCGCCATGAATCGGTCGAAATAATGAATTTAGATTTCGACGGTGGATTCAATACTAACGATGCTGATAATTCATGCTGCTTTAATCAATTGTTTTCAATTTGCTTTTGCGTCAGCGTACGTCAGCAAACTTAAGCAAACGCGGGGATCTGTAATTGCAACTATGAATTAATTGCTTTTACCAAACGTAGCGTGCAAAAGCGGCTTAGTGACATCAACACTACTACTGCCAGTGGTCCTAACGGCCTAACTCCTTTTACCTAAAATCCTCTGTGAACGTCATTGCTCCTTACCTAGTCACCTTGTTCAAACGATAATGCAGTACCAGTGCATAACAGTGGTTAAAAACTTGTCTCAATTACCGGGCAATTTCTCCAACAAATGAGTTATTAAACGCTTCATTATATGATTTACAGTACACAAAAGAACGTGCAATTGTTCGTTCTTTCGGCCTCTTACACTGCTTGCTACAGGTGGCTTCCTCCGGGTGCGCTGTGCTTTTATTTTCTGTTCCAATTTTTATTTTTATTCCTAGGTACGATCTATAGGTATATGCATTTCTATGCAACTAAGCATAATCATGCTGAGCTTTCTTTGTCATAACAGCAGCATAATACATGATGAGTTGAATGAATATGTTAAATGCAAAGCACATTATACCAGATGCCGGTCATTGTTTAGTAATATATTTTTCTTTTATTTAATTGCTGGCCCTAGTCGTTTTGACAAACTACAATTCGGCCTTCTGGACGAAAAATTTGGAGACTGGTTTAAGCCACGAAGCATTACTTAACAAGCAGTTTACTTATGGGGCTCACGGACTTCGGCTCTCTTTGTCTTTCTCTTTGATCGCCAGCAGTGTGATTCCATCACTCACAAGAACTCATTGAACAGGTTACTGACTTCACGTTTGCCCCAGGGAAGTACTCTGTGGCAGCTTAAGCATGAGGAAAAACCAAGAAAGAAGTTTAAACGATTTGGAATTGGTCTAACAGCCATGGTTTAAAATTAAAAGCAGCAATGAATAGAGGCAAGCAGGCGCACATAAAAGAACGGTCGTTATTCGGAAATGCACCTTAGAATAGTTAAGAAGTATGAAATTCTTGGTGTGATTTTCGCTGCTGACATGCTATGGACATATAATAACATTGAAAAAATTATCGTGGGCACTCTCTCCCGGGGTTGGCGCACTATCAAGGTGGGGTCATTTCCTTCCAGTAGCGCAATATTCTATTATACCAAGCAATTTAATCCACTGACATAAATTACTCTTCACTGATGTGGGCCACGACCACACAAGAAAATATTGACACCCATCTGTATTGAAAAGAAATCACTTACTGTATTCCAGATGTGTCGTACTTACATTCATTGCACCACTGTTTACTCATCATAACATAAGAGTTGCAAAATTTTGAGTTCCGTCTACTGAACTCTACCATAGTTTGGGATGAAACGTTGAGTCTCTTAAAAATTATAAAGCAACTAAAAAGACGGGAAAGTTACACTGGCACCCATAAATCTGACTGATGGCTAACAACCCGCGCATGCACAAAGTTTAGTTGTGCAGCCACTCGCGTTCACTATTTTGCCATTTTATGTATCCCTGCTTGAAAATCTGGAATGAAGCAAGTTGAAAAGAAAGAACGTCTTTGGCAAGTTATACAAATTTCCTTTCAGTTAATGCTAATAAATGTGTTTTCGTTGCTCTTCAATACTTGTAGCATTTTTTTCTTTCTAAGGTGTGTTCACGATGCTTTTCTTAATACAAGTAAGCATCATGTCCGCATTCACTGCTACTCCTATACGTATAAGCGTTCATTAAACCATACAAGATCTGCACTATCAAATTTTCTCACCTAAATAGCGCTTTAAAGACATGGCAGTATAAAACCGCAATTACAGCATATAAATTTTCGCTGCAGAGGGCGATTTGGGAGGGAGGGGGGGGGGGGGGGGCATTCTTTTACGAGGTGAGTGAGAGCCACCACTTACCTTCCGTGAGGAATAAACAATGTTACAAAGCTGATTATGAGGGCAGAAAACAGAAATGAAGGCGAAAACTTATGAACTGGTCAGCTATAGCACGATGCGTGGCGCCATCCGGTAACAACAAGAGCAACGATCTAACTTTGAATGTGCACCAATCCTTCCTAGGGGGCGGGCGCCTCTTTTAGACTCCACAATAGACGATATGCGTAAAGTCACTGGAACTCTGAAAGTACCGCAGCTGTTTTCTCTTCGCCGCCGCGCCGCCTATTGGCCAGTTGCGATCACGTGATTAGGCGCCTCCATAGATGGTCCACTCGCTCTAGGAGCCGACGGGGCGCAGTGCTTCCGATGGGGTTGGACTGCGTGTTTTACGAAGTAGCACGTTCAGTATCGCATCTGTGTGCGTGTGTGTCTGTGTGCGCGTGCGTGTCTGTGCCTCTATCTGAGCGTATGTCTCTGTGCGCGCGCCTGTATCTGTGTGCGCGCAGTGTGCTGCGCGCGCGTTTGTCTGTGTGCGTGCGTGTGTCTGTGTATGCGTGTCTCTGTCAGTGCGTGTGTCTGCATGCGCATCTGTGCACCGCGTGTGTCTGTGTATGCGTATCTCTGTCAGTGCGTGTGTCTGCGTGCGTATCTGTGCACCGCGTGTGTCTGTGTGCGTGCGTGTGTCTGCGTGCGTATGTGTGCGCGCGTGTCTTTGTGCACCGCGTGTGTCTGTGTGCGTGCGTGTATCTGTGCATGCGTGTCTCTGTCAGTGCGTGTGTCTGCGTGCGTATCTGTGTGCGCGCGTGTCTTCGTGCACCGCGTGTGTCTGTGTGCGTGCGTGTGCGTGTCTCTGTGCGTCGTGTGTCTGTGTGAGCGTGACAGCTATAAATGTCTTCGGAGACGTTGCTTTACGAGATTTCGGAGAGCTCGTCGACTTTAGGGTCGCCCAACTGCCTCCCACAAGCCTCCGACCGGCTACTGACCACACGGAGGGAAGAACAGGCGGCAGGAAACAGTAAGCGTAAAGGGAACGTTTTATACGCAGCAGACTTCCAAGTGAAGCGATTTACTAAACGTTTTGTTATATAGCGCTGGTAAGTACGCAGCCTGCCGGCTTTGAAGTTTTCCGGGTCCCGAAAACATACATTTGCGAGCCTCTCGCGGAAGCGATAGGACAAGCCTGCTTCTTGCGTTGTTAGCTCACACCCATGGGCTCAAGAATACGAGAGGCTGCGCAGCTGTCGTGCAACGCTTTCAAGGTTTTCGAAACCCTCACCTCATCTAAGCTCTCAATCATGAATACTTTCATTAATTTTTGCGCAAAACCGATGAACAAGGCCGCCGCAAGGGAGACTTTCTTCGCCTAGCAGACGACGCGCTCGCCGCGCTGGACCACCTCTGGCAACAACACCCCAATGTTGCCTGCGCGCCGCCCGCTGGTTGCGGTACTTTCAGAGTTCCAGTGACTTTAGATATGCGAAATGCGCAGCGCCATCTCTCGGCGCTCCGAGAACTAAGTCCTCCATGTTGGTACGGTACAGAAAACGAAACCGCTGCCCAGCGTTGGGTTAAAACGGCTGCGCTTCGTTTGAAAAGTAAAATGCCGATGCAGTGTTGCGCTACCCTCTCCACTGTGAAAAGACACTGCGATGCGTGCCACAACTAGGTGCGCTCCAGCTTTTCGCTTTTCTATTTTTTTTTACTCCGTCCCAACGTTTTAGTAACACAAAACGCCATGCGAGGTATCATGTGTCAGCACGCGGATCTGTGCGCAGCTTTCGCTTTCTGCGCTGATTTTCGACAAATCTCTCGAGGTGATTTGCGTTTAAATTGAGATAAGGGCCACAGCCTTTGTTGTCTCTGATCAAAATTAGAAGCCGATTTCGTGCATTTATCAACTCTCCGGTCGGGCGTGAATATATATAGACGCATACTTGAACAACGTAATAGAGAAGGTAATTTTTTTGAGCGGGCCAGTCGCTCGTGCCGTGGCGAAATAAGTTCACTCGAAGAACCATATGCCGATTACTGCTTAGTTTGCTACGTGTTCAGTTAAGTTTTTCCCGTGTTCAATTAGTTTTAGAAGGGCGAACAAACTCTCTGGACCATATACGCATATGTTATGCGCGTTAAGGAGTCTGTGAAGCAATACAACCTACGCATAAAAACTGAGGTGCGAATGCTTTATTTCTTGAGGATTCCTATACCTTCGATATCTGCGGCGACGAAAATCTAAAAAAAAAAAAGAAGCGAATAATATAGCTACTTTATTATATGAAGGATGGACGCATTTCTAAGCTAGAAAGTACGTGCAACAGTGTTCTGAAAACGCTTCAGGCCATCAGATTTTATTATCGTTGTGGCAAGCTCCAACAGCTTGCTTCGCAACAAAGCCATTTGTCCAAGTTTGGGAGTAAGCTAATTAAGTTTCGGAAGCAACCGAACATGCTAATTTCGCCCCTGCACACACAGATTGACCAGCGTATCGAGTCCGTGCATGCACCTACAGCTGCAGCATCTTTCTCTAATCAAGCCGCCGCGGTGGCTCAGTGCTTATCTGAAAAAAAAAAAAAAAAAAGCTGCGTCTTTGCTTACAATATTTTGAATTATATGTGCATGCCTACTTTCCTCTTGTTAATGTCGACTGACTGACTGCGTCTTAAGCAGGACGCGGTTTCAACGAATTGTGGCGAAAATCAACCGACGCCGGGCTCTGAAACGGTGACGTTGAAAACCGCGGATGCGCATTGCACATTACAGTAAAGGAATCGAATTACGTAGCTGGTCGAGGGTCTTGTGTGATTATACTGCAATGCACGAAGCTCCTGGCGTCGGCGCTAACGAAAGTTCGCACTGTCACAGAAGTTTGTCAACACATGTGCGCACTCACCGCAAAATAACCGCTCGCTACCCTACCAGACGAATTCGCGTCCACCTGGGAATAAAATAGCCATGATAATGCGTGATGCTTGAACTGGCGCTTTAATGCGAGCATTAAAACGACAACAGCACACGGTCACGGTTCGACTTTCCAACCCACTTTCGAGTGCCGATTATTGCGATCATCAGCGCCAGACTGCAAGCGAAGCTGAGGACGCGGTAGGAGTAAGCTGGCTCTTTGAAAGCACCTACATTTGGTCAAAGATCAGCTGTGAAAACAACGCAGCAGCTGAAGCTTGCCTGTTGAAATTCCACTCACAAGAAGAAAGTACGCATAGCAAACGATGCACCACATGGTGCACCAGCTCGACGAGCTCGACCGCGCCAAGATGGAAACCGGAAGTTGTGGACGCGGTGTTGCCAGATCACCAAGCAATTTCGCATATCGTCTATTGAGCAACGGTTTCATTTGACTTATGTGTTGACAAGTGACTACAGTTCCTCTGCACCATTGGGGCCAAGGGATACGTTTGTGCAGTCTCTGTGCGGAACAATCAAATTAACAAGTATTAGATTAATTGTGAACAGCTCCCAACCGTATTGCTCGGCAGAATTTCTCCTACGTCGCACTTGCTACAGGTTGAAGAAAGTATACGGGTCGCAGAGCAAAATCGAATACTGGGGTTGAGCCTGTAGTTTGGAAATGGGATGACCTGGACAGATAATTGAGATGTTTGTATTGCATCGGCAGTTTCCAGCAAGGAAACGGAAGAGGTGCGCTAACATATCGCGTGTTCCGTATTTATCTGTCCGAGTTGTGAAAAATTCTCCTGCAAGCTACCGGTATAGTTAGGTTCGACCACCGATCACAAGGTAGCTTATGATAGTCTGTGTTTTTCGATAAGTAATTTAACACCGACACTTGCCTGGGTTGTCTGGAATCGATGAAAAACTGCAGTCGGTTGCGGTATAATGTTCGTTGAAGCGAGCAGAGCAGCTGAGTCCAGAGGCTGTGCTATCTAGCAAACTGCGAGGCAACCAATGTCCCTAATCGGAGCTGGGATGGCACACGCAGTTCCACAGATGGTGCAGCCTCTCAAATCTGCTGCTCCGTTCGGTTACACGAAAATTCGGCCACAACGACTGCAGTTATTCATCGATTCCGGACAACCCAGGCAAATGTCGATGTTAAATCGAAAAACGATCGGTGGTTGAGGCAAAACAGACACGTTGTTTGCGCAGGGTAATTTTGTAGAACCGTGACAGAAAAATATTGGGCGAGCCATATATTGAGTTGCCGTCTATCTCCGCGGGGAGTCCGTATATCTGTTGGTTTAAATTCAATCTTTACGCAATGTTGCCACTTGAGAACCTAGTCAGCCTTTCACATTAAGCAATAGCAAAAAAAAAAGATTGTTTGACGCGCAATCTACTACTGATACGCACCCACAGGCTGCCGGTAATTAGTTGCCTGTGTTCTGCTTTGCCTTTTTGCGTCATGTCCGTTTCTTGATGCAAAGACTGACCCACACGTACGCTCGTTCACAGGGCTGTCTGTCAGCGGGATCTGCTCTGTGGTGCGCACGGTATCTGTGCAAAAACACGACTTGGTGGACGGGTTGGTGGATTACATGTGACGGGCGAAACCAGCCCAAAAGGACAGAAATGGAGAAATAGAGCGGAGGGCACCGCCCCATCTGCTTCTTTCCTGTGCTATCCTTTTACGCTGGTTTCGCCCATCAGTTGCGTATCAGTCACCGTTGTATGTCGCTAACGACCACTCCAAAGCCCGGTGCCAGTTCTAGACCCCAAACAAGCAGTCATTTTTGGAGTCGTCATGCGTATACGCATACGTAAACAAAGTAGGTGCACACGCCTTAGGCAAGCCATCCATATTATCTGTGCCATCTAACTGCAGAGGTGACTGGGCGTAATCAGTGGGCTTATATCGAGGCACATGCGGTTCATATAGCGCTAGCAAACTGCGCAAACGCCGCAAGGGCGGACGGCTGAGAATGCGGATGGGAGGAAGGAACACGTCGTATTGTGCGCGCCAGCGCTTCGCATTTTCCGCTCTCGTTCCAGTGCCCTGCGTGCAAACAGACCCGCAATCAAAGCGGAGGGAGCCCGGCGTCCGGACTCTGGGAAAATTCTGCGCGAAGCAGCTAATTGGTCACTCGCGCGCGACGTACTCCTCCCGAAGGCGATCGACGTTTGTTTAGCGCGCAGCCTCTGAGGCACGAATGCACTTCCGGCGGGCAGGACTGCCGTTACGAAGAGGACGGCTTAGCCAATATGTACTATCATTTCCCTTCCTTTGAATTTGTTAAAGGAGTATAACGGCACAGGCTTCTGGAGAATACAGTGAGATGACCGCAAGCTTGCCTGAAAACTTGATGACCTCACCTCCAGTGTCCCCACGTAGTTCCGATTTTGTACGATGCGACCAGTTTTCACAAATTTTGTTTTCACAAACTAAACGCATTTGCAACGCCACGAAGTGCTGCGTAATGAAAGCTGGCGCCTGTTTCGGGCAACGTGGCGCTTTTCGACGTGATGGTTAAAGTTATATGTTTAGCTGCGCAGCCTCTGTTCTTTTAGGTAATGGCTACAAAAGCTTAATTTTCACGCACCAGCCTTAGTACGATTTATGACTGCTCAGTTTAGGGCGAATAGTATGTATCCTAGCTTAGAGCAGCTGACTACATCCTGAAGGACATTTCTTCGCAGTAATCAAAATAAGCTCCGGGTCTAAATTCACATAGCAATTTCCATTGAAAGGGTATCACGAATAATTTCTCAGTCTGAAAAGAGTTCCAGGAGAAAGAATTACTCTTCATAGAGAATTCTATTAGTTCGTCACAATTGGGCTTTGCCTTCACTGAGGCTTAGTCGTTGGCTTTTACTCGTGGCTCATTTTTTATCCCGCTGTTGGCTATTTATCGGTCACAAATGCAAAATGCTCGTAAATGTGTGGAAGAAAAAAATGATAGGATAGTAACTGTTGATTGTCCTAGTACACTACTATTTTGGTACTGAGGCGGCACATTTGATTGTTTCCCTAACAGATACTTTCAGATATTTTATTTTTGTTGTCTTCTCTCAAGTTTCATGCACAGAACATTAAACTTGAAATGTCTGCTAAACCCAATGCCGGAGAAATAACTTATCAGTATTTGAAGTCGCGGGAGCTTCCACGTTTGAGCACGGTGCTAAGGCACAAGGAAATGCTGACTGTAACTCAGGAATAGGCTCAAAAAGACTTTACAGCTTCTAGTTGAGTGATTACAAACAACTTCGCGGGAGGAAATCAGCTTAAAAAATAATTTCTCTAGTCTACTAAATATGGCCCCGCATTTCACTTCCCTTGTATGCTCAAATAGGGCACCATTCCAACGAAATCAGCGGCAGTGACAGCACTAATTGAAGAAATTGCAGCATAATTAAATTCGGGCGGCTGGTCCAGTTTAAGCACTTTAAAAAATAGTTTGCTATATTGTTGGCGCTAAAGATTCTAGAAATTATGAGCTAATCACCATTTTATTTATTTTAATAATGTACCGAAATATCGAAGATACAGTGTCGAGTGCCTGCATCGAAAATCAGTTTTCTATATGTATATCGTATCCGTGTCGAAAAACAATTTTTCGAGGCACCGGGTATCGGCATTTTGATGTATTGTATGCAGCCTTGCTGTTTACTCGGATTTGGCTCTTTTTTTTAAAAAAAAACTGCTCACTTTTTGTGCAGGAAGGCAGTGCTTTATCGCAATGGAATGCTCTTTCCTTCGCTGCTCTGCCTGTCCGTGCCATTCATATCTCCTCTCTTTGTAACCCGAGTTTCGCGTGGCTTCTGAAATGCTTCCAACAGTGGCGGCGAGATAGAAAGACATTTGATGCTTCCGATGCGTCTCTTAAAAAGGCTCTGCTAGAGGGCTGCCACGTGTATTGATTCTCTTTCGGGTCATGTGAAATGGCGCTCAGGTTTCAAAAAGCACATATCGCTTTGTGGTCCCCGAGCAGTGGAACGCGATACGGGTCATAAAAGTTGAAACCGTCTCTTTTGAAACATTTTTTTTTTTTCAGTATTCCTAAACAAACATTTTGTCAGAATAAAACGCCCGAGGCAAATACATGTCCGTTTTTTCAGAGGGGGTGAATGGGTTCAAACTTTGCCCTTCTTGAGAAGGCATGACCTTTTATATAGAAAGAACTGTTGTTTGTAAGGATACATCCATTTTTAATTTATCGCCCCATATTTTTTCCTCAAAACTATGCCTGTTTGTGGTGTGTGTGTGTGTAGACATCACCCGAGAAACTCATTGTATTATGCCATCATCAGCCTTCATTCGCACTTTCCTTTTCCTCCTCTTCCCTTTCCCCTGTGTGGAGTAGCAGGCTAGGGCCATGTTACCACCGGCCGACCTCTCCACCTTTCCCTCATTAAAATTCCTTTCTCTCTCTCTATGCCTGTTTCAGATTTGGTGTTTACCGTGGCAGTGCTGCCTTCTTGGCTGATGAGGCATGATCGCAACGCAACTTGCGCGGATGTCAAACAAGTATGTAACTATATCACTAGTGGGGGAGTTGGGGGGACTTCACTTGGAACACTGATGTTGCTTACCCAGTAAAAAAAAACTAGAATATAGAGTTTCAAAGCAGGAGGACTCGTGTGTTATAACGGCATTAGTTCAAAAACATTCCTCGCTTAGTTAGGCACGATTTTGCAAGAAATGTATACGAGACGAGAGAATCATCATTTTGATGTACAGCGAGAGAGAACAAATATTAAAGCCATTTTCGGTTTGCGTTCGGGCATAGTATTACTTGTATGCCCCTCACCAGAATGACTCGCTTGTACACTACAGTTCATTTGCAATAATTAATTTCTCAGCATGGACCCATTAATCAGCATCGACGGGTAACTCCTAGAAAGGTACCAGTTTTTAACTATTTCAAAGCGCCTTATGGCGTCTAATACCTGCGCATGCTCAGATCTCTCTTTGAACAAGGCTCAATAGCGGATGAGTAGTGACGATACCTTCATGCATTGACAAGACCTGGTTGAAAGGCAGGAGTCAATGGGCATAAAGGTGACCGACCTTTAACCTTAGTTCGATATGCGAAGGTCATATGTCATACCGTTAAAAAATGGTCTGTAGACTTTCTGTACACATTTTGTAGACACTGTTCCTTTCCTATAGGTAGTTCTTTTAGTATATTCGTAGCCTAGTCCATAGAAAAAAGTCTGAACGCGCATGGCCATGGAACTCTCGATTGTCCATAGGCAGTGCACAGGATTTGTGCTGTCTAAGACCAGACTAAAATTTATCTACAGAACGTTTATAGCCTTTATTGAAAAATGTCTATGGACTCTCTGTAGATGTTCTAAAAAGTTTTTGTAATGCAGTTCTAATCGTGTCTCACTCAAGTCTGTTTTCTATTCGGGCTACAAAGCTTCTTCTGACAACTAGCGCAAATTGTCGCAGGTTGCAACGTACTGAGACGATCGTGATAAAACGGATTCACAGGTACAGCTCAAGCACTGCTATTTCCCATTCATATTACTTATGAAATTGGAGTTTTTGGGCTGAATCTGATATCAGGACTGTTTTACTCCCGTGTCTTCTTTGCAGTTTTCTGATTTACCTTAAAGTTAATTTTGGTTATCAGTTTAATTTAATTTCTATCAGCCGTAAAAGTATTATAGGTGGGTGTGGTGGCCAAAAATTACAAAAGCATGAAAAGCGCGAAACCAAGCAAAATGCTAATCTTCATGTGTAGAGGAGAACACAGGCTATGTTGGCAGTTGTGTGCGGGTTTTGGCTTGATGTGGTGATTGCTCTTGAGCGTTTTTTCATTAACAAAGAGGGGAACGGGGCTTAGGAAAAACTGGAGTTTCGAAGTTCCTTGGAGTCACTCATTTTCCTTGGCAACATTGATACACATTAAGAGGCTGCGACAGCGCCGAACAATACAAATGGTTGGTTGGTTTATGGGGTTTAACGTCCCAAAGCGACTAAGGCTATGAGAGACGCCGTAGTGGAGGGCTCCGGAAATTTCGACCACCTGGGGTTCTTTAACGTGCACTGACATCGCACAGTACATGGGCCTCGAATTTCTCCTCCAAAGAAATTCAGCCGCCGCGACCGGGATCGAACCCGCGTCTTTCGGGCCAGCAGCCGTGCACCATAGCCACTGAGCCACCGCGGCGGCGAACAATACAAATGTTCGCACCATTCAGAATGCGTCAAATTTTGACAGGCTGTCATATTCTGGCATATTAGGTCAGGAAATCATATCACAAAAAAAGTGTGATCGAAGAACACGCGTAGAACTCGTGAGCCAACCTAGAGAGGTCTGCACACGGGAGCCATTATTTGGAACATATACTAATTATCACTGGCTGAATGCTAGACTTGGTAACGCGACCAAGAAGGAAGTAGTTCGAAACAGCATGTCGAAGCAAGCGTGTATTTGGAATCGGTTGCACGCGTACAGCCGTGGTTAAAATGGGTCCACTAGAAAATGAAAACTACGAAGCGGCTTGTCGGAAGCAGTTCTTCGTCATGCGATATATGTTACAAAAAAGGAGAAACAGCACTTTGAAAATGCGATGAAAACACCATGTACTCGCAAACGTACGTGTTTCTAGGACAGATAACGATATATTGAGCAGATCCATCTAAGGAATGGATTCATTCAATATATAGGGCGGTTGGTGGAAGATTGCAGTTCTTTGTTTTTCTTTCATCAGCCGGACTGCGCCCACTGCAGGGCTAAGGCCTCTCCTATGCCTCTCCAGTTAACCCTGTCCTGTTGAAGGCCGACGGCTAATTGATTTGTTCCCATAGAAGGAAGTGGCCAAGCACAACACTAGGGTGGCCAGTCCTGTTTTGGTGAGGGAGTGCGTTGTCGGTTCTGGTCACCGAGATCACAGGCCTGGTTATGCAATTCCATCGACACGCGGGAGTCGAGCCCTGGTCTTCCTGCACGCAAGTCGGCTGTTTTACTTCTAACCTATAGGTGTAGTTACTTTCAACATCGCATCTGAATGTTCGACGCATCCGGCTAGAGGCGTAATTTCGGTCTTTTTTTGTTGAAAGAGGAACGACAAAAAAAAAAGAGCTAAACAAATAGCGGCATTATATTATTTGTGGCGGCGGTCAACTCTCACAGTTCGAACATTGTTCCCAGCTGCGTACCTATCCAGCAGACGCTTCTGGAACAGGTAGGGTTCGATACACGTAATAACAAGTTTTAGGAGATCTACGTCGAATAGTATGAAAAATAACATCAGGCAAAAGGCGGAGACAAAATTGGCACAGCAAGATTTATCCTCCGTTACGAGAAAGGAATCTACTTGCCTCCGAAATTAGGGAACAGTCAGAAAGTGAGGATAAAAGAAATACCCCTAGCCAGAGACAGCATCCCCGGTGAAATGGAGATCAAGGCGAGAAGTAATGGGAGGCTTAGTGGGCACAGGAACGAGCGGCAGGTTTCGATGAAAAGACAGCTTTCCAGCGCGCACCTAGAGAAGAGAAGGAACCGGTTTTGTAGGACAGGGAAGGAAGGATGTGCTGGCAAGGACAAACCGCAGATAAAAGGAAATCAAGTTCGCCAGGCATTGTTGGGGAAGCGAAGAGAGCTGATAAACGTCGACAGAGCGGAAACCTTGCTGTTGGTGTCGGTCGGGCAGCTCCCGGGTGAAATATTAAGCTGTCGTTGCTGGGCGGCTACGGACCGCCGCCGCCGTGGCTCGCATCGGGTAGCGTCGCAGCTGCCTGAGACGCAGACAGGGTGACTTGTCTTCTCGAGAAAAAAAGAGGCTCTCTCAGCACGGCTTGCCTCCGCTCGCGGATCACAGGCTATCCATTCGATCCGCAGATGGGCGGAAGGTGTAAGTTGTGTTTTGCAACGTAAGCTTCAGCTGTTGGCAATAATCGCGCGGGGTTCTGCAGGTGTGCAGACCAGCGAAGTGCTTCCCTGTCTTCCTCGTGTCCGTCGCACCAGTAGCCGCGGGTTCCCTCAGTGTACGTCCTCCGCTGAGGAACGCGATCACTGGACGTGGGGTTATTGAAAATAAGCAATGACAACATGTTGGGGGCCAGGGACAATACACCAGGAAAAAGGACTCTCCTATGTCCCTTCAGTTTACCATGTCCCGACCCAGCAACGGCGTCTTAGCCCCATAAACTTCCTAACTTCATCCACACATCCGTCCACCGGACTTTCTACGGTCCCCTGCTAAGCTTGCCTTTAATTATCTTTACCCTAAGGGGCCATCGGTTATCTACCTTTCCTTCACATTACGTTAAGAAGTGCATGAGCATGGACTCGTTAGAATATTGTCACTTCAAAGGCTGCGCTACTTAGGCAAACATGGACGTCTTACAGAGACAAACAGAAACGTTGCGCTTAATGTCTTTGTTTCTTTCACTAACACGTCAATGTTTGCCCAAGCAATGTTTGCTTTGAAATCACGTTGCCTTCTCTGCTTATGTTCGTTTCCTATACTAGGTTTCGACTAGGATATCATTAACTGGCCTTTGTACGCTAGTGCTGCATTGTAGTGGCAGTTGTTCAATTAGCATGACATGAAGTTTCACTAGATGGACTTCTAACTTCGCCGCAGTCGAAAAACGGGCGTTTGCAGCCAGCACAAAGACCGATGTGCCTCTCGCAGCGTCCCAGTAGAAGCATTTCCATCCGCAGTGCAATGAAAGTTCTGGCCTTTGGAGGCCTGTCTTGCAATGACAGAATAGGGTCAATCGTCGAGAGAACCCTTTCCCTAAAATTCGGAGGTGCGATGGAGAATTGGTTCCAGAAGCAAAGCAAAATATCATGTCCTGCAAGGCGCGGGCGTGGCAGAGAGGGTTACGTGGCACTTGCGCTACTGAGTGACGCCATTTGATTGAAGTCACTGCGCGCTGACCTCGGGCGCGTGTTTTTCGAGGTGTGGAACAAATGGCCAAATGTTGTTCTTTCAGCTTGCAAGTTGAAGTGATTCATCGGTTTTCTTATGTCCGCCAACACTGGTATTACTCTGCCGCAGAAGCCATACTTTTAACTAAAAATTCTGTTTTTAAATATTATTGGTGGGTTTGTTTGAAACACCTGGTATAGACACGTATGAGCCGTATTATTATTGGTGTACAGTAAAAGCCATGTTAGGCTTTACGGGGTCGGCGCAACCTATACCAAGGATAATGACTACATCAGGTAGTTTGTGGGCAGTCCCTGCCTTGAGCTCAGCTAACATAAATGTAAATAGTGAGGAATAAGTAAAACACTAAAAAAAGGCTGAAAAGCTTTCGCAGACTATGCACATATATTTCTTTGCTATTCGCTAAGGGTGAGTGAATATGGATTGAATACGAAGCGAATGAAAATAGGGACTCCAGATTTAGATTAAGGAATAATGCGGCGCAGGTACTTCAGCATGCAACAGTATCTTCGTTTTCATAACCTGGAACGAGGAAGTGATTTCCAGAACGGGCGAGTAACCTTATAGCTAAGGCGTTATTAGGATGAGTAAAGTAAAAGGGGCAGACATAATCCGCGCTTGCGAGAAAACAATGATTAACTTTCATGCTATGCCCGAAGAATGCGCTCAAAGCAGTACAAAAAGAAGATTTCATGAGTGAGCACCTGAATTATGTTAAGAATTAAAGAAAAGGTCCTGATACTTCCTTAGCCGGAAAGCAATTTCAGTATTGCAGGCAACTATGTAAATAAAGTCTTACCGTATTTACTCGACTCGAAAGTCCCCTAGATTATAACGCGCGCCTGTTTTTCATGGTCTGAATTTAAGTGCAATGATTTCGATAGTAACACGGACTAGGTTTGTAAGCTTCGATAAAGAAATACTACGCACTTGACGCCGCCCGATTACTACTTGCCTCCGTACACAAGACGACCTTATTTTGAAGCGTTAGTTTTTCTTTGCTCGTTCCTTCGCGCCCTAGTCGGCGTTCCGAGTGCAGTGATATGTTTTGCCGTGCTAGTAGCGTGTCCCACCAGGCATCGGATCCAGGATCACCGCCGCATTGCCGAAGGAGGAAGGAAACGTGGGCCGGAGACGGGGAGTAGGGGAAGTGAAGGAAAAAACTGTATTTACATGGTTACATGATTAATTACATTATTTACATAGAGCGGGACTGAGAATGGCTCTCAGTGGAAGGGGAACGTCTTCGTCAATCGTAGTCGACTGGAGCTAGCAGGCCTCTCTCGGCCACACTCACGGCCGAGTTAAATATCGTTCGGTTTCCCCAGATCCCTGGCTGGGGAATAATGGTCGACGAGCGCTGTCCAATCGGATGGACCGAAGGGGACGTTCTTGTTACCACCCACGGCTGGGCAGGTGCGGGCTTTTCCACTCTCTCGCAGCTGGGTCGATGAGAGGGGAAGATGCTGACTCATCCAGCCCTGCGGGAAAGGAATCTCCCGAAGTCCTCCAGCAGGTGAATGAACTTGCTTCCCCGCCGATTGCCCAGAACGCGAGTCGGGGACACAGAATTCTTCAATTATCCGCCAGCGTGACCGGCGCCGGCACGTCGCCTCTGCTGTGGTCGCTCGGACAATACCTCCGGCGCGTCCCCGGCCTTCGCCGCTATAGTGGTCACCTCCGCTCAAGGAATTTCGCTGGGGTTACTGCTGACAATGGCCCTAGACATTCCTGCTACACTAATCCGCTGAGGCTCGGAGGGGCATTCCAAGCATCCCACTTCCCATGGTCGTCGCGAGGTTGTCGGCCTTGTTGATTGTTCACGGTAGCTGCTTGATCGGGCCCACGTGGTCCGAAGTACGGTTACAACATGCAGACCTTGGCAGACCGCCAAGATGCTGCCATATGATGCTACACTCGGACAGTATCATGGCGCCTTTATATTTCGGCCGGAGGTCGTGCACTTGGCAAACATGGCAGCGAGCAAGTTGCTTGTCCGCCCTGGACGGGAGCGTCGGCGGCGGTAGCGCGCTCGCAGCGGGGCTCACCAGCTGCCCCAGTGTGTGCTTAGAAAGCCTCCACACGCAAGTTAATTCAGTGAATTCAGTAGTGAATTGAGCGCGTCATCATACCCGTTCTACCTGCTAAAATATTTGGTGCGGTTCAACTGCTCTTGAACGTGGTTAGAGAGCGAAAGCTATGGCGTATCGGGCAACTATACGCGGCGTATCTGGCAATTATCGGCAGCACCCACCCTGCCACACTGGCGAGGGGCAGTTAATGGTTGATCGCGACAGTTTGCTCACCCAATGAAAGCTGCGGCCTATTGCTGCAGTGCCGCGTGTCTGCCACAACGTTGTCAGCGCTAAGGCATGCAGCCCAAATCTCTCTCTCTCACCCCCTCACGTACCTCGAAGCGCGATTCAGGCGTCCACTCAACCAGGGAGCCAGTTCATCGGAGTCTAAAACGTTGTCAACGCCGATGCCAATGAACGCACTGACGTCATCATCACATCACTGTCACGTGGTTTTCGCATGATAATGACATCAAGCTGATGACATCAAACTTGATGGACCTTGACATTGACATTTGACCTGGGCTCTGGGCACCGTGGGATAGCACACCATATCGACACCATATGCTCTTTGTGGATTGCCCTCTGCCTCTCTTGAAGGTCAACCGGCTGTGGACGGCGACCTTGGCTTTACATGGCGTAGTGATGCTTTCGCTTCAGTAAGCCGCTCTCTTTTGACTTGCAGTTACTATTCTGATATGTCATAAGATTCTATGGTTCAGCAGTTAATTATGACGTTTTCTTCCTGTGCTTCACATTCTCTTTCCACTTTTTTGCTGACACAAGATTAAATTTACCAAGGAAGTTGCATATTGTTTAAAATATGGAGAGGAACTGCCAGAAACAGTGTTTTAGTTTTAGTTCGCTTTATAAAGCAGGTATAGAGAGAGTTGAAGCTTGCCATTTGGTATGGTGCGTTTTGAAAGATATAATGTTCCAATGCTAAGCATGGGCTACGAATTGAGAAATGTTCAGTGATACTGAATTTTAGCTGAGTGAATACAGTCAGAGCAAGTGCTCAGACGAAGCGTTGTTCGTTCAGAATTCCCTGACATGCAGATCTTAACAAATTGAGATTTTATAACATGGCAGTTTATAATCTTCGGTGCTATAATTCACTACTGGTTAAAAATAAAAAAAAAATCTTCGCCCGTTGCAAAAAAGGACATGATGTCCAGATGAACCATTCCAGATATCATCGTGAAACATTGAAAGGAAAACACAAGTATTACTATAGGAAATAACTCGCTCTAGGAACGTTCACGGTCTGCTGTGTAGTATGTATTTATTAGGGGACATAAGCCAAGAAAAAAAATAGAGATACCATGCACTTGGGTTAATGTTATTGTGACAGAAATACGGCAATGTAAGAACCACTGTAAGCACGGCTGGAGCGGCGTAATGCGAAGCGCTTGAAGCGAAAAGCATGCGAACATGTTGCGAACAATGCGGATACTGGATCCCCACGAGTAGAGCTTTAAGCGGCAGGGAGAAATTTACCGTAAGAAGATTGCGAGGGACTAGGACGAAGCGCACACAAAAAAAAAGGAACAGCTACGGTGCCGGGATAAGTCGAGCGATGAAGAAAGCTCATAGGTATGAAGACGGCCGGGCAGACTTATTAGCATAGAAACGAGCACCACCTGCTTGTGCAGTGACCATTCCTGGCGGAGGCCTGAAATCCGGGAGGAGAAAGACAATGAGATTTCGTGACCGTTTCCTAAAGGACCCAGAGTGCGCTCAAATGTGTCCCTTGCTGATGACAGCACTTCCTTGTCCACGCTGGAAGCGCATGCCAGAAGCGCATGCAGTGGTCAGTTGAGTTGCCGGAATCTCCGTCTGAAATCACAGTGATTACCAATGCAGTACCAGAGCTTTTTGTTTCGAGTTTGAATTATTAAGCCTACAGGCCTCTGTCCCTGATTCTTCAGGGCGTGAACAAGAGCGTGGGCGTCTATGACCCGGTATGCCATTGAAATAGGCCGGCGGCAGAAGAGGTTTTTAATACGAAAACGTTATTAATATCAGCATTTTATATTTTTCTTACTTTTAATACGAGAGTATCTTTAAAGCTTTTTCTTGCTCTTATTTTTACCACATGTATAAAGGCACGTAGAGAACTGATTAAACATTTAATAGCAAGTTTGCACTTTACCCAAGTGTGTGTGTATGTCGATTTCCAGTGCAGTCGTGTTTCTTTAAGGCGGCGCAGTGCCAGGAAACACAAATGCAGGAGCCGCCTTTTGTCGTGCTTCGAAAGTCAGAAAAAGGGAGGCAACGAAAACGACCACAAATACAAAAAAAGGGGGAGTTTTTGGTTTGACCCTTACTCTTAACAGAACCTTGGGGACAATAATCGCGAAATCAAGTATTTTTTCACTACTATTTGGCTTTCTCTGAAACCAGAATAAATTAGCCCGTAATTGCTACAAGAGAGAGAGAGAGAAAAGAGGCAGAGGAAAGGCAGGGAGGTTACCCTACCCTGCACTGCAGGAGAGGGTTGAGGGAGCCTCCCTA
This sequence comes from Amblyomma mixtum, assembly GCF_055824585.1. Taxonomy (NCBI): domain Eukaryota; kingdom Metazoa; phylum Arthropoda; class Arachnida; order Ixodida; family Ixodidae; genus Amblyomma; species Amblyomma mixtum. The sequence continues at coordinate 111,819,448 of NC_143017.1, read as the reverse complement.
ATGACTAGTCAACAACAGGCAGGTTAGTTGCTTCAAAGCGCGCAGTGCAGCTTTAAAAATAAACATTGCGCTTTTAAGTTCATAATCAACGAAGTGCATGATTTGTCCTTTTTTTTAGCTGAATAATCTCTGGATTAATACACAGATTATGTTTATTTATTTTCTTTTTTCTTAACGGTACCAACTGATTAATGGAGTAAAATATATTTTTCCTTGAAACGCATCCACATCTCCTTGACGTCACCCTCACTATAAAATGCTTCGAGTGAAAATGACAAACGGTTAATAATGCTTGTCTCATCGGCTCAGTCAAAGTTAGGAACTAACCTCAAGGTGTCTTTGAAGCGTAACGGTACGGTCGTGTTTAATCGAACGATCGCAAAATCGTACTTCAATCCGACAAACAAGGCGACGACGCAGAAACATACGTGCACACCTGTGCTGACCTGTTGTTTCGGGAAGATCCAAACATTGGTCGCAGTCGAAAGAAGAAGGCATTCCTCCGCAGATGGCGGGTCAGCTCCAGCCATTCAGAACACATAATTTTAAGGCGGAAGCCTTTAATGCCTCATCGTTGTAAGCAGCAGTTGTGGACAGAAATGTCACGCTTTTCAATTGGTCGAAACGGTCGTGACGTCACAGTGCGCGAATTTCAAACGGGGCCAATTGTACTTTGGCTACTAACCATGCCACCAATTAAAGGGATCGTATAGTGATTCTCCAAGTAAGTGGGCCTGAGTTCAGTTAATTGCTTACTTAACCAATTAGCCTAATTAACATTTCTAGTCAGACCAGATAAATAAATAAAACCGAGTAGGAAATTGGCCGAGTTTGGGAATCGAACCCCGGTCTCCAGAGTGCGAGACGAGCACGCTACCACTCCGCCATGCCAGCTCGATGGTTTGGAATGAACAAAGGCGCGTCTAGTGAATACGGTGTCTTCGTTCACTCCCGTCTTCCTCCCTTCCCGTTACGGCGAGGAGGAGGAGGAAGAACATTTATTTCCGCCGAATATGGCGCGGCAGCCACCTCCGGGTCCGCACGCAGGCGTGCGGGAGGCAGTCTGTCGCACCGCGGCCGGAGGACAGCCGATCCCGTCTAGGAGAAGAGGTCTTCAGCCTCGGCCGCCAGGCGGACGACGAAGCGCTGTTTTTATGCGAGGCATACTACTTTAGCTACCACTTCAGCCCTTCACCGTGGTTATGCGCCTCCAAATCACGTGATACATGACGTCACACCACGTGACACGATGACGTCACGACAGTAGAGAAACGGGGGCCCACCTCGCGCCGTCGCTGTGGTTGTGCGCCTCCAAATCACGTGACACATGACGTCACACCACGTGACACGATGACGTCACGACAGTGGAGAAACGGGGGCCCACCTCGCGCCGTCGCTGTGGTTGTGCGCCTCCAAATTACGCGACACGATGATGCTTCGCATTCTCCAGGCTTAACCAAGTTAAGCCTCAGCCATTTTTTTCGTCGGAGCGTCTCAGCGTGGTCTCCCATTCATCGCTAGTTTGAGGTTTAGGTGTCCACCGAGATATGAGAGACATATAATTTCCTTTCCTCAAAAACCAATTTACCGACGAGCAAGGCCTAGAACCGAACGGGCGATGGTGTTCTGTGGACTCCCTGGCAGTGTTGCAAGACGCTGTCGCGTTCCGCTCTTAGAGGCGAAGCTTAACATCTTTACCACACATCAGTGACACAAGCAGCAACACTGCGCTTAAAGGGGGTGCGAAACACTGCCTGGGGGAATACCGGGTATACTTGAGGTGGGTTCTTTATGTCACACAGATGCTGACTTAAAAAGAATTACAGGAATCGATGCACAGGAACGGGAGTTATTCAGTGAAGAAATTTCAAAATACAAGCAAACAAAACGCTGCCCTCAACTCGATTTTGGCGGGGCTTCCCACTCCTATTTCGCTCTCCCAATGACGGCACGTGGCGCAACCAATCAAAACAGCCAGCCAGAGCACGTCGCGGAAGTTTGTACTCCATGGTTGCCTGCTCTCTGTGAGACTGGCAGCGTTGTTTCCATGCCAGAGTGCCCCTGGTGGTGTATTTTTATTTTACTTGCCTTGCAGGGCTTTTATCTAAGACAAACAAATTGTCTTTGTTGATATAATATAAAACGCAGACAGGTGACAAAATGTTTCTCTATTTATTCACACAATTTGCAGTATATTTACTGTTTGTCCGGTCATCAAGCTCGCGCCAGGTGATGTCATATCCGCTGCTAAAAACGCGCCACTGTGTGGCGACACCATCAGAGCCATGAAGTTGTTTTTGGGGGGACATTAAAATATTAAAAAACGGAATATACGCGGTGTTACCGACGCTAATAGCACCATTATAACTCACTGTATGCAATCAACAGGCAAAACAGTTAACTAAGATTGTGTTTCTGGGCCCCTTTAAGGCTTTCGCCTCACCGCACTTTAGGTCAACAAAGTGCCCCCCTGAATTTTGCACATATTGAGGTCTTGGTCTCGGGATGGTAAGAAGCCTCCAAATAACCGGCAGACTTCGCGTGGTAAAGTCTTATCCCACCGGCCCTCCACTTCAAATTGCTCGTTCGCGCCCTCGTACTGCGACCTTCCCCGCCTCTCTCTTGCCACGAGCCGCGGCAGAATGGAATGGCCATTTCTATTGCATCGTTGCCAACAACTGCGGATCGTCTTCCGAAGCCAGCGTCAAAAGACATAAGTCATCATGACAATTTATGCTATATCTTTGTGGCTACTCCACCCCGGATGTGGCCTTACTTGGCAAATAAATGAAATAAAATGAAAGCGGCATAGAGGCAAGGCTTCGGGAAAACTGTGCTAAATTCCTGATAACGGACGTGGAATTTCTTTGTTCCATGTTCAGCGCTTTGATTTTTCTAAAGCTTGGTTCAATAAACGTGAGACACTGAATGTGGAAAATGAGAAAATACCTGTTGGACGGACATGGGCAAGAAGAATACAGACTGTCAAATTGACAATGCCGCCAGCAGGGAGAGTTATTTCTTTGCTACGTTTAAACGCCTCACGCGACCGGAAATTGACATTAGCGGTAGGAACCTGAGCGTCAAGCAAGCAGTTAGAAAGGAACAGGCGAGGTCGCGGAAAATAGGCGACACGGATGGAAAATCTCAGCATAAGGAATAAAATGTGGAAGACAGCTTTAAAATCGAATTCTGGATAACACAAAACCTTTAAAGAACGAGAAAGAGAGAAAATCCGAAAGAGCGACCCACGCACTGATAGCGGAAAGTGACAGTGAGGGATGTAAGAAAGAAATTTCATACGGTACGGAAATCACAGATAGAGCCGAAGAAAGTACTAAGCAAAAAATTCCAGGAAGAATGCGCAAAAAGCTTGAACAGGAAGTCTGGATAAACCCGGGCTCGCTCGGCAGAGGCTTTTCAGACACATCTCGGCATCGCAATCCGCTATCGGTCCGTTTTCACCTGGCCGCCGCCGTCATCGTCCTTCGCGCTCAGGTGCGCACGGTTCGCAGGGGAAGTCGAGGCAGCCCCTCCCCCTCCGCCCCCTCCCCTTAATGTCCGGGGGAAATGGGAGACCTCTGTGAGCTCCGGCCATTTCGGGTCCTGGTTCTCTTCCGGGTTTACGCTGTGTACTCACACCTAAAGCACAGCCGCTCAGAAAGTAAATGCCTCGTGCACGGTGGACAGTTTTATGCATGATTGAAGCCACTTGTTTTCGCATTCGCTTGAAGCAACGATACGCATTTTTCGAAGCACGATGTGTTCTCGCCTCCATTCCAGGCCGTCGCCGTGGAACATCGTCCGAAATCGCCGCCAGGTGAACGTAGAAACGGATATTTTAGTCTTAAAGGTATTATACACTCAGAAAACAGCCTCAGCACCAGGAATTGAATCGTTTTATGAAATGGACAATTTTGTAATCGCTAGCCTTTTCTGAACAAAAAGAAAACATGGGACCGTATGCGCAACCTATAATCTCAGTTTATTGCCGAAGACACAGAAACTGTGAACTGCAAATCCCTGCGGGATGCTTTAGCGCTACACAGCGGTTCTAACAAAGCAGTAGGCAGGAACGGCGATAACTCACAATCATGTTTTACAGAAGAAAGGATGGAGACAGTTGAACCAACACTGATCTTCTTTGGAAGGGAGAAGAAACCTGAGGGGACACTACAGCTCAGCGTTAAGCGTGTGACGCTGTAGCGTTAATGGGTACCCTCAGCGGCCTGTGTTTCCTTTCCCGTCTCACTTCGGAGACGAGCTCATTCTCTCTGGAGCAGCATGCTAGGCGCATAACCATGCAGACCTCTCCTTTATTTATTAAAGTTTCTCTCTCTCTCTCTCTCTCATTCTCTGCATTCATAGATCGCGGGGATTTCTCATACCACTCCTGGTGCAGTGGTGCAGCTGTTAATGGGTGCGCCACTGCACCGGCAGGTGGCTGTTTCAAAACAGCCTCCGGTGGGGCCCGTGATACCCAGGTTGTTCTCCCCGATCAACCTCTCGCGACCAATCATTAACCGCTGCCTGCCGCAGTGGGCAATTATCTCACAATCCGATGGGTTGCCACCTTGCACGGTGGGGAGTTTGTGATGACGTTAAAGGTCATGTGACCTACGTGGGAGGTGAGCAATCTGCTTTTTCGCTCACAACGCCGGTGACGAATTATCTGCAGATCATCATAATATCATCATCAGCCTGACTACGCTCACTGCAGGGCAAAGGCCGCACCCTTGTCTCTCCAATTAACCCTGTCCTTCGCCAGTTGCGGCCACCGTATTCCCGCAAAGTTCGTAATCTCATCCGCCCACCTAACTTTCTGCCGCCCCCTGCTACGCTTGCCGTCTCTTGGAATCCCTTCCGTTACCCTTAAGTACCAGCGGTTATCTTGCCTTAGCATTACATGCCCTGCCCAAGCCCGCTTCTTCCTCTTGATTTCAACTAGGATGTCATTAACCAAAATTTATTCTCTCGCCTACTCCGCCCTCTTCCGATCTCTTAACGTTACACCTAGCATTTTTCTTTCCATAGCTCGCTGCGTTGTCCTTAACTTAAGCTGAACCCTCCTTGTTAGCCTCCACGTTTCTGCCCCATAGGTGAGTGCCGCTAAGATAAAGCTGTTGTTTACTTTTCTCTTGAGGGATATTGGTAAAATGCCATTCATGATCTGAGAGAACCTGCCATATGCGCTCCACCCCATTCTTATTCTTCTAGTTATTTCCCTCTAATGATCCGGTTCAGCTGTCATTACCCGCCCTAAATAGACATTCTCTTACTACTTCCAGCATCGCGAAATCAATTGCGAACTGCTGTTCTCTTGCTAGACTGTTGAATATTACTTTGCTTTTCTGCATGTTGATTTTGAGCCCCACCGTTCTGCTCTGCCTGTCTAACTCATTGATCATGCTTTGCAGTTCTTGTCCTGAGTGGCTTAGCAGAAGGGGAGCCTTAATGCTATCACGTTAAAGAAGTGTCAAATGCCTTTGCAAGCTCTAGTGAAGCGTTGATGTAGACTTGTAGTATATGCAGCGAAACAGAAATACTGTGTGAGCAATATGTCACCATGATAATCATCCTAACTACTTCCACTGCCGGGCAAATGCCTCTCACAACTAACTCTCTAATTAACCCGGTCCTGCGTCAGCTGCGGCAAACTTATCCCTGCAGACGTCTTAATCTTAAACGCCCAGTTAACGCTTTCTCTCCTCCGGATGCGCTTGCTTCTAATTCTCATCGGACCCACTCTATTCTCCTACGGGACCATCGGTTATCTTCCCTTCGCATAACATGGCCTGGCCATGCCAATTTCCTTTTCTTGACTTTGGCTAGAATGTAATCAGTTCGAGTTTGCTCCCTGATACATTGTGCTCGCTTCCTGTGCCGTGTCGTGACGCCTATTATTTTCCTTTCCATTGTTCCCTCTGTTTTGCTGCATTTGTGCTCAAATCTTTTCTTTAGCCTCCGTGGTTCTGCCTTCTTGGTGATTGCTGATAAAATACCGCTGTTATATACTTTACTCTCAATACGAGCAATATCAACTCGTCGGTTAACTGTTTCGATCGATCATTCGAGCCATACGTTTGGCCAAATGGAATATAGTATCCAATGAAAATTCGAGCGAATTCACAAGCACATTTGCTACGATCTTGTAGCCTGCATTACTTGACGTAATCTGCCAGTTGGAATGATGAAATCACATTGTTGTACAGCGAGAAGGTGAATGTGGCACATCAACCTGAATTACCCTAAGTGTGGGGAGTAGCTCCGCAATGCTTGTCGGTGTTATACTTCAGCCTTTGTGGTTCTCTTGAAAATGTGCCCTTCGGCATAAGTTAGTTATACTTGCATGTGTAAACGTGTGTAACTATGAATTCCAACTTGGCCCCGTGCGGTTCCCATGTGTCCGGATTCCTGTGTCTGACGGTCGGCTAGGGCGGCAATCTTGGCTGCCTAGATTGCGTTCCACCCGATGTCCGGGAAAAGTTATCAAGAAGTGATCTACCGTCGTGTCTGGGAGCGAAGCATAAGGGAAAGGTTGGAAGAGGAGTCTGCGATGCCAACGAGGCCCTGACCGCAGGAGTCAGCGCAGCACTTAACTGTATCCTCCGCAACTTCCCCTCCTCACGGTGAATCAGACCGCCAGGAACGATCCTCAAGGCTGAAATAAAGCATGCGGGGAGCGGCGAATTATTCCTTTTTCAGACAGTACGGCCTTTTCTACGGATAGCTTCAGTATGGGAAACGGGTACGTCACCTACGGATGGGTCGCATTGTCAGTTTCGAGGTGGTGCGCAGTGTGTCGAGCCCACACAACTCGGACAGGGCATGGAAAATATTGCACTATGGGGTAGACATCGCCAAGGATGTTCAGGGGACTGGCTACGTGTCGTAGAGTCCTACCAGCTTGTGTGGAGTCTGTATATAGGAGGATACGGGTCGGTAGTGCAATACAGAGGCGGTCTTTGAAAGTAGACCAACTGTAACGAGTGGCTACCAGCTCTGCTATCACAAAGAGAAGCGGCGCCTATGAGGTATAGAATCATATCTGGCTTACATCAGGGAGAGCTGGACAAACGGGGCTGGCGCGCCAAATATGGACTTTCGTGCTTGCTTCCACACAATCTTGAAGCGCCCCTGTGGAGTCTGCTGGGAGATGGAGCTCTGCTTCTGTCACTGAACGGTGAACGTTACGCACGACACTTAGCGGTCAGTTGTCGGTGCCTTGGGGACGCGGCCAAGCAGATGGTTCTGAAGGTGTTACATGAAGCAGCGGATAAGTCTGGTCAAAACAATTTGCAGGGGCAGATGCTGCAGACTTTGCCTGAAGTTTCGGGCTGCGCACACTACGACGCTGCTCTACGAGCTCATCAGTAGTATGAAGTGTAGCTTTAAGATTCCAAAATGTGCACTGAGTTGCAAATTAGCACGGCCATTTTCACTGATAAACGCAGTGATCATGAAATGAGAACGACAAATCACTTGAACGAAATGCATCGCACAAACGGCACTAATGAGACGTAGTAGATTCAGTCGAAACGGGCGTGATGCTTTTCTAGGATATTCGCAGAGGAGCAACATGCCCATCCTGACACCACAATCTATTTCAGAACAGCGTTCTGAGCGGTCAAATACAGTGGGACAATATTTTTTTTTTATCACTCTTGCAGTTGATGACTGCAATGAAAAATATCTATAATATCATGCAAGAAATAACACCATGTTGTTACTGCTCCCAAGTTCTTTTGTACCTTTTTGCTTGCCTGCTCCCAAGATGTTCGCCTAAAAATTGTGCTCATCCTCGGGACCACCTGCCTTCTTCTGGGCGCAGCGGAAGTGTGGCACTCAGCTCTGGGCCACCGTTTCCCTGTTTCGGCGCCGCCCACTGAGGCGGCGACGCCTAGGCCATCATCAGTCACGTAGTAAAGGATCATGTATCACACGCGTCTCTCCCTTCTTTCCCAGCTCTGCCTCTCTGTAGGCTTCCCTAGATTCACCTCCACGCTTGGTGGGGGAAGCAGTGTGCACTGCACTGAAGGACAGAGGCGCTTGGAGTAGCACCAAGGCCTTGTAGTGTGCGTTACCAAAGCTGCCTTGGAGATGCACCTGCGGAATGAAAACGTGAGAGCTAAAAACCGGGTGACAGCGAAACAGTCGCTCGCATTCCAAGTCAAAGCTCCCGGCGATGTCACACGCAGTGCTCGGTGTCCTCGTTGCTCCTCTCACTTCAACGTTCTTCTCAGGGTGGGCCTACGGCACGCAGGCAAGGAAAGTTTCGGCTCCATCTCAGAATCCTTTCCTATCTAAGTCGACGATTTGCATAAAGTATGCATGCCTACGCGAAAAAGCTGCACAGTTACGCGCCGCTTTTTGTCACTAAACAACTGCAACTGAGTAGGTGAGCTGTATGCCGCCAAGCGTTCACCGCCAGGACACCGGTAATTTCAGTGAAAAATAGTAGCCCTGAAGGCGCTCAGCGAGACGCTGGTACCTGACAGCGAAGCTGGAAAAACACGGTGGTACTCAGCAAACTTTCTTCCTGCGATGTGCGTACTCCAGTTTTGCGGTTCCTGTCAAGAATATTGCGCCTGAAAAGTGACGGTTTCCGCCGTGGCATGTAATACCCCCCCCCCCCCCCCCCCCCTCACTTTTACGCAGCACAGTGCCATCTCTTTCAGAGCTCATTCTTTCGCCGTCTCTTTGGATAACCATCTCGCCTTTGCATTCTCTCCTGAGTTTTCGTAGATGTCAGTTTGATCGCGACTCTGTTTTGTCGCCGTATGAATGAGCATAAGATGAGGCGAACAGTGGGGCTGTCGTACAGCACGCATATTTGGACAATATGACTGGTTGGCAACTAAACGCGTCCATTTCAATGTCTTCATGTTTTCGGGGCCCTCTAATGTTTCCCATGGTTGCAAACAGTACAGCACAATTAATACACGTTTTTAGAGAAATTATTCCTTTCTGTCACGTTTCTTGTAAAGACTTGTAAAAAGTTAAAAAACTGACAAATAAGCATTAATTTTGCATACTGGCTTGATTGGTTAATTTAATTCAATTCCTAAAAGCGCGCCATTTGTTTAGAGCACTTCGAAATCTACAGAAAACTCGATAGGGAACGACAGAAACAAACAAAAAATGAGCACAACCAAGTTTCAGTGATTATGATAGAAGAGAGCGCTTTTCCCATGGTTTCAAAACCGGATGCAAAAGGCGTGCTGCCGATCGCCATGGCTGGGTTTAACTGCATCATAATATGCCTCATTTTTTTTTCTGATTATTTCTTTTTTTCGTCTGAGCGGACATATGGCGGTAAAGAAGCCTTCAGTGCACGGCTCGTTTTGGGTCCCCGTTCATGCCGCCCATCGCATGCAGTGAGTTATGCGCATTTATGGATGAGGCTTTTCCAAGAACCTAGGCAAGTTTGCCACATTTCACCGACGGCTCCTTTGCCCTGACAAGCGCACCTGGAGAGCTCTCCGAGCCACGGTGAAAACGTAGTGTGGAGGAGTGGAGAATGCATAATCCCGAACAGTTTGTGCAGGTTAAAAAGACAGTAATATGAACGTATGCCCGGTAACCGTAGAGTTATTCTCGTCTGCCTGGGGTGAGACGTTGTGCTGCGTTTCGTTTTTATACCCTTTTTCGAAAGAGAGGGAAATCTCAGTATTCTTATCCCTCTCGTTGAGACTTAGAAATTAAGCAACCCACTTTGCCGGGTGGATACAAAGCGCTGAATTGCATTTCTTCTTATGGTCACGTAGGTGGTTTGAACTTCTTGCTCTGCGCTCGAGTTGCACTGTATCTACAGCAGAAGTGCGCTCACTCTGAAGTTTACAGTAACGCTGATGGTTAGCTGAGTAGGCTCAGTACAGCCCTCAGACAAGGCCCTTGCTGTGCAAGGAGTAAAAGGAACTGGTGAGCATTCACAGTGTAAGGGCGCTGCCCGAAATGGAGCATTTGGTGATGGGCTTTGACTATTTTAGCCGTCGTTGTTACAACGCAGACTGCATTCATTTATCTGTTGGACGCAAAACAACGCAGTACACGGTTAAGAACCACGCATCATCACGTGTACTCCATTCATAAAAATGGAAGCATGGATGGTGGTAGGAAACTTCCATATACACTACTGACAAATACAAATGTCAGCGCCAATTGCTCGCATAGCGGCCTGAGGGAAGCCAGTTAGAGTGTCGTATCGTCGTCATGACAACGGTATCCAGCAGAAAAAAACCTAGCGGGATTCGAACCACCACCTTCGAAAAAAGACCAGGTTCGTATCATGGTCTCTCGGACAATTGTAGCCTCAGCCTTATCGCATTATGTGCGTGGGCAGTAATCATTCACTTTTAAGCACCAGTTCACCATCAGTCGTCAGGTGCGCTTAAGTAGTTGAAACTGAAATTAACCGGAGTTTCAAACCCCTGGAATGGATACATAGACAGTCCGCTTTGTTTACGCTGTAAAATGTGCTTTATCTAGACCGGATCTGCTGCATTAGTCAATTACGCTGGCGGCGTTACACACCGTGATTCATTCGGCCAATTCCACTGATTCTCATGTGACAGCCTTAGTTCTGTGCGAAGTTGGTCTACAAGACGGTCACCGCCCCGTCTCTTGCGCTGATTACGCCAAAAGCTTTGAGCTCATTCAGCGCAGTAGGTAGTAACTTCCCTCTGTGCCATAATTATGGTTCACGTGTTACACGCAGCAACGCAGTGAAGCATCTGTGCGCTTGACGGGGGAACAGCTGTAACTATTAGCCGGGAATTTCACAGAGATAAGCAGCGAGAGAGGAGGAAAGCTGCAAACAGGGCCGCGTTAGCGCCGACATCGCTTCAAACACTTCGTAGACCCTACCGGAAGTTTTCACCACCGCATGCAGCCAAGTTTTTCGGCATCAGTGGGTGCTGCTCCGTGCCGTTTTTTTTTAATTCAAATTCTGTGGTCGGCTTATTGTGTGAGCGTCAGGCCCCTGAAAGGTGTCAAGGCATGAGCGCAAAATGAGAGAAGTGCCTCAGCGACGATGCTTGTTTTTTCTGAACATTCCCTCGTTGTTTCTACAGGACGGCATTCATGTACAGGCCCTAAAATAGATTTGTACAAAATTAGCTGCACCTATGGTAGCAATCTTACTGATTACTGAAAAAAAAAAAAAATTCTGAGTGTCTTTGCACACATGATGTTTACGTGTGCAGACTAACTCAGATTACATACAGAGGGCAAAAAACACGTCTAGAACGACTGAGCTGTCTGTTCCGCAGCTCCCAAAGCCGCTGCGACCAGGAAGACGAAAAAGAACGATGAAATCCAATGCGTGTTATTAAATCCTATGAAAACTGCGCGTGCTTACACCGAGACCATTTTTAACCAAATGTTATCGCCAGATATTGCGTGTTCAGCCCGAAGCACTTTCAGTGCGTGTTATAGAAAAGCGTTCGGCCCTCTGCACCACGCTGCACCAAGATACTCAAATTCGTTGACATGCTACAAGTGATACTTTTAAAGCGAAAGCTTTACTACTTGCACTTTCAGCCTTTGCCGTGGCGCGGTGGTGCCACCATTGACCTTTAGTTGACCTCTGTGTGACGTCATGTGTGACATCATGCCGAAGAGAAGGGCGACCGACTCGCGCCGTCGCAAGCCGCGGCGGTGCCACCACCGGCGCCTAACTCCTGCGCTCTCCGCTAGGAGCGCGATTGTGGCGTTACGCTGAAGAGATTAGGCTCGACTCACGTCGCTAGAAAGCAGTAGCTGTGCCAACCATCGTTGGTGCCAACCACCAGCGGCTTAACATTGCTTCGCGATCTCGCACCGTCCGTGTGCGACGGCGGTGCACATGAACGGCGGCCTGACTGGACTGGATTGTACTGGACTGGATTGGATTGGATTAGAATAGATTAAATTACATTAGATTAGATTACATTAGATTGGATTGGATTAGATTGCATTGGATTGGTTTGGATTGGACTGTATAACAGCTGCATCGCCACAAGTCTAACCACAAGCACCACCACCAGCTACACTACGAGCTGAACCATGGCGTAGGTACGGATATTGCTTTCGCAATTACCGGGCTTAACCAAGCTAAGCCACAGCGAATTTCTTGCTGACGCAGCTAGAAGAAATGAAAAGGTTTTCACAGCGAAAGCTGGTTTACGCACGGCCCTCCGTAAACAACGCATGCCCCCCCCCCCCCCCCCCCCACCTGCGATCACGTGACTGCTCCTTGCACGCATACCAAGCCTCTTGCTTCGTGCCACCTTTGCCGTTACCGGGTAGTATGCGCGGTCGTAAGACGCCTCCAAGCGATTCGAAACGCCTTTCGGACGCTACGTAAGTAGTATTAGTAGTAGTATTATACGTAAGTAATATTTAAATAGAAAACGTATTTTCATACAAGTAAAGTTCAACAACTGTGTTAACTCTGACAATCACAGCGATGTTAACACGAATGGAAAGAATCCGCACTATGAAAATGCGTACACCAAAAGTCGGCTCAAAAAGTGACTCAACACGCCGAGGAGCGTTAAGCATTTCCTCAATAGCATCCTTATGAAATGCGGCTAATCCACTAGGGCAGTTTGCTACCGCATCTTGTCACCAGCGTATGCATCACTCCGGCTTGGACCTCATCTCAAGCCTTCGGTTTCTTTCCGGCCGATCGATTTCACGGCGAAAGCGCGTCACAAAATAGGTGCCATAAGCGAAGGCGATTTGACGCAAATGGTGGTGGAGGGTCTGAAATGCGTGCGATATATTTCGCAGGGCTGTCGCAGATCTAGGAAATGATTGCGATGATTTCCCTTTAGCTGATGCTTATCTCAGCACAGGTGCTAGAGGGTGCAGTGGCCGTGTTTTCCTCTTATCATAAGTGCTGAAAGAATTTTTCCTGCGTTCTACTTTCGCGGGAGTGCTAGTTTGTTATTCGCTACCAAGTACGGGATAAGCTTTGCTAATATCTGGCGTGTAATGGGTTTTTCGGGTACAACGCACAAAGCACAGCTCGACACAAAGCACAAAGCGCGGAACGGCGTTCACCGACAGGCACTGGTTCCAACGGCCACAACAGGAAGCGCGCGCTCTCCGAGAGCAGTCCCGCTGCCGCGCGAGCACTTCTTCTTCATCACAATGGCCCCCGGCGAAGGAGGAGCCATCCTGGCGACTCACGGCGTGGTACACATCACGGGTTCGTGGTAGGGCTTGAGGCGGCTGATGTGAACGGTTTCACGGCCACGGCGGCGGTGGTCAGAGGAGGGTGTCAAAGGTTCCACAACGTAGTTCACGGGGGAACTCTGACAGACAACACGGTAGGGGCCGTGATATTTTGTGAGGAACTTGGACGACATGCCAGGAGGACCAGAAGGGACCCAGAGCCAAACAAGGGAGCCGGCGGGTAGGTGGGCAAAGGGTTGACCAGAATCACGCCGTTCTTTCTGACGATGTTGGTCGGCAGACGTGAGGGATCGGGCTAGTTGGCGGCATTCTTCGGCGTACTTGGCGATTTCAGAAGCAGGCGAGCAGTCAGATGCGTCAGGATGGTAGGGGAGAATGGTGTCAATCAAGCAGGTAGGTTCGCGTCCATAAAGGAGGAAGAATGGCGAAAACCCTGTAGTAGACTGGACGGCGGTATTGTAGGCGTACGTCACAAATGGGAGTACGAGGTCCCAGTTAGAGTGGTCGGGAGTGACATACATAGTGAGCATGTCACCGAGCGTCCGATTAAACCTTTCGGTCAGCCCGTTCGTCTGAGGATGGTACGCCGTGCTTGTTCTGTGAACTACGCGACATTCTTGTAGAAGCGCCTGAACAACGTCGGATAAAAACACGCGGCCGCGATCGCTGAGAAGCTCGCGGGGAGCACCGTGGCGAAGAACGAGGTTGCGAAGAATGAAGAAAGCGACTTCTCTGGCTGTAGCCGTCGAAAGAGCGGACGTCTCGGCATAGCGCGTAAGATGGTCGACAGCGACGACAATCCAGCGGTGACCAGCAGTAGAAGGCGGCAGAGGCCCATAAAGGTCGATGCCCACACGATCAAACGGACGGGCAGGACAAGGTAAAGGCTGCAATGGCCCGGAAAGGCGCTGCGGTGGTGACTTGCGGCGTTGGCAGTCAAGGCATGAGCGAATATACTTTCGTAGAAAGGTATACATGCCGCGCCAGTAGTACCGGTGCCGAAGGCGCGTGTATGTTTTTAAGAGACCAGCATGGGCGTTCTGGGGTGCGGCATGAAAAGATGCGCAGACTTCAGCACGTAAGCGGCGAGGTATGACAAGCAGCCATTTTCGACCATCTGGCATGTAATTCCGGCGATAAAGAAGACCGTCTTGCAAAGTGAAATGGCGGGCTTGACGTCGAAGGGAGCGGGAGGGCGCTGACGTAGTGCGGCCGGAGAGGAGGTGCACGAGAGAGGTTATCCAGGCGTCTTTGCGCTGCTCCAGATGCATGTTTGGAGGGCGTAACGAAGAGAGCACGGGGTCAATGCTAGAGATTGTCGCATCGTTGGCAAGTAGCGGTGAGCGGGAGAGGGCATCGGCGTCAGAGTGCTTGCGTCCGGAACGGTAGATGACTCGAATGTCGTACTCCTGAAGTCGCAGTGCCCAACGACCAAGTCGGCCGGATGGATCCTTCAAGGACGAAAGCCAGCATAAAGCATGGTGGTCGGTGACTACGTCGAAGGGGCGGCCGTAGAGATATGGTCGAAATTTGGTTATTGCCCACAAAATGGCCAAACATTCTTTTTCGGACACGGAGTAATTGATCTCGGCTTTAGAAAGTGTGCGGCTGGCATAGGCGACGACATATTCATGAAACCCAGGCTTCCGTTGTGCCAGCACAGCACCAATGCCAATGCCACTAGCATCCGTGTGGATCTCGGTCGGAGCGTCCGGGTCGTAATGGCGAAGTATGGGTGGTGAAGTAAGGAGCCGGCGCATTGTAGCGAAAGCATCATCACATTTGGAGCACCACGACGACAAGGAATTTTGGGCTTGAAGTCGCGTCAAAGGTGAAATGATGGTGGCGAAATTCCGGATGAAGCGGCGAAAATATGAGCATAGACCGATGAAACTCCGCAGTTCTTTGGGCGTGGACGGCTTCGGAAATTCGGCTACCGCACGAAGTTTTGCGGGATCCGGAAGGATGCCGTGTTTAGAGACGACGTGACCGAGGATGGTCAGTTGGCGAGCTCCGAAATGGCACTTTTTCAAATTTAATTGCAGCCCTGCGGTGGTGAGACAAGTGAGCACTTGGCGCAGGCGAGTCAGATGCGTCGAAAAGTCGGGCGAAAACACGACGACGTCGTCAAGGTAGCAGAGGCACGTCTTCCAGCGTAGGCCCCGCAGGACATTGTCCATCATTCTTTCGAATGTAGCAGGGGCATTGCAAAGCCCAAATGGCATGACGTTAAACTCATATAACCCATCAGGCGTGACGAATGCTGTTTTTGCGCGATCAGCGTCGGCCATGGGTATTTGCCAATAACCAGATCTCAGATCGAGCGACGAAAAAAATTCTGCTCCTTGTAGGCAATCGAGGGCGTCATCTATGCGCGGCAGAGGATAAACGTCTTTCCGGGTTGCAGTGTTCAGCCGTCGATAATCCACGCAAAATCGGATAGAGCCGTCTTTCTTTCGAACGAGAACGACCGGGGAAGACCATGGGCTCTTCGAGGGTTGTATAATCCCGCGCTCCAGCATGTCGTCGACTTGCTCGGTGATGACGCGACGCTCCGAAGCTGACACGCGATATGGTCGCTGGCGCAGAGGAGGATGGGTGCCAGTATCGATGGTATGGGTGACAGCGGAAGCACGGCCGAGTGGAGTTTGGCACGCATCAAAAGACGAACGAAATTCGCACAAAAGGGCGAACAGCTGGTCACGGCACGCCGAATGAAGGTCTCGATCGATAGCACTGTACAGAACGTCAGAGGGTGGTCGGTGTGACAGGGGAGCCGGAGTGAGAGCATCGAGCGACGGTGTAGGAGCGGCCTGGGCGTCGTCAACGACTTGTAGAAGTTCAGCCGATGCTACGTAACCAATGCATTCACCACGAAGCAGAGGCAAAGGAGTGGGCAGATGATTGCTGATGAGCATGGTTGCGGTGCCAGAAGTCATTGTGAGGACAGCGAAGGGAAGCGGTAGGTTCCTGCGGCGAACGAACAATTCCGAGGGAGTAAAGAGTACAGCTGTGTCGGGTGGGTCGGCTGGAGAGATACAGGACAGGGAGACTACAACGGACGAGGAAGCAGGAAGTTCGACATCATGGGAAAGGAGAAGTTTGTCCGGGTACTCAGCGGTTTCGGCAGTGGAGTCGTCGGGTAGGACAGAGAGTGTGACTTCAGCACGGGCGCAGTCGACGACAGCAGAGTGGTCCGACAGAAAGTCCCACCCAAGAATGACGTCATGCGAGCAGGAGGACAGTACCACAAACTCAATTGCGTAGATGACGTCTTGGATAGCAACTCGTCCAGTGCAAGCGGCGAGCGGCTGAATTTGCTGGGCGTCAGCAGTACGCAGTAAAATACCAGGGAATGGCGTCAAAACTTTCTTGATGCGGCGGCAAAATTTCGCGTCTATAACTGATACGGCTGCTCCGGTGTCTATCAAGGCACACGTCGCAACACCGTCTACTACAACATCAACGACATTGGCGGGGGACGTCAGAGGCCTTGTAAAGTTCGCCGAAGGCGCAGCTCTTGCCTCGTGAACTGCGCTCACTAGTTTTCCGCTTCACTGGAGCTGGCGCGGCGGCGCATCGGAGAGATGGAACGGCGCCGCGGAGAATGGGAGCGGTGCGGCGCGGCGGACTGGTTCTCAGTGGTGAATGCAGATGGTGGCGAACTAGGCTGCACGCGGTACCGCTGCGTGTGAGGTCCGTATGCTGAGTGCGTCATGACGTCAGTAGGCGGATAATAAGAGTGATGGCGGCAGTAGCGAGCGACATGTCCGGCAATGCCACAGGCAAAACAAATGGGCCTGTTGTCCCGAGTGCGCCATGGGCGACCGTAGGGGAGGGGGGCCGACGCCATGTGCGGCAACGATGGTGGGGCGGGAACCCGATACGGCCGGACAGGTCGTGGTGTCAAGGGCGGCGGAGCTGCTGTGGCGTCGGAGAAATTGCCCGTGGTAGGAGGAGCCGGGCGGGACAGGACGGCGGCGTAGGTAAGCGGGGCAGCCACTGCCTGCTGGGGGACTGGTGGCACGGCATCTGCGATCTGCAGGGCGTCTGCGACCTGTGCCTGGATGGTATGCTGAAAGGCCGGCGGAAGTGCTGGTGACGGAGCTGGGGGCGCATGCACGAGCGCGAGTTGACGTGCAACTTCTTCGCGGATAAACCGCTTCACCTCTTGCATGAACTGGGGTTCTCCAGCGACCATGGCATCCGCAGATAGTACCTCGGCCTGCCGCAAAGGGCGACGAGCGAGGACGCGTTGCTTGCGCAGCTCCTCGTAGCTCTGGCACAAGCTGATGACGGAGGCAACGGTGTCCGGCTGCCTGGCAAGAAGCATCTGAAAGGCGTCCTCGTCGATGCCTTTCATAATGTGCTGGATCTTATCGGCTTCAGTCATCTCAGAATTGACGCGCTTGCACAGGTCTACGACGTCTTCCACGTAGCTGGTGAACGTCTCACCTGGCTGCTGCGACCGCTCACGCAAGCGCTGCTCAGCGCGGAGCTTGCGCACGCCAGGACGGCCAAATACCTCGGCAAAGCTCGTTTTGAAAGCCGACCAGGTGGTTATGTCTGCTTCATGGTTGCGGAACCACAGGTTGGCGACGTCAGCAAGGTAGAAAATAACGTTGTTCAGCTTCATGGTATCGTCCCAGCGGTTGTGCGTGCTTACCCGCTCGTAGGACGCCAGCCAATCTTCGACATCACTGTCACCAGTGCCGCTGAAGACAGCTGGGTCTCGCTGCCGAGGCATGCCAGCGCAGATAACAGGTGCTGGCGGAACCGATGACGGCGGCGGGGATGTGTTTCTCGGCATTTGGGTGGTAACGGTGCCGTTTCTCAGCTCCAGGACGGGATCAGAGTCCACCTCCACCACTTGTAATGGGTTTTTCGGGTACAACGCACAAAGCACAGCTCGACACAAAGCACAAAGCGCGGAACGGCGTTCACCGACAGGCACTGGTTCCAACGGCCACAACAGGAAGCGCGCGCTCTCCGAGAGCAGTCCCGCTGCCGCGCGAGCACTTCTTCTTCATCACAGGCGGAAAGAAATTTGGAATATTGCCATGCACCTGTTTTAAATTTTTTTACTTGATGTGAAAGTTTAGCATACTCAAAACACCCTTTTTTTTTAGATATCTCCTTGTGACATTCCATGAACGGCAGACGATTAAAAAGTGTGTCGGGGAGTTCCTGGAGGTGAGTTTCTATCTTCGGGGATGAATCACGAAGGCAGTTATCACAGCACCTCACGAATAGCTGTGAGTACCTGCGTAGAGGTGAAATTATGAAGACGCTCACGGGGCAAGCCTGCACCTCCGGCTCACAGGAGGTGGTTAGCGCCGCGGTGAAGCTTAAGGCCGCTGCTGGCGATTTGAGCAATGTATTCTGAGGATTCTTTCGCGGCAGCCAACTTTTCACGTTATTGTGCTTGCTGCGCTGTAAGGTGGCCATCACCACACTTCAACAATACGCGGAAGTAATCATGGCACGGCACACTGAACGTATTTTTCGGTTATATATAAAACATCGCAGTCTTGTTTATTCAGTAAAGCCAGTAGAACTCTCGCTTAGCCCTAGCGAGCCACAACAACAGCGACATTGTTAGCTCAGGACCATTCTGTACCTGCGTTCGAACCTGTCATAGCGACCGAGACGTGAATGTGTCGCCACACTGCAACCTAAGCAGATCATCGAACATTCCCGACGATATGTTATCGCTGTATAAATTTCTCGCACTTTTTTTTAATTGACATTGACATAAAAGGAGATGTTGGTGCTTGATCAAGGCTCCTTTGCACATAATTGAAGAAAAGCCCTTCTTCCTCACTAGACAGTCTCATTCGCGAGACTGAGACATGATCGGACAATTCAAGGAATTGTGCTTCATTGTTCCGGAGCTGTAAATTATCTACAGAAGAAAAGAACTAAGATAATTCTTAAGAATGACTTGAAGTCCCTCTTTGTCCAAGAAAGAGTGGCTAAGGAGCAAAATAAACGTGACTCTTTATCGTTACTGATGGTGCTTTGCGACCAGAAGGATTACCCGCCGCAGGCCTCGTGCTGACTCTTCTGCACGGCTCCACTTCACTTTGTGAAAAGGGGACATCAAACGCTCAAAGATAACTATCGAATTTTCATTAGCGGTCTTCATGAAAGTTTTGCGGCTCTACAGTAACAAGTTCAAGCAAAAACGAGGGCCCCTCGGCTTTGTGCCAATTATTTCTCGCCAAGGTAGAAAAACGCGAACACAGTCTGATCATCGGACCCGCAGAGGCTGATGCCAGCACAAAAGAACAAGAGCGCTGCGGGGGACTGCATGTAAAGATGCATCTAATGACTGGGGATCTGATCGGTGAAAGTTGTAATGGAGAGGAGCGTTATTGTTATTTGATATAATGAAATGAAGACGAAAGACGAATGGCTCTAACCCGCTGCGGGCATAAATATGCATCCGCGGTCACAAAAGAGCCGCTTCTTTCCGGCGGTGAAGGAGGGCGATTAAGGCCGTATCGATCGCTATCTCTACGACCAAGCTGCTCGGCCGCAATAAAGCTGGCGGCAGTTCAGGCTCATTACCAAGACCACGTTTCTTCTCGGTGCTAGTGTTAGTTCGTTGTGTGCCACAATGTTCTGCCTGTCCCCTCCATGCTCCCTTTCCTCACCTCATCGCAAGAGTGTTCCGGTGTGAGAGCGAAAACAAAAACGCTACAAGATTCGAATAGGGACGGGTTCTCCTCCACCGGCGTTGCCACACTGGCGTTTCGGGACAGTACCACTAAGGGCATTTGGTTTTTCTTTTTGCGGCTGCAAACACTTGGCGTTGTTCGACTGCTTCTGAAGACTGGAGCCGGCTGACGTTAACCCTTGGAGGGGCTTTGTGCACAACTGTGTACGCCGCGGATCGAGATCTTTTTCTGCGAGTGTGCGAGGGCTTTCACTACCTTTATTGTTTCAGACGAATTTAGCACCCTTAATTTTATAAATAGCGTGCTTTTTGCTGTCAGCTACAGGACACAGTGAATAATAGTTGGCAAAACGGTAAGCTTGGTATCACTTTTTTTTTTCCGATGGCACTCTTTCCTGTCTCGCTCTGTGTTCTGTGAGAATTATTGAAGCGACGAGAAGTTTGGAGCATTTCAGTTATGAATGGTTCTGATACTCCCAGTATTTATTACGAACGCTATATGTATTCGCGGCTCCTAAGGAGGGGGTACTTTTGGGCTGATTTTTTATCATTAATGGGATTACAGTGCGGATTTACGAGGACCGAATAATACGAAAATAACTAAAGCAGATAACTAATTTATGCTTGTAGGACGCCTGCTACCTTATAACCAGCACAAATAATGCGAAAAATTTAACCCACAATTGCGGCAATACAACGCGAAGCACAGTGACAACTGATGCGCAACTGTAACGTAGGGAGGTCATCCGTGGGCAACGACTCTTGCAGCGTACAGTGTCAAGCTGATGATAGTGCTATAATGTTAATGCGCACTTTGACACACAGGGAACTGACCAAAGCTACGGAATTGTTGTTATAACGCCTCGGTGGTTCTAGCGGCTTTCGTTTAACTCAGAGGCAATTTTGTTTCGTCTTGTGCGGCAGTGCCATGTCGTACACGTTAAAGATCCCTCGGTAGCCGGATATATTTCGGATTCCTCTGATATGACACCGCTTTCTCACTTTCTTCTTTTATTCCCATCTCCCGTCGTTCCCTGACGGCGTGGTTGAGGTGTCCACCTAGAAGTGAGGCAGTTACTACCATTGCACGTACCTCATATTATCTATGGGAGTGTGTCCAAAACTCAATGCTTCAGCACTTAGCAGCACTTTGCCTCCGGCGTTGGGCTGAACTCAAAGCGTAGCGATTTCAACGTCACTCACCGCTTATATTGTTGCACCTTTGAAAATGAGATAACTCCTAAGAGCAAGCGAAATGAGTTAATCTGCTTTAAAAACAGACACTTTATATTCTTCAGAAATGGTGAAAAATTTTGTTAACAACCAGCGCGACTGTTATCAGCCGGACTGAAGGATTATTTCTTTTTGTTGCATGGACTCTGTAATTGCGAAGTAGAAAGTAAATCGCTTTTACGCAACTGGTTGAGCTAAACCGCATCGCACAGGACTTCGAAGTATGCACCGACCTGAACCCATCGCTACTGCGCGGCAAGCATTCTGAATGGCATTTATTTAAGCGGATGATGTAAGTGCAGCTTTCTCGGGGAAGAAGTTTGAATATTGGAATATTGTAAGGTATTGTTACAGAAATATTGAAGGTAATGGTCCATTCTTGCGATGCGTAGCAAAATCTTACGTTTAATGTTTTCCCGTCGCTCGCGGAAAGTAGTTAAGGCTGCCACAGAAAACCAAGGGGGAACATTTTTGACGATAGCAAAAAGGTTAATCGCAAGATAAATATACAAGCCTGCCGAGGAAAGATCTGCGGATATTTTGTTACAGTGAAATCTTACAAAAAATAAAAGAAATTGCGTTCATCAACTCTTCTTCATTGAAAAATGCTTTTGTCCAGGATTACTGAGTATGGGACGTCTTAGAGAATTGGTTTTCTGTTCGTGGAAATTTGAAAGTCTTGGCGTGTACAGCGGAGATGGCGCCACAGACGAGGTGCGAAAAGTCTGTGTTCACTTGGACAATTTTAACGCGAATCGTGCCAACCTCGGTGCAAAGGGAACAAAAGGTGCAGTCGGATAAAAGCCGAGAAATTTACAGTCGAGCGCGTAATATGCGGTGGCTGAACGTGATAGACTCGCACTGAGCCCAGGTTCCTTGGAACAAAGCACTGCGCTTCTTTGTGTAGCCATGCAGCGCCTACTGCGCCTCTCACCTTGAAGTGACACAGCGGAGCGGAAGAAGCGACCCTTGCGCTGGGAAATAACGCTTGGAGAAGCAAGCGGTCGCACTCCTGCATGCCTCCGGCCCGACAACCTCCAGAGCTTTCTTCTGGAACGGGTGACAAGCCATAAGGCACCGCTGGCGGCAGTGTATACACCATAAAACGTCCACTTGATGAAACGTAGCGGAAAGTAGCACCCTTTGCTCTGTGAGAAAAAAAAAAGCCCTGCCGCCGAGTACCAAGTCTCTAGGTCCTTGTTCCGACGTTGTGTTCATAGCCGAGGGAGCACATGATGTCAAAATAGAGTCGACTCGCTGCCCTACTGTTTTGACGTGTTTGTTCCTTTTATTGCGTTGTTACACTCCCTCTCCACTCAGCCGGCTAAGCAGCCACATGCATGCTTCAACGAAAGCTTTTAATAACAAGGAACTTCATATCGCGCTCCCATGAAGCGGAAGCAACTATTTTTTTCGCCGGTTGTTGGGACGGTACAGAAATAAGAGCTGAAAGGACAGGGAGCGAAAGGTAAGGAAATATGAGAGTTTACCTTCAACTTCTCAGACGAAGAAGATTAAAACAGGCTTCACACCGGCCAGCCGTGGCGATAGCGCCATCTCCTCCCGATCGCCGACGAAGTGGTCAGGCACATCTGCTCCACCAGAATGCGCGTCTTTCCTCACTAAAATATGGTCGCGGCACCAGGAGTGGGCCTAAACATGTAAGGCTGACTTCGCGAAAGTAAAATCCTGTGGGTGTACGAGGTGTGTGTGTAAGGAATGAACCCGCAGTTGTTTAGCTTTTGTAACAGCTTTATGAGGAAGCGGTGCTGAACTACATGCAGAACACCTTCTGAAGTGTACACCTGAACGGTCTTAGAAAAATAACACAAAAAATATCTTAGAACTTGCCGATTTCTTACTTCAGTCCTGTTTAAATCAGCTCTTTCTCATTTATTTTCCTGCCGCCCATTGCTCGCGCCGGCGGTACTCCCACGCTGACTCATGCAGAAGAGTTCCCCTTGCTACCGTCGAACGCTCTTCTCGGGACCATTCTATTTTTGACGCAGCTCGTGAGCAAGAGCGAACCAAAAGGTGGAGTTCCTTGTTTAGCTTTTTCTTGTTTTCCGCGCTTGTATACATGTACAGCGCGTCCAGGTAGCGCTCTTCGCTGCCAGTTTTTTCCACTGACGATCATCCTTTTAAGCTCGTCCCAAGGACAGTGAGTACTTTATTACAAAAGAAAGCTACCACCTCTGCATTCGTTCATCAATTGTTGTTACCACGGGCTGAACGAAGAAGAAGGCATTATTTACGAGGGAAAGTGCGCCTCGAGGAAAGCGATGGAAGGCGTACAGAAAAGTATGTGGTCAAGAGGACGAAACGTTGAAGACAAGGCCGCGATACCCTGGAGTGCCTAGCGGGGTGTGGTTATGAGGCTGCTCATGAAGTCACGCCTCGTGTGCACGCGTAGCTTTTTTATGCCGCTCACGGTAAATCCGGGGCTAAATTAAGATAAATGAAGCTTTCCTGAGAGGGCGCGACTTTCCTTTCTGTTAGTTCCGCTATATTAGAAAGGTGGCGTCAGCGGCAAAATATGTGAATTGTCAGCGTCTCTTGAACAGGCCCGACGCCCATTTGGGTGCGTATGAGGACTGAGCTTGGCCTCTAAATGAAAGGTTGACGCACAGCTGGCTATCAATGCCACTTTGTCGCCGAGACGAGCAGCGCAGTCGAAAAGATGTGGGGGTGTGTATAGGAGAGGAAAATTTTAAAACACTGTAACCAAAGATACTACCTCAATGCACAAAAGACGGCCTGCAATGTTTTTCGGGATAGACGCAATACTCCATAGCCCAATACAGCACATGCAGGCAAACGTAACATGTTCTGTGTACTGTGTGTTGGAGTACGAAGTAATCAGTCTTAATCATGAGCAAACTATCCTCAAAGCAAATGCTGCTATAATTGCTGCGATAGTGTTAGCTACTTGGCAGCTATTCGCAGATAGCTAATGGCATCTATTGACAGAATTTCAACAGCGCCAGGCAGGTTCCAAAAAGAGCAAAGCCGCAGAGCAGGCAGATCGCGAGCTGTGCCAGCACTAATCGGATTGCGCATACGGGCGCAAAAAAGAAAATTCAGAGCGCAGTCTGTGGAGATCGCATTGCGAGCTTGTCGCACTGCCAGGTATGACGCAATCTCCAGCCCAAGAGGGCCGGGATAATGATTTGATTCCAGTTTGACCACGTTTTTAAAGGCGCAGCACTATAGCGACAATCCTTAGCATTTTTCCATGCTGCATGTATTCTGGATAGAATAGAACCTTATTTACGTGATCCTTGAAGGAAAAGAAAAAGAAGCAATGGGGTATTCTCATGGTGCCAGGCATTAATTTTACTAGACAAGATGACGATGCACGCAGCGGGAGGGGGTGGCATGAATGAATAAACATTTGTGGTTGTATCTGCTGCAGGTGGGGCCCTTAGCCCAAGGCTCCAGTGGCTTCTGCTGACTTCTTGGCGATGGTGAGTAGCCCCCCCCCCCCCCCCCCCCCCTCGGTGTTTTAGGCACACGCTGGGTAGTTTCACCTCCTACTGCTCCAAGACCACGTTGGGCAGCTTAAGGTGGTTGGGCTTCTGTGGACATGTCCATTTGATATAGGTGAATTTGTGGGTGTCGCCACACCACAAGACATGCATCTCCTTATAGCGTTGGGGGAAAGTGGCGGAGGAGGCAGAGATTAGGGTATTTGAGGGTCTGGGCTCACTGTAAAAGGTAGAAGTGTACCGGAGAAAGGTGTTTTTGAGGTGGAGGTAGGCGCCTTTTGACAGGCAAGACTTCCAGGTGTGTGGCGTAGTGGACCTCAGGGTGAGGAGGCCTCGCTCGGTGAGCATAATCGCAAGCTACGTTATGAGCACTGATGTTTCCAGACAGGCTGTCATGGCTGGGGACCAGGGTATTGACGTGGCCTTTTTGGAAAGTGTGCCCCGGGATGCTGAGAGCTTTTAGTGGGATGCGACTGCTTGTGCAAGCTCGGCAGGCGGCCTGTTAGTCGGTGAAGACATGTAAGCTCCGGCAATAAGCGTAACTAAGTTTGATGATAAGAGCGATTTCCTCAACGGCGATGGGTTCTGGTGACCGGAAGAAAGCGGCCAGGTATGGAGTGTTACTGCTGTGCAGACATACAGGTTTAAAGGTGGGGATAGGGGGCAATATCCACGTAGGTGGCTGTGGTATCCTGTCAATACTGTTTTCGAAGGTGTTGAAGGCAGCCCTGTCCTCTGGCCATTTCAAGCTTGTGTTGCATGCGGCGGGGTACAGGATCAAGGCGAAGTAGAGTGCGGATGTCAGTGGAGAGTGGATGGAATGCTAGCGTTGTGACAGAACATTCAATATAATAAGCGCCTGTTTAACAATGCCTCCAGATTCATCAAGAGTCGCCTGTTATGCCTGACCACAACGGTTGTTTTGAAGAATATCAGAAAAGCAGCCTCCGGAACCTAACGTGTATCGCTTCAGGAGCAAAATTTTTGGCTGTCCATTTCAAAAATTTTAGCAATATCGATAAATGTCGGCGGTCTCTATTAACTTGACAGATTTCATTTTAAAAGTGGTAGGAGTTCATCGCAGTTAACCCGAGTAAACGTGCGAGGGCAGGTGTTCTGTGAAATCTGTGATCAGACACGTCAAGGAATTTGATGCGCACTTATGACTACACCTTGTAATAAGAATGTTGTATTCACCACTGTAAATTCTTGGAGATTGAAATTTACAGGCTGTTTGAATGCCCCCTCTTCCTTTTTTTTTTCAAGCTCGGTTGCGTCCTGCTTCTTACGTACGGGAATAAAAAACACAGACTGACTTGACTACACTTTAGTGCACGATATGCTTTGTATATAGCGGAATATTTTTGCTGGATGTTGGTATATGCTTAGCTAGAGGCAGGAATCCCTCGAGAGATGGGCTTGTCTCAGCAAACCGGGTCGCGGTGGAAGAAGAACCGTACCACGCACGAGACCTTTAGATCCTTCGGCCAGTTTTGTTAGCCATATTCTTCCCGTAAAGACATAGAATTCATAATGAAAGCAAAAGCGACAGTCGACTGCGAAAGTATTTAGCTTTAGTGTGCTCACGTAAAGCTCCGGCTCAAGAAGACATCGCTGGAAACCGAGACAGTCTGACGAAATGCGGCACTCGCATTCATCATTATTCATCATGGTGCGACGCGAAGTATTGCATGATAGAGACGTACGGACGTGAAGAGGCCAGAAATCAGCCGTGGTTCGAGAGGACGGCATTGCGGACATGTTCCCCGACAGTGGCATCTCGGATAGCTTTATGAATATTTAGCCGCCGAATGGAAGCGCGCCTGCCGCTTTAGAACGAAGGGAATATTCGGGCCTCATCCCTGTGTCAGTGTGAATATTTATGAAGGAAATGTGCCTGTCATTTTTTTTATATCAGGTACGTCAGCGTGCCGTGAACTTCAGAGAAGCAAGAAAAACAAAACAAAATGTAGTGCTGGTTATAAAACATTTCTGTGGTCCCCTAAGCACATTTTGTATTTAGTTTACTTGCACCAGTACTGCGTCACTGCTTTCACACTAGCTACCGATCAGGGATACGGCTACTGGCTGTGTAGTTTGTGGCGTCAGTGCCGAGGAAAATGAGGCGATTTTTCTACATGTTTTCACTGTGATCTGCCGCAGATCGTAAAGTACGCGCTAGGCGCCAGAAGTGAATTTTTTTAAGAACAGCTTTAAAGAGGGTGCTTGCGTGAGGGACAAACGTTTAGTGCATCTTGGGCCAAAAGGAATCATGCAGGTGTGAGCCTTACTTTGGCACTATTAAGCGATTAGCCGTCGGTATTGCATCATCGAAGCCGCTTTGCTGCACTGCGGACAGCGGAGCATGTTCTCCACCCCCAAGCACCATTACAAGCTGGCCAGCTGATGAATGACTTTCTCACTTTTAGCGTGCCAGCAAAAATAATACACTTCTCCTGGAAGCGGGTCGAGCTGTCTACACTGGTTGCAGCTGCGCTCAAACTTACCCGTTTTAGATTATAGGGCCAGCAATCCGTCTTTTGTGAATGCATGTTATAAACGAGCCTCACACTTCTGATCTTCGCTCTTATAGGGCTTCGATATCCAGCGCCAAGGGCTACTAAGGAGTACTCAACCTTCCGTGCTTAGTCGCGCTGCGGAATCCTAATTTCGCAGCGGCGTAGCCGTGGCCATTGAACATTTATTTAGAACTTGAATGCGATCAGTGTGGAAACAAAAGGACATACTGCAAGAGACAACAATAAGACATAGCACGTCCCGCTTCTGTCCATACTGAGAGCATTAAGGTTTTCAAAAATGCAGTGTGAACAAGCTCCTTTTCACACATTGCTGTCATTCAACACGGCCTGCGCGGCCCGCTGTTCGAAAGACAAAAAATTATATGCATTCCTGGTGACTACTGTTCGAAAACAAAGTTGGTGACTCTTTATCCGAGTTGCATGAAATATCTACTGATCCGTGCAGCAAAACGAACAATGCATTAGTTTCGCCGATTTCTGAACGAGACTACTGTAAAAATGCAATCTGCGCAGTGATGCACATGTGCTCGAGCGTGCCTACGTGTAATCGCGCTTGTTTGAAAATTTCACGATAAACTACGCTTTCTTTTTGTCGATGTCGACACCTCCTGCTTGCCAAAGAGTCTCTTTTCTCGAAAGTGTAAAGGAATAAATGAGAAATTCGAAACCGGCTGGCATGAAATTGGAGCAGCAGACGGTCGACAATAGAGAATTTCAAATTATTGGCATCGGCAATAGAGGCTTCTCTACAATGGCTGAATGACAAAACCATACGATCAGCTATGCAAGACCCAGAGCTAGTGAATTTTTCGTGCTGCTCTAAAGAACACGAGCTAGAAAATTTTTGCAGTCTTTGTCACTTTAGTTTTCAGTGGTAAAGCTGCTCCTGTTTACGTTTTTTCGTGCTCATAAATTTGTTAAACTTGTGCTGATAGAATAATGAGTATTCATTTCTAATTGTGCGTACAAGGGCAAAGCTAGAACAAGGAGGTCGTCTATTAAAGCGCACTGCCTTCTCGTATCGCAACGACATTATTTTTCTTTCTTTTTTCCCTTCGCCCAATCTAAAGTATATCTCCTCAGAGCCAGGCACGTAATGAATTCAATGCCGCTATGATAGAATTTCTTGCGTGCAATTCCATTTTTTTCTTGCCATTCACCCGTCTGTGTGTCGGATTTCAACGACAGCGAGGGCATGAGACACCGGAAGTGCAGGAAGAATCAGAATGAAATGGCACTCGAAAGAAATCATTAGGTCACTCCCCTCACCCTCTCTGCTGTATAAACAAAGAACCATATCACCATACAATCATGCCATAATAATATCTGCAATTACAGAAATCGTCGTGCAGAAAACCCTTCAGGCTTGAAATATGCCTATGATTCATGTGTGCTGAGCGATATTTTTTAACACTTCCTCGTATTTACAAAGGCGCTTCTAGTTCATACAAATTATATTACCAGAAATATAGGGTGGGTGCCTGGTTGCAAACAGTGTGTAGACCCTTTGTTCCCTTGCGCTCTCGGTGTTGCTGGCACCAGAAAGGTCACGCAATGACACTAAGTTGCTCTTTTATCTGGTTTGCTTCAAAACATCCATGTAACAGTGCTCCTAAGGTATATTTTGGCGGCATATGTCTTACAACAACGTCTGAACATGGTGGTGAAGCACCCAGGCAACGAAGCAAAGAACACGGTTCCCCTCAACGTGACTAGTTCACGGCGCTACCAAAACATAGCTCCGATTCCGTGAAAATCCCCTATAGCGCAAGCCTGCAGCCTCACGCCACTGTCCATGACATTGTCTTGTTTATGCCGCGACACCATGTGTGTAGCATCAATTTCATGGACGGCTTGCAGACTCCAAACAAAAATCATATTAAGACGTGACAATGGCGTTTATTTTGATTCTGCTGAGAACCTCGCTCGACATGCGCAGAATTTATGGCACCAGTTAGGCCCAGGCGAAGTTTTATTGAAGTTTCTAGCGCAAGCGCCAAGCATTCCACTCCCTGCATAACACTCAAGTCAGGATCCTTCGACATTAATTTTAATTGTCAGGCAACTGTGGAATATTGTAAGGTACTCTTATCGAAATATAAAGGTACTGGCCCATTCTCCTGATGCGCAGCAAAGCATGTCTTTTAAGTTTTTCCATCGCTTTTTGCGTCTTTTAATCTTTCAGGCGAAGCCTGCTGTGCTAATTGTGTCGCTAACAGCTTTTGAATGGCTAATGTTTTTATCATTCATTGTCATTGTCACCATTTCTCTTTTGCATTGATATTTTCCCACTATGCTGATAGGCGGACTGAACTACAATAGAAGCCCCGCACATGGAATTAAGCAATTTTTTTATTTTTTATTTTATTTATTTAGTAGTACCTCAAAGGCCCACTAGGGGCATTACATGAGGGGTGGGCATACATATCATTGAAGAAAAAAATCAGTGATGAATGATTTGAAGTATTCCAGGCCAGGATGGATGAAAGCTTCAGCGGGGAGGTCGTTCCAGTCTCTTGCGGTCTGGGCGAAGAATGATTTTAGGTGCGCAGAAGTAGATGCTCGAGGTGTATGAACAGCTTTCGGATGACTGATGCGAAGTGAAAGGCGGTATGCAGGGGTGATAACAGATTGGCTGAAATGCGAATGATAAAACTTGTGGAAAAGACTCCAATGAGTCGAAAGTGAGCGAAGATCCTTTTTCCGTAGGGTTTCGTAGTTTTTCCGTTGTTCCCACACTTCCGACTTTCTTTAATCGCGCGCCAAACATCTGAAACAAATATTTACCGAGAGTTATTTGCAACAAACAAGGAAACGGCATGATAAGCTTTGAAAAACGAGTTAGAAATAATGATAATAACAAAAGTACTATAGAGAAGGCTCGATGAAAGTAAGTCCATTCCCTGGTCAGAGCAGTCCAGCTCATTCACTGGCAACAGGAAAGAAAACCAGAAGGGCATGTGCTCCGGGTCCGAGGTCATTTCCGCTCGTGAAGGTTGAAATCCACGTTTGATGTGTTCTTGTATACTTGAAGGACAAATACATAAGAAGAGGCTTGAAATAGAGATCGACGGGCTCACGTTTCATGTCCAGGAAGCTAAACTTTTTCTTTGGCGAACGATATATAGGTAGTCCGGAGAAAACGCTTCGGGACCTCAGTGCGAATTCGCGCACGTGCGTTGACGTAACGAAAGCGTCAGCAGAAAAATATCTGGTGGTATCAAGTTTCTTCTCTTTCGGACTCCGAGATTTCAACACCACAAGGTTTGTCATAAAGCTAGCACTGACGAAAAAAAGGGACGCAATCACAACGTTCCGCAAATTTCCGACAAAAGTGCGTCGAGCGATCGAGCCGTCGTCTGGCGGCGCTGTTTCATTTTCCGTGGCGCGCCGCACGCCCTCTGCCGGTAACTCGGCCGCCTTCTTACGCCCTTTTCCCAACAAAAGGCTAGCGCCACGTTTCGAGGAGATAAGAAATAAACCCAACAGGAACCGGCTCTGAAAGCCTCGGCTAGAGTTTCGTCGACAGGGCGTCGTCACCGAAGCACAATGCGAGACACGCAGGCCGAGACACCGAGCGACACGATCGTATAACCCCGATGTAAAGCGGCGAGCTTTCGGCACACGCAATGCCTAGACGCGCGGGGCCCGTCCCGAGGCCGTTTACGGCGATACCGGGAATCTCTGAATCGATGCCGCTTCGCTTTGTGATGCCATAGAAAGCCGGCCTGAAGAACGGCCACGGCAAGCGCAATCCGAGCTCTCCAAGGGCGCTATATTCGAAGCTGGGATATGTTCGCCTATTGGTGCTTTGTTCATTTGGGTCTCACAATATATGAGGAAGGCAGTCCGCGTTTGAAAGGACTCGCTCGTTACAGACGTTCTTGCTGAGTTCGCAACCGTTTTCGCAAAAAGAGCTTTTCCCTCTACACTATGCGTTTTTTCAACGAAAGCACGTCGGGCTAAAAGTTCTTTTTGTTCAAAAACTAAGCTGAACTGGCTTGAATGCGGAATGTGGTACTCAGTCACATTGAAGCAGTTTATAGTGACCAGAAGCTTCATTTAGGCGGAAGATACATAGGCAAAAGAAATAGGAGATTTGCGTTGATATCAAAAATGTCCACCTTTTTTTTTTAAGTTTGTACTTGCGGGATGAAGGCACAGAAAAACGAAGAACACACATGAGATCCACTGTTGCGATAAAAAGAAATGCGAACAGCGCAGCGTCGAAGCGCTCCGCTTTTCGCATTTCTTTTCATCGCGCTTCTACGTTGTTGTTAAGAAAAAAACATGCTTAAGTGCCGATGATTGTACCGTGGACGATTATGAAGGAGCTAGACACCGCAGCGGACACGGGACAGAGAAAGAAGACGACACAGAGCGGTACTTGTCCCGTGTCCGCTGCAGTGTCTAGCTCCTTCATGTCTCACCAACTGGCCTACACATCTACCCTCCTAAGTTACGTGGACGATTCTAGTGTCTTTTTGTTCTCAGCCAAGTACAACTGCGATGAAGATAAATGCGAACAGCGGAGCGCTTACGCGCTGTTCGCTTATATTTTGTAGCGGGAGCTACACTACGCCAGCCGCTTCGCGAGGTCAGCGTGGCTGCGCGCTCAGCCATAGCACCACCAATTTGTCCAAAGGGCAAGGCGTCGCGCCGAACGGGCGACGGCGTTCCTTCGTAAAACTGAAGACTGGTTTATGATGAAAGGGAATATGCAGTAACTGTCTCACATATCTATCTCTATGGACATCCGAACCGCGCCTTATTGGAAGGCATAAACAGTGGGATCAAAGAAATGGCTTATGGTTTATAAGGGTTTAACGTCCCAAAGCGACTCAGGCTGTGAGGGACGCCGTTGAGAAGGGGTCCTGAAAATTCGACCACCTGGGGTTCTTTAACGTGCACCCACATCGCACAGCACACGGGCCTCTAGAATTTCACCTGCATCGAAATTCTAGCCGCCCGCGCCTCGTCAGTTGTGCGCATGCGCGCAGTGTCGTCAGAGATGCAGCGGGTATATATATCGCAATGATGCGAAACCTGTGGTAGAAATCGACAGCTCGGAGGAAGCTAGGGCTCGTCGTAGGAATCAAGGCAAGAGGAGGCGGTGAGCCGAGGAGACTGAGGAAGAGTACGCTAAGCGTCTCGATAAGCGACGTAAGGACGACGCGGCTAGACGGGCCCGCTTAGCCGACGGCAGTGCATCCAAAACGACAGATGACGATGAATTGAGTTGTGCGTCTTTGAAAGAAGCTAGACTTAGGGGGTGGAATGAATGCAAGAAGAAGCGGTGAGGTGATGAGAGTGAGGAAGAACGTGCTAAGCGTCTCGAAAAGAGGCGGAAGAGCGATATGGCTAGGAACGCACGCCTAGCCACCGATGGTTAATCCACGATGGCCGGGGACGAAGAAACGTCCATTGAAACGAACCGCCGGCGAAACACTGACTTTGCGTGGCTACCCGTGAGTTTCAACGACGGTTCACGAACATGGAATACGCTTCATCCATATGGGACCCTGGACAGGTCTCACTGACACAGGTTCTGGCAACTGTCCAGAATCGTGCAACTAGATTCATTTTAGGCAATTACCATCGTATATCTAGCGTCACACAAATGAAAAGGTCTTTAAACCTCCTGCCCCTAGCTACCCGCCGTAAGCACTTCCGCATCTGCCTATTCCATAAGATTTTCTACTCCAATTGTCAACTTCGCTCTCGATGGATTCAACCAGCCCCGTTCATTTCTCACCGTCGTGATCATCAACACAAGGTCACAGTGCCTCATTGTAACACAGTGACATGTGCGCAATCATATTTTCCGCTAACCTCTAAAGAATGGAATTCCCTACCCGCATCATTAACTAGCATCACTGATTCAACTCAATTTAGAAGAATACTTACCACTCTGATTGCATAATGATCGCTTTTGTATTTTATTGTAGTGTTGTGTTCTCCACGTACCAGTATTGTTCTTAAACTATTTTATTAATCTGTTCCGTGTTAATTTTGCTCACTTCTTTTTATCCTGCCTCAGTTGTTCTATAGTTTTGTATGAATTGTGCTTTTTTATTTTTCTTGTTATCAACTGCCCTTCCCCTCTGAAATGTACTCTGTACCCTGAGGGTATCACAAAATAATAAATAAATAAATAAATAAATAAATTCGTTCCTCTCGCTACTCTACCAGGTTTAACCAGAGCTAAACCACAGCCAATTTTTTTTATCGCCCCCATAACGAGCGAAACTAGGATTCTTTTCTTACAGAGCATCTACAATTTATACCAGCGAAAGCCATCACAAGAAACCAAACGCTTGAAGTAAATACAAAACAGAGAAAAACGAAAAAGAGTAAACATGCGCTCTTCAAATCACTAACACCATTGCCCAGAATGATGCGAAGCCATGATTCATAACCCCAAAGAAAACAGCGACTGAATCTGCCAATAAATTCAAGAATTATGCATAATAAATTCATGACAATAGAACATTAAACCTTATCATAGGAAAATTTGCATCTAGAAGTCGAAAGAAGACGGCAAAAATTCAACAAATGGCTGTTCAACCGGGCAAAAGGCGTCGTAGCAAAGCACTGTCACAGATGAAAACTATACGAGGCAAGAACAGTGTCAAGCCGTTAAAACGTAATATGTGTGAAGTTGTAGTCGAAGAAAATTTGACACCACAACGAAGTCAGACGTGTCCGTCTTTAAGAAGGCTAATTCTTCGTTCATGTGTAAAACTAAGGTAGCGCTAACACACATCTGTTACCGGACACGGGGTGATATGAAAGCCCTCATTTGTTTGTTCCCGAACATTTATTTTGGCGCATACCAGAATTGTAGCTGCCACGATGGCTCAGTGGTTCTAGTGCTCGTCTGCTGACCCGAAAGACACGGGTTTGATCCCAACCGCGGAGGTTTCATTTCGATGGAGGCGAAATGCGACCCGTGAAACGCGACCCATGTACTGTGCGATGTCGATGCACCTTGAAGAACCCCAAGCGGTCGAAATTATTTGGAGCCCGCCACTGCAGCCTCCCTCATATTTTGAGTCACTTTGGGACGCCTCCATAAATCAAACCATACCAGGATGGTACGACGGTACCCTGTGCCCAAAGGCCTGCATTTGTGACCAGTGCACGATGGAAGACGGCCACTTCCGCGGTCGGTTAGTGATATTCTTATACTCCGGTTCATCACGGATCTCTGTGGTGGCCTGGCGCCGTGTGTGCTGGAGAGTGTTACACAGGATACGAATATGTTCCAACAGTTCCCTGGCGTGCAGGCAGCAACAGCAGATGTCATCCGTAGTGTAAAATGTTTGTGGTAGCTTTTCATCCCCAAGCATCCAGACCTAGCCTCGAAAAGCAAAGCGCATTTATTATGAGTAATATGAGTAATATTGAGCGACAAGTGCGGGTAGCGCACATCGGGTTATCATAGTGATAACCAAGTACTATGGGTTCATGAACACCATGCCAGACCAGATAAGATGGAAGAGTTTCTTGACACTGTGGTGGGCAGGATAAATTGGACTCGAGTTTCGGATTGTACCATCTTTCCCGGCGCATAGGGGCGTATTACTAGAATTGACGGCGAAACATCAAAGATCAGCCAAGCGTCCGTTCATTGTTTTCTTCTTTTCCTTCTTCCTCCTCTCGTATTTCTAGGTCTACCTACACGACATTGCATCAAGGCTACAGACAACATCAGTGTAGTGCTAGGGTTTGAATGTTTCAGAGTGAAGACTAGCGTTACAGCCACAAGTACCGCGAAAGACGGTGAAAATTCGAACTAGAACACACTCGTATTCCTCAGCACTTTCAAGACTCGTCCTTTCGCTGCTGGTGAAAGAAGCCTGACGCCCTCGGGGTTTGTGGGCCTTTTAACATCAGGGTATCAGCGACCAGTGGTCATCCTCTGGAATTACCTAAGCAGCAGCCGCCGATTCATGAACATACAAGGAAATTTGATTTATTCGTCTCTCAGCCTCACGGGCGTACTTCGCTATTGACTCCTCCCAGAGTCGGAGTAATTTAGCACTGTAGGCTTGGAATTTTGTGTTCTGTCATGAGAAGTGACCCTGTTCACACGAAATTCCTCGTCGATGTGTCTGAAGCTCAGCTCTAGTCGCATTTCAGCTCTTCAAGCGTGCAGCCGACTTTATATAGCCGCAGTACATCTCAAAATTTACGTAATCACTGGGAATTTTAAACTTGTGGATATCACCGAAATTTTATGAAGCTGGCGAGCATAGCTTACTTCCGGCAGGGGATTTGGGTCACCTGCATCGCAATATAGCCGATCGCAATGGATAGACTAGGGATCCAGAAGCGTGAAATGGATAAAAATTTCTGTGCACCAAGCGGTAATGTTGTACTAATTTATGCAAGCGCCATCTACACCGCTCTATACCTCTGTGATCGGGATGAGCAGATAAGCATACTGGTTATGATTTAGGGGGGTTTAACGCCCCAAAACAACTCGGGCTAGTGAAGGGCTCCGGAGCCCGTAGGGAAGGGCTCCGGAAAGTTCGACCACCTGGGGTTCTTTAACGTGCACCGACATCGCACAGCACACGGGCCGCTAGAATTTCGCCTCCATCGAAATTCGACCACCGCGGCCGGGATCGAACCTGCGCCTTTCTGGTCAGCAGCCGAGTACCATAACCACCGAGCCACCGCGGCAGATCCGCATGCGTATAGTATATACAGTGGATGGCACGTTGCACTTATCAGGGCTTCTTGTCCCCGCAGTTTTCAGCAGCATCGATACCGTTCTCACATTTATAGAGTCTCCGTGCACCTCGAGTGCACCTTTTTATAGCTCGCATTAGGAACAAAGCTCGAGCACTACAGACTGGTCTCAAACAAGCCTCGTTAACATATCAGCCTTTTGCCCACAATCGCGGATAACACCTATACAGACACTGCCCGGTTTGCCGACGCGGTGGCTCAGTGGTTATTACACTCGGCTGCTGACCCGAAAGACACGGGTTCGATCCCGCCCACGGTGTTCGAGTTTCGATGGAGATGAAATTCTAAAGGCCCGTGTGCGGTGCGATGTCAGTGCACGTTAAAGAGCCCCACGTGGTCAAAATTTCCGGAGCCCTTCACTACGGCGTCCCTCATAGCCTCAGCCGCTTTGGGACGTTAAACCTCCATAAACCCATGAACACTGCCCCATTAATAGCACCAGTTTTGCAATGCCTGTGGTTATCCGAGCAAGATGAGCGTGAAATCAACGTACCACGCTTCGTCGACGGGGGCAGAATTGGCTGCCCTTTGGTGTGCTATTAAGTCCTTCACCCATGAAACCCGACAGGAATGATCTATTTTTTTTTTCTAATTTCAAAGCAGAAAACCTCGCATCGCCTTGGTCACGTCGCACAGGCAATTCATGTAGGCGTAAGACAGAGACCCTGGGCATTTATTCACGTTCCCTTCTTTGCTCTGGGTTTGCCGTGTTTCGAGGTGCAGCTTCTCAACTGGACTGAGCTCCACCCTAAGCACGCTTGTCATTCGAAGGCAATTTGGTGGCCGAAAAATTCGAAGTGCTTGGCCAAAGTGGGGCACTTGATTCGGTGTTCATTCATCGGATGTCGTGTTTGTGTTGCAGAATCTCGCCCGAATTCTTTGTCTCGCCATTGTACGAGCCGGTACATCCCTTGCGAAAATGGCATATCTGATTTAATATTTAAAAATTAATATATCGACGTATAAGATTGTGTGTATATATATATATATATATATATATATATATATATATATATATATATATATATATATATATATATATATATATATATATATATATATATATATATATATGGTTTGGTTTGGTTTGGTTTGGTTTGGTTTATGGGGTTTAACGTCCCAAAGCGACTCAGGCTATGAGAGACGCCGTAGTGGAGGGCTCCGGAAATTTCGACCACCTGGGGTTCTTTAACGTGCACTGATATCGCACAGTACACACGCCTCTAGAATTTCTCCTCCTAAGAAATTCAACCGCCGAAGCCGGGATCGAACCCGCGTCTTTCGGGTCAGCAGCCGAGCACCATAACCACTGAGCCACCGAACCAAGATCGGCCTGAACCTCTATATAATCATACTTTGAACGCAACATAAGGCAGTTTGTCCAAATATTCCACATCTGGTTTCATGTGCCCAAATTCCTATATCGCGACACAAAGAAGAGATACATGAGGAAGTGAATGTCAATAGTACAAATACAAGGGTACACATCTAATTTTTCTGGTCTCGGGAGTGGCGTTCCACAAGGCAGTATCCTCGGGCCATTGCTATTCAATATCTATGTAAATGACATTGTTAACATTAACGACGACACCAAATTTATCATATGCGCCGATGGCACCAGTTTGTTCTTTCCAGGGCCTAGTTTGACTGCGATCGAATCTAAAGCCAATGATGTACTTACGCTGTTAGCGGACTGGAGCACGGTAAACTCATTACTTATAAAGGTCTCTAAAAAGAAGGCAGTCTTATTCCGCCCCAAAAACAAGCCGATGAACGCAAGCTTCAATCTTAGCCTAGCTGGATCCAACATAGAAGTGGTGCCCGTTGTAAAAAGTCTCGGTGTTCTTTTCCAAGAGAACATGGCGTGGGACGATCACGCTCAAACGACCTGCTCTAAATTATCTCGTAGTGTTGGGATGTTATCGCGCCTGCGATTTCTTTTGCCTCCAAACATAAAATTATTGCTTTATCATAGCCTCTTTTTTTCAACATTAAGATATTGTTACCTATTCTGGGGCACCACAACTGCTACTAACCTTGCTAAAATACACAGGTTGCAAAAGAAAGCTGTGCGCATAATTTCAAATGCTGCTTATGATGCCCACACCAAGCCCATTTTTGAAAGCTTGAACCTAATCTCATTACCAAATCTTTATAATTCAGTGCTTGCATCACGCTATCAGACCTCGATGAAAAATAATGATTTTTATCTCAAGGAACTTGCAGAAATGAAATGACGGCACGCTGCTTATAACACAAGGAGCACAGAACAATGGCAGTTACCGTATACACGAACCAATTACGGTCGCCAGATGCTGCGCTACACCTTACCAAGTGTATTAAATGCTGCCCATATCGCTCACTCGTAATCAATGTGCTCTGAAACTTTTGCGATTTTTATTTCTATGGGTATTTTTTTTACGAGTTTTTCAAATTTCCTAGCTATTCCTTGCCTTGTAACTAGTCTTTTTCGCCTTTCTTGTATCTTGTATTCTTGCATTGTATTTCTTGTATTGTATTTTTGTATGTTGTATTCTTCGCCTTTCTTGTATCTTTGCTACTTGCACTGTAATTCCTGCCTTGATGTATCTTTGTTTCTTCCTTTTGTTGTACATGAAATAAAAATGTACTTGCCTTCGTTTTCATATCATGACGGTTTCTGCGTCGCTCCGCCATCTGCAACGGGCTGCAGGCCCTGTCAAGCCTTTTTCAGGCTTTTTGCTTGCCCCCCCCCCCCCCCCCCCCCCCTCAACATCACACCTGTCTAGCGGACGTTTGATGTTGAAAATAAATTTGACTTTGACTTTGAATATGAGACATATATAGGCATTTTCGCCCGAAATTCTATAAGTTCATATGTGGTATATGTCCCAATATGGCAATCTATTTTTAAACGGGCATATGTATAGCCAGATGGCTGTATATCTTACATGTCCATATCTGAGCAGGTTCCATATGTGGTATTATATAAGTACAGCCTTTGTCAAAAGTTTAGAGCCCAGGGGGTTTGCTTCTAAGCACTATTGTGGCGCTCCTGCAGCACGTGTGGAAGTCCTACACATCGGAGGGAGCAGGGCCAAAAATCTTCTTACCTTCAGGAGATTTGGGACGCTGAGGTCGCATTACGAGAAAAGAAATGCAGCCCAGAGGCAAACCCTCTGGGCTCTGAACTTTTGACAAAGACTGTACATAAGGCAGCATAAAGCAAGGTGTACCTGGTGCATAAAGCAAGGTGTACCCCTTGTTCGCATTTTGACGGTCACTGCGCTACTCTGTATTGGAGCGATTTGTCGATAACAGCCACGAATCCAAGTAGCCATTAAATCCGGCTAAACCGTCGACAATGGCCGTGCCATGTAATATTTCGGAGATGTAAACATTGAACATTAAACAATGTATATTGCCAATGAAGCACTCAAACTGTTTTCACTGCACAAAATTACGCATCATTCCGTATTTTATTTATCAAAATTGTGCATCATTCCCATTTTAAGCCTCATCTCTTTTTTCAAAGGCCAACTTTGAAACTTTTTAAGACCAACGCAGCACTTTCACAATATTTACGTCATAACACTCTTTGTATTCTAATGTTTCTTCAAAAGCATTTTCTTGCCACTCCTATACGTAACGTCGGCAAATGCCTCGTTGGCGTCTTATAATGGCGGTGCCATGCCACCTCCGAATTCCGAGCCTCTTCGTTTCTCATCTCCTATCTTTGTTTTTCTCTTATTCAGACTCTCTACTGCTGGCTCACCGCCCTCCCCAGCTACATCTTCTGCCCTCTCGGCGCAGATGGCCTTGTAATCGCACTGAAATTAAGAAGGAACGAGACTTGCTCCGCAACGCGATCTCGAAGAAGGCGCGCAGGAGCCCTCGCAGGCCCGCAAGGAGTCAAAGCGAGGCTTGTTTCGTTGCCGCTGCATAATCCGCTAAGCGAATACGCTTCAATGTTGCCGTTTATGCTTTCAGTGTTTTTACATGCCTCTGCAAAACGATTACATCGGCTGTCAGGCCTTGAGGGGGCGCTCTGCTCGCTCTTCTGTATATTTCCAAGCGACTATGCTCGCTTGCCTCATCGGGATGGCATACCATACTTCGCACCGCGACACGCCTTGATGTACCATGTTTCTATCCCTTCTCAAGGTTTTAACAGCACTCTACGAAGAAATTGCACCGGCAGTCGAACCCGCAGGGCCGCTCTGTTCTCTATGCTGTACATTCCAACGCGCACTACGGTCGTCTAACTGCTTGGCGTTGCATAATGCGCTACGTGAATACACATCGATATAAGCCTTTGCAGTGACTTCTTAAGGTATTATTAGACCTCAGTGAAGCGATTACATAGGCTGTGAGGCCCTTAAGGACGCTTTATTCGCTCTACTGTGTATTCCAACGCATCTATTGCCGCTCGTCTCGTAGGCGTTGCATAATCCGCCACCGGAGTATGCAATACATTCCTTAAAGGACGTAGTCCTGCGTTTCATAGATACCCTACATGCGCGCGACGTACTCTTTGCCGGCTGTACTTAACACGGTGCTTTACCTATTGTGCCTAGTCGAACAGTTCTCTAGAATACGTTATCGATTCATGTATATTTTACCTGCCTAACTAAAAGAAAGCATTGCCTTCATTCGGACGTATGTCGCAGATAACGGGTCTACAAGCTACAGAAAGAATGGCGAGCCCTGCATAGGGATTCGATTAGAGGTGCGTTAACTACCACACCGCGAACATTGTGCAACGTGTTTTTAAGGCTTCTGTAAGTCCATGCACAGCAAGCATATATGCGAAGTTTAGAAAGCATCATAAATGGCTTTCTAAATCGCCGTCAGAAGGAAGTGACAGGACGCATGTTCTCCTCCCGTACACCCTTTATGCCTATACGGCGGACAGATTTGGACAATTCGGAATAAAGGGACCAATTGGCAATGTTCCGGTGAATACCACCACCACCACCACTACCACCACTACTACTACTACTGTGCTTTTGCACAATATTGCCACAATATTGCTGTACTCTGCCGGTTAGCTACCTGTCGCCCTATTTTCCGTTACAATATTTAGTGCTTACCAATGCTAAACCGCCCACCAATTGTCCTTTCGAGCTGGCTGTGTGGTCCTGTAATTAAGATCTGCTGTTTTAGTGAGCCTCCAAGTTTCTGTCCGGTAACATGCCGATTTTATTTACTTTCCAGTTCAGAAATGCTGGTAAACTTCTACTAATGACATGAAAGTACCTCCTAAATGTTCTTTATCCCGTTCCCATTCTCCTCGTTATTTCACTCTCTTGTTCCGGATGTGCAATAACTAC
Source organism: Amblyomma mixtum (assembly GCF_055824585.1). NCBI lineage: Eukaryota > Metazoa > Arthropoda > Arachnida > Ixodida > Ixodidae > Amblyomma > Amblyomma mixtum. Next base: position 111,778,251 of record NC_143017.1, on the reverse strand, counting down.
ATGTTCAAAACTCATGTATTCTTTTATCACTGCCAACGTTTCGCTGTCTACGGTATACTGTTAAACTTGACTGTTAAACAGATATTTATTCTTCAGCAGATTAATTTTAGACTCACCATGCTGCATTGCCTGTCTAGATCCTGGATCATGGTTTGCAAATCGTTCTTTTACTGGTTTAGCAAGGCAATGTCGTAAGTGAATCTCAAATTACTAAGGTATTCACTATTAACTCTTATCCCCGACAGTTCCGAACCCTGGCGTCAGAATACCTGCTGTAAACGAGTGGTTAACAGCATTAGCGAGATCGTGCCTGCCTGTCTGACGACGGTTTCCATTGATGTTTTATCACTTCCTCTTTGCAAAACTATGGCGCTGTGCAGTCCCTTGAGATATTTTCTAATACTTTTACATATGGTTCTTGTGTACCCGCGTTCCGTAATGCCTGCATGACTGCTGATGTTTCGACTGAGTCAAATGCTTTCTCGTTATCTATGAAGGCTATATATAGAGGTTGGGCACACTCTGTGAGTTTTTCTGTCACCGTATTTATTGAGAAATGTTCGATTTGTCATTAAGACAGCCAGAGTTTGAAATAGACAAATGATCTACAAAGACCTCTGCCTGAAAACGCGACGTGTTTAAATAATCCCTTACCTTTTTATAGCTGAAAAACAGAGCTAAAATATCCTTGAAAGAACTCAGCATTTTCGGCACCATCATGAACAAGGCTATTGGCAGAAACATGAGGTTGTGCAGCTTGAGTATCTTTTTCATCACGCTTCACATGCTTCCAGAACTCCTCAGGATTATCTTTTAAGCTCGAGTAAATTGCAATTCTGAACGATCGTTTCGCTGCACCCATAGTCACTTTCGTATTGTCGGGCATTTTTCGCAGTTTCAGAAATTTTATAGGGATCGTTATCGTTTACTTGTGGGACAAACACGATGCCATTTCCGCGCCATATATATATATTTTTTTGATATTCATTGCAGAAGAAAACGGTGGAGCGCTTCAGACAATTTAAATGGGGACCACAGCTCAGTCATTCTACTGCTTTCGGCATGTGTTTCAAGAATCTTTAGGTAGACGTTAAGCGCTTGGTCTATCTTGCTTGGACAGGCTTTTTCATAGTTATATACACGTCCACGTTTCCGGAGCTTCTCAAGCGTTCAATCTGCATTTCGCAAAGCACTGTACTCTGATCAATTGTTCTGACTGCCGCCTAAGAAGCAAACGATTTCGTTTCATTTTGCGAAAAACAAATCGAAACTTATTTCCAGCTGTAAGCTCGGGTCAAAAAGAGTTAACCATAATGCGAAAAATTGAACCAAATTTATCAATTCATGTTAGGGCAGACTTGTCATAGAAAGAAAATGAGATTGATGATGCCAGTCAGCCCAAGGACCATTAAGATCTGCTCCAGTCCACTTGAATTATATTCGCACCACCTCAACTGTCTCTGCCAACTGCGTCAGCACATCGAGTAAAGAACCAGGCGGGCGGGTAGAAATAACACAATAGGAAGCGTGCATCTGCACCAAAGAGCCTCATAAAGGCTGGAGTCAGTAAGTACCTGGTAAAAAAAAAAAAAATCACAGAATCCGGAAGAATGACTACACCTAACTCATGTAAGTTCCTGTCCATTTTTTAACATTTAATGAATATAATACTCCATGAGGACATCAGCAACTCCATTAGCTATCCTTGAATCGGTGGAAACAGTAACGCGTGGATTAACGATGTCCGGTGGAGTTCCAGGTTAATTATGTTTGCTTTTAATGCTATGGCAATTATCTACATGAAAATGAATCACTGATGTATTAGGCCACAATGCGAGGAAACGGTTTTATATCTTATTTTTAATATCATTATGCACGTATACTTCCTGTACAGGATCAGAGTATATCGTTCTGAGCCTGACTTCGTCACTAGTTTGTTTTAGCGGTTTTGAGAAATCTCACTGATGCTTTCTTTTACGCACTCATTCAGCAAAGTCAATTTGAAATGCTGACTTTGCTTCTTTTGAGTTTATTAGCACTCCTCCTTAATATTTTTTGCTTTTCAGTGTAGAGCGAAATTTTCCACCAAGGGACGATCCTTGTGCCAGATCTGACCTTGTCCCGCTGAATGCTGTTACCAGCCGCGACTTGGAAATTTCTGAGGTCCGTCCTTTCGGCAGGAGGGACATTCTGTGATGACCAAACTTGTGAGCACTTTCTATGTTTACTGATTTAACACCCAACTGCAATTTACACACATCAAGCATATATTTCTTTTGATTAATCGTTTGTTTCGTCGAGTTATGTCCTGTTACACCTAATATCAGATTTCAGCACTTCTTGTGGTTGCCCTGATTGTTAACCTTCCCCAGTTATCAACCCAGTGTCTGCTGCTTCTTAAATTCTTGAGATAAATTGTTCATATGGTACAGATTCGATGCAATTGATCCTATTAGCGCGATACCGCCACTGCATCGGCCCATGACAGGTTTAATTGTTTGAGCCAATATAGTTTGTTTGAGCAAAAATAGTTTGGAGCTGGCGTCACGGGCTCCATGATAGAATCCAAGGCAAACTTTCCACAGTACAGGTCGGCGTAGGTGGCGATAAGTGGATAAGAAAAACGCGCAGGTTTCCGCCGTGCTTCTGTTCTTAAACATGACGGCCGCTGTGATGGCGGTGCGACCCATGTAATGCCTTATTCACATGCTGTCTATCTAGGCGCCTTTGCAAAGTCTGCGTGGTTGATGGCCCTAGGTTAAGCTCGACGTAGTCTGATCGACCGGGACTGTATCACCGCGGCAGCCGCAGGAGCCCTGGACTAAGTACTCTACTCACCAGGCTCGCCAGGGCCTCTTTTGAGCAGAGATTTTCTTTCACTACTTCACCAGTAACAAAGAAAACGGAATACAACGCAGTAAATGAAAACGACGACGCGAACTATCTTGCAGTTGCGATTAGTTCGAAGACAAGCAAAGAACACGAGGTGGAACCAGCAAAACCAAGAATGCGCATGAATGATGCAGGCTTGAGTTACTAACCTGCAAAAGCAGCAAAAAACATGGCACCGCTTCTGCCGTGCTGGTTCCATGTCCCTTTGGGTCGCTGACAGATTTCGGTATTTATAGCAAGATAAGACGACCAGTGCACCAGTGTTCTCTGTATAGACAGGCAGCGCACATCTGTCGAAGTCAGCGGCGACGCTTTATGATAAATTGTCGTCGTCAGCAGTTGATGCACTGCTGTTCCCCGTTCTGTCAAGACACGTATAGGCCCGAAGGGTGAACTCGTAGTGGGAGATGCACTCTGTGCCACTGCCGCCGAACACTGCCTCAATACATAGGCGCCGTTTGTTTACACAGACAGCAAGAAAAACGTGACAGGCACTGTTTGAGCCATGCCGGTTCCATGCTCCGATGGCAGTGCTGCGCCCGAATCGCAATCGTCGGTTCCGCTGCCGCTTACAATAATTGAGCTATTCATTTCATCCACCCTTCCGCGGCGCCAGCTGCGCGGACGGTAACTGGCGCGCGCCCAAAAGAGCTCAGAAGTAAACACATCCACGCGATAATATGTGAATACAAAATAACGAAACTTCAGATAATCGCCCATTATCAGTGTGATTTCAGCAATTTCAGCTATGCGGCAGCACATAAAGCGCTCACTGAATAGGCCGATTATCTTCAGACAAAGCGCCCCGTCTTTATTATGACAGCTGTGGATTCGAAGTATCCGGTTTTTTTTTCTTCTTTTGATCTGGCTGGTGGTTCTCATTCGCCCCAGCCTGTAGAGCACTTGCTTGTCACGCTGAAAAAAGCCGATAAGTGCGTGATTGCAAAAAAAAAAAAAAACGGAAAAACTTTCTAGGTTAATTCTTGAAATGGCCTTCATGTAAAAATGCATGCCTCGTGCATGTCTAGCTTTGCTTTGTACAGTCGTCAGCACGTCTGTACAGAGCGCTCGAAAGGCCAACTTTTGGCTGCACGCATGACGCCTACCGATAACGCCTGGTTTGAGATAGCCTGCATCTGAGTACGCGTCGTCACTCTGATGACACTGCCTCCATCTTTATCCGCAGCAGCGATCGCGAACGATCGCCGGTAAAGGCGCTGCAGGCCGCGGAACCAAAGCCGAGCCCAAGGTCACGGAAAATGTCTGCTGCAACGCTTGCCGAGCCGTGCTATCGCGGCTTTGGTTCCGCGGCCTACAGCGCCTTTACCGGCGATCTAGACAGACTCGCTGACGACTCGTGCGATAGGAAATGTCTGCTCTGGTTGTGCGCTACTGCCGAGCCGAGGCACTGACAAGCCAAGGAGCACGTGAATGGGCAGCGATGCTGATGATGATCGAAAAGTTTATTGGACTCATTTGATTCTTTTGGTTTTGCCTGCCACTTATACCAAGCATGGAGAACCTCCACGTGGAAAACTATGACTTTATCATTCCTTCAGACTTTGGAATGATTTTCATGACTGTGTGGCGCTCAGACGCGTACCATTATCCCTGCTGCCTTCACACCTTGCAAAATGTTTGTGCGTACCGGATATTTCAACTAAGTAGGACTAGGCCTTGGAAGTTCGGTCGACGAAAGATCGAACTCGATAATGTTGAACCGAAGCACAGCCGGTGCTATCCCTGCCCGGAAGTGATGGTGGCCCTGGCAGGAGCGTGTCTACGCCCAGAAAGGGGCGAAAGAGATTGTCCTCCTCCGCTGCCTTCAGATGGAACCCTTTGAGCAACGTCAGCTTTTACTTTCGTTACCTTGTTGTATTTTCATTTTAGGCTTCACGCCTCTGCCATTGAGATGCTCTAACTCGGGCCACGTTGCGCGTTCCTTTATTTCGCCGTTTTTCCAGTTGATAACATTGGCAAGGATGTAATGCTTTATCTGCACCAGCCATGAATTATGGTCCACAATTTTTCAGGCCGGGACAATTCGCTGTCTTTTTGCTGCTAGCTGCTAGTTGCCTTATATCACACCCCAAAGAGTGCAGTTTCGATTGTGGAGTGCAAGCACTACCAGGTCGGCCTGCCTGGACTACAAAACCGTGCCACGAAGAGCCCCCCCCCCCCCCAAAAAAAAAAAAATAGCGTGCAAACTACTGTGAAGATGAAACGCGTTGCTTCAGTCGTGGACGGCACGCATGTACTATCGTGTATAAAAACTGTCATTCGACTGCATGTGTTTCAAGCCAGCCATCGCCACTTCTATTTCAGCTAATTCCCTTCTCAAGGATCCGTCGACCTCCCAAGAACATCCGACTAGATTTCGTTGAAGTGTCGCGCACTGAATGCGAGGTCCAGTATATATGCTCCCTAGGAAGTAATGTCAGCATATAAAGAAGGAGAAACTTGAGCAGGAGGTTGCCCTGGGAGTGCTCAGTCAGTGCAAGGTGATTAGTTGGTAATAACTTCATTAGGTGAGCTTGAGTGAAGGGGCAGGAACACGGGAGCTAAAAAGGTCGGCTAACGATAAACGAATGAACTACGTGAAACCAATGCGGCAAGCTAGCATGCACCAACAACTTTGACGGAACTATTGAGGCATGTCCTTTTGAAAATTTGCCTAAAGCATGTTACGACGTGGACGTCGTGCTTCTCGAAATGGCAGGGTGGCAACATAATTAGATAGGACGCCATTAAGCACGCATTTTGTCTTTATCGTGCGCGTAGGAAGCATTAATTAAGGCTGCACTTTAGACGGATAAATGCTCATGATACGTTAGTGAGTCTCTGTGGCTGCCTTTCTACAACCAGGACTTTAATATTTGCAACACACTATTTCATGTCATCAAAAACAAATGCAGGTAAAGAAATGCGGGCAGTGAAAGCAGCCAATAATTATCGAGTAGATAGACAGACGTCTCTGCGATGGTAGCTGCAAACAGCCAGTTTTCTGTGGTTTCGTCGAGAACTCGAATGTCATTATTAGAGCGCGGGTCGAGCGAATATTCCAGCCATTCACAGCTTGCTGCCCCATTGTTCTCAAATGCTTCTAGAAGACCCATAGGAGATGCGAACTGAAAAGCGAACGAAAGAAGGGGAAGGCAGTGCGATAAGGACACTGGAAACGCGGCGCGCTGAGGCTGGCACCGCGGGAGCCGCGGTCCCACTAACGAGCCGGAAACTGTCGCCTCGACTTCATTGTGACCGAGGCAGCCGCATGGCCCCAGAAAAGCCATCGATGGAACCCCGCAATCTCCACGCTGGCCATCTTTTATTTTCTGCTCATAAAGAAATCGTCGCCTTTCGCGCCCTCAGCAATGAATTTCATCTGGGCGTCGGCATCGTCTAGATCGCTTATCTGCTCCGGCTTGCCCCACCCCTTGCATTTTCTTTTCTTCCGCCAAAAGCGTGCTGTAAGAGAGAGATATTAGCCCCACAAGGAGCTTTTCTTAAGCCTTTCTAACGCCCCCGATTTGCCATCACGTTATCGCTCGGTTCCGATAGTGTCAGAAGAAGTTTCAGGGCATTTGCTTCGCACGTTTCTAGCGTCGGACCTCGCCAGATCAGAACAGTCGCGTTCACAGATTTCAGCTTTCAGACATTAAACGTCGTTTGACTGTTCGCTTTCAACAGAAAGGCTACTGAACTCGAAGTAAACCTTTGCATGTTTTTTTCCTTCCGGCGGTACATTCGAGGATCAAACAAAAACTGAAATGAAAGGAATAGCGATGTATTTTCCAATATCGGTACGAGTATCTAAGAAAGAGTCCAGCTGTATCATTCTTACTGCATACATGGTTACAAGTTACCTTTTGTTTCTGTAAGGTCATCAAAAGGAACGCGTGCCATTTCCTCGCATCAAGGTGCTACCTTTTGAGTTGCAAGCTTTTTCTCTTCGCTGTTCGCCGTACTTCATTATCGCGGAAAATGGGCCGAAATTATTGTTTGCAAGACTGCTGCTCATGCTCTTGCTAATGGTGAACGAGAGATGTTTGTTTCATCTGACGGCTGCTAAATTCCAAAGGACGTTCTTCGCTCATGTTAAACAGGATAGTACGTAACTGGTATACCGCTCACTAAATGGGAATATTAATATTTTGCTGATTTCTCTAAATACTGCGGCTCGAGCATTGCTGCCATTTTATTTATTTGATTTTTTTTTTCAGGGGAGATACAAGTTGTTATTCTCAAATCTTTGAGTAAGACCCAGACGGGAGAACGCGTTTGTCCCGTCCGCAACTTTTCTCCCGTCGTGTATAGCATAGACTTCATTGCATCGAGAAAAACGGCTAGCGCAGAAAGGACAGAACGCTAACGTTAGCGGGTCCAAAGCGCGATATCGCGTATTCAAACCTGCATAGAATCCAGTCGTGCGCAATAGAAGCGTTTTTCTTTCTTCTGGTCTCCATGTTAAGCGAGCACTTTACTTTTTTATTAAATGCGCCGCGCAGGATGCGACGCAGGCCAATACAAAAGCAACCCTTTGTCAGGCTTCAGCACCGGCGCAACGTAAGCTAAGTTCTAGAACGGGGGATGACCCCATCGCTCAAACTTGGCTGAAGACGAGAAGAACGTTTGTGGCGCCGATATATGTGCGGAAGAGGTAAGAAAGGCAGCGGCGATGTTTGTTCCGCTATTGCGAATTGAGCGCTCACTTGTGTTGGTCTGCCAGAGCAGACTGTAGCGGGGCTCCGGCGCGAGGGGCGAGACCGATGCTGCTGCTTCGCCCTCCTGTAGCCGAGAGACTAGTTGAGCAGCCTTTAGCTGACTATAACGTCAGGGTCGTCTGCAATTCGCTAAACGTCAACGTTACGTCCGTAAGAGAGGAGAACGTAGCCGGAGACAGTGCCCTATTCGAAAAGTTATATGCACCAAGACGCAGCCAAGATAACGAAGAAAGCAAATACAGGGAGGATATCACGGAGAAGTCTGGGTGGCTGTCCTAGCTGTAGAGAGGGGGGAAAGAGGAGCCAAAGGAGAAGCAAGGGGTAGTTGAGTTCATTTACTTTTGTGAATAGGATATGTCCATCTATGTGGTCTCTCGTAGGTTACGAGAAAGAAGAAACGCCCACGCTGTGTCCGCGGGCTGGAGCTGAAACGTGTTGCTTTTAGGACTTTTAACAAGGGAATAATTTAATCGACGAAGGCTGAAGCCAGGGCCCCAGAAACTCGACGTCCGTCATCTGACGGGGGCCAAACTCCAAAGAGGTTCTTGCTCATTGTGAAAGCGGGGCATTGAGTGGAAAAGTAGGTGCGCGATTGTTTCCCCACACCTACCACAGGGGTCAAACACTGTATTTATGCTGCTGCCGTACATAAATTTTCCCCTCACAGACGGTGCCGCCTTTGACACACGGATGTATTTGCAACACAACACTCGAAACCTAACCACGAGCGAGTCACCTATCGGAGGAGCTAAAAGCCATCATTAGATATCTTTAAATTAACGGATACTGCGTTATTCTCAAAACAATACTCGGCAGCATTGTCAAGCTTTGAGTCCTTCTGTCAAATAGTTGAGATTAGCGTTGTACGCAGCTTTCAAGCTTGATTTTTCTGGCGGACGCCTTTGAAAACAACAACAAAAAAAAAAAACCTCGTGAATGAGTTTGACAGAGACATGCGGATAGCACTCGCTACCGCCCATATAAAAATGGTCTATAGACAATCTATAGACTTTTTATTGACTCTATTGACTTCCTATAGATATTGCTTTTTGTCTATTCATAGTCTATAGACTGTCTATGGACAAAAGTCTGCTAAAAGTGTATGGCCATAAATTTATAGATTGTCTATAGACTGCCTATGGCATTTGTATTGCCTATAGACTTTTGTCAATAGACAGTCTATAGACTTTGTAGACAGCAGTCTATAGACACTCTATAGACTGTCTAAAACTTTTTTTGTAAGGGCGGGCATACCGCGTCTTCGTTTATAGCTAGCATTAAGGTAACCGATGAGTAGGTTCGCTGCAAAAAAAAGGCAAAAGGTTAGCGCGCAGTGCTATGAACAGCTAGCACGGCTGTGCGGTGCTTTTCTGCAGCCGGTGACCGAGAGGGTCTTCCCGAGCTCTCAACTGACGAGTTCACATGGTTTAGCTGTGCTTAGGAAGGTCAGTTCTCTACGTAAGTGACAACTGCCTTATAAAGCTTCCTTACAAGATTCGCCTTACTTAACGCGAGGCAATATGCTTCCCACACTGGAGCGCTCCTCACAAAAAATATCCGTATAATGCTTTTTTTTTGTCTTTTACAGATGCATGCTGGATAAACTAGCGTCACAGCGAAACCGTGCTGTGTGCGAACCTGGCGGCAGTGTGGGCAAATATGTTTTTATAGATATCACTATAATTTCTTTGCCGGGTTTCCCACTCCATCTTGAGAATGCGGGCGAAAACATTTCCCTTGGGATGTGGCTCCCGAGGCGGTGTGAAACGAGAATATATTGAAGTCTCTTATGCGCATTTATGGATGAGCCGGTTTCGCGAAAGAACTAAGTTCTTCGACGACACCATTGCCCATGCCCTCCTAACCGAATTCGCTCGGCTATCCGGGCACAGCTGTCGTGGAAAAAAAGAAATAAACATATGAATTAAAATCCATGGCCGGCACTGAAGTGTAAAATAAGTGTCGTAAAGAGTGAACAAGAGCTCACAGATATCAAAAACACACAAAAGCAAACGTTCAGGCAAATGCATCGGGCACTTCTTTGCCGTATTTTAGCATTTATCTTCGGTCTGCTCATTGCACATGTAACGCTTCCGAATCCGAAGGGCTCACATAAAGAGTGCCCGAGACACCTCGAATGTCTGTTGGTCACTTTTCTTAGTTTGACGGGGACCGCCGGAAGTTCATTGAAAAAATGAAGAAAGTAATATTTTATTTCCTTTGCGCTTCCAGTTGGACCCTAACCTCCAAGAATTCATTCCAAAATGTGTTCATTAAGATTCCACAAATCATTTTGCATTAAATTTTATGTTTTGCTTTGTACAAGAGAGTGTACTTCGACGCAATAAGTTTCACTGACATTGACAAGCACCCTTGCTAAGAGATGTTTGGAAGGAGGTCCACTCGTCCGTTATTATGAATCTGGTTTCTTACAGCGATTACTTATTTTTAAATATCGGAGTTAAGTTCCTTGCAGTGTGCGCGCACGCATGTGCCTGTTTAAGCCTGTGCGTTTGAAGTGGGCCCTCAGAAACTTACTCGCTTATTCCGCACTTTGTTCCTTTTGGAACTGATGGTTAGTCTTGTCAGCACCGAGTAATATTCAGTAACCGATAATGCTCGTTGATTGGAATACATACAGCGTTTCAAACAGGTCTCGCAGACGACGTGTCTCAGCGAGACCAGCGCCACATACGAGCCTTGTGAATGTCTTGAAAACACGGCCATCATGGTGCTCCTCAGGCCGTGTGCTAGCTATTGTAGGCGATGAAAACACGCCGTAAGCGCGGGCTACTTACCACCAGCTCCGTTCTTGACGCCTAGCTCGCGATACGCACGTTGCCCTGTGTGATGTGCACACCACACTGGTGAGGGATTTTTGGAACGCGGCGTGTCGGCAGTGGTGCGTCGGACACCGGAGCGCCGTACGTGCCAGCCTCGCGCTGCGGGTGGGCGCGTGCGAGTGGTGTGCGCGAGGCAGGCACGAGGAGCGTAGAGCTACGTGTCAGCAAACCGAGGTGTTGAGCAAGACACCGTAGCACAAGTCTCGTCGTTCAAGCGTGGAAGTGGCAGCTGTCGGACGTTGGGTTCGAGCTGCCAATGACTTCCCTTGGATCACCGACGCAAGACCATTAAGCCTCATTCAAGCGTGGAGGTGGCAGCCGTCAGACTTCGGGTCTGTGCTGCCGTGGACCTCCCTGAATCAACGACGCAGGCCTACTGCATCCATTTCGAGGTCGGAAGAGGCAGCAGCCAAGGCTTTCGTGGATAGGCTGCACAAGCCTACGGTGTTTGCGGAACGCCGTCGACAGGACCTGGCTACAGTTTTGCTGCTCCAGCTGCCCAGTTCTTGGGGGGCGGCTGACAGGAGTTCGTCAGCGTCTCCCGTATCCATCTCCGTTCCTCATCTCCTGGCTCTCTACCATCGCCTCCCTGAACGCAACGCCAGCGACGCATCGCAACTCGCCAACCCACGTCTGTGCTAACTGCAAGGCATTCAATTGACCTTGGGCATTCCCGCACCACCTGAGACGCTGTGTAGCCGGTGAACTCTCTTTTATCTGTTGTGTTTTACGCGTGCCTAGTGTGTGTTTTCCTTAGTGTTTTCGTTCCTTTCATTGGCTCCTTTCCTTTAAAATACAAACACGGCTTCGTTTTGTTTTGTTTGGTTCGATTCCTTTGTTCTTCGAACCTGCACGCGAAAGCGTTCCCCTTCAGCAGTCGGGGACGCGTCCACCCGATTCGCGACACCCTGTCACCGCCACGGACGTCTCTTTCATCGAAATGGAAGACATTGTAAGAGAAACGTAACAAACCAAACGCGTCCAAACGCGCAAAACGGATTCAACTTAAGCAGCAATGTTAGGTACTACACTAAACTTGTAAAAATTCAATGAACTGGTTTCTTGCATGTGTGGTGCGTCTCTGATGACGTGCATCACTCCGCGCACTTTGCCCGCATGCAAATGTCTGCCTGCGGCGCCGGCAGTGTTTACCTTCTGGCTCCGTTTATTTCAGGCTACGCGTAATTGGAAGAGATGTTTGCTTCCCTTCGAGTTCCAATTATCGAGCAGTCACCAATATTTTCCCGCTCAGAGGACAACGTGCCTCTTTCCAAGGACTTTGAAGTAATTACACTGGGCAGAGCATTGCTGCCAACTCGAACGTTGTCTTTAAAATAAAGCAAAAACTTTTTTCAGTGTGAAATTTTATTCAGGTTCAGGTGTCTAATGATCTTCTTAATTCTTCTTAATGAACTTTTTTAGCGCTAGTAATATGTCGCAGTCTGTGAATCTAATGATCCTGCTCCAGAGGTCCGTTACTGGTTATTCGGAAGAGCCAGATGCTCTGGTCACGCGCTGAAACGTTCCCAATGCCATAGACGTTCTTGAAACTTGGACTTATATTTGATTTCTAAACGTTGGGCTGAAAGTAACCTATTGGTTGGTGTCAGTATTTCTCTACTTTTGTTTTAAAACCCACCCATGCTGTCGTACATATTTGGTACACTATCATGCACATTTATAGCCAAAGCTGTAACACTAGGGCATGTTGCTTGGGTGCTCTAATTGGAGTACACTCTTATGGCTCATTAGCCGACATGCATGCCACTCAGTCAACTGACGACGACAAAGCCAATGCGCACATTCTCGCAGCTCTCGCTCTCAGCTGTGGCTCGAATGGCAGCCAACCTCGGAATGGCTCCTTTACTTACCATGAAGAGCGCAAAAACAACTTACCACCTAATACATGTAAATATTCCTGTTTCGACACCATCGTTGATGGTACAACATGCATCAAGTGGCACGTATATCTTCCGCTGTCATATAAAGGGTTAAAACATCTCGAGCTCATAGCCTTCAGGCGTAGTCTATAAGCATCGTAAACTAAATGTTGTCTGAGACGTTTAACGCTTGCACATTCACTCAAACTTATATTTCATCACAACTGAAAGTCGGAACTGAATGTCTGCCTCTTCATTCTTGCTATCGAAACCTGTAGGCAGTTTCAAGGCAGTGCATATTGCTTCGGTGAAAAACACATGTCCGAAAACTGCACACCGCCAGCTTGAAATATGTTTCAGTGTATAGTATTGTTAATGAGGCTCATGCATAAATCAGTGATATCTCGTAGCAAGTACGTAATGTGCTGCTGCCTCGGCACGACTAATGGCGAGGCGAACAGCATGATGCATACTCATCTTCTGAAACTTGAGAAGGGTTGCTCTATCTTCAAAATTGCGCTGAAGACAACAACCTTCCTGAGCTGAAATTAGGCAGTGCATTGCGGCTCCAAATTTTTTTATCATTAGGTATCTGAACCCTTGCCTTCAAGGCAGAACATGTTGAGCTAGGAAATAAGGCTTGTTTGCTCGGCAGAATCATGGTTTAACCGTTGCTAAGCCATTAACTCGCCATATAGCATCAAGCGGAAGTTTCGCCTAAAAAAATTTAGGAAGTTTTGCCGAACGTTTTTGGCTCTCGCGTCTGTCTACAAGAATTACGTTTTTGGCTCTCGCGTCTGTCTACATGCGACCATGTAAGCCCTTTCATGCTCATGTGCCCCACCAAGGGCATAGTAACTTTGCTATAACAAATTACCTCATGGACGTCTCTATACAGAAAATTGGTAAAACTAAAAAGAATAGTTAGGCTTTGCATAGAATGCATACTTCATATCTGTGTGGCCTTTTATTTAAGCACACACGGTGCACAATGTAAACGTACCATGTGAAACCAAAACCCGAGGTTTTCATCTTTTTTTTCGTTCCTTTATCATTACATTTTTGAGGCCACACCCTTAAGGCACACGACCAACTTTCCGTTTCTTGCGATTATCTAAAACTCTTCTTTATTACTGAACGAAATACATCTAAATTTGATCAAATAGTATACTTAACGCCTTGAAAAATGATGAGGTGATTGCAGTACTGCTGTGAGGAATCCTTCTATTTTGAGCTTAGGTATAATCTATGAAACTACAACCCAATGTACGCGCAAAGTAAGGTGCTCTCCTCCACTCCTATTAACTTACACTGCCTCAATAATTAAATAAGCAGGTTCTTGTGGGAAGAATCTGCGCTGTGTGCTACGACGCGCAGCGCAGTAGAGGGCTTTCAGTTAATTTTTACATCCTGACATTCTTTAACCTGCACCACAATGCCAGGGTGCAAGCTGTTCTGCATTTCACCTGCAGCCAGATACGACTGCCACGGCCTGCTTTATTGCCAGTAATTCGGAACAGCGCCCAGTCAGTGCTTCTAAGCCTAGCGGCCTATCGCGTTCTCTTCTGCAGCCACTCAGTCATTTTCATTCTCTTACGTCACGAACGATGTCAACGCGCACTTTTTGAATGTTCAAAGCAATGCGCCACGTGCTGCAGCCATGGGAACGAGAAGCGCGTTGGTCCAATTCTCCCTAATGCGAACTGCCCACTTCGTTCCGAATGTCGCAACGCTCTAACCACTCAGCCACAGCAGCTATTTCGAAAAGGCGAAAATTTGCAATGCTTATTCGAGTCTCTGCACTGGAAACTTGTTTGTTAGACAGCCCACTCCGTTCTCTGTGTTCAAGAATGAATCAAGAACTAAACGGGTATTCTGGCTGTGCTTCTTTCTATGCTTTACGCTCTTTGATGCTGTAATTATTCAACGCATAAATGGGGCTGCGTTTTGCGTTTAGCTAGAGCATGCCTGCTGGAATATATAAGTACCGCGTAAAACTTCCTCTTTAGAAAACTGTTTACGCATTTCAAAAAAGACCACTCGAGACAGAACTGCGGGAGAACTTCAGGTCACCCGCATGCAGGCAAGCCCGCAAAGTGCAGGATGAAATATTTGGAACTCTAGCTGAAGTTGGCTGTGCTCAGTAATTTGGAATTTATATGCAAAGACTCGGGTAGCATCAATGAAAAAAGAAGGGTTTTCGTTTTAGACTTCCAAGTTTGCTGCCGTAATTCAATTCCCATTAATCTTTTTCCTAATGACCAGCTCGAAACTGGCAGAAATATTACTGTTCCTGCTTTTGTTCGCCCAGGTTTCTTTATTTGTTATTATCTTAGCATATTTCATTTAGCTGTTCTTGCTAATCATGGCCACCAGTGAATGACACTTCAAACCGTGAGCTCATGTGAGACGTGCCTCCACTGCATGTATTTATTTCCTTGTGTCGTTTTTCTAAAGGCCTTAGGCACATTAAAGCTCTTTGTTTTAGCTTTTAGCCGGTGGTCTGCTTTGAACAGAGATCTCTCAGAACAAAGCTCCACAATTTTAATTGAACTGAATCCTAGAAATTCTTTCACGCCGACTCGCTTCTGGACTGGTATCATACATAGACTGAGTGCGCACTGTCCATCTAGTGAACAAATAGAAGTCGCAACTCGACTTAAATTTGTCACTTAGAGAAGCGGTAAGTAAGGGTGTGACCCACTGAACGCTCCACGAAAATTCCTGGAAACATGTGCCACTCGTGGACCGCAACCTCTAAGCGACTTTGGGGTTTCTTAAAACAATGACTTTGTATTGGGAGTTTAGGTCTTTCTTGCTGCCTCAGGTGCACGCGTAGAGAGTGTGAGTATTATTCGGCTCGAAATCACTTGAGGCGGGAAATCGGGAGATAGGAAAGTTTAATTATCAGCCTTCAGCGCCCGTTTTAAGATAGAAAACGTATTTAGGAAATACTGTACAGTCATTGTTTCGAACTGAACCTTTCAGGACTCGTTAGAATTAACTTAACTTTTTGTGGGGTAGCACGACGGGCCCCATATGCTTAAAGTGCCAGCAAACGGAAACCGGTGGACCTACGTACCATATTGTTTCGTGTTGGATACCGCCGAACTATGAAACAAACAATACAATGCTGTTATGTTTCGCTAATAGGCCTCCTTGTTATTCTGTGGGCTTTCTCAAGCGTAGCTGTACAGTTTCGGCGAGACCCGTCTTGACGGGGAAAAAAAAATTTGAAAAATTATTGGAATTTTGATTTTGTTGCATCAGCTAACTGTCTCATAATACTCCTTGAAGTAATCTTCAAATCTCATACAAGTTGTCTTATTCGTTCAAAATACTAAGGTACGAATATGTACGAAATTCGACGTCTTCTTACCAAGCCTTTGGTACAACTGTGCACCCATTTTTTCTATAAAAAATCAGTGCTCGACAATACATTAAAATGCTGTAATTCAATTCCTACGGTCATTCTGAGTGCTAGCAATTTGTATGCATAGGACTTTGTATGAATTTGTAGGAATTTGTATGCGTAGCCATTTGTATGCGCAAAGAGCTCGCGGCACAGCACGTTTAGAGATGTCGAGCACGGCGCGGATCTAATAGAATATCTCGTCTTATCTTTTACTGTTTAGACAAGGAAACGATGTTGTCAACAGATCATATTGCATATTCGAGGCAATTCAACAGCGCAAATCAAAATATTTGCAGCCGTGGTGATGCTCCAAGTTGGCTGGCTCAGGACGGGGAAGCCTTAGTACCGACAAGCGCAGCAGCTTACTATATACTTCTAAAGGCATGAAAATTGAATTAAAAGCTCCTTTTCTATTAAAATCGTTTCTCTCGCTAGAAATCATGGATAGAAGTTTGTTCATTTTTAATGACTGCTTGCATGACTTCGCATTCCACTGCAGGCAAAGCTAGTGATACAGAGAAAAAACCCAGAGGATATTTTCACGAGCGCGGGATTCCTCTGTCCTGCATCTCTCTAGAAATACCTATACTTCCCCCCAGACAATAGATCATGCCAGGCAGTT
This sequence comes from Amblyomma mixtum, assembly GCF_055824585.1. Classification (NCBI taxonomy): domain Eukaryota; kingdom Metazoa; phylum Arthropoda; class Arachnida; order Ixodida; family Ixodidae; genus Amblyomma; species Amblyomma mixtum. The sequence continues at coordinate 111,761,878 of NC_143017.1, read as the reverse complement.
GGAAGTTCCACGGCCGGCTTACCTGTACATAGATTTTCCGCACTGGTCTTGCCAGCAGAAGACCAACAGAAGTTCAGAGTGAGACTGTGTAAGTATGCAACCAGCAAAAATGCATCGGAAAGAGTTTGCTTCAACGTCACAAATGTTACCAGGGGAAGTGGAGCATGGGCATGATTAAAACTGACGTTGTCAGTTCATTTTTCTGTTAGGTGTGAGATTCTCACCGTAGCGTTCTCATTTTCCACGTAGAGACTGCCGCTAAGTTGCAGCATGTAGTGTTGCTCATTTAGTGTGGCACAGAGCGAGGTTTATTATAAAACAAAGAAGGAAGAAGGAATGAATCCATAGGAATTTGACATTTGTCCAGATGCCCGTCCACTCTAAGTCTCGATGGCATTTCGTTAGCAGCACCCAGACAAAATAAAGCCAAAAGTCACCTGACGTGATGTCGCTAGCATGACGCTAGCGGAACGTCATTTTAGACGTTGTCCAAACGCTCAAGCGTTAGGGGCAAATCTTGAGAAAGCAGCGACGTCACTCGTGGCAGCCGTTCGATTGTGCTTCTTACCAGTGACGCTCTCCCGACTCAGAGCAACTTAGAAGGTTCGCTATCTTGTCGTTGGAGAAGTGGCGAACGCACACACTCGCACACAAACACACGCATGTTGTGCAGCGTTGCGCAGATGTAAACAACTGCGGCACATCAATGTCTTATGTACAGATGCTGTGAATGACCCGGTCGGAAGGGTGTCTTGCACTGCGGACTTCTATGCTCTGCACTAGGACAGGCTATGGAAGGAATAGCTGGCGCGAACTTCGATAGGCCGATGCGATAGACCGTTGGTTCTCGTACTGCGAGACTAGACGCCATACAGCCCTCCAGTAAAGGAAAGCATACCACAGGCACCAGTGGCAGATCTTTTGCTACTGGGCCCGGTATTCAGTTTGGTTTGCATCGCAGCTAGGGAGAATGTGGGGCACCTGTAATGCAGCTTCAAGCAAGAAATAAAGCTTGCGTTTGCATGAAAAAAAGAGAACTATTATGCTCGAATCCTACCAATTTTCAGCGCTACATTTCATGCTTACAGTATAAGACTTGGGCAACGTGCTGGCCTAGAAAGATATGGAAGAACAATTTCTTTCCGGTTATTTTGAAGTGCGCTGAAGATTCTCGTTTCACTCCTTCCCCTGCAGCCTTCATTCCTGTTACCGTATGTCGCGGACGGCATACAGAGATAGAGAAATAAATTTGGACTGTGTTGTGCCTTTTTGACTGCAAGCACTTGAAACCCTATTTACACTTCTACGCACGTCTATTGCTCTATCACTGCTGGCTGACATGACACGCTTCAAGAAAGCTCAATGTACTTGTAGTTATGGCGTCATGAAGGGCTCTGGAGATCTACATTTTTTTGTTCCTGGTTTCTGGGCATTTCCGCTGAGCTCCGATATGAATTGTCTTCTGCCTATCACTGATGCTATATTTGCTGTACCAATGTGCTCGCTGCTTTTTTCCCACTCGTGCTGCACACGTGCTGCACTGGGAAAGGGCTTGCGCCCTTTCTGCTTCTTAAGGCGATGTGTCGTTTCCGAGAATACAGTTGCAAGTTTGTGCTCATGTGTGTGTGCGTGTTTCTCCCTCCGTCTTGTGTTATTCTGCGCAAAGTTTTCTTGAATATGTCGCTACACCAACTGGCCCAACGTTCTGCTCTACAAAAATTTAGTTCAGCGTTAAAAAACAGCAGACCAAAACATGCTCGCGGTGTTCTTCACACAGGCGCTCCTTATAGCTCCTCAGCGTTTTTGAACACCAAATGCGTTGTCCGGACTGGCTCTCACCTGCCTTTTGCACACACAACTACATCTCGCTCCCCTTCAAAAAAACGAAGCACGGAACCCTTACGTTGTCAAGTGCTGCTCACGTTTCGATACCTCATCATTCTGGGAGGACTTCGCTGCAGTTACTGAAGACACCCTTCCGACTTGTGCTTGCACTTTTTCCTTCGTGTTTCAGTGAGGTTGAGAGACTCGAACGGAAAAAAATCTATATACAGGGGAGCTTCGCGCGGTCTAGCCACGCTGTTTGCCGTCCATGCTGCCAAATCTCCAACGCACTTGTAGTCACTAGGGCGCACGTCTTCCCGCAAACACATGACAGTCATAAATGGCCGTCTCTCCCTTGCTCACGACGGCAGATGCGAGAAAGCAGTTGCGGCAGCAGCACCGGGCTTGCCGGCAGCGCCGGTGCACTTGTCCAGATAGGCCGCGCAGCACCGGCGGTGCCTTCCTGAATGCGGGGGGCGGAGGCGTCAGCCGCCCCCGCTGGATCGTGCAGAGGGGGAGTGCCGTTTTCAGTCCGGAATCAGTTACCGTTGGCTAGTGGCTTGAAACTCTGCAGAGAAAAAACATGAATCGGTGTAGCTGACTGATGTATGGCAACATGATACAAAATAGTTCTGAGCCCGCGACACTCCTTTATTACTTCCAGCACTGCAAAAAGGCATCATCGAATAAATCTAATAGCCAGATTATGACAAATCGGTATCTATACAATTACAATTTCTCTGTGCACCAACTTCCCCAAGGCTTTTATAGCACTGCGATTAAAGTTCGGTGCAGTGACAAAAGGGGCCGTAGCGGAAGTAATGTGGAAAAAGGGATGAAAAGCAGAATGGGGTACCCCCTACCATAGGAGCCTTGCTCAAGGTTGGAACATGAACAACGGTCGACGTATATAAAGCGAATGCACACTACAATAGTAGCAATAACATGACTGAGGTTGGAGGACAGGGAACATACACGTATGCGTACACTCTATGTACAAGTTTATTGCAATGATAGATGTTAGTGGCCCGGGGGGCCAGGTTTATCCCGGCCGCGTTGATCTGTCCGGACTTAGAGACACGTAACCACCAGAAGCGCGCGCCTGCTCTCGGATGACGACGAAGATTATAACAGAAGGCGAAAGGCCAATCCCCCGCAGTGAGTACGAGCCATTATCTATTGGACAACAACAACAACAACAACAAAGGCGAAGATGGGGTTGCCCTTTGAGCCGCCTCGATTGATGGCTCACCGTAATCATTACACGGATGAACAACTACAAGACCGTCGCTTTCAAAGTTCCCGCAGCTGCATGCGCCGAAGGCGGGAACAACTTCAGGTATGTGGCCGTGAAGCAGGTCGGAAGCATCACCGATCAAACTAGTGATATGACCCCGTTAAACCACCAAGGAAATACACCATCGGGAGCATCCTGAGGTACGTTCCCGAGAGAGCGAAGACACTAGACTCAGCTGCAAAGCGAATCACTACGACTTCATTCGGACGTCTCGGCACCAATTTGGCGGTCACCATGTTCTTTTTGAGGCACACTGCGGTTTTACAAGGGCCTCGTTCCCCTCCCCATGCATCGCTGTTCAGCTTAGCTGAACCAGACTCACAAGAGCAGTGAACCACGATGGTGGCACCAGGGTCTTTCAGCGTCAATACGACTACAACCCGTTGGAAGTCGCGTGTTCGTTCTGGGATAGACTCGAAATGATGCTGCAGACTTCAGCGGATCAGGCTATGAGGGACGCCATAGAGAAGGGCTCTGGAAATTTCGGCCCCCTGGGGTTCTTTAACGTGCACTGACATCGCACAGTAAAGGGGCCTCAAGTATGTTACAATGTGTTATAATATGCGGACAGGTGGTAGTTAAATGTTACATGCACTTTGCGTCATTATTCTATCTAATGGCTACGCGTCACGTGGTTTGCTTTCTCCTTCCAAGGTTCAAGGTTGCTCCTCAGCAATAGATGAAACAAAATACCGCACAAAGCACCGTGATGTCACCTAATTTTGGATCAAGGACGGGACAACGCTGAAAAGTATTCCGCAGAGCGTAAGCAACGTCTACGTGGACTGTGCGCCCTCGTTCTGAGACTGTCAATCGAGTGACAGCTTTGTTGCGGAATTAGTGGAGTTTTCGGAATACGACTCGCGGGCAGCGGCTTATTAGAAGTAACCGGTGAGAAAACCTCCGTGGAGAGAAACACATTGTGGCCAACAGGCGCCTCACAGCTTTGACGCGGCAGCGTTCAGGGTCCCGATCAGCGTCGACCTAGGCGTTGGCTTATCGAGAAAAGCGGGTGGCCCACCTGGCACCTAGTCATGTGAGCTAGTGACGTCATCACAACTTGCCCGTCATGCCAACTGTTATCAAACTGCGCACCGTGGTAGGTGGAAACCAGATTAGTGATCAGTTTTGAGAAGCTGCTCAGGAAGAACAACTTGGGTTTCACAAGCCCCACCGGTGGCTGTGCTTGAAACAACCACTTAACAGGGCAGTGGCGCATCGCTTAGCCGCTGCCCCACTGCGCCAGGAATGGTATAACGAATCCTCGCGATTTTTTAAAGTAGAGGATGACCAGTTCCACATATACAGGCACGTAGTCAAACCATACTCTTAAGGGTAAGTTGAGCGTTATGTAATGAGGAAAGAAAGAACAATGCTCCTGTCTGCGAAGTAATACGCAAAGAGGACCCCAGGCCGCTGAAGGAAAAATGAAAATGAAAATTGGCTTTGACGAAAGGAAATGACCCAGTAACTATCTCACATATCTCGATGGACATCCGAACCACGCCGTAAGGGAAGGTATAAAGGAGGTAGTGAGAGAAGAAAGAAAGAAAGGAAGAAAGAAAGAAGTAAAGAAAGAGAGAAGGAAAGAAAGAAAGAAAGGAAGAAAGAAGGAAAGAGAGAAAGAAAGAAAGAAAGAAGGAAAGAGAGAAATAAAGAAAGAAAGAAAGAAAGAAAGAAAGAAAGAAAGAAAGAAAGAAAGAAAGAAAGAAAGAAAGAAAGAAAGAAAGAAAGAAAGAAAGAAAGAAAGAAAGAAAGAAAGAAAGAAGGAAAGAAAGAGAGAGGTGCTATAGTGGAGGTCTCCTGAATAATTTCGACCGCCTGGGGATCTTTAACGGGCTCTGACATCGCACAGCACACGGGCGCCTTTTGCTTTTCGCCTCCACCGAAACGCGGCCGCCGTCGTGGTCGGGTTTGAACCCACGTGGTACTTTTAAAGAGGAGGTTAAGCGTGCCTTCATTTTTTTAGAAGGCTACTTAATTGAACGTAATTCTCACGTTCCCATAAATGGCCTGCCGCAGAAAATTTTTTAATACCGACGGCTTGTTTGCATTGGATTTCTAATATTATGACTCTTGAGACGAATATATAATCGGGTGCCATGTTGTTGTAAAATACTGGAGGCTATCAGCGGCTGATGCCTTCTGCTTTTAAGGGCGGCTGGCACCTGTGAATAATCCGGACCTAACAAGACTAGTCAAGAAAAATCTTTACGAGAGATCGATTGGACTGATGCGGAGGAAATGCAATACCATTCTTCTTTCAATCGCCAATCTATTCTACTTATGATTCTATTCTATTTCTAAGTACATTGACTGTCCATCTTCAATCTAATCTGATTTTATTGCAATTCCTATTATGAAACTGTGCAAAATCTATCACCTTGTGGTAGGCGGACACTCACGCCACTACCAGCGCAGTGGCGCAGCGATTAAGCGATGGGCCACTGCACTCGCTGGTGGCTGTTTCAAACATAGCCACCGGTGGTGCTTGTGCAATCCAAGTTGCTCCTCTCGAGCAATGACAGCAAGAATAGTTTCCTCAAGCCTCATAATCCGCGCACACACATTTCTTTGAAAGGCTAAATATTTTGAGCTTAGGCCCGCTGTTGCCTGAGTTATCGTTATCGTTGACATTATCGCTTTTGCTAAGTCCATCTCCGTCCGGCATCTCCCTCCTCTGTGCTATAAGTGCAGAGAGGAGGGGTGGACGGTTGACCGGAGGCAGGTGTAGGCTTGATACGGACGCCGACACCATCGCACCACGGACGCTGCCGACGCTGCCAGACAGTTTGCACCTTCATGGCCCTCCTAATGCCATTGCTTTAATAGTGGCGCGGAAACAAAATATTTCTCTTCCACACGTAAATTTCAAGACAGAGGCTGTGATAGACATCCCGTGATTATATTTCTTTTCATCCGCATAGTGTCATTTTTCGGTAAAGAAGGGCGCCGACAAGAAGCAGGACACCAAAGAAAGAAGTTGACAAGACGCGCACTGACTCGCTCACGTAAAAAGTGTGGTGCTTTTTGATGTTTGAATTATTTCTGCCCTCTGCGACAAAGAATGCTACTCAAGCGTGTTTAAACTGGTGTTAGAGGAATGATACACTGCTACTGCTCACCGTTAGCTGTCCTGCTCCTTGCTCGCACAATGCCTTATCAAAGTCTTTGCTGCTTTCCGAGTAGGCTGAGTACTCTTGCAGCGGCGTGAGTAGGATGGTGTCCTTCTCCCGGACAGCTCGGGGAGAACTCCAGTCCTGCACAAAAGGAATCCAAGATCACACAGCATGATAAGGACCCAGGAGTGGGCCGTATGCATCAAAAAACCGCGTCCTTGACTTGGGTACCGCTCAGGGATTCCGCGTATGTGTTCGCCTTTGAATTTCGCCTTTAACAGCATGACGCGACAGCAGTTCCTTTTGCCCAAGCAGACAAGGGCACTGTTTCCTTTTGCGCAATCGCAATCATTGAGAAAAACCATACGACATACGTATAAAGCCCCGTTTAAACGAATTGCATGAACGCGCCTGCGTGGCGTAGGGGTAGCTTGTCTGACTCGCTACACGAGGTTGAGAAATTTCCTATGCGCCGCTGGTGTGGCTGGCGCCATCTATGGGAATCTCTTGTAACTGCCATCATTTCGACCAGCGATTATCCTGGCGCCATTTCTTGCCGCCCGCAATAAGGTCGCAGGAACATGCAGCGCATGGCTCTCAATGACTTTGCGTCACTTACCGGGTTCTTGTGGAAAGCGACTCGGCTGATGGGGCCGAAATGCTGGGTCTCCCAGGATTTAGCCGTGCCTCCAAAGCTGCTTTCTAGCACCGGCCCTGCGATTGTGTCCCCCATGCGAACATCTGCAATCAGTTCAAAGTCACCAGGCGTTGAGCAATATTAAGCGCATTAAGCAGACCTTCTAAAATAGTTTCCAAGAACTGTGCACTTTCTTTAGCAAAACAACGCACCTGGGATGATATCTGGGCATTTTTCTTCATCGTGAAAAATGTCGTTCGTGTCGTCAGTGTCTTTCTGAAGGGGCATATGAGATCTGGGGAGGACAAAACATAAAACATTACGCAAGAAACTTTGCACTTGAGGCAGTTTCTAGAAGTAACTAAATCAGTAATATGTCAAGAATAAATACTCAGGGAGGTCACTCTACATTCCGTGCTTGTTATAAGTCTATTACTTGTTTTATTGCGATGTTATACTTTGTTTTCTGTCGAATTACCGATATGCTATTTTCTGTATTTTATAAACATACGCTAACTACGCTGTTATTATTTATTTTGTTGTAATGAACTATCGAGGATCGCAGTATAGTCTTCTGACTCTAGGACCATTTAATTATGACTTTTGTAGAAACGTTGAAACCAATAGACAGCAAAATTAAAAAAAAAGGAGAGAGGCTGTGTTTGGAAATTAATAGCTGTAACGTGGCGTCAACTAGACTTCATGAAAAATATACAGTGTAGTGACTATAAATCTCGAGAAACTTACTTGTCATCCTTTTTGAGCCTTTTTTGTCCAGCTGAAAGAAATGAACCATAGTCAAGCATTAGTACACATTATATCAGTAATTACAGCACCCAAATGACTTCACAAGCTTCATTTCAGCAGTGCTAAATCTTTTCGTGTGGAAAAGAAACAGGCCCAGAGTGTTTAAAATATTTTGAAGTAGGTAGCAGAGATAATGAAGGCGATATTAAGGTGGTTTTAAACACAAGGTTTCACTTAGAATAATTTTTTTCTTACATAAGGCAGCTTCTGCTGGTTTTGAAGGAAGGCCTTGTGAGGTGCGGTATGTATATGTACTGCAAGGTCCTACTGTGAAATGATTAAATACGAAATGTCAACTTGTGCGATGCAGTCTTATGTGAAATATCAATTGTTGCCTTTACTCGGCCGGTTTCCATAATTACTCGCGTTCTGAATTATTTTTTTAAAGATGCCTAAGTTCCAAAATATGTGGGGACTTTGCTCCGCGTCTTTTCTTTTGGTTGGCTTCCCCGCATTGCACCCTCCTTAGCTTGGTTAGTTGCCTTAACTAACAAGGGAGGGCGCCGGCGTCGCAGCGACACGAGGGCCACGGATGGCGTGATTGCTACGCGCGGGGGGGGGGGGGGGGGGGGATACGGCCCTCTTTGGCTCGGGATTTCAGCGGGCGCTGACGTTCGGCGGCGCGAGGCTCCGCTCTTCTCCGGCGGGGCGAACGGCGAAGCCTCGTGGGGAGGAACGTTCTCTTCCGCACCTCGCCCGTCCGGCCGCAGAGTATTCCTTGCCCTAGCGTGGGCGAACACTCGCTCATAACCGTGGTGGCGAGTCGGACGTCCTCGATTCCTTGGCGTATTTTGTTGCTAGCTGGCGTTATTGTAGTAGCAATAAATGCCTTGTTTGTGTCGGCCAGAGTGCCGTTCCTTTGTTCCCTCAGAGCAAGGCCCGCCGTGGTCGGCGTGTGCTCGGTAATGTAAGCGACCACAGGTGGGAGTTTGGCGGTCTTCAACTGTGCCAGCAGCGGTTGAGCGAGAGCTTAACTCCGTCGTCCCCCCCCCCCACGGAATTAAAACCCCACAAATACTATTCTTTCTTCGGATGCTTGTATGACAAAAAACACGTCTATAAAATGCTAAATATCTCGCCGACTATTAGACTCTAGGAAATTTTATGCCGCGCATAGTCAATTGGCAGTTTTTCAGAAGTTGCGGTGTTCGTGGTGGTTCGCGTTACGACGCTCACACGTATTGCACAGACTTTAATATGAAAAAGCACCTTCTGACGGGGGGCCTTCAGCTCCAGACGAAATGCGCCGTCGCTGTGGTGTTGTTCGGCGTATTCGCAGCGAAAACAAGATGATTCTGGATTTCACTCTGTGTTGTCTTGCAATGGCGGAAATTATGAGGGATAGCTGTGCGCTCCCTATTTAACACTGGCGTGACCAGTCAGAAGACGTGTGTCGCCAGCCAAAGTAGCCCTTGCGGCTCTGCACATCTCTGCAGTGCTGCCGCGTGCACGCCGCACGCAGACAAAATGTTCTGCTAGCATGCACGTAGAGCTAACTTGTACCCTTGCCGTGAACGCTTAACTCGCGATTATTAATGACGCATCACTCAAGCAACTTGTCGTCAGCAAGGGGCTCAAAAAGCAGCACATGACAGCGCGTGAAACTTTGAAAAACACCGCGATCTCATCTGCTTTGCATATGCAGGAGGTCCATAAGAGAAATTTTTTAATATATAAGTAATGGCCATTTTTGTCGGAAGTCGGAAGTATAAGAAGCTTATTTAATACAAACTTCGTATAGAACGAACATAATTCGCACAACCACCATGTATACGTTATAGGAGGACTCGACTATACTACGCCCGACTTTCAGCGCCGAGGTCATACATGCTCAAAATGATTTTATCCTTACAAAAAGGCAACAAATGCGGCTCTTTGTGGAGAGACAACTGAAGAGGTGGCGCGATGGTTCCCACCGTCTTCATTAGAAGTCGTATAAGTGTTCTTAATGCTCAGATCTTTGAAGCTACTTTGCTCTAACATTCAAATATGTGACGGGATCGAGCTAAAACTACTTTCAGTTCTTATATGTGGAAGTGGTCCACTCATTTCCAAGTGGTCCAACTAAACTTCAGAAGCGCACTTCTTAGGCGTTCTTTAGCAACCTACACTCACCGCGAACAAAAAGAAAAACACTCGAGCACATTCGCACTGTGCTCAAAAACTACCGCAGAGGCTGCAAGGAGTGGAATCAATTGTCATAGAAAGACAACAATCGCGCGTTGTAGAGAAGGGCTTCTGCCCCTGCGCACCTTTGTCGTTGTCGGGGCGACTTCTGAACTTCATGACGATCACTATGGCGATGGCGATGACTGCGAGGCCTCCGACGACGGCGATCAGTGCCGCAAGCAGGGGGCTGAAGTTGAGATGCCACGTGCCCTCTGTGGAGAAAGAGCGACAGCACAATGCAGTATATCCGCCAACAGCATTTCATGCATACATGAGTTCTGCAGTTATTTGAAAAGTGTGCGATTATGCATGTAACACTCGTCCTCGCATACGAAATGGTTGAATTTTTTGGAAGTCCTTTGCATAGTGTGGTGGATAGCGCTACCTTGCCTAGGAAATGTAAGCTGCGATTTTATTGATTTCCCACAATTTTTTATTGCAGTTTAGCTGCGGTTCTTTTCTATTCTAACCTATTCTAAGCGCCGAACAGTGTACTGCGTCGACCAACGAGCTGGTCTCTGGCGTGAGACTTTTATTTTTGCACTGCCCTTTCTGCACGCTTGTTATTAAAGATGGCGGATCCTCAATTTCTCCCACGCCTCGGGATGTTTATAACCGCGTAGGTTAACGCATTATGTGCAAAAACAAATGTGCATAAACAAGTATGACGACACCACTCAGCGCGGCGGCAAACATTTGTGTGCGACGAATGGAGTGAAAAAGGAAAGGGGCCTATCTTGCTGAGTAACATAGTCAGTGCACTCGCAAAGGCCACATACGGAGTGTCCCACCTAAGACTGTCTACAATTTAAAAAAATAGGCTTTTTGAGTTAGAACAGCGCTTTTTCAGGCATAGCATTTATCAGCGGTTTAGTACATCAGAATACACCTAAGCTGTGGAACTAGCGGGCTGGTTAACTAATATTGAACACTTCACTTGCTAACTATTCCTGTTAGGTTCTCTAATTACTGAGAGGCCTGTAGCCCGACGTAAGTAATATCCATATTTGTTTTTATAATTTCAAAAACAAGGTTACCCTCGGCGTTATGGAACAACAACTCTTAGCTATTTCAACGAATTACGCGCACTGGAGAGGTTCTTTTGCCTGCAAGCTTCCCGAAAGCGCATATATTTTGGCTCGATGCAGCCAAACTTTGTTGGGCCACAGCGCCGCGGGTAACCGCGTTTTCGAAATTCTAAAAACTGACCTGGTTGTTACTTACGGTGGGCTACATGCCTCTCAATAGGGAGTCTAATAGTAATAGTTAAAAGCTAACTACTCGATATTAGTTAGCTGGCCTACAAATTAGCAAGGCTTAGCTGTTCTCTGATGCATTACTCCACTGACCATGCTATATTGAAAAAGCGTTCTAACTCAAACAGCCTATTTAAAAAATTGCAGAAAGTCTTAGGTCAAACACCCTGTATGCACACAGTGTTTCTCGAAAACGATGCATCTTTATGGTGCCCGGCTCTGGAAGCAAAAATGGCGTGTTCACGAACGACTACATCCTCACTAAGCTCAGGTCAGAAACAAGCGAAGAGGTCAAAACCAAACTTGCCTTCAACTCTGTTCCCCGGTATCTACGTTTCGCTATGTCACACGATTGCATAACCAGTAAAGCCCTGACCGTCAGTGCTTGACAAGCTGCCCAAGTGCGAAAGTTCTTAGCTCAAGAAGCTCCTCCGTCTTCACCTGGTGCTTTGCTTTTACATATTTTTTTTCGAGGCACTGAACGCGGCGCAGAGACAGCCCTCAGAGCTCTTCACTTATAGCAAAGGTAGCTTCGTTTTGGACTTTTCTTTACGTTTTCGCGTTAACTCACTGTTGGTGGTTTGGATCAATGTCCAAGACGACAGGAGTGTCTCGCTGCTCGATGGTTGAGTGGCGACGAGATACGAAGCTTAGAGGCGTAAGTAAATGATAGAACGAGGCTTCCTCTAAAAAAATAACACAAAAAAGCGGGTACCGCCATGCGGGGATTAAACGGAACTCAGACTTTAAGTAAAGGCAGCAACAAATCACTCGAGCGTCGTCACCTCAGCCAGAGTGTTTTCGACTCCGTGTACAAGAATGCGGTTGCAGATGCGCGTCAGATGGTTTTGTAAGAGTGTGCTTTCCCAATTTCGTCAGCGAACCCGAAAACACTGCCACGAGGCGGCCATACGGCGACGTTCCTTGAAAGATGGCGATGAGCCAACCTGCTCGAGGAGAAAGTCAAGTTGAAGATTAGAAAAAAACGCAGCATCTCTGGGTTAGCAGTGCATCCATCAGGCTTCCTGCAACGCGCAGTCAACCCTCACCTTTACTTTAAAAAAAAAAATGACGCAAACGTTGCAGTAAAGAGTTTAAGGAAAAAGGAAATAAGTTTCCCAAGAGGGGCTCAATAAGAAAGTCGTTATCTATTAGGTTCGTCCTTGGTACATTGAGCCGTCTTAAAAGCCTAGACTGGAGCAAGAAAACGAGGGTTCTCTCGCTAGAGAAAGATCGCCGAAGAGAGCATTCGCTGAAGTGCTGTCCAGGGGGGAAGCAGCCTTTCTGGGACTGAACGAGTGCTGCGCTTTGTAGCGATGCACGTTCAGCGCAAGCAACGCAATGCATGAAACATGTGGCATAGGATTCAAGGAAGACTGGTGTCTTTAGTTGTCTTCTTATTGCTCCATCCAACGGGTAAATCTTAAACACAAAGCAAAAAAGTTCTCCAATGGCTACAATTACTATCATAAAACCATAAAATAAAAACATAATGGAAGGATCAACACTGACAGTTTATTTTTCAGAGACTATGAAGACAGTAGGTAATGGCTTAAGGGTAATGGTGAGGCATATCTCTTTAAATGGCATCAGTACTGGCCTTATCATTCACAGGCGTCGGTTATAACGTCGCAAGTCCCGCGTTGCATAAGTAGGCTGACGTATCGACGATCGCTAGCGGGAAAATTCTAAATTGCTCACACAGTGAAAAAGTTCTTTCCTTTCCTACCTTCGATAGGTCACATATATTAAGCACAGTAACAAATGCATACTTCGAGAAATATACAAGACTTTCGTCATTCAAAAACTATAGGCGCCACGCTAATCAGTAGGCGATCCTTCGACCTATTTAGCAAACGGATAGTCTAACTTGACAAGCAGTAGTCACATCTCGCATTTTCTTCAAAAGGCAACTTTTGATGCCCGGGAGCCTGAAAACACTAATGCCGATATCACAAGAGACATAATACGAGCCTTATTCTATCGAAAAACATTTATCTCGATCTTTATTTACTTATATTTAACCTAGTTTTAGGCACATAGCAGACCACGTGCAAGTGCGCACAAAAACAAGGACGAAGGAGGACGCAGACAACACAAGCGCTCTGAGCTTGTATTCTCTTACTTTTCATTTTATCTACTTTTTGGGCCGCATTTCAAGTCTAAGATTAGACCTTTCTATTGCTCCAGTTGTATTCATTCCATTCCATTTCCGGCTTTAGCATTTTCACCGACCCTTTGTATCCTGGGCGATGTTGAGCACAAGTGGCATGTCCTCTCGCATTTGCATACAGCGTGACACTTCCGAATAAATCGCAGTTAGCGCTTCTGCCATCTCCTTCTTTCCGCCCGTCTATGCGCTGTTTCTTTCTATGATTTATACAGGGTGTTTCACCTAAGACTTTCTGCAATTTTTAAAAATAAGCTATTTGAATTAGATGCACGCTTTTTCTGGCATAGCATTGTCAGTGGTGTAGTACATCATAATGCAGCTAAGACGTGCTAACTAGCAGGCTTGTTAACCAATAGTTAATGGTTAACTTATAAACTATTGCCGTTGGGCTCCTTAATTATCGAGAGGCATGCAGCCCACCGTAAGTAATGTCCATATCCGTTTTTAGAATTTCGAGAACGCGATTATCCTCGGCGCTGTGGCCCAACAAATTTTGGCTATCTCGGCGAGTTAGGTTCACTGGAGAGGTTGTTTTGCCTGCAAGCTTCTGAAGCCGCATGTATTTTGGCGCGATATGGGCGAAATTTGTTGGGCCACAGCGCCAAGGGTAACCGCGTTTTCGAAATTCTAAAAACTGATATGGGTATTACTTGCGGTGGACTACATGCTTCTCGATAATTAAGGAGCCCAACGGTAATAGTTTAAAAGTTAACTATTAAATATTGGTTAACAAGCCTGCTAGTTACCACGTCTTAGCTGCATTATGATGTACTACACCACTGACAATGCTATGCCAGAAAAAGCGCGCATCTAATTCGAATAGCTTATTTTCAAAAATTGCAGAAAGTCTTAGGTGAAACACCCTGTATAACATGGTCGAGCCAATTCAAAACAGGTCGACTACGCCAACAATGACCCTTCACAAAATTCGCTTCGGCAGCCCTGAAACGCAAGTCATGCTAAGTCATACTCTCGCCAATGACAAAAGCCATTTCTTTTGAAGACCGGTGAGCATTACTTATAGCGGGGAATATTGCAATTGGTCTGTGAGCCTTTTACACGAAATGTGAAACTGAAACTCCTGACCGTATCCGAAACTCCAAGACCGTTTCAAGTTATTGTAAAATAATATCTCGAATAGTCGTATGCACGTTCTTTGATCAGTTCATTGGCTAATTTAGCGATTGTTGAGAGGGCAATTAATTAACTGATCAACAGTTCGATGGAGTGATTAAATTTTTGATATCTTGCTGAACAGCTTTTGCTGTCTATATGATAATTTCCTCTGATTACTGCGAACTTTTCCTCGGTAGTGAAAAAATTAATAGATTGATAAGTTGACGCAGTTTTCGAGTATCACCATATGTTGATCACAAGTCCCAATGCGGAATCTTCAGCCAAGTAATGCAGCTTTACCTCAACAGTTCTGTAGTCTGCAGTCTAGCACTGCCGCACTTTGTATTGACTATAAAAATCTAAAACTTGTTTTCAGGCAGAAATTTTTGACAGCGTGAACACCACTAGCGCATGCCAACTCGTTTCGACGAATTTCCTGCGGGCTCACGACAACGGATAGCACAGTGTGCATAGAGAAGAGTGACGTGCCGACTAAGGGCCCACTCTGCATCGTTTTATATGGAAGTCATCGCGTACGCTTATAATGCTCGGAGAGTGATATATTTTTCCCGAACCACAAGCATCCAAGTAAAGTGAAGTAAGCGGAAACAAGAACCTGCAAAAATTTAAGAAACAACACTTAGGCTATATGGGGGCCTGCGCGCTGCCGTAAAGCTGCGTCTTTTTTTGTTTTTACAGAGTGTGCGCGAAGTCGGCAGCAAAGACGCCTTTCTAGTTCACGGAAGCCCCATCAATTAGGAACAGCGAAAGCAGCGTAAAGAGAGGAGGGGGAGGAGGAGGAGATATTCAGCGCAGTTTCCTTTATAGCCTAAATGCTTTTCAAAAGAAAAAAAGAGCACCAGCCTGATGAATAACGATGACAACCGACCCTGACTATGGCTTTTTGTATCCTCGTCCGCACTGGGAAGGATCGCCTGGGGCGCTCTTGTGCGGGCACGAGAAAGGCCATTTGGGAAACAAAAGGCGCGGCTTCGTTGCGGGCGCTCGTCACGCCTTTAGGCGCTGGAAGAATAGGCGGCCGAGTACAGTTGGCGCACCGGGAGCTCTTGGTTACTGGACCGCACCAGTGGCGTAGCCGCACTCGGTCGGCTAGTCATGGCCGACGGCGAACGCCTTCGAAGGCCTCAATCAGACGGGAGACCAGGCCCAAAAAATTTGGAGAAGGGCTTCTAGTTCGAATGGCTGCCCCTATATCGCGAGAACTTCGATTGTTTAGTATACCCCTTTTATTTCTCCTGCTATCAGAACTGATCGATGCGAGTGCGAGTGCGATTGCAGGACGCATTTCATAAGTCAGATTTCGCCGCGCGTAGAAAGTGTAGCACGTCACTGTCGCCATGTTCTCGCACCCTCCGACCGCACTGTTTAGTTTTCGCTTAATTACAAATCAAAACATCCCCACTACGCACGAGGTTCGCCCCTGGCGGCCGACAGACCAGACAAGGAGAAAATCTTTAAGAAAGCTGGGTATGCAATAAAACGATGTCATCAGGCTGAGTTAGCCTACTCTGATGACAACAGTCAATGCCCGTCACTTCTACAGCGGGACGTTTTTCCGCTCGAGCAAGCTGGCAGACTTTCGTTTGTTAAGTGCTACGTAACCCTGCCTACAGTAAACGTCAACTGCGGTCAGGTGCTCCTCTTGCTTGAGAAGTAAAGCGGTGAGAGGCACAGCTACACCAACCTCAACCTTGCATACAAATCAGTTACGCGGGAACGCTATGCGACATAGTGCCATCTTTAACAGGCGAGGACAGGAGGGTTAGACGAGACTAATACTGGAAATCAACTGAATTTTATTACAAGAGCAAAGAAAAACCTTTAAAAAACCATGCAGTACCAAAATCTGAACAGCGAACCCAAACCCGAGACGAGGCGTCGGCAAAAAAAATAAAAATTAAGGAAAAAGAAGAAAAGAAAGTAAAGACAACGACCTCATTACTGAGCCTTTTGAGAATCGAATGGCAACCATACAACTGAAAAAGCGGGAAATCAGCGTTAGATGGCATGAGATAATGGCTACGCAAAAGAAAGATGCAGCCACGTGGGATGCCAGCTCCCTGATTCCTGCCCCTGGGCCCCTTTGCTCACTTCTTTCTGGCCACGATCGTCTGCGCGAACGCTTTCTCACTACTACTAGGACGACGTCGGCGCAGATAAAAAGGCTTGGCCCCGCAAAATTGAAGACACTTAAGCTCCGCCTTTGAAGGAGACCTCTAAAGGCATTTCAATAAAGGTGCGATATTACTGGGATGTTCAGGGACACCGCTCCACGGATAACCTCCAGCAAGAACTCTTTTAATTCGTTTTGTAGAAGGTGAGCTATTTAAAGTTCCTCGCCGCCAGCTACCGACGAGCGTGGGAATTCCCCGGGGGTCGGAGCTTCCTGTCACGCCGAATCAACGCCGCTGTCCGGCCGCGGCCACAGTAGCTGCGTTAAAACTGAGAGAACCTAACCAGTATCCACCTCTTAACAAATATACGCAGACATAGGAGATGGAGGAGAACGCGAGTGTGAAAAATTCGCCTGAAAGAGCTGGACCACTTTCGCCCGATGGCGGTTTCTGTGCTGCGTTTAGAAGTGTACGACTTAGCTCAGGTATTCCTGATAAGACATTAAAGTGAATCAGTGAGTTTATCCACTCTTCTCAGGAAGTCTTTCAGAACACCTTTAACGCTATCTCGTTAATTGGTTCATGATGTGGCATATATCGCATGCACTGTGTACTTCTGATGTGTGTCTCGCCTGAACGTGACAAAGCGCCTGAAATTATCAATACGCTTGGCGGGTTGGTTTCGACATCCGGGTGCTCAGTGAACAAGCGTTCACCCCCGGCCGCCTTATCATCACCCCAGTTCTTCCCTACCGAATTTGTAGCGCCAGAAGTGCCATTTACTAGCACAGACTAGCCTTGAGTGTTGCATCGTTGAAGACTGATTATTACACCTGTCGGAAAACCTTGGTCCAATTCGGGAGCGACTAATGTAGGAATCTGTACCGCCTATCAAGGAAACGAAATACGCAGTAATGACCGGCTCAGGATTGACACACGAAGCACTTCGTACGCTCTCTAAAACATGCTTGGGTGAGTGTTCTACAAATACCCGTTAGAAATGTTCTGCGCATCGCTGTGACTGTGGCCGAGTGGCCCAAAACGTGTCAGGCCAGCTGCTTACTCCGCGGCGCTGCGACGCTAGTTCGAACCTAGCTAGCTCATAGAGTACAGTGTGCTTAGAGAAATTCGTCAAGACGAATCAAGTTCTGTATTAAGAGAGTAATTATTCACTAGCGCCCGCACAAGTGCAGCCCATGGGTGGACGCTCATGAGTTTCTCACTGATTCCCTCGCGTTAAAAGCTCGGCAAGTTTGTTTGTTTCTTTCTTTCCACCAACTGGTACTGCCTCGTTTAGAACATTTCTAGCGTAATATTCACCCCGATCACCCACGCGAAGCAACCCTTCCTTGCTAACTGCGCCACCATGCAATTTAAAGCACACTGAGGAAAATTAAAGCTGGCCTGCGTCTATAGATTATTGCATAATAGTAACAATGAGGCAACTTTTATCCAAAACGGAGCTTCCTCAAGCCAGGACGGGTAAATAAAAAATGAAATAAGGATATTGCTACCAACGGCCATTTTGGCAAACCATACTGCGACGACATCGAAATACTTTTTGGGGCGTGGATGTCTGTAGCTCTCAACACTGTCTTTCACTTCCAAACAGTGATCACTGAGTAACTTAAGCTACTGACGTCATAACATTAAAGGAAGTTGCGGGGAAAGCTTTAAATTAATTTTTTTTCTCAGCAATAAACGCACCGTTTCCTGCCGGACAAATATTTGTGCACTGCCAGAAAGAGAGAGCCACAGGATTCAATTTTGTTAATAATAAAAATTGGATTGGTTAGTGCTCACAGTTCGTTTGAATTTAGTGTGGATGGGCCTCTTTCTCTTGTTAGAAGGCGTCTTCAGTGGACGTACCTTTGCGGGTGAGGCTGACCGGAGCCGGCAGGGTGCTGACCACCAGAACCGTGGGCTGGGAGCGGCCGCGCGAGTTGAAGGCGTACACGGCGGCCACGAAGCTCGTGCCGGCGGGCAGGCCCCGGGCGAGGAACGAAGGCGGAGCCTCAGCAGTGCTCACGTTGGCGCGCAGCACCCGCCGTGCGGTGTCGTGCAGCTCGAGCCGGAACCGCTGCGGCAGGCCGCCGTCGTAGCCCTCAGAGCACGCGAGCGCCACCGAGTCCTCGGTCTGGTTGAGCACCGAGCAGTTCTGCACCGGCTCAGGGGGACCTGCGTAGCACGTGCTGCCAAGTTCTTCAACAGTCCATGGATGGTAAGCCCCGTCGACAGCCCCAGCCTCCACTTCTAGAGAGCGGGATTTTTCTTTTCAACCGCTAATTTTGTAGCCAAACTGAAATGTTGGACCGCCTGGCAGAAGAAAATTAAAGCAGGAGTGGAACGACCATGGAACGTCACGGCCATCTCAATCGCATTCATACATCGCTGGGAGTCGTCATATTGCCGCGAATCTTTGTAGCGTTCGTTTGTAGTATTTGTTTGTTCATGCTTCAAGGCTGCCGACGCGCTGCTTTATCGCTTCGTTTGTGACACAAGACGCGTCTAGATTTATCTCGATTGATCGCATCCGGAAGGAGCCGATTCCAGTTTGCGCCAGAAGGTTCTAGTAACTTCCTAAGCTTTATCTCGAATGTTCGCTATCAGATTTAAAAAGAGCACGGCCGACAGCGGCGGGCATTCTGTTCGACGACCGCCGAGCACGCTTGTTGCTACGCAGCCGACGAGTGATTCAGTTCTTTGCGGGCAAAAGTCAGCCCAAATAGAGAGTTCCGTTTCGAAAACATCCTCGTTGTTTTCCTGTTCGCCGGACTGCAGTCACCACTGCGTGACAATATCCTTACTGGCGCAGTGCTGCAGCGGTTAGGAGATTCGCCACGGCTACGGCAGGCGGCTGCTTCAAACACGGCCACTGGTGGGGCTTGTGAGACCCAGGTGACTCTCACAAACCGGCAGTTTGCTCACAATCTGGTGCCGCGAGAGGTTACCTTCACCACTCCGACCAATCAGGGAATTTCGTTTTTTTCTGAAGTTTTTCTGCGAGAAGACAACCTAAATGCCATTGCATTAAAAAAAAATGTACACGAAAACGAAACGACCGGAGGTCCCATTACAGTCTTTGACTTCGGGACCTCCTCCTGCATGCTATGCTATCCTTATGAAATAAGTACAGCATAGCATGCGACAGCATTAGAGGTCTCATCGGAGAAAAAAAACCGACAGCATGCGGTGGTGTCCGGCGTTGTCTGTCGTAAAATTTACTGATTAGTCGATTGTGGTGTTACGTCATGATACCACGTGACATGGCCCAGTGGGCTGGAGCACGTGGAGGCGCGCTGGCAGTTGGCAGCGAGTGTCTGCCGTAGCGGAACATTCCCGCAAGCACAGAGGTTGACCACGGAAATGAGTCGCTAAAGATGGAGCATCTGCGGCTCCACAGGCTTAACAAATGCGGCGAGAAGCCATGACAGGCTAGGAGAAGCAGGCCCAGTCGACTTCATACTTTAATGCTATAGCACTTTAGTGCGATAGATTTAAAGGCCCCATTCAGTTGAAAACACGGCGTCGTCGACGTGAGCGAAAAATCTCCCGAGAAGCAACCTAGATGAGCTACCTAGGTGACAGGAATGCCGCCTAAGTTTCGTGACTTGTGACGTAATCACGAACTGCTCGCCGTGTCAGGTGGCAGGATAATTAGCCTAATGATTGGTCACGAGAGATCGCTGGGGAAGATCAACCTATATCTCACATGCCTCCCCGGTGGCTGTGTTCGAAGCAGTCACCTGTGAGGGCAGTGGCGCGTCGCTTATTTGCTGCACCTCCGCGCCAGGAGTGGTACGAAGACTCCCAGAGATCTATGAATGTGAAGTAGAGAATAACCTATTCCGCATATATGGGCAATGACCCATTAATGCTATCTCGTCATACCGTTAAGACAGATTTCCAACATGTGATGTAATTAAATGCCCTTTACAATTTTCCGTTGCTTTCGGCCAACAAAAAAAGCTCACATATATCGGTGTACTGCAATACCAGTATGCAGAAGCGCCTGACCGCAGCTACTGGCTCGCAAAATGAATAATGAGGTAGTGAAAACAAACCACCTGGAGGTGTTTTACATAATCGGCCGCCAGTAGCGGTCGGTCGCTGGTGTCTCCGCTCTTCATCAAACGCGGATCTTAGAGCAGAGGGCCGTTCGGGCGTCATATCGTCTTGATCCCTACAACCAACACAGAGCGCCAGAGTACAGCGACACTTAAAGCCACCGAATTACCGGGTCGACCAGACTTCCGCCTCGCCCCCACTCTCCCGCTTCGCTTGTCAAGCCAGCGTGCGCAGAGCCGAGTCGCTGCAAAGCAGTCTTGCTCTTCGCTTCACTTTAGCACGCGGCCGGAGTGGGCCCATGTTTGCCAAGCGGCTGAAAGACAAACATCTCGTCATGGCTGTTCGGCCGCGTGTAAATATTGGCAAGATCATCTGGGATTTCTGTGCACACGTGCTGCTTCTTTTTTTGATCGCTGTCAAGTGCACTGACCTTCAAGCATGTCTGTCTCGGTGAAGCGTTTTTGTGGCAGTACAGCGATACAAAACCGCTTATGTGCGGCCAGTGTGGAAGCCAAAGAACGGAAAACGCATTTTCGAAGACCGCCTCCAGTGAACGATATTTCTACGGCGTTGTTTTTGAAGACTAGCGTCCGCAGAGACGTGAACAATCACAATCACAATCTCCAGTGAACAATCACATAGCAGCGTTTTGCGACCCGCTGCCTACGCGTGCTGCTCCAACTTCAGGGTAAAAGCGTCATGCATGTATGCAAATCGACAGGCATTTTTTTATCTGTGTGAATCTTTATTTATGCTTTATGCGATCTTGATCCAGACACAGTAAAAAAGCGAGAAAGGGGGGAGGGGGGTGGGAAGTAAATGCACCAAAACTGACTGAAAGTATATGAAAAAAAAAATGGGGACAAATTTTTTCACGCACTCTTCAAGCTATGTTCACGTGCCTCATTAGTAAGGTTGTTCTGCCGCCGTGGTGGCTCAGCGGTTATGGTGCTCGGCTGCTGACCCGAAAGACGCGGGTTCGATCCCGGCCGCGGCGGCTAGAATTTCTTTATTTGTTAAATTGAATTCAGCGCAAAAATACAGACAAGGGACAAAGAGAGACACACTGAGACGTACACGAGCGCTCAGTGTGTCTTTCAGTGTGTCTCTCTTTGTCCCTTGTCTGTATTTTTGCGCTGAATTCAATTTAACATGCTTCACCAACTAGCCCGGCAGCTTGCTCTCCTGAACTAGAATTTCTTTGGAGGAGAAATTCTAGAGGCCCGTGTACTGTGCGATGTCTGTGCACGTTAAAGATCCCCAGGTGGTCGAAATTTCCGGAGCCCTCCACTACGGCGTCTCTCATAGCCTTAGTCGCTTTGGGACGTTAAACCCCATAAACCAAACCAAACCAGTAAGGTTGTTCTAATCCACGATGGTCCGTACGAAAATCGAATATTAAAAAAAAACTATTTATAGAGATCAACGTCTCCATATATTTTGTCAGTGTGACATGTTGTTGGACGAAAAAGTAAAAATGTCAGGTGTATTAATGTGTAACCAGCAATAAATTGCAAAACAAAAACCAACTCAAATCAAGATATTTTATTTATTTTGGTTACTACTCGAAACCCCGCTTCTTCTGAGCAGTTGAGTGACGCAAACACGGTCGCATTTATTACAAACGTTAATGCTCTTCATTAAGTTCGGTCCAGTTTGTTGACATTAGATGTGGCGAATCGACCCCAATATATTACTGCTTATTGCAGTTCTGGACGCATTATGCACGCGGGTGAGATATAGATGCGGGGCCTGACTCCGAGGCGTTTGTTTCTGTCATTCGCTTTTACCTGGTCCCCTGTGGCTTAAACTACGGCGCCAGCGTGCGAACTTTGTGTCTTTCTAGACTCTATTAGATGAACAATGCAAGGTTGAAAGCGGAAGCTGCGAACCGGCTCCCCCATCTTCCGAAAACCCGCTTCCGTGAGTGCAAGGTCTCTTGGTGTAGTGACCGAATATACAAGACAGCAGCACCGGTGCTCGTTCTTCGCCAGCGATCCTCGCCGACTAATTCACTGACACTCGTCGACTGCGCCGAGACTCAGCTCATAACTTGCCGCATGACGTGAAACCTCATTGTCCGACTCGCCAGCATGCAGCGGTGGTGTGGGTCGCATCGGCTCTCGATAGCTGTCAATGCACAGAATGCATGTGGCCTAATGTTGAGGCGCGCGAGCTTTCGCAGCGAACTTGAAGCCGGTTCTACGAGGCAACAGCAAGTTAACGGACGTGACACGTTTATAAATGCCGCGACAACTGGCCCCAAGTTAAGAAAACCAGAAAATTTGAGAATTTTCGAA
Source organism: Amblyomma mixtum (assembly GCF_055824585.1). Taxonomy (NCBI): domain Eukaryota; kingdom Metazoa; phylum Arthropoda; class Arachnida; order Ixodida; family Ixodidae; genus Amblyomma; species Amblyomma mixtum. The sequence continues at coordinate 111,738,977 of NC_143017.1, read as the reverse complement.
TATTAAAAAGAAAACACGAATACCTGCTTCGAACATCAAAAATGTGGTGCAATCGAATAGTAAGCGCTGATCAAAAATTATCCGAAATTTTGTATATTCGCTAAACCCTACGAGGACGACAAAGCCGTATATACTCGGGTTTTTCAGAAATTTTGCACTTGGTGCGCCTGGTCATTGGCGAAGTTTGAAGCAATTTCTGTGAATGTAATGCTTTTGGCCCAGCAAGGCGCAGAAAATCACATTTGTATGAACATGGGATAGTTGGCTGAACAGTCCTACCCTGCCATTTTCAAAATTATCTCATTGATTCAAAAATAGAACCAGTACTGCTGTAGTGCATACAGACGTGAGCGTGCAGTTTGATATTAAGAGATGTCAAACAGACGAATTAGTAGCAACTTAACTTCTTTCATCTCAGCAGCAATGGCGCGGCTCAGGCGTCCACCAAGAGTGACACACCTACCGCATCTTCCATTTCCTCATACCCTGACCTAAATATGTTCCATTCGGATCTTCTGAATGAAAAAATTTTCATTAGAAAGGAAAAATGTTCCTTATTTGGTGTTAATACTTGTTGTAAAACTATAACACTGCTTATTGCTCCACGAGTAACTTGTATCTGGAAACAGTTCCAGTACCTATGCGTAGCACTTGAAGCAGGTGGAAGCCACAGCTATTGGAACCTTCTAATCAAAAAGTTCGTGTAATTGTAGGTTTAGGTGCAGCCCTGTGAGATTGCACCAGATGCGTGCCAGAAAATACGCACGTTCTTCTCTCGCTTCTTAACTGCGTGAAAATCCAGCATGACACCAAACGGCTACTGAAAACAGTGTAAGGCAACTGTTCAGCACATTGGTGGACATGATAGCAACCTCTTCTGTGTAAGGGGCAGAGTGACAGATGTATTTTCCTGTGTAAATATGCGGTTCTCGAGGCCTGGTTTTAAGATTTTCTGCAGTTCATCGGGTGCCGAAAAAAGCAGCGCAGCCTCGCTGTGCGCTTCCAACATCTTCCGGTGCAGAATCTTCCATAATACACTCAGTTTTATGCATGCGTCGACGCTCTGGCCGCGAAAAGGAAGCCCTTCCATATTCCCTTAGTCGGAGTGTTCAGCATATCTTCGCCCATTCTTTACTCATAGAAAATGAGGAACGAAGATGTGCTCATATAACAGTAATTGTTCTGCACGCGATCCTTCGAAGAAAGAACAATAAACTGAGCAGGAAACAGTCATTTAGCATTTGATACGTGAGCACAAAATAAAAGCGATGATAAACAGCTTGAAAGACGTTTCTCTTGTCCTTGTATGTGCCGTAAGCTTTCTGATACTAAGGGCATACTTGTCGCAAGAAAAAAAAAAAAAAAGTCCAGACCGGCGTAAAAAAGAAAAACGAATCCTGGATGATGAAAGAAAGGATCGGACAATTTACTCTGCACTTCGGTCGCCCTCGAAGCCGTGACCCTGCAAGAGCGATCGTGATTATCCGCTCGCTTCCTTCAAAATTCGCCGCAGGGCAGGCTTGGCCCGTCGGGGAGCAAGGAAAAGTTGATCGTGCAAGAGAATGAAGCTCGGCCCCTCGATGCATCAATAAGGATTTCCTGCTCCTCCGCGATCTCTTCTTTCATGCATTTTTATCCAGCCCACATGCAGAGCTTGAAGGAAAATTTACGCCTGAACAGCGAGTCGCTTGTTCAGTGATGGCCGTCTCGCTTAGAACAAAAAAAAAAAATGACCATCACACCTGGGTCAGCAGCATAGGTGAGGTGGGCGTGTACTGCGTAAGGCGGATGTTCTGTTCAGCATGTAGCGACATTCCGGTATTGCTAGCACATGGAAACAGCACACGAATAGGCATGTACTGCAATGTTGTTTGATTGGTTTGGTTTATGGGGTTTAACGTCCCAAAGCGACTAAGGCTATGAGAGACGCCGTAGTGGAGGGCTCCGGAAATTTCGACCACCTGAGGTTCTTTAACGTGCACTGACATCGCACAGTACACGGGCCTCTAGAATTTCTCCTCCAAAGAAATTCAACCGCCGCGGCCGGGATCGAACCCGCGTCTTTCGGGTCAGCAGCCAAGCACCGTAACCACTGAGCCACCGCGGCGGCGCAATGTTGTTTGAGGGGCCCCAGGCACTATGTTAGCAAATGAACCGAGATGGAAAGCCTCTGTTTCTGCCTCTCGACGTCGCGTGGGTTGAACGAATTGAGGATTGGTCGCAAATGTCGAATGCATCTCTCTCTTGTCGCGTTTCAGACAGCTCAAGAACGCTCGACGGCTTTATTCTGGTGCCACACTCTCCGCACCTGTGATTGCCCGCGCTATCGATTGCCGGGCTGAGAAGGCGAACTTGAAGCGCCCTTGAAGCTCGTGTCCACAGAGTTTGCCTCCTTTAGTCGCCTTTGCCACAATGTAAGAGACAACTACTCCAGCACGCGACAACTTTCAGGCGAATGCGGTAAACACGGTATGGACAACACAGTACCAACAGAGAGTGAAAGACGGCGTCTGCGTGAACCGAACTGAAGTGAGCTGGCGAAGAGGGCGAAATGGGACTGCCGATTCCGTGACCTGAAAATACTGAGAAACAGCGTGTGGTCATGAGGAACCAGACAGGAACCCTATAATCGGTCTGTCCTCAACTCCATTAGATCATGAAGCCTTTGTACACTTATGTAATCGTCCCCTTTCATGTCTTGAGGCAATAAACACCGCTTTAACGATTTAACTCCCAGGACCGAGCTGTAGTCGTTGTGAGACGTTGTGCCAATCTCCCCAAATACGATTCACATTCGTTGACCTACATGCTGTTTTGCTTTAGCTGCTAAGCACAAGGTAGGTTCGTCCATCGGTTTTGGTTTCTTTTTTATTCCTTAGACAGCAGGGTAAGTAAGAGAAAAAAATTGTTTTGGCCTTCAGCGAATTTCACACTTGCAGCTTGGTAACGATGAATTAAGCAATTATTATCATGCATATTCTTTAACTACAGCGAACACCAACTCGACATTCCTTGGCGCGAAGTCACTGAATAATTGTCTTTCACTCCCCGCCAAGACACGAGACCTCGATCGCTCCTCCGACTCCGCCCTTCTACGAGCCTCTATCTACACTGTGCTCTTGCTTGCCTTTCTAGTGTTGTCATTCGATCTGTGGAAAGTAGCTGCCACGGTAGCCAAAGAAGGAAGGGGTGCCAGGCTTGCGCGGCCACTTTCCTTTTTTCACAATATTTTGAGCGATTGCTGTGGCCCTTATGCTTGTGATGTAAAAAGAACTTTTACATTATTCAAAAAAGAAACGCATATTTTTGGAACGGTGGGCGTTGCTCATAATTTTTGTTGTAACGACTAAATTGAGCAAGAAACGTAGCATATAAAACAACATTTTTGTCCAAATTGTCTGCTTGCGTGATGTTCTTTGAAAAAGAAAAAAAACTACTTAACCAAGAAAAAATGGCTGAGGCTTAGCTAAGGTTAAGCCTAGTCAGATGCGAAGCATATTGATGGCTAGGCTTGGTAAAGTTCCTCGCTTTGTTCTTCAGTTGTTGTAGAACGTTGTCGCCGAGCCGCATATTGAGCACGCCGCTTAGCCAGACGTTCATCCCGCTCTTCATCAATCTCTGTGGCACGCTGAAGCTTTCGTTTCTAGTTCAAATCAGCCCTGCTTCTAGGCGGCATCCCAACACCAGGCCGCCTCGTAAGTGCCCGGAGAGCGAGGCAAGCTCAGCTGTATACCGCTGCTGTAGTGTCACGTGGTCAGCTGCAGCGCCTCTGATGTGGAGCCTCCACCGCCGCGGCCGACCGCGCGAGCCGGCAGCCCATCTCTCCTCTGCTGTGACGTCATGTTGTCACGTGGTCAGCCGCCGCGCCTCTGATGTGGAGACTCCACCGCCGCGGCCGACCGCGCGAGCCGGCAGCCCATCGCTCCTCTGCTGTGACGTCATGTTGTCACGTGGTGTCACGTGGTCACGCTAAAGGTCAATGGTAGCTCCACCGCCGCGCTCGACGGGCTGTAGTGTAGCTGTAGTAATATGCTTCGCATAAAGAAAGAGTTGATCCTGCAGCGTTTAAATGAGATGTTGATGTTGATAACTGGTGAGTTTCCAGAAAAGGGTTGTAGCGCCGAAACAGACAACACACAGAAAGCTAGACGGGACAGCTTTCTATGTGTTGTCTGTTTCGGCGCTACAAACCTTTTCTGGAAACATGCACCAACTAGCCCCCAACAGGTATTACTCAAGTGGTGAGTTGTTTTCGACTCCAGTGGCGAGTAATTTATGCATTGACATTGTGGAAAAGGAAAAAAATGAAAAAATGACGTATCTACGAGGAACACATCACGAGCTAGTTAGTTTTCCATGACACGAAAACAGCGCAAACTACACAAAGGACGCAGATGAGAAGGACGCAGTCTCGTCTCCATTTTCTTAGTCCTTTGTGTAGATTGCGCTGTTTTCGTATCGTATCTACGAGGCTCAATAGATTTTGGTCTAATCGACACAAAGAAGGCACATTTGGCACATTTATAGATCATACATATTTCGTAAAATGTGCAAACGTTATTTGGCATGCACTTAGCAGAACACGAGGACAGGACCTGCGGTGTTCTGGGCATTCAGCACCCGGACCTGTGTGGATCGCGTTTTTGTGTTGACGGGAAACTTTCAACACAGAAGCCTAGAGAATGACTAACTGTAGCTCAGATATATTTTGCTCACTTAACGAAACATACCCAATCCACAAATTTCAAAAGAGCCATTTCGTTTTGTCAGACCGGAAGCTATAGAGACTTTAATATGCGTCATTTTAGTAATTTTTGGTTGCTTTCAGAGCACCAGTTCCAAACAAAGATCTGCTGAAGCCAAAACCCACGCTACATTTATCTTCATTTAAACGCTGCAGAAGCAGTTTTAGTTCTTGGAGCAGTAGTTTTTCCGAAAAATTGAACAAAAGTATTATTATATGCACTCAGTTTTTGCTCCCTCCTCTCGTACCAACAAACATCACCTTTAAGTACGCACACAGTTAATAAGGGTATGCATATGTCTTTCTGATAAGGTAATCTGGTTTTTGTATCGTAACCCAGAGGGCTGCAAAGCAATCGCACAAATATTTTAAGAAATCGCAAGTGACCGCGCAAACGTAGAACCTCCGCGCTGCACACAATTTATTCATGGTAGCATGCCTGGCGATATTCCTCGTTAAATCTACTGTTTCTTGTAGCAGTTCCGACAGCAGTGGTGATGAAGACATTGATTTTGTCTTCGAAAGTGGATCTGTTAGCAGTGTGCATAACGGAGCAGCGGGAGTAGAGGAGTTGAAAAGGAGCGCTTCTCAAAAAAGTTGTAAGACGGATGCTGGCGCACCTAACGGTGCCTGTGCAGTTGCGGAGGAAGGCTAAAGGACTTCTGACGCCGTGCGGTTTCTAAGGTTTGATTTAGAGTTTGCATTTTTATCTTTAATGCTACGCTCGCAGCCGACGCCATGAAACCATTTGAGCTGATTTTCAAAAACTACAAAGAATTCACCGGAGATTTACTATTTCGGCGATGCGGATTTCAACGAGGGCTGGGTTGGTGCGAAATGCACATGACGGTCGCAGTGTTCGCGAACTCTTGGTACAGGTGAAAGATGTCTGTTGAGTTTATGCCGCTAAGCTAGCACTTTCGCCATAGGTGAGCTCTTCATCTCAAAGAAAAAAAAAAACACTCGCCAATGTGAATTATGAAGGAGAACGCAAAAACATGGGTGTTTCGGCACCGCTACGGGCGCTTTGTTCACAATGATACAGACATAGATGGGCCGTTGCTCATGAAAGAAAAACGACCCGTGCACATCATATGCATATCACGGATGGATTGCCCAACGTCCTGTTTATCGCTGCGCTTGTCATTGGAATGTGAAGGAACTCCTTGAGCAGGCGCGCAGATAAGATTTTTTTTCTTTTAACGATACGAGCGTAATCCCAGTCAGTCAAAAGGCCCGCGTTTTGATGGTGTTCTGCAAGGGTGGTAGACGCCGCTTTTCCGCTCTTGACGTCCCGCTGATGTTCTTTGAACCACCTTTGCAAGGAATTTCGCAGACAACCCCAGGGTAGCTTCTCTTCTCTAGCTGGTCCTTTAATATAACAGGTGGTTTTTTTTTAGCTTTTTAGAGGGAACGTGGGTCACTTAGACGCCGTAATCAGCTCATATCCTGGGTAACGTTTCACTGACAGCACGAGCATAAGGGATGGCTCTGCGTTTCTTCTTCGGCGTTCTTCTAGCTGAGCCTGAAGGGGCTGCAGCGCGCATTTGTTGTAAACGGAGCACTTGACGTGGCTAGCCGTTTTCTGTGAGGCGCTTTTTAATGCGGCTGATTTCCTGGGCCCTTTTTCTTGGGCTTGAGCTAAGCTTGAAGGCTCTATAGAAATGCCCAGAGGCTGCGCATCGTTTTTGTCCTATTGTGTGCGCCGAAGGAAAATCCAGGTACTTCCCCATGTTTGTGGGTTTTCTATATCTACCCGCCGCGCTGGCGTTTGTTGTTCGCTCGATGAAGACGTCAACAAAGGGGAGGCGCCCGTTGATTTCCTCTAGGTAAGCTCTATAGTGAATAAGCTCCAGGTAACCTCTACATCGAATGTCTCGAGACGCCGCAAGTGACGTCAATGCGTTGGGACTAATGAATTTTTGGTATTCTAGCTAATCAGCGTGGACGATTGGCAAAGCGGAAAGTTGGGCAAGTTGGATAACGTTCATGATGTAAAAAAAGCGCACAGGGAACACAAGGGACGGAAAGTAAACGACGCAGACAAGCGCTAACTCGCAACTGAGGTTTATTGCTGACGCGCGCAATATAAGGTAGTCATTGCCGGGAATGTAGCAAAAAAGAAGAGCAGAAGGGGAAAATTTGCAAACCGATTTTTTCTAGTACCGTCATACTTTTCAGACATCGTGATCAGCGTGTACGCGAGATAATGGAGGCATACCATATTAGGAAATGTCGGAATCCGTGTATCAGTGAGCCCTCTGTTAACTTGGCAGACTGTGAAATCGATTTTTTAGCCTCAGCGTTGCATTGAATTCCTTTTTAGAGCGCAGCTCTTTGGCGTCCGTTCCTGGGTTTCGCGTCGTCGTCGGCGTCGGCGTCGGCCTCGTAACCAGCTCCGCCCCCAATGTCACGCTTTTCAATTGGTCGAAATGCTCGTGACGTCACAGTGCGCGAATTTCAAATGGGGCCAATTGTACTTTGGCTAGTAACCATGCAACCAATCAAAGGAATCGTATAGTGATGCTGCAACTAAGTTGGACTGAGTTTAGTAAATTGCTTAATTAATCAATTAGCCTAATTAATATAGAGGAGAATGAAGAGGTCAGAAGAAAAGAAAAGAAAGACGCGCGCCGCAGCGACAACAGCGTCCGCGGAAGGAGACGCTGCTGAAAAAAAAACAGATAAGTACGAAGCCGCGTTCCCTCCACCACCACGCACTTCCCCACTCGGTAAGACGTTGCTCGTTTCATATACGTTGTGTCGAACATCCTAGACAGTTCCAACAATTGACAGGTTAATGACAGAACACGATGGATAGAAATACAATAATATAAATATGAAATAGCCTAATTAACCTTTCTAGTTAGACCGCATAAATCAATAAAACCGAGAACGAAATTGGTCGAGTTGGGGAATCGAACCAGGGTCTCCGGAGTGCGATACGAGCACGCTAGCCACTCCGTAATGCCAGCTGAATGGTTTGGAATGAACAAAGGCGCGTCTAGCTAATACGGCGTCTTCGTTCACTCCCATCTTCCCCCTTTCTCTTACGGCGAGGTGCAGGTGTCCACCCAGATATGCGAGAGAGATACATTTCCTTTCCTCAAAAAATAAATTTACCGTCCAGCAAGGCGTACAGCCGAATTGGCGATGGCGTTCTGTGGACTCCCTGGCAGCGTTGCAAGACGCTGTCGCGTTCCACTCTTACAGGCGAAGCTTAACATGTTAACCACACATCAGTAACGCACGCAGACAGCCAATGGACGCGTCATTCGCTGGCAGCACTTGATTCATCATTCACAACCACATTCTTAACGTACGCTCCCTTGCCGCACATGCCAAGGACGTAAACCACGATCACATTCTGCGCCATTCCTCTGTACTTTGCTTTGCTGAAACCTGGATGGATCCCGAAGAGCCTCTCGAAATCATAGATTTCCTATACTGCTGTGGTGCTCGCAGAGACCACAACAGAGCGGCGGGAGTCGCTATCTACTTGCGCACAGGTCTCTCTGCAATACCAGTCGAAATGTTTGGCACGTCACATGAAGTTGGCGAACTGTGCGCCGCAAAGTTGCCCAACGGCTTGCTGGTAGTAGCTGCCTACTTCGCCCCTACCGCACTCACGAAAGACGTCGTGCACTTCCTGCAACTCGCATTAACCGTCCATCGATCCACACCGATGTTAGTAGTGGGGGACTTTAATGTTGACATAAAGACAAACAGCAATTTCCTAACACTTATGCGGGAGAACATCCCGTTCCTCTCGCTCGTAACGCGTCCCACGGCTGTGACAACCTCGCGAGGCACTTGTATAGATCTCGTCTTTGAGAATCAAGCATTGGTGTACCAAGTCGAACATATATCAGTCTATTTCTCCGACCACAAAGCTTCCTTCATGACTGTCAAGAACTGTTAGTGGAGTCTTTGTTAAAGGAATACGTGTGAAAAATAAAAAAAAATTCTGTGATAGCGCATACATGTGTTGCTCGATTTCTTTGCCTCAATCTATCGAAAAGGTGAAACAGCCTATTTGCTGCGCTCAAATTTCGCATTAGGAAGTAACGTAATCGTCGGTAATTTTTTAATAACGGTTTTTTTAACTGATCTTCCACAGCGATGAGTGGCGCCTGATGCTTCAAATTTCAATTTTTTCCTCTGACTTGGTCTTTCGAGGAGGGACTCTGTGTGGTTGTTTTTGTTTTATGTGTCTTTTTAAAGTGACTACCTTATATTGCGCGCGTCAGCAATAAACCTCAGTTGCGAGTTAGCGCTTGTCTGCGTCGTTTACTTTTTGTCCCTTGTGTTCCCTGTGCGCTTTTTTTTTTTACATCATGATCGTGGATGATTGGATGGACGAAACTTTATTTCTCACAAATTTAAAGTGTTCTTGACCCTTACGGGTCAATGTGTGCCGTGGTCGATCTTTGGCCCAGGATGCCGCACTTGACTGCTGCCATCGTGGCTCGGCGTAGGAGAAATCGTTGCGCTTCCTCGTCCTGACTGGCCAGCAAGTGCTCCCACTGCGTCACACTCGGATGGTCTATTCTAGGCTCTAAGTCTGCCTTGAGGCAGGTCCATGTGACATGCTCAAGTGTAGGTTTACCCTGACACCACGAGCATTCGTCTATATGTTGTGTATGGAAAATCTTGTGTAGTTTGTGCAGGTGCAGATAGGTACCGGTTTGTAGTCTGCGCCAGTCTACCGCCTCCTCTTTGGTAAGCCTTTTGTGGTGCGCTGCCATGACGTCATGCGTGACGCCACCCTATTCTGACCCCTCACTTTGCACCTGATTTGTTATGGCAACGGTGCCGCTTCTCGTGAACAGCAAACTAGCATTTAACATGTCTCGCTCTAATAAAAAAAAAAATGGGGGATGGGGGCGGAGGAGGGTGCAACACTCACCGGCCTGTATGAGCGTGAAGACGCACGGCTCTCGCTGGATGCCGATGCCGTTCTTGCCCCAGCAGAGCAGCGGGCCGTAGTCGTCGTCCGTCTGGGGGACCACGGTGGCCCAGCTGCGCGTGCCCTCGCTCAGCACGTTGGTGGAGCCCAGCATCTGCTGGGACGCGTTGAAGCGCCACCGGAACGCCACGTCCTGCGTGGGGTCGGCCTCCAGCTCGCAGCTCACGCGGACGGCCTCCTGGCGGGCGGCGCCGTACACCGTCTTCTGGCCGGGCTTGCACGTCGGCGCGACTGGAAAGAGAGAACGCCGTCTCTTCTTCACCCCCGGCCAACAAGACTGTTACGCACTCATCAAGAGGGAAAACATTCGGGCACCCGCGCAAGTGAGAAAATCAGTTAAGAGGAAAGGAAAATGAGGAACTTGCTGAGACGGAAGTCTCCGGTGACGCTACGTAACACCAACAGTTGCTTCCTCCGGTTTGACGAGTGGTTAGAAAATAACTGAATCGACAGCGGCGTGACCCGATTGATACTCGAACCTTTTGCAGGCCCCGTTTGAAGAACTGAGAAGCATCAAGGCACTCGACAAGCAACCAACAAAAGACTTCAAAAATACTTACGGCAGAGGCAGGCGTAAGCAGCACGAGCTGCTGTCCACAGAGCACGAGGTGTCCACCCAGCTAAGACTGTTAATAAGAGCTAAACTGCAAAAGTATGGCTTTACTCTGCTCAACTTACAGGCTTCACTACTCTAAGAGACAAATCTCGAGCACAAGTGTATTTACTACTGTAAAGCACACATTTATTTACGAGGTAAATATTTTGCAGTTTTGGATCAATTGCAATTTTAAAAAAATTTCGCGAGCACAAAATTTGGCTAACAAAGGTTCTTGGGGTTCTTGTGCTTTCGCTGGTGAAATTATGTCTTGATACACACCAACTAGCCCACATGGGTACCTTATTCTTCTTCTTCTCCTCAGTAAACATGTACAGTCTTTGTCAGAAGTTGAGAGCCCAGGGGGTTTGTTCTAAGCCTTGCAGTGGGACTCCTGTAACATTCGTGGTAGTCCTACCCATTGGAGGAGGCAGGACCAGGAATCTTCTTACCTTCAGCAAATTTGGAGCGCTGGTGATGCATTACGAACCAGACAGTGTGCTTCAGAAGCAAACTCTCTGGGCTCCAAACTTTTGACAAAGGCTGTACCTTGTTCCAGCTCTTAAACATCCTTTTCTTCACAAGCTCCTTTCGTTCAGGAGGCGAATACCGAGTTTAGGCCACGAAAGTTTGAACCACAAAAAAGAAGTTCCGACGTATTTCGTCTTCGTCGCTGGCTTCAAGAGCTGACACAGAGCGGCCAACCAGTAAAAAAAAATATACTTTTTTTTTTTGCGCATTATAAACCAAAATGTTGCCCGAAATTGTGCGCGGTAAGCATTTTTCGCGACCTGCCCGTGAACCACGAAAAACGTGAAAATTAGGTCGTCGAGAAAAATAAGTCGTTTACAATAATTAGTTATTTAAAATACACCACAGTCTTTGAAGACCAAGCAATCAGAAAGACAATACAGGACAAAAGAAATGAAATACAGCGCGACCGCTTACGTTATTTTTCTTCAACTATTTGTTCCGCTCCATCCTCCTATTCTGCCAAAATCACCAGCATAACGTGGCTAAACTAAGCGGTCACGTATGAAGTGCGCGCTAATATAGATCGATGCCGTTTGCATCGATGATCATAGATCATATATACACTGCACGCAATTAGAGACGGGGGTTTTCTCGATAAATAAACATTAATAAACCATACAACTGAGAGAATGTCTCTGGTTGATAAGTGCATACGGCAGTGCACTTTGCTTTTGTTAACGGTGAAACGACCACCTGTGAGACGCAAACAATTACTTTAAAGAAACACGTAAGTTGGCGACTAGAGGGTCGACACAATGTTCGCCTCTGGAATGAATTTAGATAACCCTTGTTCTGACCGAGGCACCCCTTTAGAAATAAAATTACTGTGACGTGCCAACAAGCATTACGAGAACAATGAAATCAGCTGTACGCATGTGTTTACCGCACCGAGCTCGCTGTTCTTCGCACTACGAAGATTCCCTCTATTATTTTGCCTGGAACACCCAGCACCATAGCTTTCTTGTAAACAATGAACTGCGCACTCGAGACTGCATGTGTCCTTTGTACCTCATTACGGAAACAAAGAGCATCACGACGACGAAGACAACACAGATAAAAAAACGGGACTGCGAGAGAGATAGCCGAAGATAAATAAGCACCTCTGACCAGAAGAAGCTCATTCTGTTTCTTTTACTTTTTTTTTCTCCTAATGGTAGCAACGTAAGCGACGCTTATTTCTATACCCAGGCTACGCGGAGGCAGCTGTCTTCTTTCCTGGGCTCCTATTTCGGCGCTTATAATATATGGGAGCGCCGCCCGTGCACGCCACCATTGCCATGATCATAATCACGGCGCAAGCTAGGCAGCAATGCAAGGCGCACGCGGTAAGAAGCCCGAAACTAACGCCACCACTGCTGAGTTACGACTGACGCACGCTGTCGCCGAACACAAAAAGTAAATGGCAGTTAATTAAAGCACAAAGGAAAGGAAGCTGGGCGTTTCTTACTTTTTGCGGGAGCTGAGAAGGTCTCTCCGCACCACTCGAGAGTTGAGCGCTGCCGCCAGTAATTGAGTCTCGCTCTTCCCCGAAAAATGCAGATCCGGAGTCGCGATTACTCTTTTCGCAAACGACGTATACGCGACGGGCTGCTACCCATCTGGCCTACCATTCGCAGCCGAGTTGGCGACTAGCAGAAGCCGATTACGGCGCGAAAAAAAAAAGCTGAAAGAAAAAGGTGGGTTTGACAAGCGCACGGGTCATTCTTTTTTTTGCCCTGGAAGTTGAAGTGGTTCCAGTTCGCGCGGCTTAGGAGTGGCAGAGGCGACTGCGAAAACGTAAATACAGAAAGCAACGCACCCCCGGACGTGGCGTTTGTCAGCGCTCGTCGTTTTAGAGCTGTCATTATGTAATAAACGCGGCCGCCCCGACGCATCTCGCTGGGCGCGTAGCCGAGCGGTTGAAGCTGAATACGCAATGAGTGGCGGAGAAAACCATTTGCGAATGGGTGCCGGGCGCTAATGCTTCTCTCGCGCGCCGTAGCGTGCCCTGTTGTCGCCTTTGCTTTTGCTGCCCGGCAGCCGGTGGCGGGCAAACAGGCCTCTTTTTCTGAGCCGCACTGGCTCTCGGGGCGACGACTGAAGTTGGGTAATTAGGTTTCCCCAGGTTTAGGGCGAAGGGACGCGGTGAAAAGAAAAGAGGCTCGTCCGTACTTTGTTAGGTGACGACGACGGTACAAATGCACATTCCGGGCGTTGCCACGCACAAGCCGCCTACAGTCATGTTCAACGAATACAACTGTAATTTTTTTTTGTTGCTCGCCGCTCTAGCTATTTCTCATTAAGCGATTGCTGCGTTAATTTTCTTCCCCAAGAAATTTCCAGAGGCAGGAGTCATCAGATTTTGTTGTTGAAATAGCGTTGTACTTTGTGATAACTGACGTCGGTTGTAGAGCATTGATAAGTTTTTGATAGCTATAAAAACATTTTTTTTGTTTTTTTTTTGTACAATGAGCAATACTTTGGTTAGATTTAGCAGTATATACATTAAAAAACGTCAAGCTTCACCTGATCGCGTTCCGAGCCGACTGGAAGTCTATTAGAGCTCAGTAAAACCCAAATGTAATTGAGTTCGTTTGTTAACTTAACAAATTTTTCTCTGCTGATATGAGTATACAGGCCGGTAATTGTCGGAAAGTCAGCTCAATCTCAGTTATTTCTTGCTCGGGAATAATTTTTCTACAGCTTATTTTCCTTGACACGCTCAATAAAAACTGATCATTAGTGTTGAAGGTAGAACGCTTAGGGGATTTTTATAGAGCATTCACTTGGAGCAATAAAACAATGATGGAACTGAAAAAATAATGTTAGAGACAAGAAGAAGTTTACTTGGAGCACCAGCTTCAAGGAGTGCATTTCCTTTTTTTTTTGCGCTGTTCGTGGAGGAACGATGTATTTCAAGCACTTAAACATCTCAGTTCAAGCTAGCTGCAGATTGCATAAATTGAAAAAAAAAAAATCGTTTGGAAACCTCTGCATGTTCATAACTTATCACTACGACTCGTTGGACACCCTTTCTCTCTTTTGAGTCTTTTAGCACGTGTACCCACCAAATTTATAGCGCCCCAGTGGTCTTAAGCGTAAATAAATAACCAAATAAATAAATAATTAAATAAATGAGGACGGGGTCTGAGACAGGCGAATATATGTATTCAACAGTATAGTCAGGTGGGATAGCTGGTGATACATTATTTCGGAAAAGCGCGAAAAACGCAGACGAAATGGGCATAAACTACACGTAGCAAAAAGCCTCTTAATTTGAACCCAATTTGTAGTTTAACAGATTTCCATACTGAATGACTAAATAGCAGTAATTAATTCTTCACGAGAAAGGATATTCATAACCCAGTATCACAATACGGCGAGGCACTACATGGCCATTCCGAGAAATTATGTATTTCATTTAAAGTACATCGCAAAAGAATCAAAGCAGGCATCCTACGAAATTGTAACTTGAAATACGACGTCCAGGGTACTGCAGTTACCTCTACAGGAGTCGACTGTAGCGATATGTTAGTTTTCCCAAATGTTTTCCACACCGACAACTGTTGAGTGCATGTTTACTGGTTCTGTTCTGCGGCGTTGACGTTGGCCGAGTCTCGCTCGCTAATTAATCAGCATGCAAAGACGTCATGCATGACAACGCAGTAAAGTTCCATGGAAGCGCGCAAAGTTGAGCGCTCTGAACACATTGACACCACGAGTGACATCATAATGACGTCAAGAACACCCTACCAGTGAAGAAAACGAATAATAATTCAGCAGCGCACATAGCTCTCGCTGTGTCTCTCGTTAAACAGCGCGGTAACCGACCGGGGTGAATTTATGTTTCTAGATGGAAATGAAACCGATTTTTGCTTTACAGCGTTTTTTTGTCAGACAATTTTTCTGCACCCCATTGTACAGCTTAACTAGCGCTACACTTACTCCTTCTTATTTGATAGCTTGATTCTCCCTACGAAATACACTTGTGCCAGTCGCACTGTTTATAAATGCAGGGGATGGAGCGCCACTTCACACAACATTTAAGTAAAAATTGGCTATGCTGGAGTATCGACTTTTAGTCCGCAAGGAAACAATGTGAACGGCAGCATTTAATCCGTCACTAAAAGGATAGGGTTAGCATGCACCGCAATATTAACGTGACGAGGAGTTCAACTGAAGGGTATGGGTGCAACATGAACTCGCGATGACGAAAAGGATTAAATACCTTTACAGGAACTTGAATTAACCAATATAAAGTGCGATCGAAGCACTGCTACATCATTATATCGCTTATTAAATACAAAAGTAGAAAAAAGCTGGAGGGCGAAAAGTCCCCTGAGAACCATGGTCTAGACTCTTGGAAAACGGAGAATATTGGTGAAGCCTGAGAAAAGGACGAATCTCAGAATCAGGAGCACCTTCAATCGATACCACAGGAAAGAAGACCAAGTTGGCGTCGTGTATGCCGCATAAAGAGATTGGACGATTGCATTAAAGGAACACTAAGGAAATTGGACCATTGCATTAAAGGAACAGTAAGGACAACTCCACTAAATTTAGAACATGCCAAATTTATATTTCGCGCGTCTGTCAAATCTGGGGCATAAGAACCGAACAGGACTCTGTGATGGCCGCTTGGACGTAAATGCCGGTGTAGCGCAACCTCAGGAATTCGTTTCTCACACCTCTTCATTTTGTTTGCGAAAAGGGCCGGCGGCGGCGACACCTGTTTCTCAGGTTTCTCGCTTTTCTGCAGCTTAGGAAAGTTTAGGCTTCTGTGAAAGTAGTGATTTTGTTATTACAAAGCGTTAATGTTTTGATGAAGGCCAACTTCAATTTGTCCTCAGCAACGCTCTAAAACTCAGGCCGATTAACTCACCAGCACAGCCTTTGCGATTTCTTAACATCCCAAAATATTTAAGATATTTTATGCAGCACAAAAAAGTTATCATCGTACTAGCACAGATTCCTCCGACACTTCTCGACAGAGCTAACTGAAGCTGCTTGTGACCGGTTGCTAAGAATAGACGGCTACACTCTCATTGACCGTATATTGCTCGATTTATCAAAAACATATTATTGCCGTATTGTCATCGAAGACAAACCCTAGAGCTTGATTGAAGACTCCTTAACCAACCCTTCTCAATTTGTAAACTTTGAAAACAAGCCATCTACGCTACACTTTGGGACTTTCGGTGGTCCTCATGGCTCTGTAGTTATTTTCATGGGTCGTTGTTTCTAATTTTTATCGAGGCCATCACCACCAAGTTTAACCGTGATACCAAGATATTTGAAGAATATGATGTCATTTACAGAGAAATTAATAGCCATGAATAAAACACTGCGCATTCTAAATCATTTCACGAGATAGTGGAAGATCTGTGCGCATGACCATATCAGGAAAGAAGGAGCCCTCATGTTTCTTTTACACCATTCACAGCGCAACGTATGCCAGTCTGATAATGGTAGTTGGTTGGTTTGTTTATGGAGTTTAACGTCCCAAAGCGACTTAGGCTGTGAGGGATGCCGTAGGGAAGGGCTCCGGAAATTTCGACCACCTGGGGTTCTTTAACATGCACTGACATCGCTCAGTACACGGGCCTCTAGAAATTCGCCTCCATCGAAATTCGACCGCCGCGGCAGGGATCGAACCCGCGTCTTTCGGGTCAGCAGCCGAGCACCATAACCACTGAGCCACCACGGCGGCTATCAAGCCGCCGTGGTGGTAGTAGCACTCATCTTGATAGGTTATTGCCATACAGAGGTACAAATACCTCGCTATCAGACTAACGTCTGACCTTACGGAAGATGCATACATTGCTAACATAGCGTCTCCTGAATTACGTAAACTGTTTTCTTTGAAAAAAAATGAATCAAGCTCGTGCACACTTGAACCACGCCCTTAGAATGTAAAACATTCATACGGCCTATACGGAAAAATATTCTCACGCTCTCTGGTTTCCGAAGTCAGTAATTAGCATAGCAAAAGCAGAGAAGATGCACTGAAGAGCAACCCAGTTTATTCTTGACAAATGTAAGTAACCTGACCTCCTCACTAGTCTTGCAGCTGTCGCTGGATTTGTGACTCCATCAACTAGAGCAAATAACGCGAGATCAAAATTTCTGCACCGACTGCTACTTAGCACTTGGGTCAACGTGTCAAAATATATAACTTTTTTCAATCTCGAATAGCATAATACAGTATGCGCACACATTAACTGTACTTCGATCGTAACAACTTCTATGCGAAAACTGTATTACGCAGGCGCTCTGAAGGCCTGTTACGAAACGGCGTACCGATGATGAAAGGCAGTCGTGTCCATTCTAAATCGCATTCGCTCCAGACCCAGGGTTCAAGGGCGCACGGGTCGACGGCTGAGATGACAGTCGCACAGGGAGAACAAAGCAGAGTCGCCAGACATGAAAGACGCAATCACAGCGGTGGGGGCCACGTAGAAAAAGCTCTCATGCAAGCTTTATGCGCTCTGCAGCGCTTGTCTGTCTTTATAGTTTCTCGCCCGTTGCGCAGTCCCTGGCAATAAATTATTAAATGGAAATTCCGCACTCCTTTTATTTTATTCTGTAGAACGTTGATTTTTTGTGAAATGTCATTTTTCATCGACATAGAGAATCGAGATTCTGGTTTATTTCTTTTCGGGTTATTACTTATGCGTCGTCTTCTTGCTCTTTGTAAGCAGATTTGCGGCATTCAGCGGCCGCTGATGCGTGAACGGCTGTCATCATTTAATCTGGCCGATATAGCAGCTCCGACTCTATATGGAAATGTATACCACGAGGCACGTGCAGTTATTGAACCTATGCGCTGGCATGCATCTTCCCGCAGGGATGTTTATGCGTTGCTTGGCCGGCTGTTCTGCACAAAGCCCTGAGCTTGATAAGAATCGAAAACGTTACTTTATTGTGCGAGACCTTCAAGATACATCATATTACAATTTCCTAGCAGCTCCCCTCATGTTCAGGCTACTACAGCGCCTTTACGCCGATTGACCTTTGAATTTTACGGGGGGGGGGGGGGGGGGGGGGGGGGGGGGGGGGGGACTTCTGCATTGGTACAGTTTTCGAGGATTTTTCCCCACTCAATTCAAACTCGTGACGACCACACCGAAAATGGACTCTTGATAAGTGAATGTTGACAATGTTGTATAGTCAGGTTAGGTCGATGAGAGCGAAGCACCCTATTTGCTCTTGCGACGCGGCGCATTGCTGCAACTAACGTGCGAGGCAAAGCTTGATCAGTTTTATTCTTTGCATGAAAACGGCGCAGCAGACGGGACCAAGAAAAGAAGACATAAACACAGGCGCTTCTCTTGGTCCCGTCTGCTGCGCTGTTTTTGCGCGAAGAATGTACCAACTAGCCCGGCTTATTTCTCTCTTGGGTTTTATTCGATCTCCTGGCGCGCGCCTAATTTTATCTCGCTGGAACCAGACAAGGTAGACGCTTGGGTATGTTGGTTAGACATGATCGGTGCAGCGCATATGATGAGGACGAGATGAGACACAGACACAGCACTGGACACAGCGCTTGAAAAAAACGCTGGAACCAGTAATTTAAGCCGGTGGGTAACTACCTTGCCTGACTCCCCTTCTTCAATGTCAAACTGACCGTTCTTCGCAAGGACCCCGCTCAGAATTAGTACTATTGTTATGAGCGTTGTATCCAATCGCAATCGAGGCGTTCGAGCTCGGCGAACAATACTCTGTAGTGGTGTAATAACGCCGGCAGTGAGGTCATGCTACATGCCAAGGCCGGTTGCTCTACCGTATTTTATCGAGCATGTTTTGTTTGCGAAAATCGAACGCTCTATGCCCAAACATACTTACTACTATAAGAAGAATGGCGCGGCAGAACCTGACGCGAACGAGAATGGTACACACACACAAGTGCCAAATTTCAACTTTATTGTATGCCTGCCAAGTATACTTATGCCTGCCTGTGAGGCTGACATGCAGGGATGAAAGATCACAGCGCGACTTTTCGACAAGGGAATATAGACTTGCGTTCAGTAGACTGCTTTTGCAAACCCTAGCAAAAGTTATGCGCCGCGACTTGGCGCCGCCAAGGTTATGTGGAGAGTGACAATAATTGAGATTCACAGCTGGTGGCCGAACTACTGGTTCAAAACCAAGGAACGTCGTTTCAAGAAACTACCACTAAAGTAAGACTCCCAGCATATATGACAGGCATCCGCAGCGATTATTTTTCCTGCACTGCCGTTCCCAGTACAGTTTCAACACCGTACATCACCCCCGCCGGGCACGGTTTCACTTTCTCTGCCAATTTAAACAAAAATTTCTGACACAACCTCTTCTTCTGCTCTAGTAGTGGTATTTGGGGTTTAACGTCCTAATGAGCTATGTAAGATGCTGTATTGAAGATCTCTGGAATAATTTTGATCACAAGGGGTTCTTTCACCTTCGCAGACTTTGCACATCGCACGAGTGTTTTTGCATTTCGCCCTCAATCTTTATGAGGCTCCAGTTTCACCCAGGGTTGGTTATCCAGCTAATGGCAGCGCCGTATTTCCCAAGACATCGCTTTATGAAGCGCCCTTGTATCCAAGCGAATGATCATTTGGGTGTGATATGAAGGACCGAGAAACAGTGCAACGGCCAAGAATGTCGGCCGCTGCTTCGGTTGATGTGCACTACGGTATAGCACAGCACGTCGAAAAATCGGCGCAGTGTACCCACCTGTTTTCTATTGGGTACAAGGCTTTGCACGGCCTGGTGCTAGGCTTTTCAGGAGTGAAATACTTGGGAAAACTGTCTTGGACAAAGCCTTTGCGTTGACGGGTCATTGATTCCTTTCGACATAAAAAAAAAAACTTAAACCGGCTCGTGCGGTAAAGCCCACTTGAGGCATTGAGCGAGAGGAGCAATGTCACCTTCTCTGTCAAAGGGCTGAAACAGCATGTAGGAACATTGAAATAACCTCTGTAACTGCACGAAGAGCACAGGGACAAAGAAAGGAAAAACGAGACGCGAGGTCGTACTAACAAAGAGAAACTTTACTGGCAGTGGACGCATTTAAAGACATAAAGGAGAAGTATGAAAAAAAGTCATCTGTAACGCTGGGTGGTATGCAAATGTTGCTTTTCCTTGCCACTGATGGCAATAGATGGGTCGCTGACGCAATCTGTGCAATGTCACGAATGCCGTGCACTTGGATGATTTCGCGCTTGACCTTACCTTTGCTTCTTGCTAAAATGGTGACCGTGCGCAGCCTCGCTTTGCACTCACACTTCAGTTCTGCGCCTTTAAATACGTTCAACTTCAGTAAAATTTCCTGTCGCCGGTAAATTCTAGTTTGTGGCGCTTTTCCTTCTGCGTTTCCGTGCCGTTCCGGCTGTTCCAGAGACTACGTCTTATGTTTATAGACTGTGCATTTTCTACGCTGTGGATTCGAAGTCATTCATCCTGTTTTAGAGCGCAGAATCTGTAGGGAAACACGGCTTCCAGTTGACTATCCCGTCGGGTCCGGGAGTACGGAATCAGATGTGCTCGGCAACGGCAACAACTACAGAATGCAATGTGAATGTCCCCTAACGCCTTCGCATATTGGTGCGCTGCGGAGGCAGTATGATTTTAGCAACTCTAGGAGCACTGTTAAAGGCCACAAGACGTTCGTCACCGCCATATATACTTTTCACTAACAACGATTTTTTCTTCCATCACTTTTAAAAGTTGAACAGATCATGCTTGAATAACTCCAGAAAACAACACCAATGCTTCCAAATACAAGAGTAAGAAAGACTCCAGGCCTTTGTTTCTATTTATCTCGCCCGCAGTCGGAAGCAACACACGGGAAGGTCACCCGGAGAGACCGCCACAATACACGAGTTTTAAAGAGGGCGCGCAAAGCGTGAACTGAAGACCACCGGCAGCATTTTTCGGTGGGAAGGTGCTGGCTTGCTGGACCAAGGCGCATTCTCATACTGCGGCCGATTCGGCACCGGTGGGTGACGACGCGCATGCAGTCGTTTGCGATTCCAAGTGCTGCTATTGCACAGAACACGTTCATACTTGGGGTTCGCAGATTAACACGGGAGACACAAGACCCTTCCGAGTTCCTGCCTCCGAAAAAACTATTTTTTCTTAGAGTGTAGTGCATCATTAGTATCGCTCTCAGAAATCATCCAACCGCATTTATTATTTCGAAGACTTTTCGACCATACTGCGCCCCACCGACGGTTTGCTAGAAGGCGCTCCCCTGTCTATGAGTCATTGCTCTGGTACTCGTCGGTAAGATCAGCAGTGAGGCACCATATTGTTTCCAGTATACTTTGAAGCGTTAGCGTTGCACTAATAATGGCGAAGTGATTTGCTCGGCGCATTTGTGTCGAGATGTGTTTCCTTGTAGACACTTATACTGGAAGGGAAACAACCAATGAAATGCAGACAGCAATCCGCGAACCGAGAAGATCTCTGATGAGTACCTACTCAGTCCCACTATGGCGGGATTTAAAGCCACAGGTCCCTTGCACAAGCTGTTAATACTTTTTTTTTTCACATGGAAAACAACATGTTAAAGGCTTATGGTTAATTTACTTGATGTGTTCGTTGTGTTCTGCCTGTTGTGCATAGCGTACTGTGTGTCGCAGCTGCGTTTTGCGGTGCATTACATCGGCAGATCTAGCGTGATTTTCACCCCTTGCTGAAAAGCGAATGCCAGCGCCGCTGTCATGAACCACATCCTCCTTTCGTGTCCCTGCAAATGAGACAAGAACGCGAAGAGTGCGAAACCGTGGCACTCACATCGGACCCTGAGGTTGACGGCGTTGCTTTCGCCCATGCCTTCGGCGTTGGTGGCGGTGCAGGTGTAGCGGCCACGGGCGTGCCTGTCCACCTTCTGCAGCACGAGTGACTGGTTGCTGACGATGAGCCCCGCCGACGTGTTGGTGGCCAGGTCGCGGCCCTCGAAGCGCCAGCCGATGTCACTCACCCACGGGCTGGCCCGGATGTCGCACTCGAGGAACACGTCGTTGCCCTCCTGGATGTGCTGGTGCCGCAGCTTGCTGCCCAGCCGGAGGTTCAGCTGGGGCACGTCTGCGCGGTGAGACGGGTGAATCAGTGCACCAGACTTCTGAGCTCCGAGCTACAGACCAGCCCCAACATTTGGTGGATATCAATAGAGCGCTTCGGAAAGCTAGAACATCGGATTCTATTCGTCCCAAACGGAAACCCACTGCTAGAAAGGAACTCATTTCTAATTCATACGGAATACGACATGTTGAATTAAATGTCATTTCTAGAGTAAATTTTCTAAGGAGTACGAAATGATCTCATAAACGCAGGTAAGTTTTCTTTTAACGAGAGGCGTCATTACGCGTCTTCATTTGCGGGGGAGGGGCACCAAGTATCGGCTACGTTGAAAGAGCAGCCTTTCTGCCGAATTTAACGTTGTATGAGTAGCGAGTACTTGTCTGTACTGTACACTGTACTGTACACTGTACTGTACACTGCATTGTACACTGTATTGTACACTGTACTGTACACTGTACTGTACACTGTACTGTACACTGTACTGTGCACAGTGCACTGTACACTGCACTGTGCAGTGTATACTGTACACTGCACTGTGCACTGTATACTGTACACTGTACACTGTACACTGTACACTGTACACTGTACACTGTACTGTACTGTACCTATAACAACTCAGGTTTAGGTTTGTGGGGTTTAACGTCCCAAAGCGACTAAGGCTATGAGAGACGCCGTAGTGGAGGGCTCCGGAAATTTCGACCACCTGGGGTTCTTTAACGTGCACTGACATCGCACAGTACACGGGCCTCTAGAATTTCTCCTTCAAAGAAATTCTAACCGCCGCGGCCGGGATCGAACCCGCGTCTTTTGGGTCAGCAGCCGAGCACCATAACCGCTTAGCCACCGCGGCGGCCTATAACAACTCAACTCAACTCAACTTGTCTTAACATTCAGGTTAATGACAGCATGACAGCTTGGCACTGAGCGAATAAACGACAACGAATAAACAACTAATAAACAATATAATAAATAGACAGGCAGGAAGCGAATAAACAACAACGCGAGAAGTCTATTCACAGAGCAGATAAGCAAATCCTCGGAAGCAGTTTTTCGTTGCCTTCTTGATGCTGCCATTATCGTTCCCGGCACCGCACTACTGGCCAGCACTCTCACATGCTGGCGATGTTGAAGGCTCCTTGCACGAAATACAACTTTCTCCTCTGGCTGACCACTGTTATAAGGATGGGAGTCTCGATGCAGACGGATGTGCGTGGCGCACAATGTCAGGCTCTCAGAAATGGACGTCATGAAAGATGACTTTCTCCTCTCAAGAGGGGATGCCACATTGCGGCACCCCGCATTCACGCAGCCCCGTTCTAGAGAGAAATTTGTCCGGGGCGTTTCTCAACGAAATGTACATCTACACGCATATATAGATATACACATACATACGCACGCCAGACAAGAGACTGCCTCCCTGAAAGCTGCTGCCTCAGAAAATGTGAAGGAATACCATTACAAACCACTCACAAAAACGAAAAAAAAGAAATACTCATAGAGTTAATAGCCATGTCTCGTTTCTGAAAACGTCATTTGGAAGAAGTCATTCATTGCACCGATACGGCCGAGCACACAGAAAGCTCCAGAGTTACGCAATTCGCTTTTTCACTTTCACATTTATACGATGTCTGCGCTGAAGAAGTAAGACATTTTTGTACACGGCACATGCGCTTATTCATCGTCATCATCAGCCCTAGTATATCCACTGCAGGACAAAGGCCACTCCAACCGATCACCGAGCAACCCTGCACAGAAACGGCGGCGCATCCGCTCTACTCTCGCAAACATTATAATATCTGCGATTAAGTATGTGAGGGCAGTAGAAGTTGCAGGTAACACAATTAGTTATTGCCCGTGGGGCGCCAGCGGCTTTGCGGCAGGTGGAGTGCATGGGGAATGGAAAGGGAGCAGGCGGTGGAAGGGGAGCAGGCGGTGGAAGCGGAGCAGGCGGTGGAAGCGGAGCAGTTCCCTTAGACATTTTGTTCTCATTTGATGATTGAAAGATAACTGTTAATCCGCCCCACCAGGCACGTAGCTAGAAACGTAGCCGAGGTACCCCACCCCCCTCTTTCCTTTGCATATTTGCCTGCGCCCCATCCACTATGCATTTTCACTCCTGACGGAAAGGAAAGATGGAGGCGGCCATCACGGCTGACGCTAGACTGAGGCTGCGCTAGAATAAATCTGCCGCAGGGAACAAAAGAGATCAGTACGGAGACGAAGACACGCAGCGCCTATCCCTTCCGTAGGATGTCATCCACCGGTAGCATGTGCAGGAAGTGAGTGGATGGAGAGCGCTCGACACAGAAAGAGGCAGCGCTTGAGCTCCCGGCAGCGCATGTAGAGCCGTGATACCGTGCCGTAAGCTGAGCGTGATGCCCAATCCAACCTGGCCGACAGCTGCGCTCGCCTTATTATTGATCAGGATGCGAAGGAAGTAAGGACGGATGATCAAAGGAAAGAGACGGCGTCTGCTATCGCGGCGGAAGGAAGTCAGCCGCGACGGCAGCGGGATATGTGTCGTCTCTATGAAAGGCGGCTTCTTCGCTGCCGTTAGAAGTATTTAGCAACAGGGTGCCAATTTCCGACGGAGAACATTCCGATGTCTGGCAGTACCGCACGGCTAAGATTCTACGCAAGTTGAGGATGAAAAAAGAACGGACGCATATGCTGTAATCTTTGTAGTTAACAGCTGGAGAATTGTGCGCGGAGATATCTTTGTTGCGTGTGATCCAGACGAAATAGCTAACAGTGTAATATTTCAATTTTTACGGGGTAGGGCGCAAACCATGATGTTATAAAAGGCGCTGCGAATGAACCAAACGAGGATTGTTTGACAATAAATGCTTCAGGTCATAAGTTCTGCCTTTTTAATGTGCGTGCTTATTCTTTGCGCAAACTCCTAACGATTTGCCGAAAAATTCTCAAGAATGCCGCCGGACCTTTATTTCAATACTACATCGATTTATGCTGAGCTCCCAGCGGAAACTGCGGAAGGCGATGCCAGTAGGTCCGCACAAAAACAAGCCTTTATTCATGTACAATCTTCCAAGGCGGAAGCTGCAGGAAATTAGTTTTCGGACTGAGAACCGTGAAAAAGAGATGTGAACACAAAAAGCTGCCTTTCGCCTGCTAAAGGAAACAAATTCTCCTCTGTCTGCTGAGCAGAGTCAGCGGCGTATGAGGATGCCGATAAACGGAGATGAACGTCTGCCGCCTGTGAGCCAAAGATAAAGCCCAGCGCACCGATGTTCGTAGACGTGAACGGGCGGCCCATCGAAGACATGGGTTCACCTGCCTTTCTCTCTCGTCTGCAGCAGCGGGAGCTTCGTACAAGGAACTCTCTGGGGCCCCGCACGTCGTAATATCCGAGACAACGACAGGCGCCCGGCGTTCGCGAAGACGGGACCATGGATGCCAACCAAGGTGACCTGCCAGACTGACGCTAGCGGTGAGCGCTAGCGTTGGAGGTCATAGATATCAAGTGAACAGAAAAACGCTGAAGCATGATGGCCGTCTCTCATTGTTTTAATAGTTACGATAAGCAAGTCGTCCGCAGAACTGCAAACTGCTTCGGGAAGCAAGCAAAAGTTAGGGTGGAGGAGAATCACGAGGCTTAATGCTGCGCTCGCGAGTATGACAAAAAGAAGAGAAAAGCCTAGATTTGGGAAGAGTTTCAAAATTTTATGATTCTGCGAGAGTGCCATGAAAAAGAAATCGACCACCGAAGGAATGTCGAAGCTTTCCCATAACGAAGCGGATGGTGACATGTCACAACCTTCACATAAGTACAGGGAGCTTCATGGAACATGAACCAAGGATTTTAAAAAAGTAGCTGACAGCAGCTAGGCGAAACCAGTACATATTATTTGTCGTCGTGTAGAGCTCCTCAGAGTAGTTTTTAATTCCACTTAATTAGTTATTTGGCTTGGTTTGGTTTATGGGGTTTGACGTCCCAAAGCGACTCAGGCTATGAGAGACGCCGTTGTGAAGAGCTCCGGAAATTTGTACCACCGGGGGTTCTTTAACGCGCACTGAAATCGCACAGTAAACGGGCCTCTAGAATTTCGCCTCCATCTAAATCCGACCGCCGCGGCCGGGATCGAATCCGCGTCTTTCGGGTCAGCAGCCGAGCACCATAATCACTGAGCCACCGCGGCGGCGCCACTTAATTAATTAATTAGCCGAGAATAATTATGCAAATTTTGTGTTCTTCACTTCATGGTAAAGTGCGTTGTTTCCTTAAGTTGTATGTGGGTTAAGAAAGAACCGATTCAGTTGTTTTTTTTTTTTGTGGCAAAGTGCCTCTATGCGTGGTAATTTTTTTTTATTTAAAGAAAACCTGCGAAATGTGAAAAAAAAAACAAGAATAAAACACGTGACTGAGCTCATCCGTTACCATATTCCAGCGCTCCCAACAGCGTTTTTAACGAACGGAAAGTGCGCGCTGACCGTGCCCAAGTGAGCGGCTGCCGCGCAGTTCGATGGACTGCAAAATTATCAAAATAAAAAAAACGGAGGCTACCCTGAAATACGCGACTTCACTGCTTTTCCTTCGTTTTTGTTTTGGCTCAATAGAAACTCCGTCTCAATTGGTTGTCGATGGCATGCTTATTACTTATCGCAGATCACCGCGCTCGTTTTCAGTGTTCAGGAATAATGTGCTGACGCACTTTCAACACTATGCTGAGAGCGGCGTCGTTCGCTCAGTTCGAGGCAATGAGCACGCATGCTTCGTTTACTGAGGACGCACTTGGTAGCGCTACAATACGTTAGCGCAAGAGCGCAATCACGTAGTCGGCCATGTTACCACCGGCCGACCTCTCCTCCTTTCGTCTCATTAAAATTCCTGTCGCTCTCTTTATCTCTCTCACGCAGTTTTTTCGTAATTGGCGGGCTTTCTTTGAATGCTGGATAAAATGACCACGCAGAAGATATTTTGGTACAAAAAACTGAGGGGTCGTTTCATAACCCCACTACAACTTAACGAAACGCACGTGACCGTAATGTGAATCTTTTGCATAAATAGTCTGAGCTAATTAACTAATTAAGCGGAATTTTAATGATGCTCTGAGGAGCGCCACACGACGGGCTTTTGGCTTCACCCAGCACCGGTGCGCCACTTTTTTTAAATCCTTGGTTCAAGTTACGTCAAAAACCCCGTATATGTGTACCTCTAGTGTCAATATATTTCAAGCTATTTATCTCTGATCAGAATGGTCAAAGCATCCCATTCCCGAGCTTCTGAGTGCTGGTACAGGAATGTTTCAATACGGGAGTAATTACTCATAGGCATCTGCCCAAGCGCAGATATACGGCTACGAAGTCGAAAGCGACAAAAACCCGAAGCGTGCAACGCCCAAGAACCAATTTGCAGCCATGACAGTGTAACATAGTCTAACGTGAAGAAGCCCAATTTTTTTGGAACGGAGTGAACACACTCTGCGATTTTACGCAGAAAAGGCACCCAGCAGGAATGAATAAAGTACAACTATAGATGCTTCGAATTCCACAAACGAATCTGCGTCTACTGTAGATACATATGCCATGCTCCGGCTTCGAAAATATTCTTGCCAAATAAAAAACGGCGTCGCATTCGTGTGTCACTGGGATTAAAAAAGATGTTACCCCTTTTATCGAGCCACTAGAAAAGTTTCTATCTAAGTGTTCTCAAGAGAAAAGCTTGACATTTGCGCAGATTTTAGTCTTCGCGCATAAATATGTGCTACAGGTGTCCACTGCGTCTCTGATGTGCCGCGGTGTCAGGAACTGTACCAAAGACGGATGGACTCATGCCGCCCTTGCAGCCACTACTGCTGGCTGGGGCGGGCAACCCATGGCACCGTGGCGCAATTCCGTTCTTTCAAAGACGCAGCACCCCAATGTCCAGGCAAACAACGCTGCCCAGCGGTGAAAAATACACATTGCATAATAACGATCACGAAAACCATTACACGCATACCACTGTACTCTTCGCATAGAGCACCGAATATATTTTCAAGTGGTGGTGACGTCACTCGGGCAGCAAGAAGAAAACCGAAAGCTTTGAAAGGAAACTCTTTATAGGACGAATCTGTGCCCTCAGAAGAACTGAACTTGGTGGCGGCGATCGCAACAAGTGTGCTCAGTGGTCATCGTAGGAGAGAATCACCGCCGCTCTCGACCGCACAGTACGTTCGAGGTAAGATGTGGAAACCAGCTACACCAAACAGGACAACTGTAGAAGCATATCAGCGGCTTCAGTAATTCCACACAAATGTGGCGGCCTTTCAGGAAGCATAGAAAGTGATAAAGTCACGCGCCTTCGGCTTCGAACAAAAACAAACAAACGTAACAAAAAGCTAAGCGCTAATATCATGTTCTTACGTGATGTCGCTCTTATGCCGTAGCACTTACGTCGAGCCGTCAACTAGTCAAGATGTCTCAGCTTCTGGCATGATAACTAGCAAATGACAGAATTTTTTTTTTGCTGCCTTATGATGCGTTAAGTAGGGACGAAAGAAATAAACATTTCTGTGGCGTATGGTAAAGGCACTGAACCTTTGAACTGGTAGCGTGAGAGCTGACATTTCGTTAATGTAGTCAAACTTTAGCTTTGGCGTTTTGTGCTCAAAAATTGATTACTTGGCAGACATTTACACGCTCCCTTGGGTGCGTGTTCATTTTTAAGACAGGAGACGTAATGCGATGCTTCCGAGTCATAATCAGCGTTGATAGAGCTGTGATACGATCTTCTAAACGAAACCCGTAACTGTGGCGCCGCGCTCTTCAGCGATCGGAGATACGCGTCGCAGTGGTGTCGGACCGAAAGAGGCGAGCAATGGCGAGCAGGCAGACTCACAGTGGACTTCGAGCTTCCACCCGTCCTCGATGGCGCTGCCGGCGATGAGGGGGTTCTCGGCGCGGCACGACAGCTGCTTGCCGGAGTCCTCGCTCACGGGCACGAACGTGAGCGCGCTGGTGCCGTTGGCCTGCGAGGCGTTCATGCGCACGCCGGCCTTCCACCACTCGACCACTGCCGGGGGCCTCGAGCCCGCAGAGCGGCAGCGCAGCGTCACGGGCTTGCCCGCCGACAGCGGCCGCGGCTCGCCCTCGATCCACACCGACAGCGGACGGACTGCACAGCACGAGCAGACGGGGTTACGGCACATAGAAAAATGGCATGGCACATAGTTGCAGCGCTACGGTAAAGCAAGTAATCAGCATGCCTAGCGGCGCCCGGCGGATGACGGCATTGCACAGAGGCAACAAACAGTTAAGCAATGGTTAATGCGTAAGAAACTAAAGAGAGACACCATATAGAGCTTCGCATGGAATTAAAGCAGTTTTTCCGGTGAGGCATTGAAATTCACGAAAACGTATCATCACAGTGTCTGCTGAGAATGATTGGTAATAAATGTCTCTCGTCGAAAACTCCGTGCTAAATTGCGACGAACTTCTTGAGTTGTAGAGCTCCAGGAAGACAGCTTCAACCACGGCAGACCGTATGTACAAAATGCCCCGTGACTTCCGGCATGCCAAGTATATAGAAGAATTCAAGACTGATAATGAACAAGAGTAATGGTAAAGGCTTGAGTCGGTACGCCAAAATTCTTTCTCTAGTAATCTATTCTGATGTGCTTTGCCGAGCACCACATGCCAGAGATGGGGGCGCAGCGGTCCCAACCGGTCACAAGAGGTGAAGATAATAATAAAAAAAGAGAACAGAACTGAAGTGGTAGCTCACAGTTGAGGTCGACGGTGACGCTTGCGGAGACCGGGAAGGAGATGTTGTTGTTGGTGGCCAAGCAGGTGAAGGTGGCCATGAGGTCGTTGCGGCCCAGCGAGGGCAGCAGCAGCTCGTTCCTCGATATCCCCTGAGAGGTCACGTTGTACTGGTCGTCCAGGAGGAACGACTCCCGCCACCACGTGACCACCGGCGGAGGACTGCCTGCGATGCGCCGTCACAAAGCCGCCCTTCATGCACGCGCCGAGACGCGGAGGGTGCCGCTTTCTGATTTACGCTAGCTAAGTTACTTGGGCGAAGCCGGACTGGACCGATGAGTCAGGCTTTATTCAAGGGCAGCGCTCAGGTCACGGTGAAAAATAACCAGGCAGGTGCAACGCACCGAAGCAATACACTGATTCACATTTTCGTAAAAAGAAGGAAGGGACAGAAATGCCCAGGATGCAGAGTAGCACGAATGATACTTGAAATGACATGACAAAAAATCTATTAGAATTCAGTGGTGCAAAACGAATAATATATTGAAATATACGTAGAAATATCGAATCATCATAGATGGTAAATGGATGATAAAAAAGCTCAGGAATAAAGGCAGGCTGTATATTTTTCAAAGCTCGCACGTGAGGAAAATTGGCGGGAACTCCATATCCACCTGCAGATACTGGTGTTAGTATAGGTGCTCTCTATTTGGTCAAAATCCGCTGCGCAGTTAAAAGCGCTACGTTCTTTAGCAAACGCGCAGCCAGTTGCTGAAACTTAATTCGGAATATCAACTGTGACACAGCGCAAGTGTAGGAGTGAAACGAGGGAACGCAAAGCTCGCGATGAACTTGTCATCGGCCGCCGCGGTGGCTCAGCGGTTATGGTGCTCGGCTGCTGACCCAAAAGACGCGGGTTCGATCCCGGCCGCGGCGGCTAGAATTTCTTTGGAGGAGAAATTCTAGAGGCCCGTGTACTGTGCGATGTCAGTGCACGTTAAAGAACCCCAGGTGGTCGAAATTTCCGGAGCCCTCCACTACGGCGTCTCACATAGCCTTAGTCGCTTTGGGACGTTAAACCCCATAAACCAAACCAAACCAACTTGTCATCGCAAGCCTTCGAAATCTCGAAGTGTCCAGAGACAAAACAAAAACAAAAATAGCTTGAAAGATTAATTTAGCAGGGGGAATTTTTTTCCATCTGTGAATTCCTCTGTATGCGGCACAGTGGCCCACCATGCCACCACGACCTTTTTGTCGAATATGGAGCACTAGCTGCATGCAAAACCGACACAGTCCTTGCTTTTTTCAACGCTGGTTGTCTCTTCTGCTTTGCGATATGACTTCGCTATAGCAGTTTTCAACTTTGAAATGCATTATGGTATCGAAAAATCGTTCGGCATCAATAAACTAACTTTCTGTCACTTATTTTTAGGGCCGTGTTGGGAGTTCGTGCTTGGACCTGTGATGTAATTTTTATGTTATCAAGGAAATTTAAGCCATCTACACAATTATGACTTTTTCCATTTCGGAAACCCCACTGCCGCCGCAATTGCGACTGCGTTCTCCTTACATGCATCAATGAGTAGTCTGCTTAGTTCAAACCTTTGTTTTTAAGGCACTGTCATTTATTCAAACTATAATCTACAGGAGATAACGTTGCCTTCCTTCTGTCGCTCGATCAGCGTAAGTATATCTGCAAATACGCGCCAGTTTAATCTGCGTGTCATTTAAATGCTGCCTCCATAGAAGTGTATATACTGCAATAGCTGTTCTTGTTGTATTCGCGTTTTCAACGTCAATTCCTACAACTAGTACTCTTCCATGTATCACTGAATCGAAAGACTTCTTTCTAATTGTTACATGCAGTGAAGGAATTTATTTAGTTGCCGGATAAACTTGTTGTGTTATTACACATTTTTTTTGTAGTCCCGAGAATAGCCTGGCCTTGAAGCTGCTACGAGTCTGTGAATTCATCGTAAATTTCGGTGTATCGATTTACTTGATGAATTAAAGAGCGGTACACCCGCACAGTTGTTTTTAAGATCCATGACCTACTCCGCGCAAGGGTTGCTGAGATTTAAATGTGTGCGCCGACATTCTTTGGTCTTGAGCGTACGTGCAACGTTCCCTTACCTCCTTCGACTTGGCAAACCAGCAGCAAGCGGTCTCCCTCGTTGTACGGTCCAATGATGCTCTTGCTCGGAAGGATCTCCCCGTTCTGGTCGGTTATGATGGGCTCGTTTGGGGGCACTGTGATGAGCGAGCAAAAATTACGCACGAACGTAACATAAGACACTAGGCCGATGTAGCACTCGAGCACGTATTGCAGTATTGCAATGCACGCCTTCTAATTTCATATTAAGAGCGAAAACCAAGAAATCTGTCACATAACGTTTCCTCACAAAAAGACAGTAAAAATAAATGAAGGCCACTACTTAGAATGTGACGTAGAACCACTTATGTAAAAGTGATAGGGTAATCAAGATTGGAATAGTATCACCCCAGTGCGTGTTGTCATGCAGCATGGCCCATTATATCTGAGGTTTGGCACATCACGTACAAACCTACCTTTAAGCAACAGCACAAATGCGGTCATAAGGCGCAGTTTTCTTCAGAAAATACATCTTGTGAATTAGTACTAACCAATAAATCATATCGACTGGAGAAGAATGAGAAAGTAGTTTGATAACTGTGATTGAGTATTCGTAGAAACTCTGGGGTCTTTCTGCTCATTCAAACTCAGTAAGACAAGAATGCCGAATACATATGAAGAAAAGGTGGGTTGGAAAGCCGCCTAACACGCATGAGGCATAATATCGATTCAGCAAAAGAGACAATTTCTTCTCGGAGGAGGACGAGAACGAGAAGGAAAGGTGGGGAGGTTGACCAGGAGAAGAAACCGCTATGCTACCCTGCAATGGGGAAAATGGAACGAGGGGATATGAAGGTGAAGGAGAAAAGGAATGGAAATTCGGCCCAGTGAGCTGCCTCA
The DNA here is from genome assembly GCF_055824585.1 of Amblyomma mixtum. NCBI lineage: Eukaryota > Metazoa > Arthropoda > Arachnida > Ixodida > Ixodidae > Amblyomma > Amblyomma mixtum. The sequence continues at coordinate 111,706,390 of NC_143017.1, read as the reverse complement.
ACACTTCTTTTTGACACTGGCAATGTCACTTTTTCTGAATAACATTATAATACATCTCGAATATTAGAATGATTTTGTGTCAGGGTAGGAGGAACGTTCATAAGGACCACTGAACACATCGCATTATTAAGATCCACAGCCATAACCAGGCATTTACGTGTCGGTTTTTGTCATTTGAAGTTTTCATCTTGTTTTGTAAAATGCAGGTCCTTGCCAAGAAGATGCGCCAAACCGGTTATAGAGATTTCGCTGGCTGCATCAGTCGACAAAAACATAAATTATTGCGTAAGAGCAGCTTCGGCCGCTTTTCTGGACATTGGCAGCCCTATATGCCACTGGTATCGGTGAATCTCATGCGGCGTCGTGAGACGCTACATAAGCTCGGTCGACTATGCTTTCTCTACAACCACCTGGCTGTACATATGACATTCCCACCAGGTTTTTTTTATTGTTTTCCCTATTTCTTCGACTTACGTATATCCCCCTACTAAAGTAAAATTGACAGCCCACCAATGTGTTCAATGGAAAGGCGGGAAACAGTGAAATAAAAACGGGACAAAGAGAGCAGATGTCAGACGATTGGGCTGCTGAGGGAAAATGTAAGATACGCCCGGCACGTGGCTGTAGCCAAGAGGATGACACAAAAAACAGCAGCACAGGCGACAGGCACAGAACAGACAGACAGACTATTGCGCGGGCGTCTGTCGTATCTTCTGTTTGTCCAGTTTTCTTACTGCTGTTTCATACCTTTCTACCATCCCTTGAGACCCAAACTACCACCAAACGTCGCCAACCAGCCTGTGTCAGGCCTCTTGTTCCATCAATGTGTCGCGTATTCCTTTCGTTGCCGTCCATGGGCATTGAAGATAATCCGAACAGAATAGTAGCGCCTGCCAAACTCTTGTGCAGCTGCCAATGAAAGACAGCTCTTGCCTTCTTAACAGCCCGCGTTGCAAGTATTGATATCTCAACTCATTTCAGCCTCCGTGGTTTGAAATAGAACGTGCTTTTTTTTGCTTGTGTACTTCTGGCCTATAGCACTCACACGCACTATTTCTTGAGAAACCGCCGATTTATTCTCATAAGCACATTACCTGATGTACACTATATGCCTCGCTGTCAGGTATTTCCCTGAGATTTGTAGCAAGTCATGAATATATGATTTCTATGATCGTCTTTATAACTGCGGAGAGCGGCGAGCAGAGAGCGGGAAATCCCCCTCTGCAGTTTTGGAGAAAATGGGGAGGGCAGATGTAGACATGTAGAAAGAGCGGGATTCGAGGCATGGCAATATGAAGAGGACAAATCCCCCTCTACGTTTAAGAGAGAGGAGTTATCCGTGCTCTCGGATTTTGCAGGGAATAAAAGCAGAACATATCTGCGCAGATCATTTGCCGCCTCCACCCTGTGATTTATTTTTAATTCGAAAAAGTTCTCAAGCATAGCTGCTGCTGTTTTGTAAGCGCAAGTTTGGAGGGATTTTGTAGAGCTGATTACAACTAAGCTGACTGAATACAGCCAGTAGCGCGTCAGAAGCGCCAAAGTTGTCGTGACTTTGAAAAGTAAAACCAGTATCATTAACAAGCGTAGGCGCGCAACGTGTGCGAAAGCAACGCCGCTACATTGATAAGAGGTGATGTGACATGTGGAACGAGGGTCCGAGCGAAAATAGTGATATTTCGAGGACGTATGCGTGATTCGCTCATCGCGTGCTCTCTAAAGCCTCTTTTTCAGAGCACCGCGATCCTCTTCTCCCCGGCATCGAATTTCATGGCTGCCATTGACTTTTATGGCTGCAATTGACTAACGTTCCCAGCATTGTAATCGTGTCCATGGTTTCGAATGTATTCTCATTCGCAACGTCGTTATTACAAGTTGATAATTTCAACACCTGCATAGTTGGCCCGGGTAACTTCGCAGATAATGAAAGGCTATACTGAGCACGAACTGAAAACAAAATTTTCGTGACTCGTTGAAGCAACGCCTTGCTCGAGTATGCTGGTTCAAGAGGAAAGCCCTTACGGTACGAAAGCTCGCCACTGCGAACCCCCCCCCCCCACTGGTGGTGTTTTCTTCTTTGGCAACATTGGACCGTGGCAGAACGTACATCGCCCAAACCTGGCAGCAAGAAAGTTCTCTAGTGACTCTAGTGTCCTCCAGGAGCTGCTCTCCTGCTTGCCTCAGAGAATTAATAAACCGTAGTTGCACCACAACTGCAGGCAGCTGCAAGCACTTTGCCATGTACACGTTTTCCATAATCTTGTTCGCCGTGCTTGCAGCACATATGGCGTCACACTTAGACAAGCAGCCGTTACATTGGGTAACAAACACAGGGCATGCCAGTCTGGCAACAGCGACCTTTACAGTTCACGTGGTCCTTAACGGTACCATAATGGCCGCTGCTATAACGAAACATTCAAACAGCGCTCGTGCAAGGACTTTAAGACCAGGATGGCTAGGGGCACAACAACATTCTCTCAAGACTTCACTGCTGAAAGTAGAGGCGCAGTAGAGGATCGGCACTTACGGATGACCTTGAGCAGGACCTCGTAGTTGCGCGTGCGCGCCTTGCGGAAGTCCACCCGGCAGCGGTAGAGCCCCTCGTCCTCCTCGTGCACGGGGTAGAGCTCGAGCGCCGCCTGCTGTTCGGCGCCGGGCTCGAGGCGCAGGTAGGCGCGGTGTCCCAGCCAGTCGGCGGGCGCGTGATGCGCCTGCGCCAGCCGGCTGCGGCGCGCGTCGCACGAGTAGATGGGCGTGGTCGAGTCGTCCTTGTACCAGAGCACCAGCGACACCTCGTCGTCCGTCGTGTTGGGCGTCATGTCGCACGGCAGCGCCACCTTCTCTCCCAACACGCCCACCACGTGCGCGCGCGGCTCTTCTGCGAGAAAAGAAGGAGAAAAGAACGCCACTGAAACACTTCTTGGCAACGGAGAAGCAGCAGAATAAGAAACAACGTTTGGGGCACACTGGAAGAACTGAACGCCCTCCACACGTTTTGCGGAAGAGGCTGAGAGCAAACGGATACACCACAGTCGTTTGAAATCCAGGAGATATATGCCTAGTTCAGTACCAAACTGTTCACTATTTATTGTTCAACGAGAATCGCGTCATCACTTTGTATTTCGAAGAAGCCTATAACAGCGAAATTCAGGGGGCGGGGTCGAACAATATTACTACTGGTGGGGAAAACTGTGGGCATAAAAATGGCACGCGATTTTGAGAAATATTGGTTTTGAGAAAAGCACATATTTTTGAAAAGCATTAGTGCGCTGTTTGATTAAACATTGAACTGACTAAGTTCCCACTACGAGTTGTTGATCGATTCGTTCTCGTCCTACCCTCTGCAAGCGGTTCTGGTTAGCTTAGTTAGCTGCTAGATCGATAGGAGCTGGTCCCGGATTCGATCCCTAAACCAGGACTAACTGTTCTTCAACTGAGAAGTTTCTCTGAAAGCTTTATACCTTTCTGTTGTAGCCGTATGGTGGCGCCTGGGTGAGTACCAATGAGGTACAACTCCCTTGAGAAATATTGCTTACAGCGTTCGCTACTTGGCAAAAAAAGGCACCATATTTGCGATCTCAATGTTGCTAACTTCGGTGGAAGCAATGCAAATCCTGCTCAGTTCAGAAAAGCTTCAATGTATGCTGTGAGTTCACAGTGTACACAATTGGGCACATCTAGGCTTACAAGATTTTAAAAGGACCGCTGAAGAAGGCGATACGGCTTACGAAAGCTGTAGGCCTAGCAAATATGCTCCACTATTTCCGTTTTTTTTTTTGGCATTGCGAAGTACCTCTAACACCACCATGGGCAGAAGTGTAAGGAACAGCACGATGATTTCTGCTTATTTTGAGAGCGAGACATTACTGCAGTATATAGCCTTGTCTGAACGAAGCTCAGGTCACTCGTAGAAAAGCTGAATTATGGCTGAAGTTCACGCGGAATACGAGGGAGATTCAGTAATCAAGAGAATATAAAATTGGATCACATAAATAAAATCTCATTCCTTTCGGCATCATCGTTCAAACGCAATTTCACGGATGTTTGTTGAACATGGAACGCAATCCATACCGAGAGCATTGAAAAGCTGAGATGCTCAACCCTCTCGCCATCCGTGTAACGTTGGCACGAGTCCAAGGTGAACAAATTTTCTCTTTTGTCTCCAAAAAACAAGCTCGAGCTGTTGTGAACTTAGTTCACGCACGTAGTTCACGAACGCACTAGTTCCGTCGTAAGCGGGCACACGCACTTCACTGCGTTGTAACATTGCATAAAACCCTTATCCAAGCTGCTCAGCTGGAGAATAATTTGAGTTTGATTACACGAACACGGCTGTGAAAGGGCATGTTGCTTGAAATGGGAAACAATACCAGTTAATATTGGTTCCAAATGACGACCTATTGGACCGGTAAGCCGTCCTGTGAACATAACAAACTTCAGTTTGCAGGGAAAAGCTTCCGCTACGCAGAGATTACATATTCATGCGAATACAGCCAGCGCCGGGCTGGAATTCATCAAGCAGAGGTCTCTTGGGACCTACTGAGGTTGGAGCGGGTAATTGCAGATGAACTAGTGGGGCTAGAAAAATTGTTAAATTTGTCGATGTTCGCTTGAGTGCAGCTTTTAGAGCACACTTTACCGCTCGACTGTGCCATTTAGTAGAGCAGGAACCTGGGCTATTTTGTGGATGTTCACCTTTGAAATCGAGTAATTCCGCTCGAAAACACGGACAACGGAAATAGAAGTGGACAGGACGCGCAGACTCACAACTGAAGGTTATTGAATGAAAGATGACTTACACGTATACAATGAATAAAAGCACATGCTAAAGGCTACAAATTCGCTGCCGTCGCTACCTCGCGTCCAGAAACCGCTCCGCATAATCAGCAAGTACAACAGAAGGATCCCTAACACGTACACGCGTTTTTTTTCTTTACATTGTATACGCTTCGAATGATTCTCGCGTCAGCGGTCCTGTATAAAATTTTAAAACGGCTTGTATAAAATCTTAGCCTTACCTAGAAGGGGAAGGCACACACTCTTTGACTTTTTTTTTTTTCACAGCCCGTGCTATGATTTGCAACCTCAGAGTACTGATCAGGAGATATACTGTTAAATTGTTCCTTTAAATGAACATTAGTGCACCGTCCCGTCTGTCCGACATAAACACACCGGCAAGAAAAAGGAAATTCGCAGACCATAGCGCACACGCAGGGAAAGTATCGTGAGCTGTGGGTTACGTGGCTGACAAAGGGCCTATGGCTAGTCGTACTTTCTTTTCTTTCTTTCTGTGGACACATGTCCAGACGTGGTTTTTGTTCTCTCTCTCTCTCTCTCTCTCTCTCTCTCTATATATATATATATATATATATATATATATATATATATATATATATATATATATATATATATATATATATATATGCCTTAGGAAGCATAAGAGGGTTCTCACACAGCTTCCACCCTCGCCGTTCGATGACGTCCTACGTCACATCAGCGGTAACTCAGGACGTGCTACGTCCGCCGCTTAAGAACGTGGGTGGCGCTGGTGAACACTCCCAAGTTCAGGTTATCTGTAAACATAAATACCCCCGAAAGCAGAAGATTTGACAGCCGTCGCCGTAGCTCAGCGGTAGAGCACCGGACGCGTAATTCGGAGGTTGTGGGTTCGGATGCCACCGGCGGCATGTGGTTGTTTTTTCTTCTGCTTTTCTAATCAATTAGCTTTAAGCGATAACATATTCAGTAATATTATAAATTGATCAAAACCACAAAATAAATAAATAAACTAAACAAAAATCCCCTGTGCCCTTTGGTTTCTGTGGCTGTTGGCTTCTCTCATATATATATAATTTTCAAACTAATAGAATTCAGTTCTGAGTCTATGTGCGTCCTGTACACTTCTACTTCTGTTACCCGTGTTTTCTAGCGCAACTACCTCAGTTTCGAAATGTGCTATTTAGCCCTAGCCTGATGTCCAAATGTGCTCAGATTACTAAAAGAAGACCACTGCTTTGACTACGGCTGTCTCGTGAGCATCATTTCTACGCCATGGATTAAAAGCTTTTTGTGAATACAATCTAAAATGTGAAGGGAAACCTTTAGCCACCATTTTAGGTTGATTTCGTTTAGTGCGCTCTTGTACTCGGGATCTACGCCACTAGCAAAATTCCTCCATTCAAACAAAAAAATAGGATGGGCTGAATCATTCTGAAACTTTGCACAGAAAGTGTCTCCCACTGGCGGTTTGGGTGAAAACCCAGCGTTCTGGGCTTTTAACCTCGTAAGAGACAGAAAACGGATTGCTGCGGTGGCCCATGGAAAGAAACGTCGCTTAGAAAACAAAAGATGGGCGTCTGTTTTGAGGCCCGCATCTGAGTGCTCGCTATGTCCACGCCCACTCCGCCCCGACCAGTCGCCATGCAGCGCTTGCTTCGCTAACCCGCTTGGACCGCCACTAAAGTCCATTTAGTGACAGGGAACACAAACTCGGAAGCACTGCGCTGTCTCTGATGTTACTTTGTATCCGCAGGATTTAGCGACGTCGGACGTAAACTATGGGCGCTCAGAGGTGGCAGATGTTGTGGTTCGTTGCTAGCTCACAGTGCATCTCGATACTGACCAGTGCTCCTGTTTATGTCACGGTCTCTGGTCTTGCTATCTTAAAAGCATGCTTTTAACGCTATGCGATATGCTGCCAGCTAAGCTAGTTGCAGCGTTATTACGTACTTATTCCTCAGGATTCTTTAAAACCACGCTCGCTCTAAAGTTACCCTAGCGAGGAAACATGCTCTCTCCAATGACGCACATTTGAGGGCATGTAACATAGCCTTGTTTCGTTCAACTTGATCTGTACCTTTCTCGAGTCACAACTGTACTGCAGTCTTCTCACAGCGCTACAACCGTTTTTCGCGTCACTGCGCGGGAAATATGTGAGAAAACTTACTAGGGCTCTCGTTTTTTTTTTCTGTACGTTTCGATGAAATCCCCATGCGTATTAGATCTGCTTATTTTCAGAATGCACCTATTTTTCAGCCTTCACATCAGTCGGAAAGAAAGCAGTCATTTTTCCGTATTCCCTGCCTTGTAAAATTATGATCCTTCAAAGGCTCTTCGTGCTCGAGCAAGCGCAGAGCTTAGCCTTTTGGAGCAATTTTATTCACGGACAGAAGTTTCCAATCGGCTCTGGAACGGCTCGCCTCTGCAGGCAGAAGGGCACAAAAATGTGAATTGTAGCCTAAAGGAGACGCAACGGACAGAGAGAAAGGCACGAACTAGAGCTTGACTGGGACTTCCTCTCTTTACGTCGAGTTTCCATCGCGCTAAAATTCATCAGGAACATAATCCGATTTGTTAACCTTCGTTATTACTCAAAATTACAGATGAATTCGATGACGGACGCGTTGTGGACTTCATTGTTCCCCGTGCAGCGGACATGTCTTGCGAAGGGCGCTGCCCCCAGGATCAATGCAAATGGCGCGTCACTTAGTTCTATTCCAGGAGTGAAAAGAAAGTGAATGGGTCGCTACAGAGGAAGGGAACATGAAGGGGGCAAAGCAGTGAACGTTTCAACCCGGCACTTTTCTCTTTGTTCGGCCTCGGTGCACTCGTGGTAAACAAAGTGGACGAGAGCGACCCCCACTGGCAGCAATTAGAATGAGAGCGACGTCTCCGCCTGGGCCGCGGGGCAGCCCAGACCCGGTGGCGAGGGACCAGCGCCGCTAATTGGTCACTCGCTCGGTGCTAGGCGCGGGGCGCTTTCACCGCAGGCAGTCGGCCTTCGTTTGCTTCATTTGCCGCAGCGCAACTCTGCAATGCGATTGGAGGCAACTGCGTGTGCGTGCGTTTTCCACGAGGAGGAAAGAGGTTCCTACAGAAAGGAAAGGGTCTGGAATGTCGGTTCCGCTCCGACCTCTGGTCAATTCCGAGATCAAAAGGGTTGGCGCTTCGCACGCCTTCGCTCTCTTCGACAGAAAGTAAAAAATAGTAGCGCCGGGCAGTGGGCAGCCTAGGAAAGACGACAGCGGATGCGAGCAGTGGTACTCAAGTCACGTTTGCCGCGTGTATGGACTCGAGGTCCTTTCACTCGGGCCTGAAGTGGGGATCCCGACGGCCAAAGTTTGCGTAGGCGGTAGGGTTATTTCAAACGGGCGGGATGCACGACAGCGTGACTTTTGTCGAGGACCGCGGCGCGCACTCGAGTGGCGAGCGGAGAGTGCCTGGCACTGCGCACAGAGATGCTGGAACAATACTCGCTGCCATGTCGACGTCAGTGCGACGTGGAATTCCTGGTGCCGAGAGAACCCGACACCGTGGTATGTTATAAGAAAGGCTTGCATGTCCCGGTGTCCTAGGGAGAATACCAATGGAGCTGCACGCAAAAGTATACACTATACTCGAACACCGACACGAAACTATCCCCGTGGAAGACGAACCTCTGAGGGATTTCGACAAACGCTCCTGTATACTAACGCAGAAGAGACCGCCAGCATCAAGCGTTTTACTCTTTGGAAGCCGAGTGAACCCAACGACACAAAAAATTGCGGTTCTTCAACCAGTGAGCATGTGAAGGCATTTGTAAATACAGTCAGTTTTTTTTTGTGTGTGTGATGATATTTTTTGTAGTGCATCACGTCCAACTGCAAAGGCTGCGATGCGCTGGCGTCGATACTTACAATGCAAAACAGAGGAATAAAAACTAATCGCGGCTGCTGTTTTTTCAAATGCAGGCAATTTTGGAAAATAGGCGACATAGCCGATGTAGTTAGCGCGTTGTGAACGCCGTTGTGTCGAGAGAGATAGGCGAAAGTCGCTGAGAACACAGACAAGAATTCATTCCTGCAAGGCCTTCTGCATGACAGCGTCAGCTGAAAGCTAGAAAACTCCACCCTTCGTTCCATTCTTTTTTTCACATGACTGGCTTCGAAGAGGAAAAAAGTTAGAGAAAGGACGGAAAAAGCGTAAAAGCAAAAGTCATCAGCGATCTATCGACGATCAGATAAAATACAGGCACGCATTTTTACGGTGCGTGCCCTACACTGACGATTTTCACGACTTAGAGATGGCGTTTCAACTGATGACAATGGGTGTACGGTAAAATCAGAAAGTTGAGTTAGAAAGACGCGGAGATCTTCACTTCCTTATGCTGCTTCGCAGAAACGACACTAAAAAAGCCTGCTTCTCACTGTTGTTTAAGTTTTAACTAATAATGCTGCGACCTTTTGCCATTTTCCGAGTTCATATATTTCATTTGCCCTGTCGTCCATTAAATATGAATATAGATGTTTAACCGTGTGTACCGGTGGAAAGTGAGAATAATGGAGTCTTCTTTCAGTAATTTACCGCACCTTGTGCCCTCATGAGCAGTGGATGGAAGGCTCTAGGCAATAGTTAGATTCGACCGATTATATTCTATTCTTACCATCCACCTGTCTGTCTGACTGATTCCAGCGACAGCCAGGGTATGGGGCTGCTAAAGAGAAAAGTCAGTATAAAATAATTCCAATTAAATCATTATGCCAACCTGTTCCCAATCGCCGTCCGTAACAAAGCACCATATCACCATAACACCACGCACGCATGGCGTATTTAATCCCTCAATTACATAGACAGTCACGCAGAAAAATATTCGCGTTTGAAATGTTCCCGGTAGACAAGTGGTCAGCGATACTTCATAACAAACAGCGCCGCACATTTACATACACCCTTACAGTGCAGGCAGATCATCCTTTTGAGCTGAACGCCGGCTAAGTATTGCGCTGTCATGGTCCTGGAAGCGTTGCACTGCAGTGCGCAAACTGCTGTTCCCGTGCTCTCTCCGCATTGCTAGCACCAGAAAACATACGCAGTGGCACTTAACGTTTCTTCTATCTGGTTAGCTACCAAAAATACATGCAGATCACTCCCAAGACGTATTTTTTTACGGCGAAACTGTTACAACAACGTCTGCACGTGCCGACGCCAACACAACACAAGCGCCACCGCAGTATGGCGTCGATTTAGCGACAATCGCCAACACATATTTTCACACTAAAATCTCCTTTTGATGTGAAACATGCATCTATCTGCCTTAGGACGGCGCTTGCTCCGGACTCTCGGCGTTTCTCTGTGGCGTATTCTCTCCCGTATTGTTTCTTTTATCCCTTTCCAAAAGTGGTCTGCTCGTGGTGGTTATATTGTTCGGCTCTTGAGCACGAGGACGCGGGATGAAAACCATGCTTCGGAGGCCGCTTTTCGGTGAAGGCGAAATAAAAAAAAGACATCCGTGCAGTGTGGGAAATAAAAATTCGCTGTGGCTTAGCTTGGTTAAGCCCGGTAATTGCGAAAGCAATATCCGTACGTATGCCATGGTACAGCTGGTAGTGTAGCTGGGTGGTGCTTGTGGTGAGACTTGTGGTGATGCATCGGTTATATAATACAATCCAATCCCATGCAATCCAATCCAGCCCATTCCAGTCCAATCCACTCCACTGTAATCTAATCTAATGTAATCTAATATAATCTAATGTAATGTAACCTAATATAATGTAATCCAACATAATCCAATCCAATCCAATCTAATCTAATCCAATGCAATGCAATTCAATACAATCCACTAAACTGTAATCTAATCTAATATAATGTAATCTACTCTGATGTAACGTAATCTAATCCAATGCAATCCATTCCAATCTATTCCAATCACTCCACTCTAATGTAATCTAATATACTGTAATCTAATCTAATGTAATATAATGTAATATAATCTAATCCAATCCAACCCACTCCGATCAAATTCAATCCACTCCTATTCAATCCAATCCAATGTAATCTAATCTAATGTAATGTAATCTAATCCAGTCCAGTCCAGTCCAATCCAATCTAATCTAATCTAATCTAATGCAATCTAATGCAATCTAATACAATCTAATCCAATCTAATGTAATCAAGGTGAAATGAAGGTCAATGGTGGTCACCGCCGCGGCACGATGGTGGTCACCGGCCGCGGCACGGCAAAGGCGGGAAAGTGCAAGTAGTATTGCTTTCGCAATAAAAGGAAGAGTTTGATCGGGGACCCTTCACTACGGCGCCTCTTTTTCTCTTCTGGCTGACACTCTCCCTTTAACCTCTTCCCTCACCGCTCGGGGGAGGTGTTCACGGAGAGTGATGTATATATCAAGGGCGTTTCACTGAAGACTTTGCGTGATTTTTAAAAATAGGCTTTTTGAGTTCGCAGAGCGCCTTTTTCGACATAAGATTGTCACCGCTGTAGTAGATCAGAATATAGCTAAGACGTACTAATAAGCAGGCTGGTTAACTGATATTGAATAGTCGACTTTTAACTATTACTGTTAGGCTCCTCAATTGTTGAGAGGTGTATAGCCCACCGCACTTATTATTAATACCAGTTTTTAGAATTTCGAAGACGCAGGCTACTTTCGGTGCTGTGGCCCAACCAACTTTGGCGGCATCACGCCAAAATAGATGTTTTCGAGATCGTCCGGTTCCAGTGTACAGCCCTCGTTAAAAGCATACAGCCCAAGAGGTTTGCTTCTAACCTGTTTAGCGCGGCTCCCTAGCATATCCAGGAGTCCAAAGCTTGGGTGGATCGCGGACGCGAAGCCATTCCGCCATTCCACAAACCCCTTGGACTGTAGAGCCCGTCTTAGCTGGATTCTCATATACTACACCGCTGACAATGTTATATCGAAAAAAGCATTCTGACTCAAAAAAGCCTATTTTTAAAAATCGTTTAAAGTCAAGGCGAAACACCTTATATATACATGCACTTGAAGAAAACAGACGTGGTGTAGAAACTACTTTTCTTGACATTTCAACACTTGTCCCCAGTCGAAACGTCAGTAAGCCCTTGTTGCTTTTAAGCGTGGGTCAGACATCTCTATATATCAGGTGCTTTTTTTTTAAAAGGTCCAAAATTAAAAAAAAAAGGTAAATTTATCTAGATTTATTTTAGCACTGGGGCTATACTGGAGGCTATGGCGGGCGCCAGGCAAGAGGAAAACTGCTTTAATTAGTTCGCTGATTAACTAAATATGTTAACAAGCTTTTCCAATTTTTATTTTAGGTGGTATGTTGTATTCGCAGAATTGCAGATCGTTTTACCCGCCGCGGCGGCTCAATGGTAAGGCGCTCGTCTACGGAGCCGGAGTACCCGGGTTCGAACCCGACCGCGGCGGCCGCGCTTCGATGGAGGCGAAACACAAGAGGCACCCGTGTGCTGTGCGATGCTAGTGCACATTAAAGATCCCCAGGTCGAAATTATCCCGGAGACCTCCACTACGGCACCTTTTTCCCTCTTCCTTCTTTCACTCTTACCTTCCTCCCTTCCCATACGGCGTGGTTCAGGTGTCCGCCGATATATGCGAGACAGATACTGCGCCATTTATTTTCCTCAAAAACCAATTTACCAATTTACCAACTTATAATCCAAACAGTCCAACCGAGAAAAAACAATTTTAATTAAAAATCTTTCACGCACGTTACGAGGCACGAAAAAGTAACCCTGGTAGGCATCTTCACACCGTAACTCAGGGGCGGTGAGCGCCTCTGACGTACTTCGCTCCGCCCTGCGCTTTGCGCCACACGGCTGACGTCACCTGAAGGCCGGACGGGCGGCCTGCGCTATCGCTGCTTGTTTCGCTTCGCTCCGCGGCCTCACGGAATGCCGCGTTGGAACAAAACATATCCCCTAAAATAAAAATTATAAAAGTTAATGAACGTATTCAGTTAATCAGCGAACCAGTTAAAGTAGTTTGCCTCTTACCTGGCGTCCGCTGTAGCCCTCAGTATAGCCCCAGGGTTAAAATAAATCTAAAGGAATTTACCTTTCTTTAAAAATTTTGGACCTTCTAAAAAAAACACCCGGTAGATACGTGTACTTTGATGGAAGTGGTGGAAGAGAGAGTGCAACACACACACACACACACGCACACACACACGCGCGCGCGCGCGCGCGCACGCACGCACGCACGCACGCACGCACGCACGCGCGCACGCACGCGCTCACGCGCACGCACACACGCACACACGCACACACACACACACACACGCACGCACGCACGCACGCGCACGCGCGCACACACACACACACCTACACACACACCTACACACACACACACACACACACACACTCACACACACACACACACACACACACGCACGCGCTCACGCGCACGCACACACGCACACACGCACGCACACACACACACGCACGCACGCACGCGCACGCGCGCACACACACACACACCTACACACACACCTACACACACACACACACACACACACACACACACACTCACACACACACACACACACACGCACGCGCTCACGCGCACGCACACACGCACACACGCACGCACACACACACACGCACGCACGCACGCGCACGCGCGCACACACACACACACACCTACACACACACCTACACACACACACACACACACACACACACACACACACAGTTAATGTGTATTTGCTTTCGTCGTAACCAACTCTGTTCACTTTGCCCTCCACTTGCCATGTCTCGGATGTAGCCAAATTGGTTCAACAGCTACTGGCGCTCGTCGTTAAGAGCGGAGGCGCACCATTTCGATAGTGGATGCGCGATGTAGACTGCGCACTCGCGTTAAAACTGCGGCACAAATTTGCAAGCAAGAAGGGAAACATAGAATTGAAGTTAAGAAACTCGCGCAAGCTATAAAGCAACAGGGACAAAGGCTAGAAGCCGTGATTTCAAGGCTATATTTGTGAACGGATAAAGCACCAAGGCGGTAAAAGCGCAGAAAAGGACAAGCGAGAGACTGATTTTGTGTTAGTAGCCAATGGCGCAGAAGACTGGAGCGAAGAACTAAATCTTCGCGCCCCCATTCGATGACAGCAGAAGAAAACAAGATAAGGAAATAACACAAAAGGGAACTGCGGAGACACCTTTGAAATTTCCAAGGGGCAGAGAATCGCGATGCCCCGACTTCGGAGTACTGCAGAAAACAGCGCCAGCCAGTATCGAATTCCTGAAAGGCCTTCTACATCGCATGACCGGATTCGGGAGGGAAACCGATGTTCCAGCTCAGCTCCCGTATCCTGGTTTTCTACCTGGTGTATAAATATCCGGCGGGTAACTGCGGCCATCCGTGGACCATCGGGGCCATTACAAAACCCTTTGATCTTGCAGCAGAGGCCTCGCTACACCAGATGTTGCTGCTGTTACGCTCATGCGGACATCTCTTGCCGGAGGACTCTGGACGGCAGACAAGCTCGCAAAAAGAAAAGAGAATACTAATTCGAAAGCAAGCAAGGCAAGCACGAAAAGATCGAAGCAGAAGAGCTTCGGCGCCACTTTGAATTTCAACAAAGTAAACCTTTCTGTTACCTTGCAAAAAAAAACAAAAAAAAACCGCCGCACATCACCAGGGCACTATTCCTTAGAAGACAATGTTAAAGCCCTCACCCCAAATCCGCGCTGCTAAGACATTCTTTCTTGGGAAAACACAGCTGCTGATGTGAGGAAAGGAATAGTGTGTTGAGGCCAAATGTGAGAGGACCGAGAGTGATTTTGCGCATTTTCGAAAAGTCAGGAAACTTTTTGGCTAACCACGGCATCGCAGCAACGCCGAGCTAATAACGCACACTTTTCCGGCTGAACATGGGCGTATTCCTTTCAGCACTGAGGGGCTCTGAGCTCGAATGCTGAATTTGTTTTCTCTGTTGTAACTCTGCTACATGTGTGTTGTCGTCTGTTGTATCTAATAGATGCATGACACACTACATTGATCTCGGGCTTCTCTTATCCGCTGATTCAAGCCAGGAGTTTTTTTTTTTTATTCATCTTCAGAAGAGGTACACTGACCTTGAGATTGCTGTGGGAATACTGCTTCATGCAAAGGCATTCGCAATATGAAGGAGGCGCACTTTAGGGGAGGCATGGATTCTTCTGCCTTCACAGATTCGCTCCACTTGAAGAAGTCGACGGCATCGAACATAGGAGGTCTGTTAGAAAAGTATCCGACTTTATTTTTTTTTTGCGAACACCTGTTGGGTATGAAACAAGCGCGCTTACAGCAGCCGACCTTCAACCCTCGTGCTCATGCACGAATTTTTTCCCGCCTGCCGATAGCGTCAGTCGCTGGGAAGCAGCGTTTGAGTGAGGCAGTGCGCAGTGCTCTCGTCGGTTTTTTGTTGCAAGGAAAATGGCGGAGCGAGAGGAGCAGCGCTACTACCTCAAATTTTGCCAGAAACTTGGCGAAAGCCAAGTGGAAACCATTCTAAATGTTCACACGGCTTTCGGTGATGATGCTGTGAGCAGCACACAGATTAAGCTGTGGTGCAACTGGTTTAAAGACGGCCGCACATCTGTGGAGAGAGAGCCACGCTCCGGTCGGCCATCAACATGCCGAAATGACCAGGTAATTGCCGAAGTGAACGCTGTGGTGATGCGGGACTGCTGTGTGACTATCCGAGAAATTGCGGAAGAGGTGGACATCAGCAATTTTTCTGCACATTCCATTATCACCGAAGATTTGGACATGGAGAGAGTTGCGGCGAAATTCGTGCCGAAGCTGCTGACAGTGGAGAAAAAGCAGCTTCATGTTGAAGTCTCACAGGAGATGCTGGATTCCACAAACAGTTACCCTGACTTCACCGACGCCGTAATCACTAGTGACGAGTCTTGGGTGTACGGGTACGACCCGGAAACCAAATCCCAGTCGTCACAGAGGACGCATTCCACGTCACCAAGACCAAAGAAGGCCCGCCAAGTGCGCAGAAATGTCAAAGTGATGCTGACTGCTTTTTTGACTCCCTCTGTGTGGCACACCACGAGTACGCACCCCACAGGATCAAAGAATGACTAAACAGTACTACAGGGATGTCCTCCATCGCCTACGTGGTGCTGTGCGGCGCAAGAGACCGGAATTGAGGTCAACAAGAAATTGGCGCATCCCTCGCAGCACTGCTCCTGCACATTCCTCGCATTTGATTCAGACTTTTCTGGCGAAAAACCAGACTCCTGCAGTTCAACAGGCTCCTTACTCTCCTGATATGTCCCCCTACGACTTCTGGCTGTTTCCTAAAATCAAGAGGCCATTGAAAGGAGCGCGATTTCAGAAAAGAAAGGACATTATGGCTGCAACGACAGCAGAGCTAAATTACATTCCGAAAAGGGCCTTTTCGGGATACTTCCAACAATGGCAGCACCGCTGGGAGATGTATATGGAGTCCCAAGGAGACTACTTTGAAGGTGATTAGGTTTCTAACGCTCCAGTTATGCCAGTTTTTTTTCTTCGGCCAAAGGTCGGATACTTTTCTAACAGACCTCGTATATTAAGGCGGAAGCCTTTAATGCCTCATCGTTGTAAGCAGGAGCTGTCGACAGAAATGTCACGCTTTTCAGTTGGTCGAAACGGTCGTGACGTCACAGTGCGCGAATTTCAAACGGGGCCAATTGTACTTCGACTACTAACCATCCGCCGCATAGCTAACCGCAGACAAGGGGTGAGGGAAAGAGATTTATGTCGCCTAGTGCAAGCCTTTGCGCTAAGCAGGATACTCTATGCCACCCCTTTTCTCAAATTTTCGAAAGCAGAAAAGGACAAATTGGATAGCATGAAACGGCAGGCCTATAAGGCTGCGTTAGGACTCCCACTAAATGCCTCAACCGAAAGGCTTATGAGGTTAGGAATACATAACACCTACAATGAACTGAAAGAAGCCCATTTAATGGCTCAAACAGCGCGATTAGCCAATTCCAGAACTGGCAGGAGTATTCTTACCAGGCTCGGAATTAACTTTCAACCTACGAATAACGATGCTAAAGTAGACTTACCCCGCGACTATAGGACGGCCCTACTAATCAAACCACTCCCCAAAAACATGCACCCCTTACATCATGAGGGTAGAAGACAAGCACGAGCCAAAGCCTTACATAAGAAATACAGACAGTGCGCTGCAACATTTTATGTAGATGCGGCAGAATACAAAAATACCAATGCCTTTGCAATTGTGGTTGTGAACGAGAATGGTGACCACATCGTCTCGGCGACAATCAAAACGAAATCCTCTGAAACGGCAGAAGAGGCGGCTATAGCCCTCGCCCTAGCACATACCCAAGGGAGCATCATCCTCAGCGATTCCAAAATGGGTATCAATAATTTCGCTAAAGAGCGAATTACAAACACCTCCCTTAGAATCCTTAACGCAACCAAATTCTCACCAAATTATTCCGAATTGATATGGGTCCCAGCCCATTCAGGGAATCCGGGGAACGAGGCAGCCCACAATAAAGCCCGAGGTTTCGTCGACCGGGCAGTGGATGAGTCTGGCTCCCTGAATTTCACGAAGGACTCAATGATCACATATCATGATCTCACCAATCATTTTAAATTAGAGAGGAGAATTTCCCCCCCTCCAGACAAAAGACTTACTAAAGAACAAGAGGTTACGTGGCGTCGTCTACAGACGAGATCGATACGCACCCCATCACTCCTCGCGCACATTTATCCAGATCTTTACAACCCAAACTGCAAACACTGTGGCCAACTTGCTACCTACGATCACATCCTGTGGGACTGCAAAATAGAGCCACCTCCGGGTGATCTAGTTACAGCTCCTTCTCTCGAGCGGTGGGAGACCGTGCTGGCTAGCTCTGACCCCAGAACGCAAGTTTTGGCGGTGGAGTGGGCTGACAAAGTCGTCGAGGGCTTACTTAACCATTTAGTCTAACCTTTCTAGTCAGACCACATAAATAAATAAAACCGAGTAAGAAATTGGCCGACCTTGGGAATCGAACCCCGGTCTCCGGAGTGCGAGTCGAGCACGCTACCACTCCGCCATGCCAGCTCGATGGTTTGGAATGAACAAAGATGCGTCTAGTGAATACGGTGTCTTCGTTCACTCCCATCTTCCTCCCTTCCCGTTACGGTGAGGTTTAGGTGTCCACCAAGATATGAGAGACAGATACATTTCCTTTCCACAAAAACCAATTTACCGACGAGCAAGGCGTATTTGTCCGCGTTTCAGATTGCTCCAAATTGTCGTGACGTCAACACGCGCGAATTTTGACGGGTGTCCACCGAAATATGTGAGACAGTTACTGCGCAACTTCCTTTCCTCAAATACAATTTCCGACTAGTGTCTACTGAGATATGTGAGACAGTTAATGCGTAATTTTATTTCCTCAAATACAATTTTCATTTTCTTCACTACGGCCCCTCTTTCTTCTTTCACTCACACTTCCTCCCTTCCTGCACCGTGCGGCTCAGGTGTCCACCGAGACGACAGAGATGTACAACCCCATTTCCTTTCCTTAAAAAGCGTTGCGTTCAAAGGGCAACGCATCAAGCCGAACGGGTGGTGGCATTCCGTGGACTCCCTGGCAGCGCTACAACATGCTGTCGCGTTCCACTCCTAAAGGCGAAGCTTAAGCGTCATTAATTGGCAGTTAATTAATGCACCAACAAAATGTGAAGTGAACAATCGCGTAGCAGAACGCAGCACTCAGGCTTTCGCCTTTCACCACTTTAGCCGCTAAAGGTCCTCGTAATTTTTGCATAGTTCTATATATCATATATCTATAGTTCCGCTCGGCGTACCCCAACATCTCTAAGCGTGCGTCCCATTCGTGATATTACTTTCTTTATTATTCAAACTTTCCCCATGTCATTTCTTTTTTTTTTGTGATCAGCTAAATAACTGGCGCACGCTGTAGATACAATAGGTACTACGTGACATAGGTTGGAGAGATCTTTTGCTTCGTATTTTAGAGCGCAACTCTCAGGCGCCCGTCCCTGCATTCCGCGTCGTAGTCGTCGTCGTCGTCGGCGTGTTTCCAGGTAGTAGCAGAGCGAAACGCCGCCTGTTGCGGCGTGACAGGTGGAGTTTCACTCTCGTACTACTCACGGACAGTGACTAGCAGAGTAACACGCCATCTACCGACGGTGGAACGTGGCGTGTTAAGAGCTGCGCTCAAATTTTGCATTACAGATCATTGTAATCGTCTGTCTATGTTGTTGCGAAAGCAACACTCGGAAAGCCAAAGCGAGACCTCGGGTGGCCGCAATAGCTACGCTGACCTTGTTTCAATTGGTCGAAATGGTCGTGACGTCAGAGTGCGCGAATTTCAACGGGGCCAATTGTTCTCTGTCTATTAACCATGCCACCAATTAAAGGGTTCGTGTAGTGATGCTCCAAGTAAGTCGGAGTGAGTTTAGTTAATTACTTAAGTAACCAATTAGCCTAATTAACATTTATAGTCAAACGAGATAAATAAATAAAACCGAGTAGGAAATTGGTCGAGTTGGGGAATCGAACCAGAGTCTCTGGACTGCGATACGAGCACGCTAGCCACTCCGCCATGATAGCTCGATGGTTTGAAATGAACAAAGGCGCTTCAAGTGAATACGGTGTCTTCGTTCACTCCCATCTTCCTCCCTTCCCGTTACGGTGAGGTTCAGGTGTCCACCGAGATATGCGAGACAGATATATTTCCTTTCCTCAAAAATCAATTTACCGACGAGCGAGGCGTACAGACGAACGGGCGATGGCGTTCTGTGGACTCCCTGGTAGCGTTGGAAGACGCTGTCGCGTTCCACTCTTAGAGGCGAAGCTTAACATCTTAACCACACAGCACTGACACAAGCAGCAACACCGCGCTTAAGACTTTCGCCTCACCGCACTTTAGGTCAACAAAGTGCCCCCCTGAATTTTTTATTCAGCACCTAACATAACGAAGCAGAGTGGTATGCGCACCACATGGGATTCCGGTCAGTTGTACTTAAGACAGTTTAACTACACGTTTGATCTGCTTTATTTTCATATCAAGTAATTCTTTCATCGTTCTTCAAAAACGATCGTTGCGCAATGACAACTTTGCTCCAAGGATTACAGTAAGTCCACAAAAACAAGAACACGGCAAACTGCTAGAAGCAGCTGCCTGAAACCCGCACCGCTCCATCAGCCCGATAACAGAAGCTGCGTCAAGGATGCCGAACAGTTCGGGAATTATGCTGGCATTTACGACGGAAATAGGAAGAAGAAAAATAATGTGGCCCTCTAGCTAAAAAAAGACGCGGTGCCACTAGAGAACAGTTTATTTCCTGGCGGTAGCATGCTGCGAGTCAGGAGTGTAGCTAATTACCCCAATTTTAACTTAAAGCACAACGCAGTATAGAGACAAGGGGGCTGTTGCTAATTTGCTTTAAAAATAAGCATAATAGGGCACACGGGAACGCTAATTTGCAAATGCACGGCATTATTCCAGAGTAGACGGAATCCTAAAGGAACAATGTTGCACAAACTGTTACAAAGCCGCTTCAGATTAATCATTTCTGTACATAATGGAACATCTGCGTGGAGCGCTAATGAGCAGCAGATCAATGATGTGTTGCTACAGGCTACAGGCAGCCTGAAACAGCTTAAAACGGTCGTTTCCTTGTGTTATCCTGAATGCCAGTGAGGTGAGCTGAAAATTGTTCCAGTGTTCTTGCAAAACGCTTTCTTTGTGAAGGAAAAGATGGAAGAAAGGAATACCGCTTGCTGCATGCATCAGCTAGGGGGTCATGTAAATGAAAGGCAGGTCGGGCGCGCGGCGGTTGACAAGGCTGGTGTCCAAACATCCGCTTAAATTTGGTTTTTTCTGCGCGGAACGTTGTCTCGCTGGTCATTAGGTGGTCTCTGTCAAGACAACGTTCCCTACACCAACGGTGCTATAATATTCACTCCTCGCAGAGGTAAACCGACCTGCGATGTGCTGTTACGCCAGCACTCCGGCCCACAAAGCCAGCCGAATCAACGCCACAGTGGCTTCTCGCCAGTGATGGAGACAGCGATAAACACAACAGAACATGCGGATATTGGGACCGTTCGCGCACGGAGCAGTGCACCCCAGAAGCCACAGTCACGCTCGCATACGCTCGCTCGTGCGCATGCCGACCTGCGCGACCACCGGGGCTCGTCGTGCGCTGAGCGCGCATAGCACCCGGCCTGATTGTACTCGCCGACACCGAGGGAGAAATGAAGGCCCTCTAGTGATGGGGGCCGCTCTTTCGCCTCATGCCGGTGCCTGCTGCGGTTCATTGCATGCACGCCGCAGTTTGCTTGCTCCCTGGCCGTGCAGAGCGAGGCAGTGCGAGCGAGCTGGTACGGATCGCGAGAGCGGACGGGCAGGAGTCATTCATGTTTGAAGAGAAGCCGGCAGGCGAAGCCCCCGGGGCTCCATTCCGAGGAGCACCACGTTTGCTCAGCCGAGGCACGCCATGCTCAGACATGATCAACGTCGAGGTCAATCGTGCCAGCCGAACAAACAGCCGCTAGTCGGACGCGCAGGGTCGAGCTTCGCCCTGCTTGTTTTCCAAGTTTGCTCTGCGGGGTCCGCTTATTTCCTGCATGTCATTCTTTCGGTGGCTCGTTGGCTGATCACTGCTTTTGTTGGCAGCGCGCGCGTAGCAATGTAAAGAGCGCCGAAACACAAATTGGCCGCTTACGGCGTCGTTGCGGTTTTTGCTTAGCCGAGAAGGAAATGGCACTTTGGAGACATCGGGTGACCCGAAGACCGTCAAAGTTTTCGGTTTTTGCGCTGTTTTTTCTCCTTCCCTTCTGGAGGTCCCAAAACGGACACCCCGTGAGCGGTGCTGTCCAAAAGGAAAAGGATGTTAGTTTTTTTTTATGATTCGTCGCGAAATCCTCTCAAGCTCGCAAAACTCGTAGCGTTGAGACGAATTAACGCTGCTCATTACACTACTGAAAGCAGTGCTGCGCACCCGAAACGACGCCAAACACTTTAAGAGAGAAAAAGAAATGGACGGAAAGGCAGGGAAGTTAACCAGGCGATGCCCAGTAGGCTACCCTACACTCGGGAAGGGGAACATAGGGGAAAAAAAGGAAAAAGAGCGGCAATGAACACTTTAAGATTGATCCTTATCATTTCGAGGCCATGATAACATAGTCATCCCGGCGATCATTGCCTTTGCTGCTTGTGAATACTGCGCTGATCATAGTCATCCTCTCTCTTGCTTTGTCGTCCCCGAATCTTCTCTCTCCTCCTCCGACATTTACCGCGCGCCCAACCAAGAACGCGCGCTACCCATACTAGATGATAGCAGTAATCGGCACGCGCTTAATACCAGTAGGGCTAGGCTGAAAAATGAACAACTTACCTTATATGGGAGCACCCACTCTGCACAACAAGCTCGCAAAATGCGCGCTGTCGGCTGCTGTTTAACTCGCTTGCGTTCTTCAATACACAGACCTTCTGCCGCCTCCGTCAGAATCGTCTTACTAATCACTATTCAAGGTAGTGGACCGGTCCTTGACTGCGAAGGGCCCAAGCTGCGTCTGCATACCTTTCACTGCCGCGTTTCCACTCCGAACGAACCGTGTTGGAGCGAGATGCTCCGTGAGGCTATGTAAGAACCGAGCTCGTTTGCGGGGGCTCAAAGGAGACGTGTAGGGTCTGCGCCACTTATTACTTTTGTCTCGATCGATTTAGATGTGCAAATTACGAAAGAGGAAAGTAAGCAAGAAAAGGAGAAAGAGGGGAGAAGAGACCCATGGCTAAGAGGCTGCAAATCAGTCGGCTTCAGGCCCGAGACTGCAGCTATAGTATTTTCTCTGGAGTCACGCCGCAATCCTGCTTTCAGAGTATCTTTAGCTGAGTGGCGCTTCCAGGTCATCCTGCTAACAGTACAGATTGTTAGTGCGATAACGTTAAGGCTCCGATTATACAGAAAATTAGATGTCGTTGGTGTCGTCCTCGTCGGTGTCGTGAGCGGGAAAGCAGGAGGCCGAACTTCCACCTAGGTCACGTAACATTGTGACGTCATCACAACCTGCCCACTGACGAAGATGGCAACGTGCCCACCGTGGCAGGCGCGATATTAAATTAATGATCGGTCACTAGAGGTTCAGAGCAACCTGGGTTTCGCTTAACTGGGCACCGCTTAACCTCTGCACCACTGCGCCAGGAGTGTTGTGAGGACTAAGGGCGATCTATAAATGCGAAGTAGAAAATAAAAAATTGCGGCTATATGGGGCATGTAGGAGAACCAAGGTGAGAGAGAATGAGTACTTGCAGGGGAGGGATCTCTAATGCTATGGAATTGTACTCTTAAGGGTAGGTTAAGCTTTATGTGACGTTGAACAAAGGAGAGTATCCGTGTCGCAGAGGAGCCCAGACCCCTGAAGGGACGCATTAACTCTATCGCGTCGTACCCTCAAAGCGGGGCTCAAGTCTCCCCTCCTGTTCATTTTGCTACCCTTTGTTCAAGCGCAGCCAGTCCACGCAGAAGAAGCTTCCGCAGGGTCCAGCCACAGCGACCAGAAGTAATGCGTTCCCAGCCTCAACCCCTTTCCCGTAAATGCTCTCCAAATCTCTGTCTACTCTCATGTACGGGGTCATCTGCAATATCCTAGTTTCACTGATGGTGTATTTGAACAACACAGAGGCCCATTTCACTAGATAGATAAAATACATCACCACGCACTTATGATCGACGCCGGCGGCGGATCGGCTGCTATGGCGATAGTCTGCGGCATCGCGCTCCGCATGGCATGGTAGAAATTTTGTTGCGAAAGCAAAACTGTGCTAGTCGGCGAGCCGTTTCGCGGAGCTGACGAAAGGCCATACTGCGCATGCGCGAGGAGCAGTGACGTCACATGGCGCACAGCTGGCGCGCCGCTGCCGTCGCTGCGCAGGTGACTCAGAGGTGCCGCCGCCACTCTTGCCAGTTGGGCATGCGCAGTAGCAGCGCATAGCTAACGTGCCGGAGCCGCCGCCGCTGCCGCGCGCTCTCCATCGCCTCTCTCTCTCTCTCTGCTCGTTGCTTTCGCAATCCTCCAAGTTTAACCAGAGCTAAACCACTGCCAATTTTTTTAGCTCTTAGAAATACCAGATTTTTATGCGATATAAGATCGAATTATCTTCTGCGCCTTATTAATAGAGAGCTCTGGTTTGTTTGCACGCTTGTTATGGTGAAGTGCAATCAGAAGTGTCTACTATGAATCGAATGAGATTACCAGTACGCGACATCCATGAACTCCTGCACCACTGCACACATAAGCCGCTTCAATACACAGACATTAAGCCATTGGCACTTGCACTCAGTTCCAGGCTAATCTATCTCAAGTCGCATAACCTACAATCTGTGCATAGTCAATAGTCATGATAATAGGTCGTTATCACAGATTTCTTTATATCTCTTGCTGAAACCTTTCTATTTTTTGAAGATATTAACCACAAGGTCACGTAATGAAAATCTTGCACCTGATTTTGTTCGCAGGCCTTGAACACTTGTCCGCAGTAGGGCGCACCGCTGCCAGTGCTTCCACTTTCTTGCAGTAGACGTACAAACGTGAATAGCTGGAACCAACGCAATGACAGCCTCTCGCGATGTGAAAGTCGTACAAAATATTGGCAGTAAATGAACGAAGATTATTTTGCGCACTATGCCATTCCAGGCAGCACAGCACTCGTTAAGCGTTTCCAGGCAGTGACTTTCAGCGCGATGGGTTCGAATCTGGAAGTTAACGACTTTTTAAGGCCCGCGCAAAAACCGTCGAAGAGGACTCAGATCGCACAACCATTTGGGTTATTGCTGGCATGAGTCTCTTTCTTCAATGTACACTAAGTAAAAAAATAAACCGGCACAGGCGCAGGTCATCGATATTTCGGAACGCTTTACGTTTTCTCGGCACTTCGCTCCTCGCTCGTTACTGAGCTAGGTCAGCCGAAAGGTCCATGGAGGCAAAGAGCGGATAACAGGAAGCTGCTGCAAGAAATTCGTTCGGACACGGCTAAGAAGTAGATCATTATTGTTCCAATCTTCCTCTGCCGAGAACGGAAGAGCGGGTGCGAAACTTAGACTATAGTATACGCGACCAAAAAAACAGGCAGAGATCTGCAGAGCTGAATCTTGAACCTTACTTATATATATATATATATATATATATATATATATATATATATATATATATATATATATATATATATATATATATATATATATATATAAACGTAATTCGGTTGACACACGGTACAAAAACAACAACTTTATTCTAACGTTTCGACCAGGGTCTGGCCTTCGTCAGAGTGGACACTCTGACGAAGGCCAGACCCTGGTCGAAACGTTAGAATAAAGTTGTTGTTTTTCTACCGTGTGTCAACCGAATTACGTTTATGTTCTACCGGATCCATCCGATCTTCACCCCCTTCGTATATATATATATATATATATATATATATATATATATATATATATATATATATATATATATATATATATATATATATACACACACATAGTAGCGAACCATGACGGATGCGCTTCATGTTGTACTGGCAGATGAAGACGAAAACGACGAAGCGAGGTTGGGCTGGCTGTTTTTGTTTCGCCCGCCGTTTAGATGTGTGTTACTTGCGCTCCCAGTTTGGCTTTTTTAGCTTTCACCTTTCAATATATATGTGTGAGTGCTCCGCACGGTTCTAAACCGTGTAAGTTCGCCACGTGTCTATGTTCTCTTGGTATTTTAAATACCTCTAATATACAACTTTAGGGCCTTTGCGATTGCATGATGTCGACCCCATTTAAGCTTGGCGTTTTTTCTTACATAGTCACCATCACTGGAGGGAGATAACATCAGCATTTAAATTGACTGCTCAGGTTCTTCAGACGAAGGCATTCTGAGGGAGGAGAAATAAAAAACAGGCTACATGCTGTGCAGTGTAAGTTCTCTTTAAAACTAAACGATCAGGGATGGACGAACCATTCACCACGGTATCCCTCGTAGCCCGCATGCCTCGTCTGGACCTCTTACTCCATATATCTTAGCACTAGACGAAATCCGGGTACCCTCGGTGCTCACAATAACTCTGAAGAGCTTTACTGAATGTCTTCTATATTATCTCAATAATGCGAACACAGAAGCTAAACACGAGCGCTCAATGAGGAAACTCCACGAATCTTTCACGGGAGCGGTGTAAAATGCGGTAGAGTATAGATTTTCACGGCTATGGGCGAGGCAAGTGTTTCCCAATCGCCGCTTTCTTTCGCTGAAAGATACACACCAAAATCCTGTTGCCCTGAAGCGTGGGATTGTTCACGGTTGCAGTGGCGCTAGAGACCTTATGCAAAATCGGCTTCAGTCTAGCGTATCCGCCCTGCTTAAGGCTCAGTGGGTAAGCGGCTGACTTCAGCAAGGAGCATAGCGCGTTGCTACAACGTCTTGTTCGCTGACCGTGATAAGTTTGCTGGCCCCAGAGCTGGATTTCGTATTGTAAAACGATAAAAATAGACCAGTAACCAGAACGTAGAGGCATTATGTCTCGCAAGGGAGTCAGTCGTCTTAGTCGGCGACGTGGTAGGCAGACGTGCGGACAGGCATGCCATCGAGCTCCTGACACGCCCGGGCAGCGCTTTGAGCGGGGCTGATTTTACAGCGGCCCCACGCACTAGATTTAGAGAGCATGTGGCCGGTTTCCAGAATTTATCAGCAGTGTCCGAAGCCTCTATAGAGCCAGGGGTAATCAGCAGGTGCCGCTTGCTATTAACAATGCATGGAGTTTAAGCCTCCGAATGCAGAGTCGATAATCCTATCCTTGAGCCTCGTTTTTTTTTTCTCTACTTTGCCTTGGCAGCACGCAATTATCAAAGCGGTAAGCTGCCTTGGACACCTAGTTAGAAGCCATTAGGCTCAATAATTTACATGCTTCTCGAGTACCGAATTACACCGAAGTATTCTTCTTCAGCTTTGCAGATTTTTTATTTTAAAACCACGAGAGATGTGTCGTTGCGGTACGCGTATGATAACTCTGCAGCTCGATAAATATGCGAATAATTAAATGAAATGACTCGTCATTTCTTCACAGTGAGCCTGACTACTCCCACTGCAGGGCAAAGGCCTCTCCCATATCTCTCCAATTAACCCTGTTCTGTGCCAGTTGCGGCCATCGCATCCCCGGAAACTTCTTAATCTCATCCGCCCACATAACTTTCTGCCGGCCACTGCTACGATTGCCTTCTTTTGGAACCCAGTCCTTTACCCTTAATGACCTTCGGTTATCGTGCCTTCGCATTACATGCCCTGCTCAAGCCGATTCCTTCCTGTTGCTTTCCACTAGGATATCATTAACCCGCGTTTGTTATCTGACCCCCTCTACCCTCTTCCTGACTCTTAACGTTGCACTTATCATTTTCCTTTCCATAGCTCACTGCTTTGTCCTTAACTTAAGCTGAACCCTTTTCGTTAGCCTCCACGTTTAGCCCCATAGGTGAGTGCCGATATGGTACAGGTGTTATATACTTTTCTCTTGAGAGACACTGGTAAACCGCTATTAGTGATCCGAGGGAACCTATCAGATGGGCTCCACTTTATTCTTATTCTTCTACTTATATGACTCTCGTGATCGAAATCTGTGGTCATTACCTGCTCTAAGTAGACTTATACTCCCTTAACACTTTCAGCACCTCGCTACCAATTGTACATCTGCTGTTCCCTACCGAGCCTGTTGAACATCACTTGGATTTTTTAATTCGGTTTCAGACCCACCGTTCTGTTCTGACTGACTAAATCACTGATCATTTTGGGCAGTTCCATCTCCTGAGTGACAAAGCACGGCAACGTCAGCAACTCGCATATTACTATGGTATTCTCCGTTCACTCTGATTCTCAACTATTCCCAATCCAGGCCTCTGAATACCTTCGGTAAACAGGCTTTGAATAGCATTGGCGAGATCGTGTCTCCCTGCCTGACACCCTTCCTTATTGGAATTTGGTTAGCGGCTTTATGGAGGATTATGGTGGCTGTGCAGCCTTTATAGATATCTCAGTAATTTTACATAAGGCGCCTCTACACCCTGATTCCGAAATGCCTGCATGACTGCTGAGGTTTCGACTGTGTCAGCTGAATGAACTAATCAGCTTTAAACTTTTAGTGCGAAAGCACTAGTTTACACTGTGCCAGCCAAGAATATTTTGTGAAGTATCAAGTAACTCGGGTAAGCTCGGGTAAGCCGCCGCAGAAGCGTCGCACAAACTGCAGCCAATGAGAGGAAGCTCAGGTAAGGGGGGGGGGGGGGGGGGGGGGGGGTCGTGCCAGCTGTAGCTGATTGGAGGGTGACCACGGCCAAACCTTGCATAGCAGCAGCCGATGCAGAAATAAAATAAATATTGCTGTGTCTGGTTTTCGAATCCACGGCAGCGCGAACAAATCAGCTTTGCTGGCCACTGCACGAGAGTACTATGGTATCGTCGCAGCCAATCACGCCTCATGTTAAACTACAACACACTCTCGCGCTGTGCATTGCACATCGTCGTATTCATGAACTTTCATATGCGGCGCGAACAGATCACATCAGCTTAATCTCTATCAAATCAATTAAATGGGACATGTTCAGTGAAACAGTACGACAATGCAAACATTTTTCATAAGTGACAAAATCTCACCACTGTTCATGCATATCGTGCTGATTATTCCAAGATTGAGGAGAGCAATTTTCATACTTTAAGCAAAGTATACTCGTGCGCATTGAGGGAAAGATCTTTTTACGCGGTTGATTCTAGTACATTCCCTACCAACATCAGGAAACACAACTTCGGGCCAGACTTCAGCGCATGTTTCTTTCAAACGCATATGTTTATCGGAGCCGCGCTCCTGCGTCGCGCTAAAGCCTATATGCACAGCGCTCGGTGAACTGGTGTGGCGGCGCTTCGAGCGTCGCACCGCTTTCTTTGCCCACTACAGAGTCATTCGAGACTGCGTGTAAACCACCCGGCCCTTTTTCTCAATAAAGCAGCGACGGCAAAAAAAAAAAAAAAAATGAAAATGCGGACCCTCCCAAAGGCGACGTGATGGGCGTGCAAAGAGCACCGACGGTTGACAAAAACCGCGCTGGCCACATTTTCTGCGTTTTTGGCGTCACTCGCTTTGTCCGCCGCTCTTCCGCGCTGCCGATGTGCCGAGCGTGTAAAAGGTGCGAAAAGCCAGTGACCTCGGTGATCTACGTCGCCCCGAAGGAGCATTACGACGCGTGTTTTGGAAGCATCTCTCTGCGCGACTTGAAACCCGAGTCACAGCCACGATGTCAGCGGACAAGAAGGCAAACAAAAGAAGAGGAAGGAGAGAGAAAAGAGGCCAAACGCTAGAAACATTCGCAACGCGAAAAAAGCCTGAAAGCTTCTCGAATTCCGAAAGCTAGACAACGGCGCTCTGCCACTCTCACCCCACCGCGCATTATGGATGGGGAGACGTGCCGTACACGCTGCGGACACGCCCCAAATGGCGGTCACTGCTGGACGCTGGATTTGCCAGCTTCTCTCGTTGTTCTGCATGCGGGGTGCCAAGCGTTGAAAGTAAAAGGACGGTTGCAAAGAGAAAAGGGAGCGCGCTGAGTGCATCGAAAGGGCGCGCGACGCAGTGCGTCCCCGGCGACTTCGCCGCTTCGACCGCAGTGGCCAGAAATGCACCCGACGTGCTCATCGGTGTTACACGTCGCGTGGCGTTTCCGAACTAAACCGGAAACGACACATAGGATAGGGGGAAGCTAGTCTCCAAGGAATATGAGCTTAGAGGCACAATAGCGGACTGCACAGGAGCAGTCGAGTAGCACGAGACGTGTGCTTCAGAACGCTCGTGTGGTAGTTTTGGGGACAAGAAGGACAAGTAAAACTAGAGTCAGGTTGAAAAAAATATACACTACTGAGTAAAAACAGAAAAATCGAACATTTTGCTCAACTTACCTGTAACCTCTCCCTGAAAAAATAAATCAGGAGAATGTGCCACAGGAGGGTGTACCACAACCATTGTTCATCAACACCGCCTTCAACGCCACCTTCCCATGTTTATATCACTAAACCTTTTGCAGGAAGTTTCTCGCCTTTAGCGCACTACCATCAAGGTAATAGACGCCGTTTCGTAATAAGCTCTCCGTGTACCGGGCTGCTCTGAAAGAAAGGTCACTGTATCCACTTTATCTACCCTTAATCCACCTTGATCCATCCTGCCACAGTACCACCACCCAACAACACCCTCCAGAAGTGCCACCCACCACCAAATCGCCTTCCACCACCCTCCACAAGCCGCCCACCCATCCACCTCCGCCGCCTTCACCCTCCAGACATATTTAGTCGTGTGTATTAACCCCTGTACTTAGAGTGAAAGTATTACAGTAATCATCTAGGGTAAATCCAACTGCTTTCGCAGAAATGTCGCATCACATTTGTGACCGTCACATGATTTTTATTTATTAGTTGATATGTACCTTATCATCACAAGAACACGTGTTGTCGAGTGCCTTGTGCGAGGTAAGCGACAACACGCGTCCCTCACACCTACGACAACGCCTTAAACTGCACTTCTAGAAGAAACGACAACTAGCGAAACGGATTCATTGCTTATATCAAACAGCAGTTGCAGCATTTGCGGCCGTGGGAACACTTAACGTATCAGGAGCATGAGCTGAGAGACCTCACTGGATGGTCTCTTCAAAACCAGTCTTGCACTGCATTACCAATACGCCATGCTAGCCCCATAAAAAGAACTGGAAACAACGTTAGCGTTATGTTGTTTGTAGAAAAGACTGAATTCACCCTGGCCGAATATATTTTCGAGATTTCTGAAGTATACGAACAACTTATGAAATCACAGTACTCAAGTGCACTCCAGGCCACTTTATAGCGAGAAATGATTGGTACGCCTCTTCTGCCGCTTGACCGACGGCGCCCGACAATGTCTTTCACTGCTCATTGCAACATCCTATCCGTTCATGACGGCTTCATAATAGAACAATAGCCAATATTATCGAATGGTCGTCTTAAATCTGCTTCACTTTTTATAGTCCTTTGTTATGTGTAGCGTGTAGGAACGAAAGAAAGGGGGGATCCTATCTTAGTCTTTAGCTTCAGCAAGAACGTTACATGACGGTGGGATTATTCTTCATTGAGGTACAATGGAGCATTTTATAAAACAACGCAGTGAAACGTCGTAGTTGGGTGGTTCTCCATCTTTGTTGATCACGGTATTTTTGCAACCCAAAATGGCAGCTTCAGCTATAACGTTCTATTTTCATCTAAATGCGGTAACAAGGACAGAAACTAACTCCTGAGCTACTTGAGGGCGACAATGTGAAATTAGAACTTCGCGATCGTAAACACCACAAAAACGTGGTTTTACTGGTCAGTTTCAATTGTCTATCCATTTGCACACGATTTTATTTATTCGATCACCAAGAGCCTACTATGTCCGTAATAAGAGGCCTATTGTGTTGGTGTCTGTGCTAATAAGGTTCTTCGCGCTTCTTCTAAAGGTGCGCCTTAGTTTGCGTTCTTTGTCTCCAGCGTGAAGCTTAGCCTCACAGGCGCGTGTCCCGTCCGTAGTCGAGTACTCTCGCTTAGCTGCACAGTTTAGGTCTTCTAAATATTTGATCGTAACCTGAATGTTGGACCGCTCTATTTACAGTACAGCAGGTGCGGACAGATCTCCGCCTTCAGTACGGTAATTCTGAACAATTACAACTGATAGGCTGCAGCTATAGCTTTCATTGCTGTCGTCAATTTATGCGAAAACAAAGGACTCTAAGTGCCAGCAATAATACGTTTTTGAAACGAAAAGCACAGTCAAATCCATTGTATCCGGAATACTAAAAATGACGGGCACTATATATCGCTGCTTATTGATTTGCATGCGGTCTGAGGCTGAGAATAAGATGGAATACCTAACATACAGTCGAAACACCTTTTTGTTTTCTCTAGGAAAATGGATTATGACGCATTTCAGATGGTACTGGCAGTCAGAGATATTGCACAGTGAGGAATTAAGTAAAAAGAAACACAGATGACGGGTATATTTCCCGGAAAAGGGGCGTTAATACGCGAATCCTGAAAAACACAATGGTCCTGATCCTTTAGAGGGAAAAATAAGAATATATTATTGATTGACTCCAGAAGCCAATAAAGATAGAGGTTCTTCTTACCGTCTTCGCAGGCAGAGTTTTTTCTGCCGGCATCTTTCGAAGCTCGCAAAATAAATAGGTGGTATCAGGTTTTGAAAAATATACGGCGCACCCCTAGGATTGCGAAAACACGCCGGGAGTTTTAAAGAAAATCCCCCCAGGATCAAGTCGAAATCCACAGATATCCCGAACACTGGATGAGAGCAGGGACAAAGAAGGACAAACCCGTCTGCTAGCAGTCCGGTGAACTCGTTTCAACGGGCTAGGCGCCGTCTTTTGCGATGCACGCCATCTCTTGGAGCCTTTCGGCATCATTCGTTTCCAGCATAGAAAAAAAAAAGAAGAAGAAAATTACATCTATCTTGACGTCAAAAGTAAGCCTGAACTGTTTTGCCAGATAGGCGCAGCACTTTTCAGGATGAGTCACATGGGGCTAGTCGATCCACACTTTGGATCCCTGCCTTGCCTGCATGACGAGCTGGCGCCGCCTCCGGACTAGGTTCTTCAAGCTGCGCAGAGCGGTTCGGCTGCTTTCACGGCTCAAGCTGATGTTGGCCCAAGCACCCCTTGCCGCCTTTGGTGCTTTAAGTGCGGCCGCATTCAGCCGTTGTGCGAGCCATCTGCGAACTGCGGTTTCGCTGCACGGCCACAGATCCAGC
This sequence comes from Amblyomma mixtum, assembly GCF_055824585.1. NCBI lineage: Eukaryota > Metazoa > Arthropoda > Arachnida > Ixodida > Ixodidae > Amblyomma > Amblyomma mixtum. The sequence goes on along the minus strand of NC_143017.1, from coordinate 111,673,800 downwards.
GTTAATTCCGGCGAGTGTTTGGAAGAGCAAAGCAAAGGAACGAATCTTGGTGACGACGATTCAACCGCCAGAAAATGATACGTATATACCAAATTAGACACAGCTGACGGTGATGAATGCTTAAGGCGCAAGGGCACCTGTGGACAATGAGCGCCATGCCCCAAGGTGTTTTTCGTAGGCTCAAGGTGTGGTCGAATTCCTATTGTTCATGAATTTCACCCAAAAGAAGCCGAAGACTACTTCAGGGGAAAGCGCTCGCGCCCAATGCGTCATCGGTGTGTACCCGGCAGACTGGGGATCGAACCCCGCACCTCCCGCTTGCAAGGCAGATGCGAACGGTGCGAGATAATGGACACAGCGCGAGACAAAGTCGAGTGATCTGAAGCAGGGGTAAAAATAAAGCTGTTATATCTTTGCATCAGCCCCGATTCGAATCTTGCTCGAAGCTAAGGTATAAGCAGGGTTTTCTGCTCGGTACCATTCGGACGGATAACTTCGGCTGGAGGGCGGCCTTCAGTTTAGGGTTTAGCGTCGGCGTCGGTTTTCCCGCGGTTTCCGGGTGATGTTCATATGAGTGCGCCGTGAATGGGAAGTGATGGGACCTAATAGGATTGGGACCTAATAGATACGGCAAAGCAAGACAAGGTGTATATGTCCCTACAAGGTGCTCATTTAGCTTGGTAAGCTGGGAGGTAAGAGAGGAGGTGGTTGTCTGGAGGGTTTGGGTCAAGGCGTGGATCTGTTGTTGTAGGTCGTGGGAAATGCGCTGTTGCTCTCGCTGCTGGCGTTCCAGCATAGCGAGCCGGAGGTCGAAGGAGCGGCTCTCGTCAGTCAGGGATGGAGAGGGTGGTGCAGTGGAAGAGACGCTGGAAAGGGACGCTGGAACCGAGGAGCCTTTAACTTTGGCGGCGTAGGAGCCTGGTGGTGACGTGACCGGAGCTGACGGAGGTTCATGATTAGAGGAGGAGAAGGGGGTGGGTTGCGTGGCCCGGCGCAAAGCTAGGCGTCGTAGGTACGCAGCTTTGGCACACTCGCGTTGTTTACCGAGGAGAAAGGGGCAAGTGGGGTCGAGGGAGGGGTGGGTGTTTACCTGGCAATGAACGCACCAGGGCTGGGCACATACATGAGCGGAAGGGTCGGCGGGTAGAGGAGCAGCACAGCGACGGCACTTTGCCGGAACGCTGTGCTGTGGACACTGGTGGGCGCGGTGTCCAAGAGCGAGACAACGGGTGCAGGTGGGAGGCTTAGGCTTATGGGGACGGCACCAGAAGGCAACGCGTTTGAAATACACAAAGTGGGGGATTACGGTTCCAGCGAAAGTTATGAGCACCGACTGAGTGGTGCCCATCATACGAGCAGCAAGAATATCGGTTTTGAATGATTCGATATCATGCATGAGGTCATCAGGGGTGAAGTGGCCACCGACGTTATGGATGACGCCGAGGCATGAGATGGGAGGATTAGGGGCATATGTTTTAATGGTGATAGGCTTACCGTGAAGCTGAAGATGCGTGATAGAAAGCAGGAGGAGGGCGGTGAGAGGGGAATGAGTTTTTAAAAAGACGAGGCTTTGGGCTGCCTTGGCCTGAAGGGTAATCTCCGCACTGCTCTCGGAGGACAGTTGTGCAGCGGAGACGACTGCGGCGAGGACGTCGTAGAGCGGTATCTTGGGGTTGAGGGTGCCAGGGGGAAGCTGTATGCCAACTGTGATGAGCTCGGTGCGGGGCCGGGTGGCGGAGGCAGGCTTACGGCAGGCACCGATGGTGGTCCAGCTGACCTCAGGGGCCGGAATGAGATGGCCGTCGACCGGGGACGCCGTAAGGTCCATGTCTGCTGTGTCGTCAGCCTGAGCTGCAATCTGCGACGCAGGTACCAAGGTGCTGGACTTGCTGTCAGCGGGAAGTGTGGTCCGAGTAGGTGCGGCGGCACTGGCGGCGGCGACGAACGCAGTCGACTGCGATGCGTCTGTGGGCCCGAAGCTCTTGGCTTCCCTTAATGCGTGGAGTTGGCCAGCAGTGGACGCCGCGGCGGTGACGAACGCTGCCGGCTGCGTTGCGGCTGTCGATTCGGAGCTCCCAGCGTCGGTGAACGCGACGGGAATGGGCGCGGTGGTGTGGCCGGTGTTGAACGCAGCCGGTTGAGACATGGCTGTAAGCGTGGTCGGAGTAGGCCCCGCGGCGGCCGCGTCGGAAGAAGTTGACACCGGCGAGGTATGGGTGGGTCTCGGCTTCAGGGGCTTGTTGAGACGCTGCATGCCAGAGGTGCAGGCGCGGCGCGTTAGGGTTAGTGAGGCGCCGCGCCGCAGCAGATTTTTGGAGGCGCTTGGAGCGCCAGCTCGACAGCGGGCCGTGATGCGAATGGTGTCCTCGTGGTGCGGATGTCTTCCTGACGCGATGGAGTGTAAATCCAGGGGCGGGTACCTCCAGTCATTTGCCCTCCTTCCCTCTCTTCAAGAGTACACAGTCTATTCAGACTCACAAGCCGCTATACACCACATACAGAAACGCACCCTAACCCCTTCTCTTCAACAGGAGGTCGAACGAGCGGTCTCCGCTTTGCAGCCTTCCATCGTTTTCCTCCGCTGGGTCCCTGGGCATTCAGGGATTGACGGCAATGAGCTGGCTCATCAGCTCGCCCGTGACACACTTTTCCGGGCACCGTTGATCCCCTGGCCCAAGCCCTCGGAGGACGGTGGGAGACTCACCCTTCGCCGCACCATAAAAGAGGTCTACCTCGAGCTCCGCCTCGACAAACGCCTTTACCCTCCCCCTCATCCATCACTCACAGTGCCGGAGGCTCGCCTTCTTCGGCACGTTCAAATGAATGCAATCATCACCCCATCTCGCCTCTTTCTCTATCGCTATCGATCGGACCCTTCCTGTCCCAACTGCCCCTGTAACTATGCGGACCTTGCCCATTGCCTCTTCTATTGCCCGGCTGCTCAGCAGTCGGGTTCCTACCCCCCACCTTCTTTATCCATCACCACCTGGCTCGACTGGCTTGGCGCTGAAGGGGAGGAAGAACAGCGACTTCTGGTCGCCCAGGCGGTCGATATGCTCGGCCTGTAACTTTTGGCCGAATAAACGTCTTCTACTACTACTGTCCCTACAATATTCAATATTCTTCCCAATCATGTATTGTCTGCCACTTCCCAAATGAACTTAAAACGGATGTTAAAATCTGTGATGTCTTAAGGCCAAATGATGCAGAGAACACGTGATTTCTACAGTGTTTTTCTTTTATATTATGTTTTTTCTTTAGGATTTGTATTTCAGTGTTTATACATTATCATGATATTTTTATTCCTTTTAATTTTCCCTCGCCGATGCTGCTGGGCCTAGTCCTGCAAGCCTCCTCACGGCTTTGACAGGCCCGAGCTTGTATGTATCACAAGATGTGGAAGTAATAATAATTAATGTTATTATTTCCGCATTATGTTCCTTATTAGATTAAATGTTTTTTTAAATTTTTTCTAACAAAAGTTGGACGGAGATGTCCTCATTGCTACTTTAGAGAACTACAAGCAGTCGGAACAAATTCGGAGTTTTCCATTGATGCGGGGACCCGCATAGCCTTCACTGTTGTACTGTCAAGCCACAATCTGTCAGCAATAAGGGAACCCTTCCCCTGAAATGCTTTTATTGGCGCTGCATCTTCAGCGGAAGCTGCCTTCCTGTGCTGTGGCAGGCATGTACGGCAGCAGAACCTTTATTCACGTTTTATTCCAAAAGGTCACGTGCTAAGCCCATCCGTGACTGCTCTACATCGTCATCTTGCCAGAGAGGTGGTGGTGCGGTATAAATGTCACAGCTATTGGTCCCTTCCTGGTGAAACCACTAACTCAGGGGGCTCTTTGCCTTTTATTTCAAAGAAATAAATCAGTTATATTGATCTGCGCGTGAAGTGTAAGCGGCAGTTCTCTCCAGCACTTCAGCGTGCGTATCTGGCTTATGCGGAGAATATTCTAGTGAGTTTACCTCTTCCGAGTCGCACGCAAAAGAATCTTCCCGAGTTCGCTCGTATAAAGAGAGTGGACTGAACATTTTCACCCGTTTCTAACAGCAGCAGTCCCTTTGTCAAGGAAAGGCATCGCGTGGAAACGGTTTCTTGAAGACAAACACGACCTAAGTCATCTATCATAGTCATATGTATGCATGGAGCAAGTGTCGTAAACGCTCGTGCACGCAAACTCGACCTTCAGGTGCCCAGTGTTTCGAGGCGAGCAGGTTTAGGGCTTTGCATCAGACATTGCCCCACTTAGGAGCGGGAAGCCATCTGTTAAACGTCAGGTGAATTCAATCAAATGCGATTTGTTCTGTAGAGCGGAACAATGACCGTTTAGAGCTTTAGACGTTCTCATCAGGCCAGCAGCCGGTCAGGTGCGGCACGGTTTTGTAGCCCTTTTTTTTTTCTCACATTCATCGCATCATCTGTGCTAAACAGTTCTGAGCGGCAATTACAACCACAGAATGTTAGCATTATCATCATCATAATTTATCCAGTCTACGCAGGTTGTGCTTGCTTTTATCTCCATATTCTATAATCGCCTTCCTATAGCCACCGAAAACAACATCTACAATTGGCTGGTTCAGTTACTCAAACGCCGGTTGCACTAACCAACAAAATCAAATCAAATGTGTGAGCAGGGATCTCAGTTTTAACCTGGCTCGTAGCTTGGTTGAACCGACAGCGATCCAAGTTATACGAGCGAGAGAGGAAGAGAGAAATGGGCTTTGCACTTTCAAAAGATGGGCGCGTTAGAAAGGCAAGAAATGAGAGTCGATCTCAAGCCAGGAAGATTTGTTACGGTCAAGGAAAGGGTCTCAGCGCGACGAAGCGGACAGTGGGGTCATCCTGAGAACAAACTGCCGGTCGCTAAGAACAAATCGCAGCTTCGAACGGAGGGGGGCCCAAAAGCGGCTCTCGGCATCCGCGTGGACAACGAGGCCCAGTCGGGCTCAGAGCGAAATCGCGCCCTGATCTGCTTCGTTTGCCGCTGCGGAGCAAAGCATGGTGCGAGTGGAAGGCTTCTCGGCAAAAACAAAGTAGGCCGGGGGCAGCCGAGCGGGAGCCTCTTGCCGAGCACTTTAGCCCTTCGCGATCTGACGCAGCGGTTCGTTTAACTGCTAACGCGCGACATCCAACAGCAGTCGCTCTCGATTCTATAGCTGGTCCAAAAAATTCACTGCAACAAACTGCACGTCATAAAAGCACACTCTGGAGAAATATCTAGCGCGAAACAATGGGCAGAAAATAGGGCTCTTTTACTTACAAAATGAACTTAAAGAGGACGAAGGTTTTAAAGTTTATTAAATTTCTATTACATGGCGCAACACTTCGTGTGGAGGCGTTACGGCTGATAAGAATTTTTCTTGAATTTTGCGCTCATGCCGAAAAGGGTTTATTTTTAGATGACGAGGTTTAAGCATGGGCGGACATGCACTTAGACGAAGCGCACTTTTGACGCGCCGTTGAGGTCGCTATGCACTCAAGACAGGGCGAAAAAATTCAATCACACCGCTGTAAAGGGCCGTTGAATGAAAGTGTTCCCTACTGCTCAGACGGCATACATCTGAAATGAAATAGCACACAAAATTCCTCACGAAGGACTGCGCATGCAGAAGTTGTCTACATGACTTCTCTCGCAATTTCTGAGTGTCGATGAAAAGCGCACCGGGAATGACATTTCCATGCAGTGTTTCAGATGATCAATGACTGCGCAGAACCTTCTGTATCGATTCATAGCCCTGGCGTAAAAAAGATGTTCGCGTCTAAGTAAAAGCAGTGTACGAGTAGTGAAAGCACTGCGAAGAAAAAGAGATCGTTTCATTGGCTGGGAAAGTGGTGGCCACAGTTCTTTAGGTCTGCCAAGAAACTATACTTATCGACTACTTGCTTACCGGAAGGAGGACAAAACACGTTGTGCAACGTTAATGAACCATTAGAAAGAAAAACTAAAAACCACTCTACGATTATCATTTCCTTTAATGAATTTGCCAAGAGGAGCTGCTGCTCGCTCCAGCGTCCGCTGCGCCCCACGAGTTCTTTGTAGTCTGTCCCGACTTCCTATTCACTCATCAATGCGACCAGCATTAATGGAGTTACTCGTAGTTCAACCAATCAGATGTGTTCAGCATTTACGTGGTCTGCGAGCCAATAGCGCGCTTGGTAGGTATATGCTCGCGGTGATTTCACGGTGTAGGGTCACGGGACCAGCTCTGTTCCTGTTGACGGCGCTGTTCACGCGAGGAGGCTGGGGCTTTCAAATCCGACGTCGAGGGATGCAGCGGGAGCGATCTAATGTCTACGCCGTAAACATGACCCAGATCGGCACACACGAAAGGGCTTTTTCATCAAGACGACGCGTCGCTCACGAATTAGCCATTGCCAACTCTAATATACGCGAATTACGTTTTAGCAGAACCCTTAACGCCACGCGCTGCACGCCAGATCCGTCGCCCATCGCAGCCTCTGCACCTGCGGCGCGTCCTGGCGACTCTCAGAGTGTCGCCTCGCAGCCTGTACTATATTGGCAGGTCGGCTTGCAAAAGCGAGCGATCGGCCACGCTTCCAGAAGAAATAAATGCGCATGCGCGAGAGCTGTGCCAGTGCCAGGCAGACTGATACCAAGCGGCACGACGATTCATATCACCACCTGCTCTCGCGTCCTCCAAAGTTTTGTCTCCTATAGCACATTACATGTGGTTACGTCCTCAACTGCCCTCCTATACCAACTGAGTGCGATCTCCGATCCCTGGGCGCCACTACGAAGCCCATTTCGTCCGCATGACGCATAGCACACGTCGCCACTGCCGAGGTTTGGCACGTCCTGCCGTTTTATTTTTCCTTTCCCAGAGCAAGCGGAATTGCGATGCCTGTGGACAATTTCCCATCGCTGTGTCCTGGCTACACGGCCGGCTCGTGCAACGCAGCCTTTCCAGCTGCGCTGCACGCAACAGCTGCTGGGCGGCGAAGTGCGCCCAGCCGAAGAGCAATGCCCGGAAGGAGCGGCCACTGCCGAGCAAGCTCATTGCCGTGAAAAATAGCCGAGCACCACGCCCCCCTCCCATTCGGACTCCCCCGCGGCCCTCTGCCGCTGATCTCCGCCGCCGGAGATGGCCCTTCCTTTCTCCCTCTGCCCCAAAGCGCAGCGGATCCGACGCCCGCCTTTGCGCGGCTTGACGTCAGCGAAACCCGCGCGGCAAATGCGGCCGCCCAGTGAACGCACGCCTCGAGCCAAGTGTTGCGGGAAACCATCGCACCTATACGCGGCCGACTGCAGAGAACGACGCGCGCCAGCTTCTGTAAGCTTTGGGCTCGAGATTTGGAAGAATGCGCATCGGCTCGAGGCTACGGAAAAAATCGAGCAGGTGCCTAGAGCCCACCAGTTATAAGCGGTCGGAGAACGATCAGCGCGAACTCTACGCAGCGTTGTCGGTCGCTGAGCTTCTGCTAGTGTTTTCAAGCAACTACGCCATAAAGACACCCTGCAGGCAAAATATTACAGGCAGCTATGAGATGAGGATCTTGCATGCTCTCTTCTGGAAAGGTCTGGCCAGGCAGATGATAGTAGCGCACTCACGACAACTGATTGCCGCGTTGTTAATGTAGCAGCTCAGCGCGCAGCTATCTATTCTACTAAGCAGAAAGAAAATGTAAAGGGCACTGAAGCAGATAAGATAACGAAAATGAAACACGTCATTTCATATATTATTGATCATAATATTTCCCACCTTACTTGGCACTTCACGATAAGAACCTAATATCAGATGTAAAGCTCCGCATCAAGGGCAGGTTAAGCCGAATCGTAACTGCCAAGCACAAAAGACCTTTGCCTACGCTATAGCATGGTTCGGAAGCCTTTCAATTTTACTTTGCGTTTATGTCAGAGATAACCCCTTCTAGGGGAAGACGGGCCACATGCTTGCAAGGGAACCTGAATAAAAAGAAAGGCTTCACTTACAGAATGTTTCACGGCTTATAACGCCAGGTCATCAGGTAACCGTGGCATGTAATAAAAACAGAGAGAACTAGAATATATACTGAGAATGGTGTGACTTTCTGATCGTGCAGCAGGTGACAAAGTCACACGTGATCGAGTATGTCGGTCGTACCAGGTGCAGTTCTGTGCTTCTGAGATGGGGCTCAAAACTGGATTTATAGATCAACACTATGGACTAAAAAGTAACCTTAACATATCTGACCATCCTTGCCTCTATATCTTGGCAAAGTCAACTCCACACACACTCCTAATGTTTACATTGACTATCATACTTAGGAAACGACCAGCTACAGTGGCTGGCTGTAGCGTTCTCTACTAACCACAATTTCGCAGGTTTAATTCCTGAAAGCAGTGACCGCATTTCTATGCAAGCGCGTCGGAAATCCAGCAGTGTACTGAGGTTCCTGTGCTAGTCAACGAGCCGCGTGTGTACGAAATTAATCCACACGCTCTGTTTATGACAAGCCTTTAGCCGCGGCCTTGTTGTTGGCTCGTAAGAATCCAGCAATCTTTACTACTTAGCGAATGCCTGCTCCCCGTCTGAGCACAAACAGCTAGGCTTTGAGATTGGCGGAGACGAACACTCTCTCTGCCCTTAAACCAGCGCAAGTTTTCACCGTGGAAGCTTGGCACGCCCGCGAAGCCCTCCTGTGCCCGCGCTCGCAACATGGGCGAGGACAGGCCAGGTGGCCAATTGGCGCTTATAAGTTTCCGGTTCCAGGACAGGTCGCCTTTAATGGAGGAGGTATTTCTTCTGCAGCTTGAAGCTGGTACTAGGTGTTCTGAAAAAGGGAACATTAGAATATAAATAACGCCTCAGGCTTCGCTGTGAATCTGTAGACAGGAACCACGTTCTCACGTCATAAAAAAAGGCAAAGCCTTTGGAAGCACGTTCCCGTTACGAGCGAGAGTAATCTGATGAGAGCGTTTATTCTATCAGCAAAAGTGGAAGGTACGGATTCCATCCATTCAGAGCACATAGTTGCTCACCGAACCCAGTTTACCGCCGCCAACAGGGGGGCCGGCATTCCTTTCCGTGCCGCTCAGTGCTTCCAGGAACGCGAACCTGACACCATGGTTTCGCAGTCGCCGTGAGAAAGCGGCTTCGTTCTGACGGTTTTCTCAAAGCTGGAGCCCAGTTCCGGTTATGTCTCGTTCTTCCGATTTTGTGCTCTCAGGAGAAAAAACATGCCTTCCCTGACCCGGGTTCAACGCAGTGTTTCAGCATGTTCTTTAATAGCGAAATGGAAGTTGGGTAAGCTGTCGGTTCGGCAGTCGCTCATAGCACTGGCGAATTTTAACGCACTAGCGTTAAGTAGCTCGTGTCACAAAGCACGGTGTCACCGTCGGCGTCGCAGACCATGAGCGAGAAATCCACGAAATATCCCCACTGAAGCAAACTAGAAGGCAGGCAGGCCACCTAGTTCGGTGACCTTGTGGCGTTATCTCAACCTGCGTACCGGATTGTGAGCAAAATTCGCACCATGGTAGGTAGCAGTTAAATTAACGACTGGTCGCGAGAGGTTACTGGGTCGCACAAGCACCACCGATGGCAGCACTTGCTATCGCAACGCAGTGGTGCATCGCTTAACCGCTGTACCATTGCGCCAGGAGTGGCATAAGGACTCCCAGGGATCTATGAATGTGAAGTAGAGAATGACCAGCTCTGCATATATGGACATTAATCCGTTGACGTTGTCGAGTAATACCCTTAAGGCGGAGCTTAACTGTCCCCTCAAATTTTTAAAGGTTTTTCGCAACGCGCATGTTTATCCCGTCACCCAAATAATCTCTTTGCGGCTAACTGCAAGATATAACAAAGCAAGGGTAATTTGAGCCTACACCAATTTGGTTATCTGAGGCAGGAGCACAATACGGACACAAAGATTGACAGGAAAGAACCTTGCCTTCTTTTTTGAGCTTTGCGAGGCACCCTGCTTTTCCTTCTGATGAAAGGCCGCCTTTGTTTCATGTGATGCCACTATAGCCCCCAACCTTTCTCCAGCCTATCCCCGCATCTCTCTCACGCTCCCCTTCAGATACAACCACCTACGCTTTGGGCATGCCTTGTCATGCTCATCCACATTATCCTCCATACAGAATCCATCGGAGAAGTGAAATAACCGAAAACGCTAATGTTCCTAACGTTCCTAACGCTAAGGTCTTTAATGCTAAGGTTTCTAAAATATGAGCGCTTCTGTCTCTCTCAATGGGGCTTTGAGTGCACCTTGTCTTTTCACTGTCTTTGCCTTTTCAACATTGTATTTGCAAGCTATCCGCAAGGATGCGGAGAAATATATTTGCATTTTAAGTACAAAGACTTGCTTGGAAAAACACTCTAACCCCGGCTAGCCCTTATCGCACCGCCGCACGGCGTCGCCCTTCTCGCAAGGCACGTCTGAAAACAGTCCGCCACCGATCGTCCGGGTTCAAGCTTCTTCGGAGTTAAACATGCGCGAAGAGTGAACGCAGAAAATGTGGGACAAATAAGCCCTTCAGGGGAAACCAGCGGGGGTAGCCTCCTAATAATAACCCGGTTGTCACATATTTAGTACAAGCTGCACCCATCCAGGGCGGCCTATAAGCATATGACCCAAAATATAAAGGTGCTGAGAGAAAGTCTGAACTGGGAACCCAACCATTAAATTGTGCACGCTAAGGCGTAGACCCGCAATGGCGGGTAGGTGTTTCGCCGTTCCTGAAGCTGCCGTTGGGCGCAGGCGCGGTGCTCCCGTGGGTTATACAGCATAGCGTGTCTCTGAGGTCCTTTGAGCGCACCTGTCGGTGCTAAGACCTCGACTAGGGGCGGAGGACCATCATCCATTAGCGGCGGCATTTGTCGCTAAAGTATACGCTTTCATTCCCGCGAACGAAGGCGCACATGTTTGCGCGCGCGCCTCATTCCCTTTTTTCTCGCTCATTCTTTTTTTTGTTTGCGTTTAGAACTTTTTTTTGTTTTTGTGCCGCAGGAGTGGCATTCCGCCAGAATGAAATCGCAGGTAGTCAGCGAGCCAATGGCGCTGGTCATGCGTGATGTCCGTGTGCACCTTCTGGCTTTTGGGACAGGAGAGCACAGAAGAAGTGGCTTCGGTGCTATAAAACGTGATAGATGTTTCCATCTGTCAGGTGGCAGGTCAGGCTGACCGCGACTAGGAGTGCATTTCCGGGAGCTAAGAGTACGCTGAAACCTGTAAGCGATTACTGCCCAATTATTAGTACCATGAGGACCAAATGGAAGTGCGTAATTGAGTGAAAAAATGTACAAATGTTTGAAGTTAACGTAAAACGGGGCCGGAAACAAGCACAAGTTATTATCATATTAATCACACAATATTAGCTGGCGCATTTTGAAACTGCGGGTGATTTTCAGTGCGCCACAGAAAAACAACAACACGCTGGACCTTTTAGCTCGCGGTTGAAGTCGTATATTTGAGTATATCTTTTCTCACCTAAGCCCAGTAAACTTTATTAAACACAATGTGCATATGGGACAACCACGGTAGCCCAAAAGCTCGTGGAGAGCTTTCTGCGACACTGCAGTCCAGACTGTAGGACAGGAGCGCCAATTTCACTCAACGGCAGGATATAGTCCTGAAGGCTATACAAGTTTGCACAAAAGGTTCGGCGCCTCTACAAGAGAACGGTCCCACGAACCACCCCTCGTAATTACAGGATTAGGAGTCAGAGGAGAAAGCCCCGGACAAGGCATTGTGCCGGCGTCCGAAGCTTCGCTCTTGGGTTTCTGCGAAAGGGGGGGAAAAGGGGGGGGGGGGAGGGGGGAGGAAGAAAGAGTGATTGAACCAGACGACACTCGTTTACTGGCGGGACTACTTGAAGCAGTGACAGAGCACGTGAGAAAAGCCCGTCACTTCCTAAACTTGACTGCAGTGGCACAGAAAGTTGACCGCGAGAGTAGACAGGCTGCAGCTCTATGATCGGCTCAAATGGGTGAGTTTGTGCCGCCTGTACTCGCAGCAACACTTTAATACTGGCCAAGGTCTCAAGAAACACGCACCCTGGGCGTTAACAGCTGTTCCGACGCTGCAGAATGTAGTGCCAGTATAACGCAGGTATATGAGACAGAAAGCTTTTAATGAAAGTGCTCGTGCGCTGTTTCTTATCGAGCCTTAACGTACGCTCGCGTGACTCTTGCGTAAGTTCAAAGATTTTTTCTAAAATGGTGACCCCCTTCGAAGCAGGACCCCTCGCCTCAGACTGATTTCATCGTTGTTACTGCTGTTTTCAGCACGTTTACTGACCGTAAATGGTAGCGGCAGATTTAATGGTAGAGGTAGCGGCTGGGTCGGGTGAGGGGGGCCATTCAAGCTTGCGATGAAGCGACTTTCAGATGTGGCTTTGCGAGGATGCCGTGATAGGCGCGTCGAAAATTTTAGTGAATAAACTGCTGGTATTTTTAATGAGATCTTTCAGATCGTCACTTCGCCTCAGAGTCATCGCTCAGGTTCACGAAAACACGCCTACCAAGAGCGGGTGCAACTAAGAAGTTCTACAGTGTCATTGAATCAAACAGTACAATGTGAATCAATATTAACTTTGCCGTTTTTACCAAGTGTGTTTTCATCTACTTCGCGGAATAATACTGCTTATTGCATTCTGCGCGAACAATGTCTGGATTAAATGGTTTGCTGCCGCGTTTTATTTTCGTCAAAGAACCAGCTCCCTGTGGCCCACTGGTTACTTGAATGAAAAAACCTGGTCACAAGCCGCGTGACACTGAATCCCTTTCCCCCGAAATGGAATTGTCTTGTGAGCCTCGCGTTCCCCAATAGTGTATTCAAATCATCAATCAGGAGCAAGTTTTCTTGCTCCGAGAAACCGAAGAACCTGTTTCGATTGGCGATTTGAATTCAGACCTGGAGTTTTGATTGAATCGCCGCGATATGACCCCTAGACTCCCTAGACATCTTGGTCCCTCATCTTTTCGAAAAGCTGCTCCAGGTCGCCGGTTGGCATACGACTTTAGAGTCAGGAAGTTCGAAGTGCCCGTGCGAGGGGAATATAAGACCAGCGAGTAGCAGCAGCCTACTTGCTGAGTATGTTGACTTTGTGCGCGAGGGATACCGGTTCCGAATCGTGCTTGGCACCACCAGTAAGCCACCAGCAGTTCCAATAGGTATAAGCAGCCTCCGGCTTGAGGTCTGTTCTCCGTTTACAGAAAGAATCGCTGGCCAAAGCTGTCAACCACCCACTCAGACAAAACCGCTGATACGCAAGAAGGTGAGCAGAAGCACACTGGCACTCATCTGAGAGCGAACATGACGAAGCAGCGGTCGATTGAGGGCGCGTAGGAGAGAAGAGTTGATCAGCCCAGAATGATTAGGGCTACACTTCTGTTCTAAAAAAATTCGGGGAACGCTTATGCTCAGCTTCGAGGGTATAACGAGAGAGCGTTAATGGGTCCCTTCGGCGGTCTGCGGTCCTCTATGTATATCAGTTCGCCGACACAGACAGTGTTCTCTTAAACGCAGATTCCTCACGCGAAGACTATACAGCTCACGCGCTATCCCTTGGGGCAGAGGCGTACATCAGATCACGGGGGCCTTCCGGTGGCCGCCGCATGCCGACGCCACTATGCCGCGTCGAGCAAAGAGAATATGAAACGGCAGCATGCACTTTGCTACTCACTTAATACTTCCAAAACTACAACCTCTCAATTACACACATATTCATTAGTCATTAGCATACATTCGTAAGATATCTTTTTATTTGAAAGACCACACGACATATACATAAAGCCGCTTGTGCCCAAGCCGTACAAGCATTTCTACGCGGCTTATGGCTAGCGCGTGCGAGTCGCAACTGAAGAATTCTAGTTTTTCTTTAAGCGGAAATCATTTACTTTATAAAGTTATATATTTTTAGACATGCGGAGACCTTTCATTCATATTACATGTCACAAGTTTTAATCACTTTCATTCCACAGATCAACGTGGGACATCTCGGTTCGCTTGACGTCACGAGGGACTTCGATTTTGCTGGAAAACGCCTGCAGAATGCCGCTTATTCTTCTGAGGGTAAGGCGTTCAAATGAGAACGGGACCCCTTGCAGGACCCGGGGGACAGAAAGAATCACACGAATAACGCATGCGCGTGCAGCAATCGCGAAAGAAGCTTTCAGGCCATAAAAAATGCGTTAGGAGGAATCTAATAGAATCCTACGCGGGCGAAATATTAAACATGCGGGATGCACGCTTGCGCAAGACAATAGCTTGCACGAGGAAGGTGAGGACGGCTGAACAAAAGCCGCTGCTCCGGCGTGGTCGGTGGGAGAAGCAGGGAGTGCCTTGATGGCCGACAGAGCCGGATTAGCATGTAGACGAGCGGGACCGCCGCCGAGATGGCGCATTCATGAGGCGCAGCACATGGTGGAGCAAGGCATAACCCGACGTAAGGACTTGATGAAACGCGCTGACGGCACTAATGGATGCGGAGGCTTTCGGCGCTAGCTGGGGTCGGATTGGGAATGCGTTACTGCACTTGGCTGCGCACTGGGCGCATGCGAGACAAGTCGGCATCAAAACGCCTAGTAATATTTAAGAACTGTCCCTTTGTTGCTGAATAGAGGAATGAGAAAATGGGAACAGCGAGAATATTCTCACTTCGCACGTTGGGTGGCGTGAATGCGAGAAGTTTAGCATCGGCTAGCAAATCCCTCTGCTTCTTCTACTTGAGGCAAATAATGCTGCACAAAATGGGCAAAAGGCCCTGTGCATATATTTTTGAAGACGCAATGCGCCGAAACTAGCGCACGCCTAAATGCGCAAGAATATTTCTCATGCAGAACTTAAAACCATGTTCGAAACCGAAGAAAGAAACTTGATGAACTCTACTAAGCGATTCGGTGTATTGCGGCCAAATCTCCACCGTGGCTGTAACTTTCCATGCTTATCCAGCAATTGGCCTGAGCGTCAGCACCAAAATCTTTCGGTATACGTATGCTCGGAAACAAATTTTCTGTGCAGAGCTTCTTTGTTGCCGAGCATACGTAACCCGTATGATTCTAGAACAGAGCTTTGATAGCCACGGGTAGGGCAGGAAGATCTCCTCATAGCTGCCTTAGACGACTTACTCGTCTTAGAACGACTCTTTCTGTGACTGCCCCTAAATAAATTTGTTTCAGTACAGCAGCATCCTGCAAGATTTACATGCTGGCTAACAACACTCTTTTCATGGATGGTGCTTGCGACTCGGACGCGCAGGGTGTCTCTGGCGGTTGTAGCTACAGCAAGAACGCTGCATTGCGTGAGCAGATACGCGTTTAGGTAGGGAAAGCAACACAGCGTAGAATGCTCGAGATTACACGATATGTGCTCTGGCCAGCAAGAATCTCACTCTCTTGGAGCTTTACTTCTTCAACGAGCCCTTGAGGTGGTCTGAAGTTTGGAGGGGTCTCCTCTCTCTAGTTCGTTTCAAGTTGGTGAAAAAAATATATAAATATGAAGCCAACACTGAGCGCACGTTCTTTTCTCTGCCCCGTCTTTCGTCCTTCTTTTTTCTTTTTTTGCGCTGCGTCATTTTCAGTTACCCAAACATAAACAGCTGGGTAATGCGCGCCGTTTCATCGTAAAGTAAGCAAGCAGATATGAGGCTGTGCACCAAAATAAGGAAAATTTAAACATATAAGCTTTCATCGTATCTAATAGGTAGCCTTGTAAAGAAGAAAGCAAGCAAAAGAGCAGGAAAATGGGGTTTTGATCGCTTGTATACAGCGTGCGCTGAGAGGGAAGCGCAAGGAATTGCGCGAAGCGGGACTCCGAAGATGTTTCCGGACATCCGAGCTATCTGAAGTAAGACTAAAGAAAATCTGAAGCGCGGATTCGAGCAGCATTTTCTTCCCTATTTCTCGTGAGAGCCGCGTCGTTCTGAAGGCGATGACTCGGCATCCAATAGGCACGACCGTCTTCGCCTATATTAGATCAAGCAAAACGATAAGAATGCAGGCAGGATACCAATGTTGCTCTTCCAGCTTCTTCCAATCTCGACGAGCTCTCATTCGACTTGAAGCTCGCACAGGTTCTCTTGCGCCTCCTGCGCGTTGATGCCTTTTTACTGCCCTCTTCTCTGCGGCTACGTTGCTTCCAAACCTTTCGCAATACTTCAGCGTGCATTGGCTTGCGGACGCCGCCTTCTCGAAAAAATAACGGCGAGGTTGGACGACCAACTTTATTTTTCTCTTCAGGAAGCGGCTCATCCATAAATGCGCATAACCGACTGCAAAAGAACCACCGGCGCCGAAGACCACTGAGCTGAAAATCTCGCAGAAATGGTTCTTTCCTGGGCACCTAGTATACTAGCAGCAAGAGAAAAGAAGTGAACAAACTTACCAGCAAATCGAGCCTACTATAAGCTTCGAAGCTAGTAGCAAAAAGCGACGCCAAGCTTTAATACTCCAGACTGCCAAGTTTTGAACACGAACAGATGCTAAGAAGGGGGTGGGCATAATCTACGAAGCAGTGTTCAAGCAAAAATCTACACGGCAAGCACTATACAATAATCTTGTTTTTTTTTAACATTGCTACCTTTATACACAAATGCGATGAACTTTACCAGTCAACACCTCATTTTACGAGTCATTTAATTTCTCAACTACACCGGAACACTTCTAAATATGCTAGCTGTGAATATCCTGGCCATTTACAACTATTATGTATAAAAAGTCAAGAACAATTGAGGTAGCTGAAGTAACATAGAAATGAAATTCGGTCTTACCTCGCAATGTTCCCTTTTCAGTGATAAGATTTTCAAGGCCATCAAACTAGCTTGGAGCGTGAGCTCAATGACCACAATTCTTTCGACTGCAAAATTTGGAACGAATGATAATCTGTCGCTTTTTCGTCTTTTTCTGCTGGAACACGTAAAAAAAAGACGATCGACCTGCGTAGTTAAGCCATATCTGAATTAGGTGTTTAAGCGCGGCGGGACGTTTGTTTCGCGTGGTTTATCGTCCAGCTCCCACCTACGGCAAGTGACCTTCTGCCGTCCTCAAAACCTGACATATATATACCGGGTGTCCCAGCTAAAGGTAACCAAACTTTAAAAAAAAGGCGAAGTGTCCTAGTCCAGTGAAACCAACTGAGCGTTGTTCATAGTCGCGTGGCCTAGTCTTGACTATTTTTTTCGCTCTTCAAAGTAACTTCATTATTTAAGTTTAAGTAGCTAACTTTTTAATTATTGACTTGAGGAAGAAAGTGTCAATGAAAAAGTTTTAGATCGCCTCGAAAAACCGCTAGTAGTGCTGTTTCCGCCAAGTTACGATTTACGTAGCTTCATTTATTGGCCTTAAAAGAAAGTTGTCACGTGTCCAGCTGCTCGCTCACTTCTCTGCCCCAATGTGCACCCAAAGTCCCATCGAGGAGAGGACTTCAGAAAAAAACGGATTTTATTCTTTAAGGCGCGTCTTGAGACGTTGAAGTGGCACAGCTGTCATGTGGAAGCTTTTTCTTATTGTGCGGGTTATGGTTAAAGGCAGGTAAAAAAACTGCTTTACGTAAATATCACTTTGCTGCAAATGTCTCAGTAAGCTGTTTCTCAAAGCGATCTACAACTTTTCCATTGACACTTTGTTCCTCAAGTCAATAATTAAAAACTCAGTTAATTACGCTTAACTAATTAGTCAACCTTGAAGAACAAAAAAAATACTGCAGACTAGGTCACGCGACTCTAAACAACCCTCATTTGGTTTCAGACGGCTAGGACATCCCGTGTTTTTTAAAAGCTTGGTTACATTTAGCTGGGACACCTGGTATATATATATATATATATATATATATATATACACATATATATATTTTCTACCGCTCGCTCCTTCCGAAAACCTGCATCCACAATAGAGGATCGCCTTTTCAAGTTGTCATCCCTTCTCTTTTTCCTCCCGTCTCCCCCCCCCCCTTCGCTATTTTGTCACTGGCACTTTACTTTATTCCTGCAAATCGCGCGCGCATTAACGTGCTTCGCATACTGTAGCACACTGGAAAAAGGCTGATTCTCCAGCCGAACCGTCGTGAATTAAATCCTGTTATGTTTTTCAATTCCTGGTGACTTTATCCTTTATGATATACTGATCAAACAGCTGCCAAAAATTTCCTATATATATATGTACATATATATAATACAGCGAAAGACAAATCTTGGCATGGTGTGTAGTAGCATAAACGTAGACCAACGTTTGAATCGCTCGAAACAACTCACGTTTCGACCATGGAACGGCCTTCGTCAGAAGTCCGCTCCACGGTTGAAACGTAAATAAATTGTTTCAAGCGTTGGTCGACGTGTATATATATATATATATATATATATATATATATATATATATATATATATATATATAGATGACCCTGCACCTCGTCCTGCCCATACACGCTTTGTAGGCAGCCTGCAAGCTCGTGTAAAGTAGAACGGTCTCGTGCGCCCAATAACGCGCTGCCAGCGAGGCGTAGAAGTCCCGGGAGTCTTGGCGTTTCTCAAAGCTCATGAGAGCATGTACCACATGCGCCTTCCCCTGAGGATAATCAAGTCTCTGGTGCACTTAAATCGAGTGCCTCTTGCTGGAAACTGAGATCAGTTTTACGAGTCGATTATACCGCTTGCAAACGAAAAACCTGTGGTTCATATATGAGCTGCACACGTTGCAAAAGTTACGTACGGGAAAAGGATCGAGAGTTCGCTGCAGTGAGAGGCCCGCGTGAGGATCCAGAACTAGGGAGTGGCGAGTCTGATTTCCAGCTGCTTTATCGCTTCGCGCCGACAGTAATTATGCATCGGTTGCCGCGAACCAGAGAAGCCACGCCACGTGCTGAGCGGACTGCGTTCCAGATCACCAATATTGTCCATACTGTCAGTAGTTCGGGGCCACCCGAGCATGGCAGAGCGGGGTATAGAAACAAGCAAAGGATAGTACGCGAGCGAATCAGCCCGTATACCGTAGTGGGCGCTGAAGGTTCTGGCAGGTTAGAGATCACCTGTTCGAGCTTGTCACTACTCTGCTTATTGCATCGGTTGTGGGAACGCTTCTAGCAGTGAGATGGTCGACTCAACTACGCCAGTGACACGAACTTGTCCGCTAACCCGTCCACTGTTTTAGCCCCGAATGGTCATGACCCCACATCAGTCGAGTAATGGTTCAAGCAGGGGTGGGTGGTCGCATCTATTGAGACTTCTGGGGTTAGATTCAATAAATGTTCGCAACACAGGACACCGTACGGTGTGTTTCAAGATTTATACTCCCTCCTTTGTTGTCAAAGTAGCGAGAATCTGACTCACAAGTACGCGAAACCCGTGTCTAAGACAAGCAGACAGATTCATACTTCACCAGCAGCTTTTCCTGGCGATTTCAGTATTAGGTGTATCTTTACCGAGATCAGGTGGGGCACAAAACTAGCTATTTCTTCCTCAGAGTTTGGACACATTCAGAATTCATTAGGGACAGAAGTCTCAGCACATACGAAGGCAAAACTATCGAAACATACACGTTGCGTTCTGTAGAGATTCAGAAAATTACACTGCAAGCCTAGCAGCATAGCGAAAACATTTAAAAAGCTGTGACCTGACATTCTTTTTTGTGGCTGAAGGGATGTCATAATTGTATTCTTTTCTTACATATCCTGTTAGTGCTAGATATCAACCTTCCCCCCCCCCCCCCCCCCTTTTTTTTAGGATACCGCTCACGAAACATGAACGCAATGCCTTAGTGGTCCTAATGCTTTTTCCTTGTCCATGTCTAAGCGTTAATTGGTGGCAGCCCCAGGTTTTTTCTAATTTCTTCTTTCTTGCTGTACTCAATTCTTGTGCTACATGCGCAGAAGCCAAGAAGTATTTCTTAGAATTGAGGCGACGGTAACAACAAGCTGGAAAAAATTAGGAGTCTTTGAAAAAAAAGCAATGCAGAAAAGTTGGAAACACATGGAGAGTGGCGCAACCTGGGAACTGCAGAAAGCCAACAATGGAACTTCAACTCTCGACTATTTCTGCGTTTGCAGACAGTTGGAAGCCGGTGACTGAACAGACCTTAATTGAGTCGTTCTTCTTCGTTTCTTTGTAACAGCATGTCATTAGTAGATACCGGTAAAGTCCATTATCGCTCTGGCGACATTCCTCGACGCGAAAACAACTTTGCCATAGCCTCTTTCAAGATGGATTTTGCGAAGCTCAAAGAAATCACACAAAAACTGGTGGTCATCTCCTGTTTGTTTCATTGTTGTCAGCTCGGGGGCTTGCTCTCACCTGTCTACATTATACCTTAAAAAAACCTCTCTCACTTAAGCCGCCGGAAGCCATTTAAACTTTTTTATTTAACTCATGAGATTAAAGTATTTTTACGCAAGACATATATAGGAAGGAAAAAATAGGCAATGGCTTTATTAGAAGTGTTTGAAAGTGTGATCCTAATATGAAAAATAGGAGGTTCATAGTAGCCGGCCCACTAAGGAACAATCAGATATGAAAGTCATATCTGATTGTTGATGCGAGTCATGTTAATACGATCGGTTGTCAGCGATTGACAAACATGCGCATGTTTCTATTGGCATAAAAATTTAACTTTTATTTTATTTACGTCTTCTAACCATTCCATGCAGAAGTTACATTAATGCGGGATCGGGCACTATGAACAATGCGATGCCAGTCGTGGATCCGCCACTATGCCAGCTTTATACGCTCAGAACGTGCCTCTTACATCGAGCTGGACATTGGTTGCGAATAACACAGGCACTACAAACAAAGGCACAAAGGAAACGCAGCGCTTTCCCCATACAACGTACATTGGGTGCGTTGGACTAAGCTAATGTGATAGGACCACACAAGACTGGCAGCCGCGTTTGTTCCCATCGCCGAGGGGCTTCGTCGCCGCTCAGACTTACAATGAGCGAGATGTCGCGACGCCTAGAGGGCAAAAGCAAAACAGGCACCGCGAGGGCTGTGAACCCGCGCTTTTCAGCCCCACGTGCGAGCCTCGAGACGCGGGTTACAGTCATCGGCTCACCGCAGAGAAAGTTACTCCGCTTATTCCAGTGCCCATAACCTCAAAAACCGTACAACTCACGGGTGTCTGCGCATTTCGTCTCCATCCAAATGCGGCGGCCGCGACCTTGCGCTCAGCATCGTCACCGCAGAGCTACCGCGTCCGCCATGTGCACAGCAAGTCGCAACTGAGACAGCGCTGTTTGGCCAGGAGTAAAGGACGATTTGCTGGTATGAGGGGAAAACGAAACGCACGTGCTTACAAATGGGACCCGAACGCTTAGACCCAACAACCATGCGGACACACACGGTAAAACTTTGCTGGGGCATATGCAGAATATGCGTGAAAACGCCGGAGCTTACAGAGTAAAAATTAGGACTTTTTTGTTTCTTCTTACATTCTTGAGGACGTCCTCGTGTGCAGCAGACAAATATCCCACGTTCGTTTTCGCAGAAGCAACCGTCGAGCGCATAGCATACATGGCACCGCAGCGGAAAGGAAGAATGCGGCAAACGAGAAAATAAACAAATAAAACGGAAACACTGGAGACAGGCAACGCGAGCGAGGACAAAGGACGGAGAGACCGCCGACGTGTGATGCACGGTCTGCCGCAGCGTGATAAATGACGGCTCGGGCGTCGTGGCCTCGGCAGCAGTCAGGCGCACCCAAAAAGGAGGACAACGGCGAAAGCGACGGCCGATTCGTAAGCGCCGTTCGCGCTTTTGCATCGCGTGGCGTGCTAGGCGCGCACACACACACACACCGGCGGAGATAGCGGGCCGAACGAAGAGCGCCGCGACACCGAAGAAGAGGCTGCGAACGGCTGCGTGTGACGTAAGGCCCGCTTCGCACCCCTCGGCGCTGTCGAGACCCGTCTCCTTCGCTTCCAGGAGAAAAATTACACACCCTTGAGGTGCGCAAAGCGATGCCCGCCTCGTGGAAACTTCGCGTGGTAGCGCTTGAAATCGACCGTGTGAGGGCGCTGCCTGCAGAGCCAAGTAAGAACAGAGAGAGCACGGAAGACGACGAGAAAAGAAGCGAGGGCGTGGAAGCCTGCTCTCGCGCAGTTTTTGCATGACACGAACACGCCCGCACCAGCCGGCGAGCGAGCCCAACTCGCGCACTCTTGTGCGGTGGGCAAAAAGTGGCCGTCACAAGACCAGCACCGGTCGCTTGGCCTGACATGCCGCTGACTTGGAGAGAAAATGGCCACGTAGAAACTAAAGGAATGCGGGTACGACGTTTGAGATCAGCGAATCTTATCTTCTCTTTTCTTTTTCTTTTTAGGATGCTGCCTGGGAAGAGAACAGAGCTTGCGCACGAAGAAGAAGGAGGTGCAGAAGGCGTCACGGAGAGCGATGCCTACTCGTGCTTTGCTCACTAAGCAAAGCCTCGGGGAGAACAGATAAGCATTATGCGGAGGCGCGTATTGTTGGGAGGTTCAAGTGATGACGTCGCTGTTCAAGCAAGACCGAGAGCCTGCGGTTCGGTGCTGATCCTAAAGTCTTTCAAACACCTCGGTCTAAGGTAACAAAATAACTGCTAATGTGCTTGGACTCAACATCTGTAGAGGAGCAGTGGGCGTGGTCCTCGTGCACACATTTGAGCACCGCCAATAGTTGGGGTCAAGTGGGGCCTCACTTGAGCGCGGCAATGCGAGCACGGCAATGGTGAGCTCTTATTGGGCAGTAGGAGATTACGTGATTTGACGATGGTGTTTCGTTTCACACCGACCAATAAGCAGATAAAGTGCGAAAAGCGTGCCTGCCACAAGTGCCGTAAAAGTTAGAGAGCAACATATAACCAAGGGTGCTTTGCGTCGAAAAAGAAGCTGACAAGAATAGATAAAACGAAATAGTCGTACAGCTATACCCTTGCCGCGGTTAAGCTGGTTTGGGTAACTGTAAATTCGCCTGCTGACGACATTGATCTCGACGGGGGGCTAAAGCGGCCAATCCGGCAAATAACGCAGCCTCCACAGGCCCCGATGGCACCGCCGCAGCCGATTCCTAATCGACTTTTCTCTGTAGTCTTCGCGGAATACAGGAAGCTCAGTTCTCGTATTACCGCTTAGGAACGAGAAAAACACCTCGCAAGGAAACTTCGCAATGTTGTGTCCGGAAACTTGCGGTTTTTACGGCGGAGCTCTGAGCAATTTCTTTCTTCATTTCATTTATTTCTACTTTAAAGGTCCCCTGGCGGGATAATTTCCCGCCTACTTGTTAGCGCAACTCATAATAATCACTGCAGCTAAACAAAAGCAGCTCGCAAATATCAACCGGTTACGTCTCTCTCTTCCCATTGAGCGACACAGCAACTGTATCCCGTTTTTTTCAGCGTGGAGAACTATATCGACGGTTGAGTACGGCTCTTGGAAGGCCCTGCACGGTTGCCGGCGCTCTCTACGCAACAAGCGTACAAGGCACAGAAAAAAAAAAGAAAACATCAAGTACACGTTATCAGCGCCTCAACAATCTAGCGTAGCATCAGCAATAGATCAGGACCTGTTGTGCGTCAGTTTTTTGAGATCAGTCTGTGTAATTCTTTTACTCGTTTTCTACAAGTTCCTTTCTATTTTCATTCTTAGTACCCTCGGCTTTCTTCGGCACTTACCTACATGAGCGGGGTTCACGATCCTATCAAATGAAACAAATGGGCCTCGTCGTCACCCCATGACTGGGTAAGGTAGAGGCGCCCATGAAAATTTGCTCCGACACTGTCCGGTAAGAGCGAGCGCTTCGCACCCCACAGCGGAGGCAACCGCTCTGCCGCCTGAACCCAGAGGGGGAAGGTGGGGACACAAGCAGAAAGAGGGTCGCATTAAATGTGCGGCAGTGATTGCCAACGCTCAGCGATAACGACCCGCCTAGAAGCGCCTCGCATACAACGCCGTTCTTTTTTTTTTTTTTCCCCGCAGCCATCCCCACGCATCTCCCTTAATGTCGCTCACTTACCGCCTTTAACCATCTTTTACTTTCTGTGCGCAAGCTGCATCATTTTCTGCGATTAGCCCGGAGCGCGTGAAGAGGGCCGCCTTGTCGACATCCGCTCGCCAAGAATTGCCAAGGCCAGTGTCTCTGATGGGGTTCTTCCCTGCGGCGTTCGTGCCAGGTTTGTAAAGCGCTAATATTTTTACGAGTTGTGCATACCTTCGCCGTTCTAGCGAGGCGCCAATTTTTTTAGCACCACACGCAAAGTTTGAGCCGAACCACCGATGATGAAGGGGGAAGGGGCCGTAGTTTCACTCGAAGCACGCACCGTATCTGTAGGAACAAGGGCGCCTGATGACGCAGATAAGGTCCACGCCTGAAAGAAGCGCGCGTACGGCTATATTACCGTACGCAAGTGCTGTCATCGCCGGCGCCGCCGTTATGCCGCCTTAGCGCATACGAAAGTTGTGCCCACGCGTCCCACGCACCACGGCGCTCGAGACGTGTTGCGGTGTACTTACGACGACGGCTTCGGAAGGATTAGGTGTTGCTAACCCCCTCCCCTTCCTCCTTCTTTTCAGCGTTGAAAGAACTGACTTTCTTGGGAGCGTCAAGCGTCGCGGCGTGGCCTCTAATTTGCGATCACCGCGATTCCGGGCTGCTCGAGCACGTCGCCTTAAGCATGATGCTTCTTAAGAAAGATGGCTCTCGGTTGCGTCGTGCCACCTTAAGTACATTGCTTGGTTCACTACCGCGCCCAAAGTGTCCATTTTAGCCGGTCTAAAATCGGGCCGCGAGCCAGGTGAGGAAGTCTAGTAAATGCTCAACATCACAAAACGAAGAAGAAATCTTCCTTTGATGCCATTTTGCGGATTTTGCAGTTGCTTGTAATGCTTCCAGTGATTAACGTGCTCTTGTCTTAGACTTTTCCTTGCAATAGCGTTGCACTCGGCAAAACTGTTCTGGGTCGCACTTCTGTTTTTCTTTCCTAGGGAGCGTTTAGAAATTATTAGGTGCCATTCATAACAGTGATAACACCGCCTACTCTCTGCTACGCGTCATTACTGCCTGACGTAGCTGTCGCAGGCTCTCGCCGTTTTTCGCCTCGTGTACTCCAGTTCTCCTCAGCACTCTACAACCCCGCCCACCTGGTAATCTCTCCTTTGCACTGCCTGCTTGTTCGTCAACTCATGTTTTGCGGGTCTTACACCTTTATTAACTAACACTTGCATCGAACCTATAGTACACCGCGTATAACAAAGCAATCCATGAAAGCCATGTTTTTATTGTCTGGAGGGGGGGGGGGGGGGGGGGGGGGAGGAGTATTGGTGACGCTGTGGCACTATAGCCCACGTTCACTGTCTCCCTCTCTAAATAATTATTCGCTCTGCAGACATCAGTTATGCGCAGCCTGAAGTGTGTTGACGTTCCAAAATGAAGCAAATGAATACATGCAATAGCGGACAGGCAGTGAGGCAGTTTCGACCCTGTCAACCAATCGCCTAGCCTGGTGCCCGTATCTCCTCTGAAGCAACACTTTCATCGACGTGTGCGGAAACAAACAAATGCACGAAAAGGTTTCTGGCACCCAGCTTACTGAACACACTTAATAAAGACTTGGAGTGCGGAAGCTATGCAGTGTTAGATCATAATCAACTAGCTCCATCTTTTTTTAGCATACGCCGTTCCTCATGCGCGTCGATGCGCTGCCTCCCACTGCTTCAACGTAAAACTAAGGCCCCCGTAAGCAACTTCGACGACAAATTTGCCAACGGGTAACCTCGCGCCGATAAGTGACAGTGTTAACTGAGTGCCTTATTTATATAAGGCAGAAAAATATTGAGGTTTCTGGGACGCTGCGTGTCTATAGAAGTAGTAGAGCAGTCCTCTTTTTGAAGGCAGCCGAACTCTCACTGCAGCTGTTCGAGCCGATTGTCAGCAACACTGAAAGAGCTCGGCCCATGATGTTGGCCTCTTAGGCCGACCAACCGTCGTCACTATATCAAGAACAGTGCAACAGAAGCAGTTCATCGAGTCATCGATGCAGCCACATGTTCACACCACCCTCACCCAGTCCCTGACCTTTATATCAGTACGAGGACACCCTGTTTTGCGGGCGAAGTCTTTCACTCCACCCAGTCCCGCTTTTCCGCACACCTTGAAGAAGTTTCTGCTAAGCACGTTGCAGCGATGCTTAATTCTTAATGCCCGTAATATTAAGGGCGACTTCTCGCTCACTGTCTTCCTCTATCACCATAGATAAAAAAAAAAAAAAACTTTCTGAAGCCAGTGTCCAGAGACGGCACAGTTTGGAAGCGATTGCTTCAAATAAGGCAGCAAGTATGCCAGGTTCCAAGTAGCCTCACTCCCTTCTTTACCGCCAGTCGCTGTTTAGCGGCAGGGGCACCCTCCGTCCCGGTACTCACCTGCAAAGAGCAAAGCGGGCGAGCATGATCAGCACAGGCTGCAATACACACCAAGGTGATGGCAGAAGCAACACACTTGCCTCAAATCAGCATTCTCGTAGGGTTGCTAGAATTCTGGTCTTTATAGAGCTTAATATGTCGCTTCAGCGCACTTATCTACTACGCGCAATTTCCTGCTGAATAAAAGAAAAAGACAAGCGGCGCGAGCTACCGTCTAAATATTTCTTCCTGGTTTTTATGCGCCCCGTAGCTAGGCCTTCCAATCAACACCTTAAACACTGAATTCGTAATAAAATTATACATAGTTACTACTGAAATTACTGAAGTAACTCGCTGAATTCTCAGGGCTCCCTCCTTTGTTGCAACAACATGGTCGCGTTTATCTGCGATAGCCTGTTTATTATAATAAGAGAAGGGATGTTAACGATCTGGAAAATTTTGTTTTAGGCAAAAGAAGTAGCAAAACCGAACTCCAGGCATCAATAAGCGAACATTGGACGTGATCACTCTGCCAGTAATGCAGCCTGTTTTCAATGCAAGAAGAATCCCTAAGTTGTTTGTCAGTGATCCGAAAGCACACAAAAAAAAAAACGGTGACGACTTGTTACTCACGTCGAAACGACACGAACCATATTATGCGCCCTTTCTTAAGTATTCCCACCGTATGTGATAATGACGGGATTTCTTGTCACAATTTACTCTCTTCTTTTTAGCAAAGTTTCTTCATAAATAGGCCAGAGGCAGTTTTATCCGCAGTGTCTGCTTAAAAGAAGCATCTCTATAGTAGCGAGTATTAGGTAATTAATTTGAGCACTGCATTCCCATAATTCGCTTGACCATCGTTATTGCAGCGTCGCAAAAATCAGCATCAAAACAAATAAAAATCATCTTTTACATTCCGCTATCAATAATAATATGGAGCCCGCAAAAGACCCGATCTAATACCCCATGACACTGATGTTAACGACGGATCCTACTGTTACAAGTCCACTCATGCCGCAGCAAAGCCTGCACGATCAGTTCTTCTTCCTGCGCATTATTGCAAACAGAATCATCGTCTTCCTAAAATCGGCATTAGAGGCAAAAAATAAGAAGGTTAAATATCCAAGTGACTCGTCGCTTCACACAAGTAACGATAACCCTGAGCGCAAAGACAAAGAAACGACTGACATAGAGGCGTCATTCATTATGAAAGCTACAATGTTATCGAAAACCGAGCGCATGCTCCCTCCTTGGCGTCTTTTCATTATTCGACCGGCACAGTGATCCTCAAAGGAGACGGAGCCCATTATAAAAGGGTACTGGAATTCCCAATGTTGACTTTGAGTTTAACGACCCTCGAGCTAGCGCCGAACAGCCGCCCAGCATTGAATAAATAGCAGATGAGATTTCGGGAAGTCGCCGCTACGGGAGGGGGACGCACGGTGTTACAATGGTTACAGAAGCACAATGGCGAGTCCAGATATATGAACGCGGCGGGTCGACGGCGCGCTGGGAAGGAGCGGACAATAAAGCGACTTAAGAAAGCCCCTCGCGAGAGTAATATCTCTATCGGGCAGTGTGATATCGCCAGCGAATGGCAAGAAAGAAGGAAGCCAAGGCAGAACGATTTGGGCGATTGAGGGGCTGCGTCCCGTCGGGAAGAAGGGTGGGGAGGCGGACGCGTTAGGGCGCTATCGATGACTTCTCCTCCGAGGCCCCGCAGCCGTCTCGGCCACAATGCAGCCGGCGACAGTTTTCGGCTCGTTACCGAGACCGCGGCTCGTCGCGGCACCAGTATCAGCGCGGGTCGGCCTCGTTGCTGCCTTATCGGTCCTCGTGCTTTTTTTTTTAATTTTATTTTCGTGCAAAGCTTTTCCGCAAGCGTTTGAAACAATTGCGTGGGCCGCTGCCAATGGACGCCGAATCCAGTATCCGCCGGTGCCATTTAAAGGAAGCCCATTCACTGCCATGGTTTGGTGGTGCAAAAGTGCGGCTATTATCGTTATTTCATCGCTGCTGGGCCAAACGGCGAGCTTGAATTACCGTGGGCTTCTCACGAGTTAAGACCTGTGTGGAGGACGTTGCAGAAATAATTGATGAGGCATCTTTCCAAAAAAAAAAAAAAAACTCGTCAGACCAAAGAGTTTTCCTGAAAAAAAAAATTTTTTCCTTCATCACATTTATTTCTGTTTTCATCAAATCATGCGGCCAAGGTACAGTACTCCGACGAAATAAACACGATACTGTGAACTACAATAAAAAAATATAAATACGCCGAGTAGCCTCTCCAGCGCTACGGACAGCTTGTGATGCGCATCATCCACTCACAAAGGGGCAGAAAAACACAGCGTGAGCCAGCCACACTAATCTAGGCATGTGACAACAACAGACTTCGACGGCGTCTTCCTCGTCTAACATAGCACTGTACAGATGCGCACCTTCTAGTAATAAAAACATATGCCCGCCAACTACGCTACGCTTCACCCTGCCTCGTTAACTGCGACTTCCCACCTTTGCGAGCTCCTTTGACCAGCGAAAAAGCGTGCTTTGGTTGCTAAGTAAGCGGCTCATGATTTGTTTATTCGTGGCGAGTAATAACTAGTAGGATTACGTGATTAGTTTGCTGTGCAAGCTGTGTACGTTCAACACGCGCATATAGGCCCTCATATTCGCCGCCAGATTTGGTCACCATCGCCAGCCTTTCCTTTGTTATTTTCATATAAGGGGTAACTCGCGATTAGCGCAGGAAGAACTGAATTCTGCCGTTATTCCGAAAGTCGGGTTTCGAAGGCGAGGCCCCTGTGCTGTGCGATGTCACTGCACGTTAAAGAACCCCAGGTGGTCGAAATTTCCGGAACCCTTCACTACGGCGTCCCTCATAGCCTGAGTCGCTTTGGGACGTTAAACCCCAATAAACCAAACCTTTACTTCACTCGACGCAATGGCTAAGCAACTGGGCCATTCTTCTGATGAGTACAAGGTCACGGGTTTGTTGTCTCGTCGTACTCTTGACACATCGACGCAAGAAAAAATAGCAAAAATTCTCCGTCGCTGATATCTGCTGAAATAACATTTCATGTAAAAGATGTCAATGGCTCAAAATTTATTCCCTCGGTGCCATTCATAGGCCATAATCAAATCATATCAACTTTATTCAGCATTTTTTGTCCTGAAGAACAGAAAAGAAATGCTAGGGTAGGAGCAAAAAGCTACAAACGCAGTAGCTTGACCAGGCTCCCACCCCTAATTGACAAGGCCAACAGTCTGTCACGTTATTATATATCTATCTATCTATATATATATATATATATATATATATATATACACATGCACGACTTAGAACCAGCGAGAAAAAAAGTATGCAAAGGAATGTACAGTAAGACAGGAGCTATATCTGAAATTAGTATTGATGTGAGAAATGAACATGTATCGGTGTTAACTCGTCGCAGACTATTTATACATATTAATGCAACCTCTGAACCCGAAATCGCTCAGAAATTAGAGTTGGTAGAGGTAGGTGCTCACGGCAGTCAGCACAGCACTGCATCTCCCAGTTTGGAGCGGTTAGCGAAAATAAACAGCGTGTTCTTCAATTAATTACCTAAAGCCGTTATATATTTTTGTTATATCATGGATGGAGCTTAAGCTCCGGGTTTAAATACTGGAAATTCAGGGGCGAAATTCAATTAATAACACTGAGGCTCAACACAGAAAAAGCATGGACCTCATAATTTCTTGACAAGACCAACATTTCCTGGTCGTGAATGTGAAATAGTGCAAGTCACAATAAATACAGAATTATAACCAATTACCCCTTAAAAGGCGATGTCAAAGCGCACAAGATAGTTATGTTTGAACTCAATAGGTACGTACTAAGATATTCGCAAATGAAACAGATATGGGCTAGTGAGATTCATCACCAATATAAGCGGAGGTGTATTTCCCCGCCCCGTGTGTCCAGTCTGCAAGAACTGAAATCTTGAGGCCGACATTCACCACCTGCTGTGGGTTTGCCCGGCGTTGAAGCCGACAAGAATTCGGAACCTGGCGGCAGCGGGTCTTTCGCCCGACAATAGTGCTTCATACACCGCTTGGACACAAGGACCTCATCATCGTTCACTGCTCGATTTCATTAGATCAGCGAACCTTTACTCATTTATTTAGGCATCCTCATTTATCATTACATACCGTTTTATGCCCTGAGGCAATCAACATCGCATTTAAAAAAAAGTAATTTCGCGCAGAAAGCTCAAATGCCTCCAGCAGCTCTGCTTAATGGTCATATTTAATCAAGTTAGCCTTATAACGAGACAGAAGATATAAAGATAGAACAGGTAAAATTAATGAAATTGATGAAGGCCCGCCACTTTGCTTCCAAGATTTACTCTTTATTATTCTGAACTAAGAACGTTTGTGTTGGGCGTTTCGTGTCCATAAATGCAGTGGGTTTATAACCTTTCACTTGTATGCTTACATTCCTTAGGGAGGTTTTGAAAACCCATTAAACAGTGGCTGAGAGTTTGATGGCATTCCGTTGAAGTACTTCGGTGCAGTGTTTTGCATTACAGCTGCCCGTTGCAACGTATATTGGCTTTTCAATGGGCCCACTACAAAAATGCTAACTCAGCTTGAGAGTAATTCTGCATGTACTAGCTCAGCACCAAATATTTAGTGCAGCAAATGCAGACGCATATGATGTGTTTTATGACGTCTGCGCTATTGCCATCAAAAGTTGACGCACGTGTGTTCTCGGAAAAATATTTATTGCAGCTCCCTCGCAACCCAGTCTCGTGGCACTGCTACCAGCGGATACAGCGTGCACCTTCCCTCATACCTCGACACATTTCAGGCCACTGGATTCCGTGACTGCGCCGAAATAAAAATTTTTCCGCACTTTTAATCGCGACTTATCTTGATGTGGTTCCCGTGACGACACCGATCACATCTGTTATTGTTCTTGTCGTGCGGAAAGCATGAACAGAAAGCATGAATCGTCTGACTGTCGGGAAACGAGGCCTTTTTTTGATCGATGTGCAATGTTTGAAATTCAACTTAAGGACTTTCACCCTGAACTGACAGCGCTTCCCGTTTTTTGCAAAGCTGTTTTTCCCGCAAGCTTAATATTGTAGAGGTGAAACAAACTTCACCGGGTTGCAGTTGGGGTAACGTGCCACATCGCTATTCAGAGTACCTCGGGCACAGCAAGAGGTAGCACCAAACAGCAAAGAGGAACCACGAGCATGCACAACGCTTACCAACATACTTGTAGATAGGTTACAAAAAAAAATAAACTGCATATGTCGAAGCCCAGAACCACCCTAGGGGCATCTAGATGAAGAATTCGCAGAAGCTCCGGCACCTTACCAATTGGTTGATTATACACCCGTAATTGAGCTGAATAAATAAATGGGCATCAATGTGAACGGAAATTTGACGCAAATATGGCATGCTGTGTAGAAGGGGAGAACGGGCTATAACGATATCGAGGGACCATGCAAAACAGGAGTGTGATCCCAGCAGCACGTCACTCAGACCCCCTTCAGGGTCCTTACAGCGTCAAAAAGGACAATTTTTGTCTATAGGAACACTCTAACAACATAATATCTCGTTCTCTGTTCTATGCTTAGCATGTACAGAGCCAAACTTCAGCACTTTGAAAAAGGATGAAACTTGTTTTCAAGCAACTTCGGTTAAGATGCCCAAAACCGTGAAAAAAAGTGCCTCCGAGCGGAAACTCGAACCGTGCCACTACTCTACTGGCATAATGAACGCATTCGTTACATTTCCAGTAAAAATTACAATTGTTTTCCCTCATGTAAAAAACGCACCCGCTTCGTTAGGTGCACAGTCTGCTGTTGTTGATGATAGTGAATGCTACCAGCAATCCTGCTTTATATTGATATAGAAGACAGCCAGGCAGAGACAAAGACAGATAGAGACAGAGACAGACACCGAAAAAGAATGAGACAGAGACAGAGAGCGATAGAAAGCTAAAAAATAGAAGCACTCTGAAAATGTGAAAATGGCAGGTTTTATATGTAAACATTATATCTTCCGCCTTCAATCAAGGTATTTGAAGATAGATCTGCGATATGATAATTTAATGCTTTCTTCAGAGCCTGTTGTCAGGACTGCAACATATTTAAGCGATTAAAGCGGAGGTAGCGCTAGTAATCTGGTACAACAAGCTTTTAACTCATGTAACACCAGTTGAGGTTATTTACCTTAGAAATAGCCTCACTTTGGATACTATTTCCCAGTTGAACTAAGGTTAATTGGAGATACATGGGAGAGGCATTTGCCCAGCGGTGGGCGTAGTCAGGTTGATGACGCTGATGATGGATTAGGAGCTAGAAATCAACGCATCTTCAGTGAACATGCATAAGAACACTGTTGAAGCCCGAAAAGAGATTTGCTTTTTGATACTGAGCGTTGTCTCAATCCCTGACAGCTCATGAATCACGCGGTCGCCTGAACTTCGCAGCGCCGGCGAGTTACAGCCGGTTCGGGCGCGTTCGAGCGTGCCGAAGCGTGTCCCTACACCAGGCGGCTCCCGTACGTTTCCTCCCTTCCGCTCCCTCTGAGCGGCGCCCACAGTGCGGCCAAGCGGAGTCAACGGCTCATGGTCAAGCGCCGGTGACCACCTCAACACAGAGACATGCCGACTGCGCTCTACACCGCACCAACTCTGCGTAGCCAGGGATGTCGTGTGCATATGCCTTCTAGGAGCCAATACATGGCTCAATGTCTTACCATTTTAGGATTATGCATAATATTTCAGAATCCGACTTACTTGCCCCCCCCCCCCCCCCCCCCCCCCCCCTCCGCCCTTACCCCCTCGGTCATCCGGACAGTTTTTGTTGCTACGTGCTTAAGATCGCGCTTGAGCAGATGAAAATGGAGAAGCATCTTTTATTTTCTCACTACAGTGAACGATACTGCGGAGGTTGGAGCCAATTTTAGGCTTCAAGCAAAGCATCTTTTGGGAGTTAACACAGCGAACTAGTCGTAAACATTCTACAGGCTTTCTGAGCCACCATTCGAGTCAGGCGAACAGGGAGTGTAAGCGACGTCCGGCTTAGTAATTCAACCCAGTAATTGAGCGTACCTTGAATTCGCAAAATCCAATACCACATTTATACCGCTTCCCACACAAGCGATAAAGAGCGGAAAAGAGTGCATTGGCTGCAGCTCTGCTGCACCTATCCCGCATACTGAACAAACAGCCGACTCTCCTGTGATGGTACCAGTTCGGCGAAGGCTGTCTTGACATTTGAAAACCTTGATGCAAAGTGAACAGAACGAACCATCGCGCAGGTCGTAAAGTTATACTCCTTACCGTGAAATCTGATGCGCTCCTTACCGTGGAATACGCTCCAGCACAATGTGCGGCCACACAATGATGAATCAAATTTTGTGTGATACTTTTTACCAGATTGCAAGTGCATGCATCGTGGGAAAGGGTCTTCCACAGCAGTTATAAAATTAAAGGACGATGATGTCTCCCGCCGGTATTTTCTACTATTTTGTCCTTCTGCCCAAGGTGTAAAAAATCACGAATAATTGACAAAAGCGCACAACGTGCGCCATAGGAAGCAGACGCATAAGAACAAAACCATCGATTTGTTCCAAACGGTTTTTTACCAAGCTTAACGAGCGACAGCAAGCCTTCCTTTACAGTAATATTTCCACCTTCCCTGCCTGGTACGTTTCTCTCTCTCCCAAGTTTTTCCTCTTCGTCGTGCTCTTACATATTAGTGAACCAGCGTCACAACGCTAGGGAAGAAAACATTGACTTAGAGGTCATTTTGTCGCGAAATCAGAGCTGCCACCAGATAGAGCACGGTACAGTGTCTGAAGTGGCCGCAGCCCATTGAACGTAACAATCAGCCACGGCGGTTCTACGCCTTGGACTTTGTCGCGTCCTCGTATCGATTTCTGTCAATGCTACCGGCCGACAGGAAGAAGCGCCACAGACAATCGACCGAAATTCTAGCTGTAGCATCTGCTCGCAGATCAGCGGCAAAGGAAATACAAAGAGGCTTTCAAGAAAGAGGTGGTTTCCATAAACTAAATTTTGCGGCTTAAGCGCGATAACGCATAGCTATAATTTGTAGGCACTCACTGGAGGACACTGCGAAGAAGAACTCGTAAGTTATTCGCTGAAAAGTGTCAGCAGCCATTTTATTCCTGAAAAAAATATCTCCGATAGCCAGTGGCAAGTTAAAACGTCAGCTCCTGAAACCAGCAAGGAGCAGTAAAAAGAATGCTGTATTTTTTTTTTACATATGACAAATGCGTGCACTAGATGCTGGAAACCTGTGAGCCTAAACGTGTGAATCTGTGAGTTAGTAAAACCGACTGAATATGAATTCCTTAGCTCACCGTGGACGGAGTTAGTTTAGTTTAATGAGTCTGAGCGAATCAGAAGCAGGGCGATACTGCGATTCCGTTCGTCCCAATGGGTACGAGTGCCTGTTACACGAGGTGAGCATGGGTGCGAATCAGCTAGACTAATTCCGTTAGCGGTGATCTTTCAAACAAGTCAGTTCTCAGTTAAATTTGATTTTGAGGGTGAGGTTTAGTTTCGCTTATTTCAGCATGCATAATACTGACAACGTGCGGGCACTACGCACTGAAAAAAAAAAACAATTCAATCGTATCACTATTGATATTCCTACACTAAGCTCACTATGCGCCTGTTATATTAGTTAATATCATTTTTATACAAAGCGCTATGCCGTCCTAAACTTTCTCTGAGAAACAAAATAAGCACAGTTCCTATCTAAGCCCCGCTGTTTTACATGTAGCTGAATACAGAAAGAGAAAAACACCTGGCTTCATTCTAGATCGGCAGTGAACGGACGTTAAGGTTAGAGTTCTCCCTGCCCCGTTCCCCTTTCCTT
This sequence comes from Amblyomma mixtum, assembly GCF_055824585.1. Classification (NCBI taxonomy): domain Eukaryota; kingdom Metazoa; phylum Arthropoda; class Arachnida; order Ixodida; family Ixodidae; genus Amblyomma; species Amblyomma mixtum. The sequence continues at coordinate 111,638,578 of NC_143017.1, read as the reverse complement.
GCTGTTCTGAAAGCGGCCACATTTTCGCCCAGCCTTCGTGCGGTGTTCCAGTGCCAGGGACGCTCGCCGGTTTCCGAGCTCAGCGCTGCATAAGATGGGTTTTCCAGCAGAGTCGAAGAGCGAGGAGGCGCAGGAGCGGCGCAAGTTTTCGCGCGATCGAAGCGGCAGCCCAAACACGCGGCCGCTCTGATGAGTGCGCCGGAGGAAGGCCGCAGCAGGTCACGATGGGGCGAAGTGTGGCGGCGATCGCGGGGGGCGAGGGAGCAATCGTTAGGACCCGGGCCGACCGACCGCACACCGGCCGCGGCGGGACCGAGAGGCCGTGTAACGCGGCGAAAGAATGCGCTCCACCGACCGTCCCCTCCTCCTGCGCTTCGACTTCCGTCAGCCACTCGGGCGGGCCGGGGCTATCGGCCTGATGGTGTGGCAACGGCTGGCCGAAAGGGAATCAATGAACGAGCGAGCGAACTAAAGGTGGCCTCGGCGAGGTCTTCCGCACAGCGGCTGGCGCGAAAAACTGCACGTTCACGACGCCGGGAGAAGAAAGACCCCCCAAGAATCAGGCCGACGCAAGCATGTTCGGGAGCAGCATCAGCAACACGGTGAGATTGTAGAACAGATTTGAACCCTTAGGCGCCGCCTTCATATATACACCCCGGAGAAAAATAGAAATCAACGCTTAACGTTCAAACTTGATAGCAAGCATCTCATCCGCCAATATTGTATCTTCGCGCATGTCACGCTCATGACGCTCATTACGAACTGCCACACTTCAGTAGAACTGCTAAAAAGAGGGTGTACAGTAAGAAAAATATAGCGTCTTGTGAAACCCCAAACGCAAGACTGGTGTTCTGCCTTACACTGAAGCTGTTCCAGATTCCCGTTTTCCCAAAAAACCTAGAGTGAAAAAGAAAAAAAAAGACGTACATACCGTATTTGGGTACGACCAATTGCGTGTGTTCTGATATGTTGGGAACTACATTTTTCAAGCTTTCTGTGACGCAGCGGTACAAAAGTCACTGCTAAGATGAGATTCACCTCGTGTGCAGGTTTTTTTACATCTCCCCCCAAATTCATTAATTTAAAGAAACACTGCAAATATTTTTCTTTTTCTACTGATCGCGCAGACGGAATGCAAACTTCGCCACGTTTACGAGAGAAATTTTTCCTGAAAAACAAAGATTCTGCTATAGCACTGTCTGTCGAAACAGTTCATCACTGGTACTCGTCCACTGCATTAAGCAACAACTCACTTCGCTTGCTTGGCACCTGCTCGCTATGAGCGCCTGAGAGCTTTGATTGCGCTGCACGCCGCTGCACTGTCAACGCTTCCCGCTAGAAGGCGTAAGAATGTCATTTCGTGCCACCATGTCTGTCGCACGCTACTAGTGCCTGGTCACTTTCCACACAATCGGGGTTGTATGCACACCTTGCACACAAACAAAGAACACGATTTCTTGGGCGAGCACTGCCGTCGGAGTCACAGAAGTCCTGTTAGGTGGCATTGCGACATGTTCCTTGGGGAACAAGTCCATCTGTCCTCTTGAAACGAAGACGCAAGGGCGACAGCGCGGACCCGTAATTAAAGGGAGCGTTCCAGCGCATGTCGCTCCCACCGTGATCGCAGAGGCCTGCTTGCATGCGGGCGGACGAAATATTCTCGGAGATATTCTCCGTTATTTCTTATCCCTAGCCCTTCCCAATCCAGCCATTTGAATACTTCTTCCCAAGTTACTGAAAACAGAATAACGAAATCTTCGCCCGCTTAGTCCGTTGTTTTACTGTGACTAAATGAGCTGAGGGATCACTAAACGCCCATTTTTCTTTAGAGACTAGTCGCTGACGAATGAATTTCTTCACTGTGTTTAAAACATGACATGAAGAGCAACGGAGAAAATGTGCCACTTCGTTGGACGGCCGCTTCTGGATTGCGCTTGCCTCACTTTTCCTGTGCAGGCTTATGGTCGCCTTGCAGACCCTGCAGACATTTCTACCATCTTTACATATGCCGCTCCCTCGCCCTAGCTACACAATGCTTGCATAACTACTGACATTTTGACTGAATCAGATCTTTTACAGCTACCTATGAGCGTTATATACAGGGTGTCATACATCACTGGTTAATGTGTCGTCACGCAGCTGCAGGAAGAGCACTAGTGGGCATGGTGAAAGGTGCAGACACAAGTCTCCGATAAGTTGTTCTCTGAGTGCGCGCAGTGTCAGGGGAATAAAGGCAACAAAGGGTTGTTCATAGTTGTCTGTGCGCTCGTATAGATGCTGCCACTTCAAGCACTAGGCCACCTTGACAGATGGGAATCGAAACGTGAAGAGAAAATGGCAGAGGCCACCTAGCGGACGCGGCTTTCCTTAGCACCGACGGAAAGAAACGAAAAAGGTGGGACTGCCAAAGCGAACAGCTCAGGGCGCTCGCTGTCTACGTCCCGGCTCTCCTAGCTTCCATCGCCCAACCTACCGAGCAGCAAGAGACGGCGGCTGCAACCTGCTCTTGCTACACCCACGGCTGACAGCTCCGACAGCATCGGAGGTGCCATCGGCTACCGCTGCCAGCGAGCCGACTGCGCGAGACAAGGCGTCAGCCGGCCAGACTTCGCCGGCGGGGAACAGGAGTCGTTTGTTGCTATCGCGGCAGAGGCGCGTTTGCCTTTCAGTCTGCTCCGCTGCAGCCGGGCACCATTCTGTTTCTCTCTTCAGCCAAACTTCTCTGCCGCCATTTTCCCAAAGCTCCAGTGGAGTGCAGGGCAGAGAGAGATTAGATGTTACTACGCGCTAGCACAGGCCTTGTTAACTGCCCGTCTCTCTTTGTTCTGACCCTGCAGCGCTAAGATTTTTATAATATGATTGAACAACAGCAATGCATGGACGCTCCTCAGTTTTCTGTACGGCTTTCGTGTACATTGCCTTTCTCCTACAGGCAAAATTGTGTCCTCAATAGCCATGCCGAGATCGCAGCAATTGCTGCCAGAGTACGTTTTTGTCCTGTAGTTATTGCAGCACTAGCCTCTAGGGAAAGCGGATTCTCCGCTCCCCCACCATCCTAATTCCAAAGCTTAAACTGCTCTTTCGACCCACTGACCGACAGTCATAGCGACGTCACGGGGGTAGGCCTGCTTTAGGCGCCATGCAGGTGCAGTGAGCAACCTGCCATCTTTGGTCATGCGATTCAAACAGACTTATTGAAACACCTCTGCACCGCCGACGATGTAGACCTAGGAGCGTTGACCTTTTCACGATAAGCTTTCTCAGGCTCGTCAAAGACAGGACGCACAAGTGTATGCACAGAGTGCTAAGAGAGAAAAAAGAGACAAAAGAAATAATCTATCTGCACACGTGAAATTCTTGCTATAGCTGCTGCAGAAATAGATTCCCACCGACTTCCAATGCAAGGCATTGTAGTCTACTAGACTACCTTCTTCTTCTTCTTCACCTCTTTATAATGGCACACTTCTTCCTCTTTTATGTCACCTCCTTCTTCTAAATTCACATGGGTAACATTAATAGCCTGTTTTCCTACCTGCACAACCATGAATGCAGTGTGCGTTTTGAAAAAAAAAAAAGGCATAAAACATAACAAAGCACTGAGAATAAGTACATTCTATTTTCATTTGTAGCGAAAATCGGTTAAATGCAATCCTCTGGCCATATTGATGACTGTGAGGCATCAAAAGACGGAATTTGGTGCTGAGAAAATAGTATTTTAAAATTTAACTTTTTTTTTCTGCCAGCCGTTTGAAGTCTAAAAATGAATCCGTAATCCCAATTTGGTACTGCTTAGCGGTGTATCCTAGGCTCACGAATCCACGCTAAAGAAACTGCATTAGGACCACGGCAGTATGCTTGTGAACACGCCTGGTAGTGGCGACACCGGTATTTCGTTTTTTAAGCATGAAATGCTTTTAGCTCCCGTTGTCGGCAGTGAGAGTGACGTCACGCCGAGACCGAGAGCCATCATCCGGGCACTGAATTCCCCTCATCCGGGGAATGAATTCCACTCATCCGGGCACTGAAACGAGAGCATCCGGGCACCGTACGAGATTTAACGAGACTCTCTAAGAGAGAGGGCCGCGCTTCCACGCCGTCCCTAAGGATGGCGCTGCGGTCCCATACTCACGAATGTAAATGACCGGCCGCTGGGCCTTCAGATCATGACGTTTCCCCCTTTGGCAGGCAGATGTATACACGCTCGCGGAGTATTCGGACGCGCTGCAGATACGTTCTTGTCAGGCCTGCGTCTCGTCGTGTCCGCGTACGCTTCTGCATCGTCCTGCATTTCATTGCCGCCACCGTCACAGCTGCTTAAGCCGAGCAATGGAGCCTGATGAAAGGAGAGACAGGAAGCGTCTTGCGGAAAGCGATCGCTTTGCGAGTGATACGCCACAGCAGAAGACTGCTCGCCCCTGCCGACAACGCCATGATTATGTGGCCGCTCCCGAAAGCGACAAGGGCGCCACGGTTCGCGGCTGCCTACCTAATGCCCGTAAACATTTCATGCTTACTCTACTCTCGGTTACGGGAGAGGCAGAGATTTATTTTTTAACCTTTTCTAGCTCATAAGAGCTCAGTTTCCAAGGAAGGCAGAGTCTTTGTCATGAGAACTCTGTAACTTAACGCTAGAGGTCAACGTGATTTCCTCCTCAATGCACGTGTTTGGAGGCAAGGACTCTCCTTCTTGTTACGATGCATTATTATCCGAATGGAGCTAAGTTCAACAATACATCTCTGCATTTAAGAGATAGTGCATAAGAGTGAGAGAAGGGCAAACGAAGCGCCAATGTTTCTTTACACAATTCAATGCTAGAATAAAAAAATGCAGCCTATTTATAGTGGTTAGGCCAACTGCGAATTAGGTGCGCTGGCACTTAGGTATTCACTTCGGTTTCGGTTTCCACGTAAATGGGCTAATGCCCATTTACGTGGAAGTGGTAATTCTCTACTCTACATTCATAGATCGTTGGGACTCCTCATACCACCCATGGCAGGTGCTGCTAACCGTGGGGCTTGTGAGACAAAGGTTGCTCTTCCCGAGCAACAGCAAGGTCACGGAGAGAGTCTTCGGACAGACAACATCGCCGTAGTCTGATATGAGAGTTTTAGAGCTAGTGTATTAGAAGAAGTTGACTAGATACGGCTCCAAGAGTGCGAGAAATCCTTGATATTGACATCACGGTGCATGTCAGCATATCACAGTACTACGTACATAAGCCTTCTTCGATCCAAGACTGACGATAGAACTCTACATTAGTATAAGTGTCCAATGTACTGCTACTCACCTAGATATGATGAATCGGCGTTCTAAAGACCATTACGTAGCTAAAAAGAACTTAAGAATGCTTCCTTCGGCTCAGAAGTACTGAGATGAGGAAGAAGGCCGTGTTGGTGCATATTCAGGAAAGACATAGGAGCGCAAAAAATATGAACACGGACGTTGTGAGAGAACGGGACAAGCGCTGTAGTTTCAATAAGTTTTATCGGACGAAGAACATTTGTATCAAAGCTTCTTTACCCTGTATAGATACGTATAAAAAATTCACTCTGGCGAAGAACCGCTGGCGTATTACTAATGCAATGATCTCCTTGTTTTTTTAGTTAAAAGGTTACAAAAGTTCTACAAAGGTTATACTAGCACTACAAAGGCTTCTGAGAACAAATGGTCATTGCCGAAAAAGGCTTCCATCTCCCAGATCACTGCCAAACCTGCTCGGTGAAGAATCGTTTGACCTGCGAGCCTGGCCTATCGAAATGTGAAGTATTAAATGAAGAGTCGTGAGAAAACAGATCGTGAACTTTTAGAAGCCTTTTATATCAAGAAACGAGGAGGGAATTGCATCAGCGATACGTCGGTGGTTCCTCGCCGGAGTGATATGATTTTTCTTGATACGTATCTATAAACGCGTGAATACTTGCGGTTCGCGCCTTGGAGTACTGGTAAAGAAGCTGCTATATAACCGCTTTTCAGCCAGTAAAGCTTGTTGGAAGCACAGGGCTTGTTCCGTTCTCTCACTACATCCGCATTCGTATATTTGCACTCTTATCTCTTTCCTTCAGCTAAACCGCAAGATAGTTCGCGCTCAAATTTCTCATATAGGCGGAATTTAGAAGCCCAGTTTCTTTAATACTAGTTTTGGAGGAGTGCTTACCGGATTTTGTGAAAATTCATCAGAAGTCTGCATCGCATGCGGCAACGGCGTACCAAGAAATATGCTCTCACAACAGAATAGACGGCCAAGAAACACTACAGAGAGCAGACTCCACCAGTCGTAAAGGGATTTCGCCTCCTATCAAGCAGTCACCTGATTCAATCATCCGCGCGGCAGAGGCGGCCCACTTAGCAAGAGCCCACAAAGAAAAGGCGGAGCACACAGTAGCAAAAAGTGCCGGCCCCACATGGGAGGGAGCTTTGCGCCTGCGACGGAGCAGTGTCGGTTGGAAACGCCGATGATGGAAGGCGGGAGCTGCTACCTCCCCTCCGCGACTCCTGAGCACAAGCTCGGCGAGCGTCTCGCGAGGGTTGCCTAATGCACTAAACTCAAGCTCGCGGCGGAGACAGAGGCCCACTAATGCTCCGCGCCGGCCCAACCGACCGCGAAGTGCGGCCGCGCGAAGGCGCCGCACGGGTTCCTCTCGTCGTCTCTTTCTCGGAAAGGCAACCGAATGGACTGACGCGGTAAGACACGAAGCAAATTTGCAGCACATCTCGCAGCCACGCACGCGCACTGGCGCGCGAGTGATCCGTGAGAGTGTAGCGGCCCACGGCATGCCCGATGCCGTACGTCCAAAGAACAGTCCCCCAGCGAGATCGAGAAGACGGCGGCCCCGTACGGCTCCCCTTTCATTTACGTCACTCGCCCGCCTTCTCTTTCATCGGCCGAGATATTACCCGGCTGCGGCGGAGAGGCACCGCAAGAACCGAATTAGCCCTCGGTGCGCTTTCTCCCCCGATCACGTTCTTCGCCTCCCGCCTGTTGGTGGCGAGGCTGTGCGGAGGAGGCTCGCTTCTCCGGCAACAGAGAGAACAGGGAGTCGAGCGGGCACTCTGCTGGCGTTCTTTTGCACCGCTTCTTGGCCCCGCGACCACTCGTCCATTCCCTGTCGAAAGACCGCGACAACTTCCCGCCACTCCAGTTTGGGGTTTCAGGGCTTCTCTTCGCTCCCTGCCGTCGCATTTGTGCAGCTAGGCGGAAACAAACTCGCCGCGTCAGCAACGATCAACAAAGCGTGCGTGTTTCCTTGCGGGAGCCTGCGCCGACGCACACTGATCTGAGACAGTGTCACATAGAACAAGGGTATACCCTAGTCGGCAGGACATTGCCCCGTCGTAGATGGTCGTTTCCCCTTCTTCTTAGTCAGCTGTTATGAAACCGAAAACACAAGGCCTCGCTCAGTAAAGAAATATTCCGCATCACATCTTCAATAATTATGATAAAAAAAAACAATGTTTTCTCACCTTCTTCACACCAGTACACTAACAACAATCCTACAACTTGTGCCCTTTAATTCAGCTAAAGAAATTTCTGAGTTCTTGGGTGAATTGAAGAAGTTGACCGTCTGTAACACCTATGTTCAACTTGTATTTCGTGCCCGTGTCGTTTTCCTGAGTGAAAAATATTGCGGCAGAAAGCTTATTCTTACCCCCCGGATGTTATCTTATTTTTTAAAAGTTCACAAGTCATTGCTACGTCGTCGGCCGGTTTCTGTTTTTTGTTCTGAAATTTTGATACATGTACTTCATTCCCGTGCGGCCAAGCTCATGCACAAGCGGCAAATGCTATCCGAGCTAAACTAAATGTTGAAGTAATTGCAGTAAACAGATTTATATTGTTGTTCTTGTGGTTGTTCACACAAGGAGCCCTGCACGCCGTCTCACGCCACTAAATACTTATGTGGCAGTTTCTTTTGAAACATGTGTCCAGCTGCGAAAAGACCTCGGCACGGCAAGGGCACAGACAGTACACAGTAGTGTCACCCAAATACAGGACAGATGCAAAAAAACGCAAACTTCCAACTGGCATTCACCGCACAATGAACGAAAACTAGTCCAAACTTTCATAGTGCTTTCTCTCATACATGTGAAGTCTGCGCAAACCCACGCGTGGAACGCTGCCGGGAAAGCAGTTGTTCTCAGAACGCATGCAAATGTGTAGCGCACTGTAATTATTCGGGAGTAAGTCAGAAAATGAGAAAGGCGAGTAGAAACTTTTCGCGCCATCGGGGCAGAATCGCTGACGTCAAGCAGAACCACCTTGCTTTAATGCTGTTTAAACGTGGAGAACTCCAGTGACGCATTGTTCTGCCAGGTGCTTTTATAACGTTCCATTCCTTTATTGTGTTACTGCTCCTTGTATACGTGGAACTGGTTTGACGTTACAGCCGATCACGTGCAGGCGCCTTTAAGCATCCATCTGCGTGAGGTGTTGCGACTCTATTAGTATTCTATGTAGAGCCGCTACGAACTGTTTTCAGGACTAGTGCCCGAGCCTCATGCCCTGAAAAAGCCGAGAATGGTTCTGGATAACGTTAACATTGTCGCTACCTAGACCGGCATTGTTCCAAGAACAGCAGCACTATGCTCAGCTATCAGTGAAAGTCGGGACACGCTAGCCCGGAATTCGCGTGTCAGAATGTGAGTCTTCCAGTGGAAACGTTCCCAGCAATGAGTGTGTCTGTTCACAGTTGAGCTCATAACAAATGGTCGCATCTCACATCGATGCATCAGCAGCCGAGACTAACCAGTGCGCCGCGCGCGGGAGCAGCATCGCGGTGTGGTATTGGCGTGGCAGAGCGTACAAAGTGAGTAGACATTGTGACTTTCATAGTGCTTTCTCTCATACATGTGAAGTCTGCGCAAACCCACGCGTGGAACGCTGCCAGGAAAGCAGTTGTTCTCAGAACGCATGCAAATGTGTAGCGCACTGCAATTATTCGGGAGTAAGTGAAAAAATGAGAAAGGCGAATAGAAACTTTTCGCGCCATCGGGGCAGAATCGCTGACGTCAAGCAGAACCGACCTGTAGCAATGGCCACGCGTCGTCTGCTAGAGCGCGTGCGTAGAGAGCGTATGTAGAGCTACCTCCATCCGCTTTCTACTAATGTTAGACGTGTGTGGACGTACCTTGAATTCAAGAGCGGTGGGAGTAAGATAACTGGCTCACATTGCTGAACTGAAAAAATAGTTGCTCTGTGAAAATTGTTAGAAGCATCGATAAGTCTGTCCGTTAGTTGGCGCCGTTTCCGGACACGCAAGATGCCGACTACTGCTGCGCAGTTCTTCAGCGCTGCAATGTGTCTATCCACTTCATGTTTTCATTACTGTTGTTGCTCAGCGAGACGCATAAAAGGGGGTGAAGAGCAAACCTATGTGTTACGCAGCCTCGATCGCTGAACATTTATCTACCAACTTCAGGACGCAGCAGGACGCAGCAGGCAGCGGGAACCGCGAGAGAACACTGCGCAGAATTTTTCGCAGAACTGCGCAGAACCGATGTAGATGCCGTTTCGAATATAGGCCCTCGCAGATCCTTCCAGTGCAGCTCTTCCGAGGTCGGAGTCAGTGGTGCACTATAGTGATGGAATAGAAACAGGAGAGTCCGCAAAAAGCCTGCCGCGCCGGCAGGCCCAGCCGCCGGGGGAGGGGGAGATAATGGCTGGCAAACGCGAGGTCGCTCCCGGCTGCCGAGACCGGAATGCGTCCCGCTCCATCAAAGCTCCGCATTCGAGCCCCACGCTAACGACGGGGCTCGGCCTCTGGGCGGTCGGTGCCGCAGACCGACGCGGAAAGCAGCGAGAGGGGCAGCGAGAGGGGCAGCGCGCGGGGAGCCCTGGCGAGTGGCCCCAGCCGATGCCAGCTCGAGGGAGAAGAGCGGACGTCTCGCAAGCCCGGTCCGTGTCGCGTGCTCAGTGACCTCCTCCGGTGGCCCCTCCAGCGAGCCCGCACGAGCCACCAGCCGCGTTGGCGGAGGCCGCGCCGCCCATCAATCATGGCTGACAGACGCGACGGTCCGCGACCGCGCCGACAGCTGGGCTCAGCAGCTAAGCCTCGGCGCGCTCCACTCCCTCTCCTCGAATCACGGCCCAGTATCATTCATGTGATCGGGCGGCGTACGAAATCCCTCTACGGAGGTTTCATTGGAGGGGCGTTGGGACTTCTTCCAGGAATAACAAAATTGTGCTTGAGCACAGGCGTCACAGGTCTAGTAGTGATGCCGGTGCATAAAGATGCGCCTGCACCATTTACGTACCTGCAACCTATTCCACGCGTGAAAAACATTAACGAATGTCCGTTGCTTCGAACCCGCCTTGATATGCAGCGCATGCCTTCTGATCCATGTTTTGGCACCCAAGAGACACTCAGCGTTCGTCCATTGTCGAGGACTACTTCTACTTGTACTTACTCTGAGCCTTCTTCACCCACTGTGTGTCATAATCCGGGGCCCCGTAATGCATCGATACTAAGTTCCCGTGCCAAAGTTCCAGATGCAGGTGGATCTACAGCTTTGCGGGTGAAATTTACTCTTGCCAGAATGCTCATCACGAGATAGTATTAGTGTTAGTTACAAGCTCTGTTTCGTAAACTCCTCGTTTTGCAAGCCTCGCACTCTGTCAGTATTCTGGAAATCGTCGTCCTCATCTCAGCGTACATCTGAAACGCACCGTGAGGAATCGAAAGGGTAAAAGAGCCGACGGTGGGAGGAAACGCTGTCCAGCTCCGACCCGAAAGTTCAGCAGGAGCTGACCGAAAGGGTAAGAGCGGCTGCAAAATCTAATGGACTCCCCGAATAGGAGGACCGAACACCAATATTAGTTCCAATTAAAATGTTTTCATGGTTATCATCATCACAGTGAGGTATAGGAAGAAGAAAGAAATGAAAGAAGAAGAAACGGACGAATTAAGTGCCATAGAGGAAGATTCCAGTACATTATGGATCACACCAGGGATTCAACTTGTCGAGCACGCTGTCGTTACGCTGTTTGACGGAGTGGCAGCGGCACACGGCAGCGGCGAACCCGGGTCCACGGGGCGATACACAAATAAAGCAGCAAAGGAAGCCGAGCGCGTTCTCGCTCGCAAATAAAAGCTAAGGAATGAAAAGTGGCTCCTTGAGCGTGGCTGCCACCATCTTTAAACGGTCCTAGAGCAAAATGAGAGGTGACGGTGCATACATGAGGCACTTCTCAGATATTTTCAGCACATCTACGAGCATACTTGCCACCCCACTGCGCAGAAAACATGGAATACCACGCGAATGCTTGAGCTTGTCTACATGAGGGCGTCCTAATTATAAACAAACACTTCACAATTTCATAATACCCGCAGCCTAAACAAAGTAGCCGACTCGACGGCTGAAGTGAGAACGAAACTACTTGACCGGCCGCGTAACAAGCACACAGCGGAAATGCCGCTGAGAGCTTGCGCTTCTGAACTGGCTGCGTACAACGGCTCTACGCGGCATGAGTTCACAGAATGCGAGGAGAACGCTTCGGCGCTTGTGTTTGCGGCTATGCTTTCTCTCCATAGTGTGTTTTGCGTTTTTTAATCACGAGACGCTTCACACTGTCGGCCATGCTCACCACGCTGCTTTACTCGTATTTCGATAGCAATTGCCCATTGAAACGGTGAAATAGCGTTCACGAATACGTCACTCGTCGTCGCTGCACGAATATTCAAGTGGCGGTGCGATGCCACGTGTACCTTACTTTCGCACAATTTTCTGCCTTATAAAAGTGTTCTTTTCGGTAAAAATCACATAAATTTATATCACGTGACCCTACCCTATGAATCTAGCCTGTCTTATTATTTCCTTTTGATGTCCCTTTGATCCTGGCCCGCATGGAGTGCTTTTTGTACCCTAAAGGCGCCGCGAGTGAAACAAACACGGCCGTGTCGCGAGCACATTTCTGACGGCCGTGATGATGCAAACTCTGCTGCGCGGTCGCGTGTGTATCGGGCGCGGTGTGTTCTAGCGTGCGAAAAACTCCCCATGCTGGCAAGCCTTTGAATTGGCCGGAGATTTTGCAGGTTTGCTGCACTAGGCACTCCCGATCACTTTCTAAACGTCAGCAGAAGCAGCGGTTGCGCACTAGGGAAGATCGAACCTAAAATATCGCTTCCAAGGGCAACTGAGACGCAAGGAAACTGGAAGGAGATGTCGAGATATGAAGAAACGTAGTTTAGAAGGAAACGAAGGAATCATATGTCCGGTCAGCAAATGTGTCGTAGTTACAACCCCTCATCGAAAGAACGGAGACAAGAGAGAGGAGAAAAAAACGGCTCGTTTGCGCACTGCAATTCCTGATGAAAGCCTCCCTCCAGGAGCAAAACCGAAACAACAACAAAAACAATAATGGGCGACGGTCACGGAGCCTCTCTCATCGATCCTCTTCGCTCGTTTCCACCGACGACAGCAGCGACCGATGCGGCAGCAATGGGAACAGCGCCCGAGGAGCCTCGGTATGAATCAATTCAAGCGCACTAACTACGTCCGCGGAATGCGCATCCAGACGCGGAATCCGATGCCAGCCGGCCCTGGGCCGCTGCTCCCTTCTCCTCGACCGCCATCGCCGCCACTTACTTCTCCAGTCTTTTTTCCCCCCTTTTTTCCCGTTCCCCCGTCCCCTCTCTATAAAATGCTTTGGCTGAATTGCTCTCCCTCGCGTAATTCTCTTTCGGGTTCTTTAAAGAAGATCGCGAAGCGTTCCTCTTGCCTCGCTTTTGCCTCCTAAGCACAACGCTTACGTCCAGTATCTGTTTTTTCTTTTCGTTTATCGATGTCTTTTCCCCCACCATTAGTTTCTCCTACATTTCCCGGAAGGATGCACAGCTCATTTGGTACCGATACTGGATTCATCGGTGAGCCATTCATTTCTCTTCTGCCTGCTCCTTGTTTAAACATCTCTTTTCTTTTTTCCTTCGTTGCAGTGCGTCCAGTCTTCATTGCGGCGCTAGTGTTCTCTCCTCCATTACTGATTTCTCACAGCTACAAAGCACGTCTTCGTCGATTTCATGTACTTTGTTTCTTTTTCCAGAATACGCAGGAAATGCGAGCCGTGAGAGAGTTTAACGGCTCCATCGGCGTCGCTGATTGCAACTTCTTCCAGATGTTTCTCGCGCGATGCTGCATCTGCATTAACGTCATGCTAACCATTTCTTTCTCAATTTCCTCGATATCTTATCCGCCCGTGAAAGGTACGCAAGCAGCAAATTTTTGTTGCGTGGCATTGCTTTTGAATGACGCGTGTAATATTAGTAAATGTGGATGACCGCGTGGATTTTCTTCCAGCTCGGTAAACAATATATTATTTATTTTCTTATCGTCTTTAATTTTGGTTTTAAGAGTGGATCGGTGGTCATGACGTCACAAAAGTAACTGTGATCTCGTGACGTGCAAAATAACCGCAATGCAATCGCTGCTTTGCTGTTTCAGTTTAGCGAACGTCTTAGGCTCACCTCCCACGGAGGTGGATGGCAGCGAGTGAACAAACACCTATTACAGTAGAGTATTTGTATGCCTTGCTTGTCGCGTCATAGCCACTCTTCGCCTGCTGGAAACGAGACCGACACTACAGTGGAAGACAAATTGTTTAACGTGTGCAAGACAGCTTCAGGTACCCGATTTCTTAAAACTTGGGGGCCTACTTAACCACGTTCTTAAAGAACAAGATGCGACAGCACTTAGGTTGAGTGCTATGGCGTTTGCACTGAATGTCTAATGTTCTTGTGATTTTTCCTCCAAAACTCTGCTTTGAACCGGTTTCATTGCCTTTAATGGTATGCATGAGTCATCTTCTTCTAGAATGTTCGAGCACCTTCCATTCAATAATCGTATGAAAGTATACTAATCCGAACCCGCTAATCCACCTTAATCTATTTGCACTTTAATATTTGCAACGATGGTGGTCCAACTATGCGCCGCGCCAAACCTTCATTCATATTTATTTCAACTGTTCAGACTACGTTAAATATTTCTGAAAGTGTGCTTATTATATTGACACCGTCCATTTGTAGTCATCGTTTTCGTGGAAGCGCGCGAGCTCGCTTTGAGAAAAGAAAGAAGCCGAAGTGTGTGGCAAGCGAATGCTCCGCTTTGGGCAGGTACCGCCGTCCGCTGCAGTCGCCTACTTTGACGTACCCAAGCGTGCCTGACGTATCGAACTACGCGTGACAATATGTTTCAGCTTAGATTATGGTCGATGTCTATTGCTTCTATCAAAATTCTTACACTTATTGACATTTCAATAGTCATGTTAATATCAACACGGCGTGACGTACTTTGATTTTGAGAGCCTTCAGCCTGCGCGGTGACATGAATTAATGCTTATAGTTGCGCTCTCTGTAGAGGAGGCAGAATGGCAGCGAACATATAAAAAAACACCGCAACAGATAATATATTTGCTACGTGGCAAACTTTAGCGAGTGGCTGGGGACGGCTCATAGTGGGGAATTCCTGGTGCTCTTCATCATAGGAGGAAATATCAATACTCGAACAGCTTCACTACAAGGCGGCCACAACAACCGAGGATCGAACTCACGGCCTTGTGCTCAGTAACGGAACACCGTAGGCACTTAAGACATAGAGGCGTCCTAGTACTTGCCCAACGAACGCACATTTTTGGGCGGCTTTTACAGTTGGAACGCTGCGCCTCGCTTATTGCATTTTGCCGACCATAGACAAGTCATAAATTTCGCTCTTGTTGTGTACCTGCCCATGGGACAGCGCAATAGGTAGCCGCTGCCTTCAAGCGTGTCATAGGAGGGGTGGGAAGTGAGTTGTGTCTGCCCGCTCTAAGCCTTTTACTGCTCTACCATCGCTCCACAGTTCTGTACGTTGACAGGACAGGACACCAGATGCAAAGCGCGACAGCAAATCGTGCATCTTGATTCGTGCACAGCGAAGCAGATACACAAGCGAAAAACCCAACATAAGGACCCAATGGGTCTCGCGCCGCATTGCCGTAAGGCCACGTCGGCCGTGACTCGCGCGTGAGCCGAGTTGCTGCGTTGGCGTCCCAGTTGAAGCGCCGCAAAGTTGGCCCGCGGGAGAGGCACAAACGAAAAAGGGAGGGAGGGCGCCGACAGCGGCCAAAGTGCGAGGATTAATCTCGCTGAGTGCGCACGCAGCGCCGTCACGGAGGCCGCGCACGCAGCTAAATGTGCGCGCGTGTACGTTCCAGCGCAGCTCAGCAACCGAAAACAGTGCGCAAACTCGCTCATGTCGAGTAAAGAACGCAGGAAAACAAAAATACGAAACAAATAAAAAACTGCCAATGCAAATGTGAACGACAAATAGTGCAGCCGCTACTGGCATGCGTCTGTGTAAGGATGTAGCTCCATGCCATGTATAGGGTGGAGTGGTAGACTGATGTGTGAATAGTTTCGTTCAAACGGGCCCTGCGGGAGCCGACGGAGACCAGTTCGGCTCACGAAGCTCTTTATCTTAAAGGTCTTTACCTTGAAGGTCTTTGAGGATTAGCACTAGTTCCTTACTGGTACTAAATAGTAAACAAACATAGTAAACTAGTAGCCCACGATGAGACACAAATGGTTTCGCATTCACAGCACGTAAGTAGCCTTAATAGCCCTCCGTAAATTTTTATACGATTGTCTCCCAGTTAAAATAACAAGGGCAGCATTTCTCTTTGCCCAGAATAATGCACCGTCGCACAGCAAAAGGCTCCCAAGCCGATTTTTAATTAAGCGGTGCCACTTGGTACAACGAGCACGTAAAACGGCTGAAAGTAGTTTATAATTTCGTCGGTGCATTTAATAAAAGGCACCGCTTAATTCTCTAGTGTTAATTGGTTTGAGTGGAAACAGGACGAACGGCCTTTTGCGTTCGTACCTCACGAAACGGCTAATAAGGGCTCACTGAAATTGGCGCAATCAGTTATCATTCCTCGCTTTGAGTAGTGTCTTAAATGCAATATAAGTCAGTGAACCATACCAGTAAAGAGTTTGTTCAGCTACTTTTTACATTTCACAGTTTTATAAAAGAAGCGGTGCTGCAAGAATATGTCGCCTTCCCTTTCTGTGCCCATGGGAAAACCAGCTTGCCATGCATAAACTACACTGCAAAGCTGCGCTAATGATGGACGCTCCTGTACAGAGTGCTTAATACAAATTGAGATCACTAATTACTACGGCCTTTGGATATCTGTCACTTTCAGGGAAATGTTATCACTACGCTGTTATCTCTGGAGGTCTGGTGCAAATCGACAGCGCGTCTCGTTTGCACTAATGCGACGGTCAACTTGTATAAGAGAGCGAATGAACCTGCTGGCCATGCTTTAAAGATTCGAGGTTTTTGGAGCACAACAATATCGGGGTGCGGCGTGCGTAGACGAGTAAGTCACCTGACCGTACGCAGTTCGTGTGAAGAGGAGACTAGTTAGAGAGGGCCGGCTGTGGTGTGTGAGCGAGTCGGAGAGTGGGCGAAAGGCACCGCGTCAGCAGTGGAGCGCTTGGCTCACCAAGAAAATAGAAAAGGTCGCAAGAAAAAATAACAGAGCCCCGATCGATGTGCGCTGGGGGTCCGTGCGTTTCTTGTGCCTTTCCTACTCTTCACTCGTCGCAGGAGGCACTGACACTGACACAGTGGGCGCGTGGCATCCAAGAAGAAAAGGCACCAAATTGTCCTGCGCTCAAGGCCTAGCGGAGGGGACCAGACGAGGAAGGATCAGTGGTTACTTGACTAGTAGCAGGGCGGTGCAGGGCGATAGTGGGGAAACGTGTCTGGAGGGACCCTAGAAGGCAGGCCGCGTAATGTGACAGAACAGGTCCGAGAAGATGTGAGCAGGTACAGGCGGAAAAGAGGTTTGCGGTGGGTTGGGTCGGGATAATCGGCTGCACAGAAACGCATATTTAGGATATAGTTATTTATTTGTTTATTTATTCATTCATTCATTTATTTATTTATTTTCGCCAGAGTACCCTATGGACCAAGCAGGGCATTATAATTGGGGTTGGGGCGAGACTGATGAAAAATCGGAGCATTGGAAATAACAAACAAGTCCTAACTTGTCTTCTATAGATATAGGCCTGAGAGAGGACATTTCGAGTGATGTCCGCTACATGTATAAACTTTATACTGGACTTCACCAGCGTCAGGGAATGCTCTGCGTCGTTGATAAGCATGAGGAACGCCTAATACGTTTTGCGTGGTGATAATGCAGTCTCAATCCTCACGTAAAACATGGATCCTCATCAACTTTATACTACGGCCCATGCACACATGCATGATAAACGCGCTTTTATGAACACCATGTCGGCTCTTTTAGCCCGGCTTTCGGCAGTGTATGAAAGCATTCTCTTCTGTTTTTCTGATTTCAGTTTCCTCCGCACATCACGCTGAATAAAGAAGCTTTCTCTCTCTCTCTCTCTCTCTCTCTTGACGACGTTTAAATATATTTTCATATCCCTCCTGGAACAGCTGAACTTCTTGAGCGCTGCGTGCGGCTGCGAGGAACGCACAAGGGCGGCATGCGAGACAAGTGCGCATCCTCGAAACAGCAGGACGTTTTAAGGTGCTCGAAGTACGGTTCGCTGCCACAGTTCTATTGCACTCGTGTGAAGGGGGACAATCGCCAGGGGATAATCCAGGGGATAATCGCCAGCAGAGTTGCGCAGCAGATAGTGCGTAAAGCGCCACCTTGAGGCAACGTGAGCCAAGCGCGTGTGACGTCACAGATAAGGCGCAACAGGTGTGGCTAGCACAGCACCTAACGTGACGTCAGAGCAGGCAGCAGCTGCTTTTACACGGCCTATTCGAGGCAGGAGGAAGGAGCTCTGGCCTGCAGCCGCGTTCAACACCGAAAAAATTTGCCGCCACATAAACATGGACGGCGTAATACAAAGCATGAGAAAGCGAAGTTGGCCTTGCCTGCGCTTTCGGCGACCAAATCGGGTGACTTGGGTAGCAAAGGGCGCAGTTTAACAGCTCTCGTTGAATGATGCACCGAGCAGCTAATCTCAGGAGTACTGAATTTTTTGTATTAATCTCTTATGTGCTTTTTTTATGTGGGTCCTGTATGTCTCCCCTTTTCTGTCGTCCTTGTCTTTTTGAGCGTTTTCACTGTCGAGAGTGGGTTCTGAGCACGTCCGCACCCATGAATTTTCGTTCGTTCAGTCCTCGCTTAATTTTCTATAGACTGTTGTCGCCTTTGGGAATGAGGCAAAAAAAAAAAACAGTTCAGTGTTCAGAAAAGACATTAGACTCCATCTCTGTACAAAACTGGCAAAAACGAAGCAATCTGAATGCTGGTCGGAGTTTTTCAACATTGAGTATGTGCATATATACCAGGAAAATAGTTTATTTAGTGCGGTTGAACTGACAAACTAATTCGCACAGGAGCCCATAAAATATCCCTCTATTGTTAAGAATAACTGCTTAGCGTCGTATTATCAGGTCCTCCTGAACTTCTATGACACTGCGGGTGGCATCGTGGACAGCCGGACCCGAAAGGCGCAGGTTCGACCCCGGCTAAGGCGGCTGCATTTCGATGGAGGCGAAATTCTAGAGACCCATGTACTGTGCGATGTCAGTGCACGTTAACGAACCCCAGGTGGTCGAAATTATCCGGAGCCCTCCTCTACGGCGTCCCTCATAGCCTGAGCCTCTTTGGGAAGTTAAGCCCCAGAAGTCAACTGACTTACCTGTCTTGCCTCACGTCACATGTGGCGGGAATAGCTTGGTGAGAGAAAACTAGCAGTAAGAAATACTTCGCCAGAAAGGTACATTGTGAATAAGGAAAAATACTGCCACTCAAAAAAAAAAAACAAAACATGCGGCTGTTTACAAGGGAAGCGAAATTAGAGTCAAAATTTCTTTCCACGGTGTACGAGCGTAAACAGCTGCACAGAACAGCTGGCGGACAAATATTGCTCATCCTGCTCGAAAGCACACCTTGAAAGGGCTCTTCAAGCCTCCACGAATAGTTTGCTGAGCCGTTCACCACCACAGTATGGGCAGCCACCTACGTGTTGTGGCGAAAAGCGTCTAATGCGCCTTGCACGAAGTCACAAAGCAAAGGAAACCTCAAAGCGCTATTCCGTTCTCCGAGAAAAGAAATGCAGGAAAGAGAGAAAGAGGGCCGTCAGCTTCACGCTGCTTTTCGCTTTCGGGGTTTCGCGCCAGAATCGCGATCGCATTTCCCTGCGCTCAAAGCTGGCTAAGATTCCGCCCGCTCCGCGCGTGTACGGCGGGCCGGCCCCGCCGTAATGGATTTCGCCTGGGAATGCCGCACGCGCCACCTGCGCTCCCTGGAGATCTGCCCGCTCTGCGTCGCTCGGCTGATCTCATTTTTGCCTTTTTGCCGGCAGAGCCGAAAGCTTCGTAACAGCTTTACAAGACCCCCCCCCCCCCCCCACACACACACACCTAAAAGAAGCAAAACGCTCCGCTCGGAACCAAACACTCACAGCGGAAAGAACAGATTAAATATTGCGATGTATTCCTGGCTTACCCAGGAATGCCGTTGAATGCAACAGTGCTGCTCTGACGTCACCAAATGGAACAAGGGGACAGGCTGTGATTAATATTTGAGGAACACACTCACTCCAAACGTTATTTGATGAGAACAGGAAATGAGGCTCTCTTCCTGACACGTGTACAGCCCATATAAATTTTATTACAGGCCATTAATTGCTGATCAGTCCGCCTTGCCTTCTAGCGTGAGAATACCTTTTAGACACCTCTCCAAAGATCCGTAACGGATGAACAAATCTCTTTTCTTGTTGTCGCTATGTGCCCGCCCATTGAAATTATTTCAGGCATTACTGCGCGCTTAGAATAATTCAAAGTGCTTGCGAAAGTCGAAGCCGACTTGTGCGAACGAAACTCGGAACGCATGACGAATTTTCGGCGCACATTTTCGAGGTGAGGCATGTAGTGCGCTTCTTAAAATTTTTACAGCTCTGAGGCCAATTAAGCGAGGAATAAACATATATGTCGTTGTTTGATGGTTTGATATCTCTCCACATTTCGACAGCGTTCAGTGCAGCAGTTCGCCATCTGCGTAGACCATGTCGCCACCTGGCAGTGTGAGATAGAAGCACCGGGCAGAGGCTACTCTGCCAGGAGACACATCATAAGCGCGTTTCTCGTTTGGACAGCGGCATAACCTGATGGTACTTTCTTCCAGAAGGCATTAAGACGAAACGGTGAAACAACAGCGCCAAACCATGTAAACCACAACAAAGAAGGAAGCGAGCCTGTGTCTCGTCTTCATTCTTTCTTGTGGTTTGCTTTTTTGGCACCATTTTTTCACTAATTCAAATATGCACAAACTAGCCCAAAATGAGGTGTTAAGACAAAATGCGTAAACAGACTAATGTCCTTGTGCCTCATTGTGCAGATCCAGCCGTCTACAAGAGAAAATTCTCGCATGATTAGCCGACACATACTCAGCAGAAGTGAGAGCGGGTGGTGAGGCTGCGGATTGGTATGCATGCGTGCCGCCACCAGAGAAAGTCTACAGCGCCCATTTCACCGCCATTGATATACGATCGAGTTCCACGGCTAATCGAAACGCAGCTGCACGGCTTGCTCAGGAAAAATGCGAGTTGTTTTGCTACGGAGTGTTTGCAGCGCCGGAAATTGTCCGCCTTGCAAAAATGGTGGTTGGGGGAATAAAAAAAAAAGTTACGTTTGTTTGCGGAGCTGTTATTCTGAAGCTTGGCCGTTTCAAAGGAAGCGAGTGATATGGCTGCATTATTAGAGCCGACATGAGCATGGATGTGACCTTGTGTGGTGTGATATTTACCTCGCCCTCGGCGGTGCTTGCATGTGCTGAGGGGGAAGTATTACGCGAGCAACACAATTTAGCACCTTCATGCTACCAGCATCGCACTGGTCAAAATCCGCTTTCTAATTCAGCCGACCCTGGCGCCACCAAGCTCGTTTTTATGTTGTTTGTATTTCAGTTCAACAAACGGGCTATGGGGCTATGGTGTCCGACGACAGAATTAACTAGATTTCAAACCGCACTAAATGTATAGGTTCCATCGTAAGTCTTGGCAACGCGGATGGGGAAAAAATACCTTTTTCCTCTGCCTGGAGGCGCGGATTGTAAGGTGAAGCGCATTGTGCACGTCGCACAGCAAAGGCAGCCTACACTTCAGAGCTACACGCTTAGACCACGAAGAGAAAAGCTATTTCGCGGCTCCCATATATGGAAAACATATGCGCGCACCTGTCAATGAAGCACATTATTTTTCTCTACTTAATCCTATTGCCACGCGTCACAGCAGGCCGCTGGAAATGATTTGACGTGCGCTCGATCAGCACCTTCCCGGTTTCAATTAAATATCGAATCCCAGCGTGGTCTGATCCAGAGTGGCTTATTATATCCCCTAAGGTAAGTGGGTTAAAGGATAACAGTGGCGTATTGTTTTGCACCAACCTCCGCGCACGAACAACGCCAAGGTTCTACTACGGCACGTAGAGACTAAACAGCGTTACCCTCTTCCGGGTAGACATCTTGGATTTCGGCGGTCCATCCTAGGTCGCGAACTCCACGAATGAGACATGCCACTATGAAACGTTATGCGCTGCTAAAGAATTTTTTTGCGCAAAGGACATTCGGGCGAAATAAAACACCCGGTGACGAAGCCCCTGCGCCAGGAAGTATCGCAGCACGTGATAGTTTCAAGTCACGCTTGTCCTTTGCCGCGGACGCCTGGTGCACCGGGGCCATTCCGAGCAGCCAATATGAGATCATGGATAAGAATTCCAGAGCAAAAAGAACGAAGCCAGGCGCCGTGAAGAGACTCCGAGCGAGAGTTACACACGGTTATTGAAAGAAAAGAATTCTCAGGCAGGCCATTCCCGGCAGTACGAGCGGATGTCCAGCGGCGCAAAGCCATCTATAAGGCTTCTCGAGGGTCACATATAGGCTTCAGTGGAACGCTGCGGTTGAAATGCACAGTACCAAGCTATACTCTTGTCCGCACCGGGAGCCCAGGAGGGCGTCCGGGGATGAACGAGAGCAATGGGGGGAGGGGGGGGGGGGGGGGGGGGAATGTCGGACCTCCTACACCCTCCGCCGCAACACCGCAACCCCCGCCACTCTCAAATTTCCGCTCGATCCGCGGCGCCATCTTGCCGTCCGTCACGACACCTCTCCCCTACATCCTCGGCATGTGCCCTTCACGCTGAGATGCGAAGCGCGTCGTCTGGACGGCGTCGCAGCGGGCAGGAACGTGGCCGCCTTTCTCGGTTTTTGTACCGAAAAAGAAAAACGAAAGCGAACGGAGACGCCCGATCGGCGCGCCTTTAGAGAAAACGTCCCGTTCGATCCTGGTCTTATTCGCCCGTCACATTTTCCCTGCCCCGCAGCACTCGAAAGCGCGAGTGCCCGAAGCGCAGCTGGCAGCGTTGGAAGAACCGGGAGGAGCAAACGTGGGAAGGGCGCGATCGCTGACAGGGAGGCCAGCTCGCAGGTCGCTGCAATGGAGGGGTTTCCAACGTCCCCCAATCTGTTTCTAATGCAGACAGACAGTGCTGGCAGGCTGGGGACATCAGCGATGTAAAAAAAGGAACGCGCTCGAGACCGATTCCGGCTTTCAGCCTCACGCCGTCTACAACTTCGCAGGAAATGCGGCTGTAGCGAAGGAAAAGAACAGTCGTTCGCAGCAGCGCCGAAGCCACCCGTTTTTTCGTTGAGTGCATGCGATTGATCGCGTTCGGAAGGAGCCCATATCGAGTGCCACAGGAGATTCCGTCACTCTTTCAAGAAGCGCCCAAAGCATACGTCTGTGGACACAAAGTTCACGGCTTTGCTAACCTTGGAACGTTGGTGCTTAGCTGTGACTTCGATTAAAAATTCACGTTCAAAAGAAACTACGCGCCCTTATTCTCTTTTTCGGTGTCTAAACACGTAGGCTCTCTCTTAGACTTAAACATGACCCGCCGCGGGGGCTTGGCTTAGTGGTTAGTGCACTCGATTACTGAGCCGGAGTACCGGGGTTCGAACCCGATCATGGCGGCAGCGTTTCGATGGAGGCGAAACGCAAGAGGCGTCCGTGTGCTATGCGATATCAGTGTATGTTAATGGCCTAAATTATTCCGGAACCCTCCACTACTTCGTTCTATCTTTCTTCTTGCTCTCCCACCTTACTTCCTTCATGGTGCGGTTGAGGTGTCGAGCAAGAAGAGAGACAGTTATGCGCCTTTCATTTCTTTCTAATCAGCCAATCATCAAATTACGCTGAAATAGTACTCGATTTCTTATCTGCTTTTTAAGTGAAAGATGCTAAGACCGCCAACACGAAAAAGAAAGAAGACGCAAAAGCGCACAATTTCAATGTCATATCTAAGTCTCCGTGTGGACTTAGATATGACTGCACTGGGTGACTGCACCCTGACGATCCGCGAACCTTGCACCACGAGCCACGCACCATGTGATGCTGACATCGCAAAACCGGCACACGTCCCGGAACAGCTAGCCCCGAAAAGTTCGTAGGATGAGGCACTGCACAGATATTGTTGAGAGAAAATCCCGAGCTTTGGTTTACAACACCTAAAATAACAGCCAGTGTTTGCTCTTAGCCGGACATGAACAATAGATTAGAGCAAATTTGTGACTCAAGCCACTCAAAATTAATTAACAATGAACCACGAAAAGAACAAAAAGTGGTGAGGTAATAACCACGAAAATGAGACGAAAAGTGAGTGCTTTGAAATATTTGGGAAGTTCGGATTTCTGTGAGGTGCTAGAGTACAAATGTACAATGCGCCTGAATTTACCTTTGTTAAGAAAAAGTGGTTGGACGTCATTGACATCGTTAGACCTGGTATTGCAAAGTTGACATTAATGAGCCTGGAAAAGTAAGGAAACACAAGGATACAAAAATCGAAGTGCAAAGGCTAGCACGAGCCAATAGCTGTGGTGCCTATGGTATACAAGCACAGTAGATGCTATCCACAAAGACCTATAAAAGTGCGACTACCATAAGCTGGGCTATAGTTGGTGGTGGTCCATTGGCACGTAACCAGCGCGCACACAACGAGGAGAGGAAAATAGTACTAGACGGAAGCAGCGCTGTGCTCGGAACTACGGTTTTCACAGCAAAATAAAACGAAATAGATAAGGTTAGACGCGGAGGTCGTCTGGCGGGGAAAAAAGAAAACAAACACACAACACAAAACAACTGACCCGCGAAGAGCTCAAGAAAAGCATGCCTCTTCGCATGCAGTGATCAAGAAATCTTGCTTGCGCGCACGCTTTTTAATTTCTCGGCCTGATGCGTTTTGTTCAGTTCACGTGTCCGCTGACACGGATGCCTGCGCCGGACAGTACTGTTTTTGAAAGCTGCTGAACAACCACACCAGGCGTAGAGCGCTGCTAAGCCTGTGAATGGCCCCAGTCTCTTCTCGAATCAATGGCCCGTCCGGTCACGCCGATACAGCCCATGCCGCATGAAAGCGGAATACCAGAACTACGCTCAGCCCACAATGGGCATATTTCATTTCCTGGTTCACAATACAAACGACGTGAGCAGTCTTCTTCCGAGTCCCTGCAGCCCAACAAGCTAAAGGCGAGGGGAAAAAAGAAAAGGCAGACTGGACAGGCGCAGGAGTCATGGACCAAATAGCCCGACCTGCGATAGTGCGGCAGTCTTCTTGCCCACTTCTGCCTTTTGTGCGACAAACACACCCATATCAGTGATGCCCTGAAAAAGCAACTCTTAAGCCAGATCTTGATGGCACTTTTTTTCCGATCGTGTGTCATCATATGGACGTACGGGGTGCCAGCCAAATTTCGTCAGTCGCTCGGCACCTGGAAATGACACGCGTCTGTCGCTTTCTGACACGTCTAATCAAAGTGTCGCATACGGACACAAGCAAGGATGGTGGGAAATTGGAGTGTTCTATGCGCCACTTCTGGGAAAGGAAACTGCTCTGAATGGAGTGAACGCAGGGTTTTAAAAACATGGCTAAGCACCTGAAGAGAGGCATTGCTGTCAGCTTACTTTATTGGAACTCGTAATATTTACTGCTTATTTTTATCGTATGCTTTATTATCTTATATATATTTTCAATTTATCACTTTTATTTTTTTGTTGGCGAGGAGAGTGCTGCGGAACCGAAAAAGTGCCAACTTAGCACAGCTACTTCGTTGTGAGCCCGACGCTCGTGGCTTTGTCGCCCTAATGTGTTTGCGGTTGCGATCGAGAGGAACCATTTTGGCTGAAGCCTTGCGCATGGTTCAGTATTTCGCTTCGTTTGCGCGGAGCGCAGCGTTCGAGTACTCAAGAGAAGCGCGCTCACGGCTCTACGCTCGCCGCAGGTCTTGCATAAGAGCTCGATTCTGTCAGTACTACATTCCCTCACCCGTACTTTTCAAATACAGTCAAAAATGATTTCGCATCAGTTAGACCTTGTTGCCATGTTTTCTTTTTGTTTTTTTTTTTATGAGGGCGATGACAGTACAATTACAAAACATACATGTTGCAGCAAAGTGGTCGCATTATGTTAAGAAAATGCTTGCTAAGCAATACCGCGGTTCTTGGCAGCAAACCCGTCAAGAACAGAAAAGATTTGCTTTACAAAGAAATGAATTCTACGGTTTAGCTTCCCGCAAATATACATGGGCTATGGCAGACGCCTTTCTTTCGTTCAGAGGGAATCTAACTACTCAGAGAGCAAATGCTTAGCATGCTGCAAAAGCGAATGGCCCTCTGTGTGTGGGCACACTCTTTGTATTTTCAAGTTCGACCCGCCTTTACAATATTAGCACCTCCTGGGCATGAGAGCCCCGAGAAGACAAGCGACACGGCATAACGCAGAGAAAATTACCCCTCGTCTATAAGTTGGTTCTCGAAAGACTACAGCGGCAGGGCATGGGCCGAGGGGAGAGGGTAAAAGACCGCTCGGCGATACCTCCTCCATCTGGGGCTCTTTTTTCGTATCTCACCGAAAAGCCCCATTAGCGTTAATGACAACAGCTGCTTCCTAATGAGGTGACAGCTCGCGTTAAACGAGATCCCAGAGGCTAATGCAAGGACGAATGAGTGCAGCTGAACAGGAAGCGCCGTTTCAACGGCGGCGCAAAGTTATGCGCATTCGCAGCGTCTTATTTCTCTTCCGAGGCAAAGACAAAACGAACTGCATTCAAAGCATAAAGGCCCAAGAAAAAAAACAAAACCAAGAGAAAGCAACATTAGTTTGGGAGTGCATGCGCATGGGCCGTACAACTCAATCAGAGTCGTAATTAAAATGTGCGACAATGCGGATGAGCAAAGGCGAGACGGGGCGGAACGACGCTTCATTTCGCAGCGTCGGGCGATACGATAGCGGCCGCAAGCGCACCGAAGCGGCTCTAACAACTCGCAGTGAAAGGAGAGAGAGAAAGAAGAAAAAAAGAAAGAAAACTCGTTTGCTTCTGTTCGCTCTTCTGTGCATTCCATTCCGGTGCGAAGAAAACGGAGAAACCGCCCGTTCGCGTTCATGTGTGGCCGGTGGCTAACGCGGGACGCGGATTATAAAGAGGGGACAAACAGGAAGACATACGTGATGAAAGCGATAATTCAAATGTGATCAAAGACTATAGTGGAGGGTGGTTTTAAGTTAGCAGACGAAAAAACAATAAACGCAGAAGGTGTGAAAAAAAAAATGGTTGTGGCTTAGCTTCGTTAAGCCCGGTAATTGCGAAAGCAATATCCGTAGCTATGCCATGGTTCAGCTGGTAGTGTAGCTGGTAGTGGTGCTTGTGGTTAGACTTGTGGTGATGCATCGGTTATACAATCCAATCCAATCCAATCCAATCCATACCAATCCAATCCAATATGCTAAAGGTCATTGGTAGCACCGGCCTCGCTACGCTACGCGCTGAAAGTGCAACTAGAATTGCTTTCGCAATAAAAAAAAGAGAGTGCGCGTTTTGGAGGAACACCCCCACTCCTTCCCTCCATACACCCTTTTTATTTTTCGGTCCGATTTCGCACATAGAGCGACTACCACGAACATACAATGTAACTATCATGCATGCTGTCCAGAATGAAAATAGCAAAGCTTTTTAGGAGGCAAATAACAGCTGATAATTACTGCAGGTAATTGACCTGATGCGAGACAACCAGGCGCATGGGTTAACCCGCATTCGTTTTAAGATGGAGCAAAGAAAAGTCTATTTTTGGTGGGGCAAATGTGATGGAACAAGCGCTATCAGAGCGACACACAAGTCACTGTATATGCTTGCTATTCATTAGAGCGCAAATTTTCTTATCGTTGGCTATAGGCCATTATGACCCCCTTTTCCAAGCCGGTGTCAGTCCGGAGGCCTTCCTCAAATTTCACTTCCAGAAAAAGCCATTTCTTGCAATGCCGGTTGTACATCTGCACAGTGAACAAAAGCTGCCATCACTTCGAACTCTAACGTTGATGCCTGTGTTCCTGAAGTTCCATGCCACAAGGCGGCAGCATGTCTAACTCTAACTACAAGCAACAATCCATCCCTAACTCGTGCTTAGAGGGTCCACACATAGTCTTACAACCACCCCAGGGAACAACGAGGTTTTTGGAAGGAGCTCTCGATGCTAAATTCCATTCCTGCGATTGAATACGATTGCAATTAAAATTATATAATGCAGAAATCCGAAGATTACTACGCACTATTATACAGGACCTGTCATCTATGAGTTTACATAATTTTTTTTTTAAACAGGGTTTTCGAGTTAGAAAAGTGCTCTTTTGGCTCAGCACTGTCACCAGCGTAGTACAAAAGAAAACAGCTAATACGTGCTAACTAGCATGCTGGTTAAGTAGTATTGAATATTTAACATATTAACTATTGCTGTTAGGCTCCTTAATTATTGAGAGGTGTACAGCCCACTCTAAGTAGTATCCAAATCAATTTCTAGAATTTTGAAAACTCGGTTACCCTCTGCCCTGTGGCCCCAACAAATTTTGGCCACATAGCGCCAAATGCATGGGCTTAAGAGAAACTTGTAAACAAAGCAACCACTTCAGTGCATGGAACTCGTGGAAACAGGCAAAATTTGCGGGACACAGTGCCGAGGGTAAACGCGTTTCCAAAATTCTAAAAACAGATATGGATGTTACTTCCAGTCGGAAACGCGCCTTTCATTATTTAAGCAGCCTAACAGCAATAGTTAATAAGTTAACTATTCAATAATAATCAGCCTGCTAGTTAGCACGTCTTACCTGTATTCTGATGTATGACACCACTGACAATGCTTTGCCGATAAAAAGCGGTCTTCTGACACAGAAAGCCTATATTTAAAAATTCCAGAAAGCCTAAGTGAAACACCCTGTATAAAGATCAACAAATTTTTCTCACTTTTACAACATTTATTCTATCCTTGCATTCTTAACATACCATCGTCACTTTACACTGCTACTTACTACAGCCTTCCTGCACGGTTGAAGCAGTCTTCTCGACAAATTCAGTTCAGTTCAGTTCAGTTTATTACCTTAAAAGTCCACCGTAGGGGCATTACATAAGGGGTGGGTTTTTATACAAACAATAAGGATCATGGTAAACAGTTATTGAAAAAATGGTCAGATACAAATTGCAAAAACGAAGATGGGCAGGTAGTAGAAGCGATTTCGTGGGGAAGGCAAAAAAGACTAAAAATAGGGAGTTAGAAACAAAAGGAAAATTTTTTTCAGGAAAAAACTTTATGCGGAGGTGGAAGGGTTCTACCGTAAAAACCTCCTATTTAGGTAGGTAATTAAGTCAATTTACATGTCCAGCTTTCTTGGATGTTACTTCTAATTGTGAGGCAGCTGTGAAAGATTGTAAGATATTGTCACAAAAACATTGATGGAAATGGTCTAATCTTCCGATGCGCAGCAAAATTTTCGTTTTCAAACTTGGCTTGCGCTCGCACCGAGTCATCGAAAACCAATGAGGTACACTTCTTAATTATTTTATTTCACAATACTGCGGGAATACAAAGAGACAAAATACATTTCAAACAAGCCCGAAAATCATTAATCATAAATGCACAATACTATACAGTGATTCATATTATGATAATAAATAGCAGAAAATTACAAGGTACTTCGGGGGGATCTGAGAATATATTGATTTTTATGGTGCAATCTTGCGATGTGCGAAAAATCGCGTTCATTAATTAAAAGCTTCCCGCTGAAATATGCGCTAGCCTCAAATTTCTGGGTAGTACATGGGCGTCCAGAAAGGGGGGGAGGCGGCTGCGCTTCTCTCCTAACCTCTTGGAATTTCGGATATTTTTTATGCACTAGCAGAAAACAAATACACAGCTTGATTAGCCCGCTTAGGTGTAGGTGACAGAAACTTTTTGCATTTTGCTCAGTAAGTTTAATTATTTGTTCATTAATATAATCCAACGCATGTTTTCCAAGCCTAGCACTAATTTGCTGTTTCTAATTTTTGTTTGATGTGCGTAGTTTCGACAACAAATAGTGCCTTTTTCGTGCTAACCTACACCAACCTCATCTGCAACCATCGGATGTCCCCCCCCCCCCCCCCCCCCCTCCCAGCAGAAAGTTCTGCGGATGCCTTTGTATGTGTGGTGGTTACCCCCAATCGGGAGTTTGCAGACGTAAAAAATACGATTCGATATCAGCTTTTCAAACGAAGAAAAAAGTCCTGCTGTAAAACTCCGAAGCGAGAGTAAATCTTGCGCTCTTTTCCGCACAAAACAGAAACTAAGCGCATGAGGCCCGCTCGAAGTTCGGTGCCAATGTAAGGTCTGTTGATGGCGTGTTACAACCGCTACGTCGCCCAAACCGACCTGTCCCCTCTGCTGTACCACGTCATGCGCATTGTTTTTGCTAAGCTGCCCAGAGCAAGGAAACGAACAGTCGTCGCCAACTTCGCGAATGTTATCTTTTAGCGCTACGAGGCAAAAAAAAAAAAAAAGTATCTCGATTCGTCTTAGAAACACACATGGTAACTATGCAGTTGCTCAAGAGCTGCTACCAGCGTTGCTTAACGATAAACACGTGTATGTCGGCATCCGTGTTTTTATCTGTGTCCTTACAGGCACTCGTATACCGCCCGGCATCTATGGAATGAGCTCCGCTGAGGCCCCGCAGCTTCCGAGGACGGCAATGCTGTTCGGTGGGCAGAGCAATCATTTTGAACAAATATCCCCGGGCCAGGCGCGTAACCAGGTTTTATTTTTCTTTCTATTCTTTGGGAAAGACCTAAGGTAAACTTTTCCAATAGAGATGGCACGGCTGGGAAGTGGGTACTTGGCCGGCCTGCCCAACTAAAACGCCTCCAGACTGGGCTGCTGCCCCGGACACAGTTTTGAATTTGAATTGCATGATCTAATCAGTCAGCGGAGGGAAGTTCAGCAGTGTGAAAGCGAATGATTTGAATCAACTAGTCAGAACTTATCGATAAAACTAAACTCGGCACATATACTCTTCAGCGATACCTGTGGCAACTTTTTTAGATCAGGTTTGGTAACTACTACAGAATCTGCTGCACAGCTCGTTTGGTATTCCCGTCGGAGCTGCTGCGCACAAGGCTTTCATAGCTGCTGCGGAAACTTTCGCAATAGAACACGTAGAGCGTAGCGAAAAGGATGATGTTATGAGAAGAGAAAAGGCGCGATAAATTTCGCGCGAAGCCGTCAAGACTTTCTTCACTCCGTAGTTTTCAGATCGATCACGAGGATCGCTGTTCTTTTGCGACGACGTGCAATGCGCAAATTACGTCTAAACCGCATCGCTCTAACTGTAAACGCGCAAAGGGAGCGAGGATGCTCCACCGGCTCATTTGCTTTGCAATGCTAGTTACATTGTTAGATTTGAGGCTACTCAGCCTCAAATCTTCGGATCTCGTACGGGGCGCGCCGTCGTAAAACAGTAACGCCGCTAGCGGTTGCTCTAAAATCCACACGAGAAGCAAACTTCCTCCTAGCGCAACTTGCACGCCTCTCCAGTGGTTACAACTTCCTCCTCTTGCTAGCGATTGCAAACGCTAACGAGTTCGCGATTGAAGTGCACACTCTGCGATCTGCGCGATAGCTACCGGGCATTTGATTGTTTCTATCGTAGCCCTCGCATAACGTTCGGCCATACTTCCCTTTATGAGATATAGGCAATGTGCCCGCTTTTCGTGAATTTTTATTGTAGAAAACCACGAGATATCGGAGAAAAAAAAAACACTGTTCCATTTATGCGCCACAGCAAGGAACATGCTGTAGCATCAAGTAGTGCTGTTCTTGCTTTTCTCACTGCCATTTTCCCTCTCTTGCTTTTTTTTTTCTTATTTTAGAAGACCCACTCCCGTACAAACACGAAAAGAAGGCAAAAAGGCAATGAGAGAGATAAAAGTCCCATCGTCCAGAAGAGTTACCAGGCTTTCTGGTTAAGTGCGCCAACGTAAAATAGTTAACACCTGAATCCGAAAATGGATCAGCACGGTGGAAACATTACCGTGAAAATGCAGGGTAGGTGCGACAGCACATTCACTCACGGAGGAGAAGAAAAAGGGAAGAAACCGAATCGACCGTTGGAGTAGTAATGCGTAGGGAAGAACGCGAGACGAATGGGCCCCCTTCGAGAAACCGCCCCGAGTAACGCTATACAAACTCGTTTATAAGCTACTCTCAGGAAATGAACGGAGCGGCGCTCGGGATACAGCGGAGCGGCTCATCAGAGCCACCAGCGACCACAGCGCAGAGAGAGAAGGAAGGGGGAGGCAAACAGCAAGAGAGCCCCGGCGAGGAAACGCAATTACCCGGCTGCTCGATCATCCGCCACTGCTGTTCGCGCGCAAGACGAAAATACCGAGTCAAGCACACAGTGGTGTCCACCAGCTCGGCCGGGTTTTGTGCCCGAAAGACACCGCCGCTGTCTTCTGGGCTTTTTGTGCGGTTATGGTGTTCGGACGCTTCAAAAAAAAGAAGCGAAAGAGAAAACAGCAAGAAAAGACGGACAGAGGCGAAGAGGGAAAGAGAGAGGGGGGGGGGGGTCAGCCGGCGGTCAACACAGACATCCATAACTTCATTTACTTGACGCGTTTCACCAAAGACGCGCAGAGGCAGCAACGGCTCACGCGGAAGCTGGTGGTCGCGGCACAGCACGAAAATGGTGACCGCAGGGAAAGCGGATGCCCGCGGAGCCCGGATTTGGTGACCCCGGGAACTGTCGGGTCACCCGCCCGCCCAACCCCCCGTTGCTCGACCCCGCCCATTAATGGACGTGGACTTTTGCGTGCGTCGGCCCGGTTTTCTGTTTTCGGCTCTCGGCCGTCGTTCCCTTCTCCACTCTCACTCGACGCAGCACCCGGCAAGCTGGTCGCGATCGGAACTCCCGTTTCCTTTTGCGGCCGCCGTTGCCTCCCCCTGCGGCCGCATGGAGCGCCCACCCTCGGCGACTGCTGCCATTCCTCCACACCCCTGTTGCGCAGCTGACGATTTGCGGCAGCGACCGCTACCCCAAGCGCTGCGGGAACAGCGCTGCAGGCGTGCTGGGCTTCCCCCTTGCTCTTAGGGAAGACGAAAACAAACGAGAGGTGGCACTTCCAACGCCCTATCTGCCATGTTTAACCACGGCCCAAGTTTCGAATTTTTCCTGCTTCTTGCTGCGGTTGGCTTAAAGCCCACTGATTTCAGGACTTAATTTTTACGAAGAACACCTTGGTAAGTTCAAGGGGGTTTAACTTCCTAAAGTGACTCAGACTGCAAGGGACACCGCAGTGGAGGTCTCCGGATGATTTCGACCAGTTGGAGTTCTTTAAATTGCATGACATTACACAGTACGCGGGCCTCTAATATTTCGCCTCCAGGATCGCCCAGGATCGAGCCGGTGTATTTCTGGTCAGTAGCAGAGCCCCATAGCCACTGAGTCACCGCGGCAGTTCCAACAAGACCTTGGCAAGGGAGTGACACTCTCATAGAGCCAATGGGGACGTTTTTTTTAGAAGGCGATGGTGGCGGCACCTGGGAGAGGCGGTAAACGCATCAAAAATCCAATATGGCGGCGCGCGTTTAGGCGGCTGGTTGTGGCCGGTTGCTAGCGCTACAGTGCACTGTACTCGCGCGTTCCTGGTGCTGGCGGCCGCTAGCTCGATCCAAGCTTTGGAAACACTGGTGATTAACTGCTCCCGCGCTGCATTCACGCTTGATTTCCTAAGTGCTTACAGAATCTGCTCACTCGCTTTTGTATTTCGATGTGTCTGTTGATGTAGCATGATGCATGGTGGCGAGCGGCGCGACTGCTTAGCAGCTGCGCTCGCTCGAGAACGAAAAGCGTAAATGGTTTTGTACAAAGAACAATTTATTAAAAGAACATCAGCAGTGACAATCGGTGTTCAAAAAGTGATTTTAGTCATCAGTGACATTGCAGTATCAGTGACAGGCATCCTAAAAATCAAAATAAAAAACGCCATTATGTAAACCTAGAAGACATGAGTGCACAGAGAATATATAGGGGATAAAAAAAACAGTATCAAGGTAGATACAGTATACATAATAAAATGCTACATGACTGAATATAGGTTCCTACGCGACTTTATAAGAGATTTAGGTAAATAGCAGGGAAGTAAAACATCTGACATGTATTGAAACGCATCAGTCTGTGGCTATGAATAAACACACGCAGAGAAAGGGAGCGAAAATTTTCAATCTTTGACTCGTGTAGAAGAAATCACAGTGTGTTGGGCTAGGGACAACATAATATGCTGCAGTGCTAGTTCTTAGTATCAAGAGTCCAAGAAAAGCTCACTGTGACTCGACATGCCGCCAATGACGCTGCTGCAGTGCGAATGTCGCCGACGTCGCCATTTTCGCTTGCGCGGCTGACCGGGCGTCGTCTGCTTGTCGTCTGCTGCCGCGTTACCCGCGTCATCATCTTCGCAACTAATTTCTTTGATATCTTATTTTTGATACCTATGGCTGGTTATAATTTAGTTCATAAGCATGTTTTTGTTATTGATAGTGGTCTAAAAATTTCACTTTTATTAGGCTTAACTGCAGCCGCGTTTACCGCCGATACCAGGATCGCTGCAATCGTTTCGACCGGGGTGCCACCCTCGGCGCGGACGCGCAACTTGCAACATGCCACAGCCCTGACCTTGGTATCGTGCTGCTCCGTCGAGTACACGAATGAAGATCGACTAATGAGATCCCCAGGCCAATTCCAATTTACAGCGGAAGATGCCGCAAAATACAAAGAACAAATAGGTGAACACTGCCAGGGCACCTCGGAAAATCGCACAATTCTATAACAACCTTTAATCTTTGGTTACAGGCAAGAAAAAAGACAGCACAAGTCTTTCTGTCTTGCCCAGCAAGACGTTCTTTTAAGTTATAACAACCTTACCCGCCACTCAACATTCATAGAGCAAGCACACGTCCTTCTAGGATTTCGGATGGCGTGATACAGCTCACTGTCTCAACTATCCAGAGATCAGGGCAGACACAGAACACATTCTCTTCTCATGTAACACTGATGATGACAATAGTGAATTTTTATATGGCGCAAAGGCATCTGCGGTCAAAGAGCGCCATGGCACAAGGTATTTCGTTTGCTCAAGGTGGGGTCAACGATCCATTCTCCAAGCATTTTATCCTGATGAAACCGAGCACCAGGCAGGGGAAAACTTGTACCCATTGTATCATCGGTGGGTACCCGGTGGTACTGGGGATCGAACCCCGCACCTCATGCATGCGAGGCGGTTGCTCAACCATTAGGCCACCGCTGCGGCCGCCTCTACTTATTTCCCTTGCTTCCCCCTCCTTCGTAGAGTGCTTGGCTTCACTCGGGCTCGGAAGATTATCAGCGGGCCTTAGCGGAGCAAGCGCTCATCCTCACTGGGCTTTAGTGTTGGCCTTAAATAAGGCTTTGTCCTCCTCCTCGCGTAAAAAGCAGAGCAACGTAGGACGGCGATTGAAAAAGGAAACACAATCGGTTTATTTCTGACTTCAGTGCGTACCGATTTAGTGAAAGGAAAAAAGACAAGACTAAAAAAAAGCCCATGGCCGGGAAAGTAAAAGCAAATGCGATATTAAAAACGCCTTTCGCGCCGTCTAGAAACCTATGAGCCATATAAGACAGCTCTTTCCGCACGAGTATGATAGATGGGGTGTTGACGCGCTTGTTCGCTCTCTTATGCATGGCGTAAGCCTCGACAACTTCCCCTGCTTTTCTGTTTCTGTACCGTCACAAGACACGTGTCTGGTCAAGCTGCGGCCGGCACTCTTTGCACTTTTTGGGATGTAATGCGAGGCTGTCCCCGTGAATGTCATCAAGCGCAAGCCACCGGTCATGTAGGCAGCGCCCCGTCGGACAGACATAGTGCTTCCATAAGTGAGTGGTATCTCATTTTACTACACCTATCTGGCGTCACACGACGTTGCGGATGTGGAGTTATTTAATGCAGGACGGGCCCTTGGCTTTATATTGTGGCTGTTCCTATTTCACCAACTGTAATAAAATCGCCCTGACCGGTGCAAACATTTTTGATAAGTCGTTCTTTCCGGTGCCATTGCCGAATGAAACTGGATTCCAGTTGCCGTCATTTACAAACTCAGCAGCTTTAAATTTAGGCACTTCATGTCTGCCTATGTTGCTGAACTAATTTTATCAATAGCACTAGCTTCCCTTCCCTTCCAGCTTGACTGTTATCAGGAGCTTAAACTTACTCTGAATACTGTTTACTTGGATACTTTGGTACTGTTTACTTGGGTACTGTTTACTTGGATAGTGTTTACTTGGATAACAGACTCGATGGGCGACATTGCTTGTTGTCTATCAGTCAGCTCTGCCGTCACAGCGTGCTGCAGTCAATTCACCGGGCTCCTCATCCCAGCTCTTCTGGCTAGGAGACTAACCAGCCGCTGCTGCGATTCAAGGAAATAATAACGCATTATACCGACAACCACCGCCTTTTCCCGGCCCCTGCAAAGGGGCTGAGTAAGACGGAGGAGCGAACTTTAAGGCGCCTGCAGACAAGTACTCTACTCTTTCCTGCAATCTTAAAGCATTACGATCCTAACACGGATGGGCGATGCCCGCACTGTGGGGAAACCTGGGATATCTTCCACATGGTGTGAGCATGTACTCAAAATCCCCACCTCCCCCCTTCCCCTATCCCTTCCAGAGAGGCATGGGAGACTGCCCTCCTCAACTGCTCCTCGCTTGAGTCCCAAAAGGCTCTAGTGAAACGGGCGAGAGACGGGGCATTGTCATGCGGTGTCCCGGACTAGGGACGCCGACCATGTAGCGGGGCCACTCTGTGGCTCCCAAACTCTATTTAAGAAATTAAAAGTTTTCACCACCACCACCAATGACGAAAGGTTAAAAGAGAGGAAAAACGAAACCTTGCACAGAACGGACTCTGGCCAGATAACGTGATAGGCACGGGCCAAAGGTAGAGAGCACTGCTTCCCCGCTCTGTTCGGGAAGTGTCCCTCCCCTCCTGCTCTTCCTAGCTTTTGCCATTGCCATCCATAAATTTCCGGGATCAACGAGGAAGGAGCGGAAGACGGCACTGCGTCTCAGCGCAACGCAGCGGCGGTGCAGATGGGCCGTGGCGGCGCTCTGGCGAGCTACGTCCGCACGTCCGCACGTCCGCACGGCAGGCCGCCGCCGCCACTCAGCGCGGACGCCTTTCAGCGCCGGCTGTTCCTCGGCCGCCGTGCGAGTGACGCGCCTCATCCCGCACGCCAAGCCGAAGGCGGCCTCCCTCAGCCGAGGCGATGACGCACGTTTTGCCCCGGCACGCGAGGCTTTGCCGAGATGCCAATTCCAGGTTATTAATGGCGCTTTGGGTTTCCCGCTGAGAGCCGATCTCGCTGTGGTCGTCTCCTTCTGCCCCGTTTCCCTGTGCGCTACCCCCCCTCCCCCCACTTCCCCCGGCTTGGGGATTGGCGAAGCGGAGACGTAAGCCCGCCGCAGATGGTGCCGATCAGCGGGCGGCCACGGAAGGGACAGGGACACGTCGCCCGGATACGACTCGCGTGCGCCTTTGCGACTCTAGTTGGCGCACCAGCATCCCGGCTGACGGAGGGGCCGACACTGGAGACAGGCGACGTCGCGTTTCCTGGTGAAAAATGCAGAGGGCACTTAAGACTGCCTACGTGCTGTGAACGCCGCGAAAGCATTAGTGTGTCATCGTGAGCTTTCGACCTCGACGCAGGTTGTGCACTGAGAAATGAAAGGAAGAAGCGCCTCCGAACGCTGATTCCACAAAGGCCTGAGTGAAAAACTCGAACGCTCGGTTCGAATACCTTTTGCCGAGCTAGCCTGCAACTTATGCTACATCCGATACACAACGAGAAATCGTAGGACATCACCCGCAACGGTGCACGACGAACGATTGCGTCAAAATTTTGATACGGAAATTTGTTTTTGAGCAAAGGAAATGGCGCAATAACTGCCTCGCGTCACGGTGAACACCTCAACCGCGCCTTAAGGGTAGAGGTAAAGAGTCTGGGAAGGCGTACAGTAGAAGGTGTATATGTCGTCGGTTCGAATCTACCCACTAGCACATATAAGCTATGTGCAATGAGAAATCGTACGACACGCCCGGAACGCTGTACGACAATCTGTTGCTAACAATTTTGGTACGAATATGGACGAGAAAGCTGGCGCCACATTGAGGTCAGCCAGTGGGTTCTATAGACGCTAACGAAACGTGCAGGGGAGGAGGGGGGGCAGCCTTCGGGGTACGGCCGTGTATCTGTTTTTTCAGCCAGCGTCCGCTCCGGCGGACGCGGTTGTTGCGACGCGCGTCTTTACTTTCCCTTTTTCTCTTTCCTGTTATCTTTCAACACTCTTCTATCTGCACGCGGTGGCGGCTCGGTTTGAGCCAGTCGGCAGGCCCGTGCACTTTCCTTTTCATTCTTCTTTCAGTCGCAACGTGTGGGGGGAGGAAATGGGGTGACTGTAACAACCGGCGCGGTCGCTTCGGCGGACGCGGTGGTTACGACGCGCGTCTATTTTCTAATCTTTCCTCACATCTTTCAACCCTCCTCTCTCGGCACGTGGCAGCGGCCAGTCGCAACAACAACGCGTATATGATTGTTTGAAACGGCGGTGCTTGGGTTACTGTGGCGTCATACAGCCGCTTAATGACGTTACCCTATTTTTCTTTCCATCGCTGGGATTTTCTGCACCTGTCTGTGAGAACATACTAACACATGCCGCCGGCTTTTCTCGTAATGGGAGTATTAATGCTTTCGCATTAAAACGTTCTTTCGGACCTCATACCACCGCTAAATCACAATGGGACCTCACTGAGTGTTTTGAAATCAACGAAATGCTTCTTTAGCAGAGCAGCTTACAGTTCTGAATACAGAGCGTTCTGATGAAAGCGCGCAGCGCAGTGGAGCAAAACGACGTTAATCCCACTGAAGTCTCGCCGACATGAACCGCCAGACGATTATAATTCACTTAGGCAGCCGAGTAGATCTTATTCTAATTCGCCCGGACCACTGCGGACGTCAATTGTTAAACATGACGAAAGCTGTTCAGCGACTTGGCGCATGGCGTAGCGCGTTTCCGAAGAGTTTGGACGCCAGCTATTCTCACAGGAAGCTTCCACGCGCGTTGTAGCGCGCGCGTGGTCACCTAACGGCCGGTGCCACTGTCGCAGTCTCGCTAGCTTCTGCGGAAGGGGTGAGAGATATTGATTGAGGCTCGATGGCGCGCCATTACGGGCGCGAGCATTGACTGCACGCAGTAGTTGCATTCAGTTGGGGGCTTTTGCAGCGAAAAATGGCGAAATAAACGCTAGCGTAGTTCATGCAGAGACCGAGTGCACGCCTCGGCGCGACGCGTAGAATGCACAAGGTGGCGTGAAGCAGTGAATAGAAGCGTTGCGCTTGCATGAATGAATGGAGTTACTCTGCCACCGTTTGCTGCGCTGGCACAATTGTAATCATTCATGACAAGCTCCCTAGGCGTTTTGCTTCACTCGCTTAGTCAAGGCCGTGCTGTTAACAGACGCGTTAGTGTTGTTATACAGGTATCATCTCTGCGGCCGTGAAAACATTCTACCCACTACAGCTACCCCTTACAGCTACCCACACACACAGCTATTACCCACACAGCTACACTACAGTCTACCCACTACAGCTGAGAAATGTGGAAAGAATCTGCACTGTGCTTCGTCTGCTTGTGAGCGCTGCTCTCCATTTCCTCCCCGCCTGTACAGTTTTACATGGTGGCTTTCGAACGCAGCAAGCTACCGCTCCACAAAAACCGCAGGTAGATTTATTTCGATTACAACATTTTATTATAATAATCACGCGTGGTTCTGGAAATCACCTTGGTAGCAAACTCTCCAGCTGGGCAAATGACTATGACAGGGCCAGTATAGCCTAGTATTGCTGAATGTTTGTTTGCTCTCTATCCGGCAAATAAAACTTAACGATTAACCTTGGTCAGGAAGGCTCCTGAAGTGCTTCGCGGCCTGCTCATAACTTCAGAACGTAATATTTTCATCCAGCAGTAAGAACCACTACAATGTGCGCGTACCCGCAAATCTATGCTGTTGTTCGTGTGCGAGGGTGCGTGCGTGTGCGTGTGCAATACTTTACAAAAGGACGAAGAAGCGCAGAGATTTTGCAGCAGTTCGTCAAGCTGATATCCTATATAGAGACTTAGCCTGCGCGACGAACCTAGTAATTCTAGTGGGAGCGAAAGTGTTGAAATAACGTTTGCCGTTCTAACGAATGAAGCGGACGGGCTTTTTAGAATTGTCATAGGCTTCCAGCTGAACGCTTGCATTGTTGGAAAAATTACGCTCACATGAGCACAATCTGGTGCCCTTATTTAGGAATTTAAACGCAGATGTGCTGCTCTTGTTAGAGGCCAGAAAAAGAGAAGAAGGCGTTGTTTTGGTTAAGGAGAGTTTCTTTAAGGTCAGAATTACTTAAAAATTACGAGTTGTGATTGAGATATAAAGTGCTCAAACATGTATTTCTTTTTGTTGGCCACTACAATGGCTATCTGAATCGCTGATGTGTAAGTACCCGTCATTATGGCTGTCACTGCTCCTCGAGACGCCTTCCTCTCTCTGTAACAAACAAGTGTGAATGGAGGAACTTTAAGACAGGTGAGCAATGAAAAAATTTGCCCTTCATGATCCCTAACGTTTATTTTTCACGCGCGCAGGCCCGCTTTCATTCTGGCTATCTGCTAACTCTCACCTATCACGCGTTCCTGCCGCGTGTCCCGATTCACCGAGCTATGCAGCGTTCAACCAGCTCTCAGCACCATCTCTCAGCAACCGAGGGGCTGAAACTCGAGCGGGACTGAGAACCGACGGGAGCGCCACGCTCTTCAGCAAGCAGCAGTGGTGGACTACAGACAAAGGTTGGTTGGTTTATGGGGTTTAACGTCCCAAAGCGACTAAGGCTATGAGAGACGGCGTATTGGAGGGCTCCGGAAATTTCGACCACCTGGGGTTCTTTAACGTGCACTGACATCGCACAGTACACGGGCCTCTAGAATTTCTCCTCCAAAGAAATTCCATCCGCCGCGGCCGGGATCGAACCCGCGTCTTTTGGGTCAGCAGCCGAGCACCATAGCCACTGAGCCACCGCGGCGGCGGACTACAGACAAAGATGAAACCCAAGCATGACCGCAAAGCCCTTCTTTCCCCATACGACCATACGGCACGCACGCACGTCCCTCGGCTCGATTCAATCTTCGGCTAGAATCCATACGCCACGCTTGATGACTTGCTTGTATCTTTCTTTTTGCCTTTTTCATTGAATGAACGCCCCATGCGGCAAGCGCAGCTAGCGATCCCGCAAATTCAATGGAGGACGAGGATGAAGTGGAGCTGGGCGAGATTTTGCTCGCGTTCTTCTTCTCAACTCTTTGCTTTCCCAGGAAGGGGCGATGCCGCACCAGGGTGTCGGCAAGGGGGTGCTCATCGGGTTGCGGTGGCGGCCGGCATTATTAATGCCGCCTCCCCCTGCACCGGTAATTGCCAGCGCGCGAACCAGCAGCACCAGAGCTTGTGCTCTGCATGGCAGAGCCCTAGTGGGGCACCCTCCCTCGCAGGGAGGGAGAGCGAGGAGCAGCTGCGGGTGCCGAAGCGGGCGCCCGCCGCCAGTCCATCGGCTCCGAACGGCGCGGCCGACATCAAAGGCCCGGCGTCGTGGATGCATTTGCCGGTGGCCGGCGACTGCTGCTTCGAGCGCGGCGTGTGCAGCTGATGGCAGAGAAAACGAGCACGGGGAATGCGGCGAGAGGGACACGGACGGAGCGTGAAGGCCCGGTTCGGGCCGAAGCTCCAAGCTAGGAAAAGGGCCCCACGAAACGGCCCGGTGGGAGCGGGCAGAAAGCAGAACCCATTTCGAACAGCCTATACTTGTTGCAACTTGCAGGGAAAAGAAGGCATGTCGTCGGATTTTGTTTAGTTGTGTTCGCGTCATAGTTTCACTTTGGTTTCAATAAATTAGTGTGCGGGCGAGATAATTGCTGCCTCCGCTTTAGACAGCCCCGACAGAAATTTGGGCATGCATGACACGTAGTCAGAAAAGGGGGTAGTTTGTCGGCGCGCCTTTCATCAGCGCTGGAGGCCGCATGACACACCGCATTGTGTGAGAGCCAAAATAATTATAGGCGGGAAGATGGCTGGATAAAAACGGAGTACAAGCACTGCATATTCTACTCAGTTGCACCATGCTCTCCACTGTTGCTCTCCTTAGCCGAGAAGAAGCGACCTGATAAATTGAAAGAATGGAACCAGTTACTGAATGGCGTCTTACATCGGCGACAATGTGACACGTTGTAGGTGTTCTTCTCTCGGTCAAGACTGACGATGTAATTATAGCTGGTGTGATTCCATTTGATAAAAATTGGTTACCCTACACTTCTGCCTAAACACACATGTCCTAAACAGGTCCTATTCCAGAAGGCAGCCTTTATGGTCATCGACATCAAGCCATGTTTGCATAGAGTAGCAATGCTCATACGACGCAGCTTCTGCCATTGCGCACAAGTCTTCACGCCGACAGCGCAGCCGCCAGCTTGATACAAACCCAATACGCCAAAGAAGCTTCTGATTCCACCGCCAAATTTTCGTTTCCATTGCTTTTTCTATTCAGCTTTAAACTACAGTCCCCGCGACCTGAGCCGACCGATGTCTACAGCTTCACAGCATGTCAGAGCATTAAGCAAACAACTGAGCCAAATATAAAAGCCAACGGTGACGCTAATAACCTGCCTCGCATTCCATGACAGGGGTGCTATTGGGCGTTTGATGCCATCAAACCCGACATTATTGCGAGGAAAGGAAAGCAGGCATTTGAAATAATGCCACTCTCCATGCGGACACCGCGTAATTCGCGTGAAACCATGCTGATGATGAGGAGGCCTGCAGGATTCGCGGGTTCTGTGTAATCAGTGCTCACGTCGGCCAAGTCATCCCCTGCGGAGCGGCTGGAGGGAAGCCCTTTGCCTTGTGGTAAACGTTTGGCAGCCAAGAAATGCTCCGGTCTCGCAAGTGATGCGCCACAAATGCCACGGATGCCTCCTCATGCGGTCAGGTGTGGCGAATGGGAGCGGTTCGTTGACACCGTATGAGAGAAAGCAGCATCGAGTCTATAACGGGCCCTGCTAGTGTATCCTGCTCAGCATGTCGCACACTTAGGGACGAGAGCGGCCCCGCACTGAATCTGCTCCATATCGAATTTTCTCAGCCACTCAATGCTCATGTTGCGTAGACGAGTGAACATCACACATTTTATGTTCGTTCGCAAACGATGACTCCAAAATCATCTCCCGGGCAATGCGGACTTCCACATAAGCTACGCATGCAGGAAAGACTGCGGAGCAACGGTCTGATGATGGGCAGCGTACAGATAGGAAATGAGAGAAGCGCATTTACTTAACGCCTCGTCCGGCACAGAGACCAAAGAACTGCAAGCGACATTTAACTCGAGTCCCACAAGCATGTTGAAGAATCCACGAAGGCTGGGTTCAACATGAGGCGTGCAGTTTGCCTCATACCCTGACATCGCAAGCCACGAAATATTCGCAGTCGCGGGTTTCAGCGGGTGCTTCCTTCCCTTTTCTGAACCATTTTCCTACGTACAGCGGATGTCCAACAGCCACCGGCACTCTTTCCACGACGCATGGTCCTTTCTGATCAGAAGGCTAGTCCTTCCTATGGTTGAACGAACGCCTGTTCGGTTCGGA
Organism: Amblyomma mixtum; assembly: GCF_055824585.1. Taxonomy (NCBI): domain Eukaryota; kingdom Metazoa; phylum Arthropoda; class Arachnida; order Ixodida; family Ixodidae; genus Amblyomma; species Amblyomma mixtum. Next base: position 111,595,449 of record NC_143017.1, on the reverse strand, counting down.
ACGAGCGGATATTGCACTTGCACCTCCAATGGTGACAATGCATCCATAAACGAGCCTTAGAACTTGTTTAGCCGAACCCTTTTTCTGCGAGAGGGCTTTGATCACAGAAGGAGATGCCTCTTTTAAAGGAACGGCGGGAACTTCTGTGCGCTCTGTAATATTGAGTATGATATGGTCATGTCCTAAGTCCGTGTTACAGAAAAAGGACTTAGAATTACTATTCATGATTCCTAGGATTTTAGTACGCAGTATAGTTTCCAAAGCAACCCTACAATAGCGATACACGCCAGAAACGAAGTTTTGTTCGCGCTACAGGCAGCAGAACGGATATCATAACACAAAACACAGCAATAAATCAATGCCACCAGGCAAAGATGACTACGGAAGAGAAGAGCTTGCATCTGCTGAAACATGCTATGTTCTCAGCATAAACATACACTGCGGTTTTTAACGTTCCAAATAAATATTAGTAACAGTCCAAATGAGACGATTAGCATGTAACATGAGATTTTAGGAAGTTAAGGCACGGCAGAAAGTACGGGTCGCACCGCGGTTACAATTTCGAGAGTATTATGGCTGGTTAACAAACACAAAATTTTTGCAAAGGCCTAAAGAAAGCCCTTGGACCAACTCGCTCAAAGTCAAACTTCATATGGAGGACTGCAAAGTACTTTTTACATAAAGGCAATGAGATGAACCGTATCCAACAAATGAGCAAAAGCAATATTATTAAACAAATTAGACTATTAATGAAACATCGAGGCACCCAAACCTGGCCTCGCTAGTCAATGATATCATCAGAGCTTTGCTCAGGCACGTCTCTTGGGTACAATTCCTTTCGCTAATGATCGCAAGAAACGCCCACAAAAGTTCCAGGAAGAGCTTGCAATGCAACAAAACATTTACACTCCGCCTGTATGACAGGAAACAAACTGACACACCAATATCAATCGGTTACTCATTACACACAATGGCGAGGCGATTGTGTCGAGGAGAGTTTTGGTCGACCGTCTTGCACATCTCTTCTAACAACATAATGTGAAAGGAAAGTGAGACGACCCTCTGCAAGAATGCCTGAGCTCTGGGGAACGTCGTCGCTGTAGACCGCGGCTCGGATGAGCTTTTGAAGGAGATTCATCTGCTTTTCGTCGGCCCTCAAGATCGCCGCAGACGCAAGGGTCGTGTGATCCTCATACGTCACATCAATACGAACCTCGCTTATAACCGACCACCGCCTTCTCGAGAGCCCATGGAAAATGCAGGCAGGCACCGAACGAGCGAAACATTTTCCGCTGGAATGCGTGCCGACGAAATAACCCAGCCCACGCGCAATATATGCGCCTGCCTTTCCCGCTGTCGTCGCAAGCCACTGGAAGTATTTTTTTCATCCCTTCTATTTTTTTTCTCTTCCTTTCTCGGGGAAGTGGCATTCGGGCTGGCACAGAGAAGGGAGGCCACAACGCACGATTCGATGTTGCGGAAGCTCGTCCCGCTGCGATACGGACGTGCGCTCTCGCGAGGAGCGGACAGCGCATCGGTCCAGGCTAATAGACCGCGTTTGCGAGCCCAATGACGCATTCCTTCGCGTGCATCTGCCTTCGGCTCGTCCCCGACAGCGACTGTCGCGGGAGGCCAGCCTCCCATTTCGCTAGCAGCCTCCGGGGAACGCTACCGCACCCGCGAGACGCTCTGTCCCGGAGAGCAAATGCATGCCTGCTGCCGCCGACAAGCCATCGATGTTCGCTCCTCCTCCTCCGGCGCATCGACAGCGGAGGCACGCGCGTAGGCGTCGGGACGAGCGTAACGCGGCATCCGAAGGGACGTGTCCGAACCTGGGCTACGCGGCAAATGCTGCATACGCGGGCTCCCCTGCGACGTCCCCGCCAAATAGAAGCTGCTGCCTCGCGGCTGAACAGGCATTCTCCTTCCAGAGAGAAAGACAGGCAGCGCACGCCGAAAAAGCAGCCATGCGAGAAACAACAATGCTCGCTCTCGCATACTTCGCAACGGGGGCGCATATATTTGCATATCCAGGCGTTCAGGCTTGCAAAAAGCTGCAGAATGCTAGCATCAAGGCTTTAGAAAGAGCAGAAATAATAGAGCGCTGCTGTACGCAGCCTTCATTCCTGTCGCCTGTGCTGATCAGCAGTGCCAAACGAATGCCCGCATAAAGTTTTTTTTTTTTTTATGCGCTGTTCTTTGGTTTGTATGGGAGTATCGAGAAGCTACGCCAAGGAATCACGCCTCAGTGACTGTATATTGTGAATAGACCATATCTAAGAAGGCTTCCCTTCTGTGGCGACAAAGAGGACGGAACATGCGCTTACTTCCGGTGACGTGTTGCCCCATCTTTCCCGGGGCACCAATTGCCTCTTTCCTCTTGCCCTTACTTCCATAACTGTTGCTTTCCTGTACACATCTCCTGTTCTGGAGTGCACATGCACGCATGCTACAGGTGAGTTATGCTCCAGTGCGAAGCAAATTTCTACGCAAAAAGAGAAGACAGCGCGTAGAAGGCGACAGCTGCAATACGCATCAGTGCGTTAGCGCAATTCTCTCCGACGGCAGTGCGATACATAGCATTAACACCTCTATTTGGGCTAGTTGGTGCACACTTGAATTGGAGAAAAAGTAGCGCGACACCATGCACACCGCAAGAAAAGAACGAGGACGAGACACAAGCGCTAACTCATAACTGAAATTTTATTGAAGCCAGGAAGCACCTTATATAAGGTGAAGCTTCAAGGGGAAAGAAGGGTGACATGGATGAGAAGATGAACAAAGGCAACTGTCGGGGAACGCAGATACAGACAGGCAGCCAAAAATTGCACAAGAAATAGAGCAGTTACTTGATAGCAGAATCTAGAAAATTGAACTCGGAGACAAAAAGGGATAAAGATGGAGTGCTGACACACCTACAGCCAAATTTCTTTGTGTAAAAAGCCTCCACACTAACACGCGCAGTTTTATCTGTGCTTTTGCCAAGAATCTTCGTCTCATTTAACCGCGCCTCGCACCCGTCGCATCTCATTACGGGCGCAATCAAATGTGCCTACTTTGAAATCTGATAAGTTTCGGCCACGGTCCCCCAAACGCTCCTTGATGCCGCGGCTAGTCTGACCGACATAAAACTTCTCACACGTTCAGGGGGTAGCGTAGACCACTCCTACGGAACACTTGGTGAACGGAGTCTGGTGCTTCAACTGGCAACCCCGCTTTCTTGAGTTGCAGATTCGGAGGCACAACTTTTGTGATACATATGTGATACACAGGTGAGGTCGAAACACGCGAAACGCACTGGACGCCACCAGTTAAATAAAGTACTAGTCATGCCCCTTCTGACCGGGCCTTTGACAGCGCCGTCATCTATAGGCCCAGCGGCGAAATTTCACCAGCAGAAATACAATAATGCGTGAACTACCTCGTTGCCACAGGAGCCACATGCTACCGCGGGCCTTGGTCCATAGGGCCCGGTCTGCGGCTTCTACAAATGGGGTCCCGGTCTCTCTCTCTCTCTCTCTCTCTCTCTCTCTATGCGCGTGTGTGCGTGTGTGCGTGTGTGCGTGTGTGCGTGTGTGCGTGTGTGCGTGTGTGCGTGTGCGTGTGCGCGCATGCGCGCGCGCGCGCGCGCGTGTGTGTGTGTGTGTGTGTGTGTGTGTGTGCGTGCGTGCGTGCGTGTGCGTGTGTGTGTTTATGGGGTTTAACGTCCCAAAGCGACTAAGGCTATGAGAGACTCCGTAGTGGAGGGCTCCGGAAATTTCGACCACCTGGGGTTCTTTAACGTGCACTGACATCGTACAGTACACGGGCCTCTGGAATTTCTCCTTCGAGTCAGCAGCCGCGCACCATAACCACTGAGCCACCGCGGCGGCGAGTGTGCGTGTGCGTGTGTGTGTGTGTGTGTGTGTGTGTGTGTGTGTGTGTGTGTGTGTGTGTGTGTGTGTGTGTGTGTGTGTGTGTGTGTGTGTGTGTGTGTGTGTGTGTGTGTGTGTGTGTGTGTGTGCGTGCGTGCGTGCGTGCGTGTGTGCGACCAATTTTTTCAACGTTTCGACCAGGGTCTGGTCTACCCACCGTAGTGGCTCAGTGGTTACGGCGCTCGGCTGCTAATCCGAAAGACGCGAGTTCGATCCCGGCCGCGGCAGCAGAACTTCGATGGAGGCGAAATTCTAGAGGCCCGTGTACTGTGCGATGTCAGTGCACGTTAAAGAACCCCAGGTGGTCGAAATTCCCGGAGCCCTTCACTACGGCGAACCTCATAGCCTAAGTTGCTTTGGGACGTTAAACCCTAAAAAACCAGGGTCTGGTCTTTCTCAAGAACGATCATGCAGTGCATGGGCACACCTTATTATAGCATTGAACTTGGCCTACAGAGAGCTTGCAAAAGAAAAATATCAGGAAACAAAAAAGAAAAAAAAGAAAAACTAAAGGGGAAAGAGGAACTGAGCGGAGAGACCAAACAAAAACGCCAAGATGAGGGAGCAACGGCGCCGCCTGAAAGAGATGAAAGAGAGAGGCGGGCCCTCCCTCCAAAATGTCCGCCATTTGTACGCGTCTGCAGTGCGTCTAGCAATGTAAACTCCCCCCACATTCGTGGGAAGAACCAAGTAGACGCGGCTTTCTTCTACCCTCTATGACATAGCTATGACAGCTAATTATCAACCACAATGAACAGGCCCTTGAAGAAAAGTTACATCCCGTTATTCTGTCCTTCGTTTAAATAAGAGTTGGCTCTTTTCGGATAAAATCGGATAAAAGTAGCGAAATCAACCACGGAGGAGGAGGAGAAAAGCATTTATTTGGTAATGTAAAGAGAGGTGCTCGGGGAGAGGCCCCTAGTGGGTCTCACCCCTTACAATACTAGTCGGAGTCCCTCATTCCGGGATCCCGTTGGTCGAGACCGCTACACAAGTCCGCCGAACCAGGGCCTGCTGGGGCGATAGTTCCTGGCAGCTGAGTAGGGCCGCCTCCCAGTCCTCTCGGGTAGGGGAAGGGGTGATTGGGGGGAGAGAAGGATTTTTTCTGCATGCCCAAACCATGTGGAACGTGTCGGCCACCTCCCCACAGAATGAGCAGCGGCCGTCAAAAGAAGGATTAAAGTGCTTGAGAACCGCCGGGCACAGCAGGGTGTTTGTAAAGAGCCTGAGGAGAATTCGTTCGCCAGCTTTACCCAGTCCTTTCATAGGAACTGGGTATCGCCGGTGTTCGGCACGATAGTGCTCAGTAATTTCTTTAAAAGAAAGGAGAGGGCTGTGATCAGGGTTGAGCTCCTCCCAAGGGACGCCTGGTGCCCGGTGAGTGAGTGCGCGGGCTGCCTCATGGGCGGCTTCGTTACCTGGCATGCCTTGGTGGCCGGGGACCCATATGATTGAGCGATGAGTTGGATCGCCGTCGCGAGTACTGCGGTGCAAAATTTGGTGAGCGAGTGGAGTGATCCAACCGAACTCAAAATTACGACAGGCTCCTCGAGAGTCTGTGAGGATGAATTTAGAGTCGGGATGGGAGGCTGCGAGGGCGATCGCCACCTCCTCCGCAAGCGTTGAGTTGGGCGCTCTGAACGAGAGGCCGTCCACCTGTTTTCCCTCGTGTATGACTGCAGCCGTGTACCATTCCCCCCTGGAGCGGTAGGGGCCTGCAATGTCGACGTAGAAGACGTGTTTCTTTGAGCCATAGTGGCGGTGCAGGGCATTCGCCCGCGCCTGGCGCCGGCCATTATTGTCCTCCTTGTTCATCTTAGTCGGAAGGGGTCGAACGTAGAGGGCGCTTCTCCACAGTTCTGGCACTCGAACCCGTTCCATGGTATGGTGATCATGTCTGATATGTAACCGGTCCAAGAGGCGGCGACCGGACACGGTCTGGGCGAGACGCGTGTATTGGTTAACGAGATGCGCCTCGCGGAGTTCTCGATAGGTGTTCACCACCCCCAACGCGAGAAGTCGCGCGTTGGAAGTGGATATCGGGAGGTCGAGGGCTCTCTTGAAAATTTTGCGGAGTACAATCTCCAAGTGATCTTCGTCATGTTTCCGTAAGCGGAGGTAAGGAGTCGAGTACAGTACTCGACTTGTTACGATGGCATGCGCGAGCCGCATCGCATCCTTACTTCGCAACCCTCCTCGCTTGTTGGAAACGCGGCGAACCATTCGGCCCACCTGGTCGCCGACTTTGCGGAGTTTGGCAAGAGTTGTGTCTGCCTTACGATGTTGATTAATGAAGAGACCGAGTATTCGTAGCTCCTTCGCTTCACGGGTGGGGCCGCTTGCGAGAGAAAGCTGAACGGAGATTTTGCATTTCGGAGAAGATCGAATATGCCCAAATTCAGACTTGGACGGGGAGCACTGGAGGCCGCAGTACGTGGCATAGTGGTCAACTATGCTCGCCGCTGCTTGCAGGCATTCCTCCATCTCTCCTATATTTCCCGTAGTGGCCCAGATGGTGATGTCATCGGCGTACAGCGCATGCTGAACACCGCCGACAGCCGCCAGCTGTGCCGGGAGATACATCATAGCAATGTTAAAGAGAAGCGGGGACAACACAGCGCCTTGTGGTGTGCCCCGCGTTCCTGTCTCAAACGGGCCGTACTCAGTCTCTTGTATACGTATATATACGTATTTTTTTTCACTTCTCCCAAACGTACACCCCTAAAGGAAGCCGAGCGCCAGGCCGGGGGACGCTTGTACCCTTTTGACCGGTGGGTGCCCGGCGGTGGGTTGGTTTCGAACCACCCACCTCCCGCAGCCGAGACGGGCGCTCAAACCACTAGGCCACGACTGTTAAGAAATCTTTGATGTAATTGAATGTACGAGGACCACAGTTAATCTCGCTAAGGTGTTTTAGTATGACGCTGTGTTTAACATTGTCAAACGTACCCTTGAGATCGAGTGCTAGGACTATTTTGTCGTTGTGTGGGTGTTCTATGGGTTCGAGAACCTCGTGATGAAGCTGTAAAAGGATGTCTTGTGCGGACTTACTGGGTCGGAAACCGAACATGGTGTCGGCAAACGAGTTCTTGCTCTCGAGATATTCTGAGAGGCGGTCACGGACCATCGTTTCCATCAGTTTTCCTACGCATGAAGTGAGGGAGATGGGCCGGAGGTTGTCTGTGTTTACCGGTTTCCCCGCCTTTGGGATAAAGGTTACCAATGATGTCTTCCAATCCGGTGGCAACGAAGTGTCCCCGGTCCAAATGGCGTTAATATATTCGAGTAGGGTTTCGTATGCCCGATCAGGAAGGTTCGCCAATAATTTGACTGTGACCTTATCCCTCCCGGGCGCCGTCCCCCTGCGCATTTTGGCAAGAGCCGCGCGAAGGTCGTGAAGCTGGAAAAGTTGATCCAGTTCCGGATTATCGCAGCCTGCATACGAATAATCCTGCCCACGCGGGTCTTGATCCTGATTGAGGTATTGTGAGCGCAAGGTGTTCGCTAGCTGCTTCGTGTTTCCTTGAAAGTTGTGTATCGCGCGATTGATGTGTTTCTGTGTTTCAGAGCGTGTTTGTGTGGGGTCTATGAGAGTCCTGAAGAGCCGCCAAGTGTTGCGGCTGGACATATGTCTTGCTGCGCTGTTGCATCGATCTACCCAGTTAGTGTCTGCGAGCTGGGCAGCATACTCGGCAGCTTGCTGGGTGAGGTCAGAGATGCGAGCGCGGAGTTTACGGTTGTGTTTCTGCCGCCGCCATCGCTTAGTGAGGCTGCGGCGAGCTTCCCAGAGGTGCATCAGGTGGTTATCCACGTCAGGTGCACGCTCCGTAAGCTGGATATGGTTTTCGTGCGAACGGAGTGTTTGCATGAGTCCTTGTGCCCAAGTGGAGTAGTCCTGTTCCATGAGAGAAGTTACTGGGAGGGCCTGGCGGAAAGCGTTCCAGTCGGGAAATTTGGCTTGCGCAAGGGGGCGACGTAAGGGCCGAGTGTAAATGACAGTGTTCAGTATGCAGTGGTCGCTACCGAGGGTGTCCTCGGTGTTAATCCACTCTGCGTGATGGATGTGTTTCACGAGGGTAAGGTCGGGGCAAGTGTCCCGAGTGACGGAGTTCCCTACACGTGTTAGGTGGACCGGGTCGGTTAGAAGAGTGATGCCCAGCGTAGATATAAGTTCCGCCAACTTACGACCACGCGTCTCTTCCTTGCAATAGCCCCACATGAGACAGGGCGCGTTAAAATCGCCCGCTATCATGAGGGGGTCGCGACCCGCGATCCTTAGCGCTGCGCTAAAGATGTTAGAAAAAGTGATGTTTTTGAGTTTCGGGGGGCAGTAGATATTAAGTATGTGTGCGGGGCTATCTGTTCGCCGCAGGAGGAGGACAGAGACCATCACGTACGAATATTCCAAATTTAGATCGAGATCAACCTCCTGCGCTGTGTAACCCTTATGGACTAGGATACAGGTGAACGGGTCTCGTTGAAAAGCGTTATAGCCCGTGAGCTTAACCGTATCTCCGGTTTCTTGCAACGCAAGGACTGCGGCGGGGTGTTCAAGGTTGTCAATGTACGCCCTTAAGTGGGCGCGTTTGGTCCTGTTTTTGAAACCCCGACAATTCCATTGCACAAGGGAAAAAACTTGCTGTCTTTGCGGGGGGCGGCGCCCTTTAGGGTGTTGGTTGGGAGAGGACGCAGCCATGTTGATTTGAAGGGAGACTGCCTTGGAGAGCCGGCACAGGTTCCGTCACCTGCGGCTGGATCGGTTCCGGCTCTTCCTTGAGTTCGGTTAGATCGATGGGGCGGTTGAATATTGATGGGCGGTTTGCGTCTTTGAGGGGCCCCATTCGGCGTAGAAGCCTGGGGTTTGACTCCAGCCACGTCTTAATATTGGCCGTCACGGTGGCCGTGACCGTGGCCGTGACTGACTTGAACAGGTTTTCTTGAATTTGGCCGAAATTTGACATCTGAGTCGCTAATGCGGCAAGGGCGTTTTCGAGGACGGTGAAACGCGCGTCAGAGCTAGATGATGTCGGGTCCACCGGCACTTGTTGCATCGGTTCCGGAGCTACCTGGGCAATAGGCGGGGAGGACCGAGCCGTTTCTAGCGCATGAATTTTGGCCTGGAGTTGAGCATTTTGAGCCCGGAGAGTCTCGAGCTCACGGCGGAGGTCCGCAACCTCAGAGTTAAGGGGGGGAGGAGGAGGAAGGGTTGGTGGGGAAGAAGGTAGGGGAGTGCGGGGGGACGGAGGAGGCCCGTCTCGGCTGCCTACCTTTGGCTGTGATGTCTTCTTTGGTGTGCCAAGCGGACGGTCCTCGAGAGGCGGAAAATCTCCGTTCTGGAATACGGGTGCGCCTGGACCACGTGACGACTTTTGGCTTGTTGATGGAGGGGACTTGGAGACACGCCCGGGCAACGCGCCCGCCGGTGGCGCTGGTCCGGATGTGCCTTGCACCAGCTTGTTGCCAGGCGGGGGAACTTTTGGAGTGGTGTCAGCTCCTGGGGGCACTCCACACTGACGCTGCTTTCGTTGACCGGTTGGGTTTCCCGGTCGTTGCAGCCTCCGGAATTTCGCTTTGCAGTCTTGCGAGCCCGTAAGGTGGCCGCCACCGCAGACGATGCAGGAAGGGGTGCACTCGTGGGTCTCCAAGTTGCCGTCTTCGAGGACTGCGACCGTTTGGCCGCAGTGTCCGCAGCGATTGCGTTGAGGATCCGGGCATAAGTCCACACGGTGGCCGATGGTGCCGCATCGGAAACACGCGGGAATAGTCCGCTTGTATTCGCGTACCAAGGTCACCACACTCTTATAGTGCACGTAACGTGGCACTTTATGCCCCACGAAGGTGAGCAGGGCAATCGTCGACTTCCCCAGCTTGCGGATGAAGGCTATCTCTCCTCCGCGCCACTGGACTTTCGATTTCAGGGTGGTAGAAGTTTCCTGCTCATGGACGGTAATGATCCCCCTGCAGACTTCACCGTTGACTTTGGCGTGACCGACCATCGGGATGGAGCCTTTGGAAGCTTTCAGAGTAAATTCACGAGCGAGCGCGTTCGCCGCATTCACGTCTTGAGTGGTGGCGATAACGATATTCTGGTCCCAGATGGGCCAGATACTAAGAGTGTCCACCGAGGAGGCATTAACATAGGCGGAGAGCAAAGCACCAAGCTCACCGTTCTGCAGAACCGTCTTCAGGGAGACCGTCATTCTGGGCTTGATGACGATCGTGAAGTCTTCTTTGCGGAGTCGAGGCATAGCGGTAGGCCGCCATTTCGTCGA